>NC_137606.1:13519903-13664903 GCF_963280865.1 Gymnoscopelus braueri
CACACACACACACACACACACACACACACACACACACACGGGACGTCTGTCCCATTAACAAATGTGTCTCATTGTGTGAGATTTGTGCTCTCTTTCTTACTGCTTTCATCCCATCAAGTGTTGTTGCTCCACTGTGGTACCTCCCTCTAACATGACACTATATTACACCAGTTCAATATACCCCCCCCCCTCCCATCCCCTCCTTCCTTATCCTCGGTCCCTTCGATCGGCTGGCTCTCAACTGATCTGTGTTGCTCTGTGACGCAGTCTTGAGCTCTGGAAAAGATTGCTATTGAAGTTATTATTAGTAGTAGTATTGTGATTTCACCCTTTATTCTCTTCTATACCACCCGTCTGCCCTTCACGCTCCTCTCTCTCCCTGAGGGGATCTTCACATTGCCCCACCCTCCCCCCTTCACGGTCTCTCTCTCTCTCTGTCTCCGTCTTGCCATCACATGAATGATGCCCACATCTGCATTCATGACCTGAAGACGTGCTCTGCCATCATTCTCGCCTGCTCTGTATTTATTGCTCTTTCACGGTGAATGTTCCTCTCCTTCTATCTTTCCGTTTGTCTGCCTCTCTCTCTCTCTCTCTCTCTCTGTCTGTTTCCACGTATCGCACTCACTCACTCACGCACACACACACACACACACACACACACACACACGCACATCCCCCCTACACACGCGTGCGCGTCATCGCAGCCCAGGTGTGCGATATCAACCGCATGCAGAGACGCACTGCGGCGTTGGCCCGCTTACCGCATGTCGCTAATTAAACACCCTTAACCCATCCAGATGGCTGCTATCTGATGCTAGCGCGGCAGCAGCCTCCAAACCACAAGATCACCCACCTTAGCCACATGCTAGCTACTGTAGGTACAGTACAGCACGCCACGCTGCCTGCTATAGAGGAGGTGACAGTATACAGTGACGTGCGACTGCTGTTGAAAATTTGTCCTGACTCGCCTCCAGCGTTGCCAGACTTTGCGAGAGAAATAAGCAGCCCAAAAGAAGCGACTAACACATGAGCACTTTAAACCTATATACATGTATTTGAAAATAGCTGATCTACAAGCTTGTAGATTGTAGATCTGCTATTTTCAAAAGATTATTGGGAAAAAAGTGGAGACATTTTGATATTTTTGAATCATTTTAACTCAACATCAAAAATCTTCAAAAATAGCAGATCTACAAGCCCACAATGTGTCACCCTGCTACACGTTATAAGCTTGTATTGGCTATTTCTTTTTTAAAAGATTATTTTTTTGGCTTCTGTGCCTTTATTGACAGGATAGTAGTCTGACACGAAATGGGGAGAGAGATGGGGAGTGACATGCAGCAAAGACCGTCGGGATCGGGACTCAAACCCGCGACACGCTGTCAGGCTACTTTGGACCGTAACGGCAGCGGTCCAGGCCAAGATTGGCTATTTCTGCCGCACAACACTGCCCCTATGACGAATAAGTATAAAACAGGGCTTACGTAGTTAAATAAGCTTGAGATTTGTAACTAGTGGTTCCATGTAGAACCAGGTGGCCATTCTTTTGGTCCTACAGTAGTACAATTGTTAATTTCAAGGACCAACCCTTCAGGGTCCATTTGGTTCCATTTGTATACTCTCTGAGTTACAGACCCATAAGGGTCCATTTTGTTACAAAGTAGTCCAGGTCAGGATCTCCTGGACTTTGAGGACCACTGACTGCTTTGGAACATTTAATAACTGATTTTCAAAGTCCGTCGAAAAGTGGGTTGTGAAAGATGTTTGGGGTTGAGGACGGAGAATAACTTCAAATGAGGAATATTGCCATTTCATATGTTTTGGTAAACGACACAAAAAGCGAATAATAATCATTTTTGTTCCAGTGGTAAACCAGCCACCAGAAACACTGTTATGCAGTGTTGCATTTTTTACGTAAGAAGACCCTCAATTGGGTCGTGCTGTGCTCTAGAGACCCCTCGTTTATCTCGAGCGAAAACAAAGTCATAGATACAGTGCGCGCCGCCACTCGCCACACTAGTACAAGAGATGGAATATTGTTTGTCCCACATGTCATAATGTAGCAACCTTGTATTGTTTCAAGGCTCTATCTTCAACAACAACAAAGCTATCTTGTTTTATAGATGCACAAACCCCCCCCCCCCCCCCCGAGCAAACAGACCAGATGATGATCTCTCTGCACTCAGGGTGTACCACGCTTTAGAATATGACTCATTCGGAGCTTGACACACAAGAACGGGTCATGTTTGTTGGCTGATGTTCTGCCGTCCAAGGGCACTTTGTGTTTGTGCAGCGGAGGGATGCCTGCCTTCCTGGCATAATGCAATAGGTCATTGTAACTCTCCCTATACCTCTCTGCTGGCACTTCTCTCACTGTTTGCTTGTCTCAGCAGTAATTCTCTAAACTCCAAAACATACCGCACTGCAAATGTGTCAAGAGGGCACTTACATCTGTTATTTTCTCCTCGCTGCTCTTTCCTCCCGCTTTGAACCCTGCACACCTCGTCTCTCTCGCTCGCTTTCCCAAGTTGCCCCGTTTTCTGACTTTGCCTTTTCTGACTCTCAACAGTAATGTTTGCTGTATAAAAGTCAGCTCTCACAGCAGTGGGGGGAGTAAACTCTGTGAATGTGAGTGAGTGTTAACACTTTTATTTTTGCCACCTTTTACTGTGTCCTCTATTGCTATACCACAGTATGCGTTCATAGCATTGTATCCCCTTCTGCCACCACTGTTAATTAAACCCATTCAATCCGGCAGATAGCAGATATACAAGCTTTATGTGCCGTGCTATGAGCTTGCATATCTGCAATTTTTTGAAAAATCTTGAAAATCTGTGCAAATCTTTGAATATATATATTTTTAGAGCGAACATTTGTAACTCAAATCTTTGCTTCTGGGGGGGGGGGGGGGGGGTCCCTGAAACAAAACATTTTGAGATGGGGGTCTGCGGCCAAATACATATCTAAAAATGTTTTCTAAATCCTAACAGTATGTTAGGACTTTTCCATGTCAAGGACCACCCAAAATGATATGTATTTGGCCGCGGACCCCCATCTCAAAATATGTTGTTCCAGGGACCCCCAGATGCACAGATCGGAGTTAAAATGTTAGCTTTAAAACATATATATATATATTCAAAGATTTGCACAATTTTCCACGATTTTTCAAAAAAAAATATGAGCTTGTATATCTGTTATTTTTGAATAGCCAAAGAAATCTTAAAATGACACAGATGCGTTCCCAGTCTTAATGGATTAATCTATTTGTTATGTCTCGTGCTGGAGTGGTGTAATTGTGATATCTGACAGTAGGAGGAGTGACAGATTATTAGGGCCAGTGCATTATGTTTATTACATCATCTAAGACAGTGGTTATCCAAGTGGGGTCTGGGGACTCCCAGGGGTCCCTGAGGGGTTCCAGGGGGTCCAAAAAAAGGGCCCTTATGGGGTTGTAACCCTGACAGTGTTATGGGGGTCCGTGGTAGCCTGGCTCCACCCCCTGAATCCTTTGCCTAGCATTCAGGGTCTTGTGACGCTGTCGAAGGCGGGTGTTTCTCGGTTGAAAATCTGTACGAATCGGGATCGGGATAATCCAGTATGAACCAATCGCGTTGGTTCATAGTGGAGTCCCACTTTGGCCACGCCCCCATCTCAGAAATCGGCTGCATTGAGAGGGCTTTCAGACTGAATAATGGAGTGAAACGAAATGAAAATTCAGGCTGAGTGTCAGGCTAGGTCCGTGGCCTAATACATACCAAACTGGGGGTCCTTGAAATTAAAAGAAGTGTGAGAACCACTGATCTAAGAGAGCTACTGTACCAACATAGTTTTCACAACCGCACCTTCTATTGACTACCATGGAAAGTATAACGGTTAGAAATGTCTTGCAGAAAGACTAGTTTTCATACGGCAAACAAATACAACTGTAAAAAAAGAAAAAGGTTTCTCAGTACTCTAAGGGATAATAAAATCCATCCTTAAATTGATAAACTGTCCTGTTTTGAAAGGAGTGTACTTTGTGTTTGTAATATAGTTGGTCCTCGTGTAATGTCAGGCGTGCGTGCGTGTGTGCGTGCGTGCGTGCGTGTGTGCGTGCATGCTTGTGCTTGTACTCGTGTACATGCGCGTGTGCGCGCCTCTTCGCCCATGCGTAGTTCTTCAATCTGTCCTCATCAGTGTAATTGGCTGAACAACAGCGAGTGGCAGCTAGTAGGGGAGGTAGGAGAAGGTCTTAAATCAATACACATTTGATGCTGTCTGTTAGACCAAGGCTGCATGGGGAAGAATAGATGAGGAAGGAATCTATTCAGATCCAAACACAAAATACTCTCCACAGACAGAGGTGTCTGTCAGTGAGCACACACTCAGCATGCTCCACAGCCACTTCGAGTCAATATTCAGACAGACACACACACATACGGTTCTCAAAGTGGGGTCCGGGGACCCCCAGGGGTCCTTGAGGGAGTTCCAGGGGGTCCGCAGCTAAATGATGGATAGTGAACCAAATGGACCCATACGAGTCTGTAACTCTGAGAGAGTACAAATGGAACCAATGGTTCCATTTGTACACTCTCAGAGTTAGATTAACATTGATTTTACAGTATAAATTGGGGTCCCAGAGATAGAAATGCCATTAAATGGGGGTCTGTAGCCTAATGCGTGTCAAACTGGGGGTCCTTGAAATTGAAATGGTTGAGAATCACTGCTAGAGCTGTAAAAAATCTTCTCTTATGGGGGTCCCTGGTATATCTTTTTCAAATGGGGGTCCGCGGGCTAATAAGTGTCAATTTGGGGGTCCTTGACATGAAAAAGTTTGAGAACCACTGCTCTATATCATACGCATGCACGCAGACACACATCTTGAAAACTATACCTGCTGGATTGCCATGAAATGTGGTGAGTGCATTGATGCGGAGGATGAACCTGACTGATCTTGGTGATCCCATGGCCTCTCATCTAGCACCACCTTTAGACCAAATTTCCACTAGCACACACAATATCTCAAATCTAATTGTTGGATTGCCATGAAACATGCTAAACATGCATTCATGCTTTGACTGACCTCAAGACCTTTCCTCTTGTGCCACCATCCGGACAAAAGACCAACTTTGCACACAAGATATCTCATAATCTTATAGGCCGATAGACTTTTCTCTAGTATCCTTTTTAAAGACACTCTGTAGCTTTTTAATTATGGCGCTTTTTGTTTCACTTCCAAGCTTTTGCTGTTGGTAGGTTCAAATGTAACAAGCAGTAGGCTATGTTCCTCTAGGCGCAGTTTATCTGTGAATCTATGAATGAATGAATCTAAGTATCTGTCTGTCTGTCCGTCCGTCCGTTCGTCCGGCCGGCCGTCCGTCCGTCTGTCCGTCCATCCAGTCGTACACTCCTTTTCTTTCCATGGCCAGCACAGCAGCAGTGTGTCTATGTGGGTGGGTCTGGTGGGTGGGGGGGGGGGGAGACAGCCACTAAAAAGGAGCAATGAAGTGTCATCCAGATTGATAGGGCAGGTCCGCATGTGTCTGAGCACCACTGTAAATCAGGCTATGATAAGACAGACACATGCATGCTCGCACACACACACACACACACATTCGCTTCCCGAAGACACGTTTCTGCTCTTCAAAGCCAACCTTTATCCATTATAGAATGGAAATGCATCCCCACAATAACAAGGCTAGTTAAGGTCACTTCTCATTTGTGTGAATTGTTATGCTTCACTTTCATTAATTTTGTTTCATTTGAGATATATGTGGGTTCATTTTGTATTGATCAGGAAGCCTTTTAGGGCCCATTATATTAAATGACACAATATTCATCTGTTGACGTCTGTCAGAGCGTTTGGGTCTATTTTCACACTCTCAGAGTTAAATCAGCACTCAGGATTTCAATGTACACACTCTCCACACCCACTAGCCATCTTTGGTCTACATTGCACACATAACAATGGAGGCTTGTTACAGTCACATTGATGCTTTTCTACAGGACTAGTTCTCTTTCTGGAGAAAAGCATTTCAGATTCATAGTGTTGTAAATTAAAAGCAGACACTGGCAGAGGTGCAACACAGTAGTGGAAACCAATAGTTATTTGGTTATGTGTGGTTATGTGGTCCTACTACAGGGAATGGGTTGAATCCCTTTAGAGATGTTTAGATTGTCTGATTGCATGCATGTTTCAGGTTTTCCCCCCACAATATTTCTTTTCATTTTTCCCACATTGGTCACATACTACATCTACTATCTCCCACACCGAGTCGAATTAGTCAAATCTACAGTTTGAAGTGCATCCACCTCCCTCTTCACTCTCCCACACCCAAACCCCCCCCCCCACCCCCTTCCTGCTCTGCTCATTGTCGACTGGAAACCTTGTATGTCCAATGTTATTCATCAGGAAGTGTGGGGGGGGGGGGGGGGGGGAATACCTGTGTTCCAATGCTCCAGTGTAGTTATTATTTAGTCACAAGGTCTTGTTAATAGTATACTTTGTATTGGTTAAATATTCAAAAATAGCAGCTTTACTAACTCACATTGAAGCACTGTGAGCTTATAGATACGCGATTAAATCTCACTGTCCGGAACAAAGCAACACAACAGCAATTAAGCTGCACTTGTCTGCTAGGTGTTTGAATTAATGTTGCATACCGTTGCTAATGGTGACTTGGTTCATTCATAAGGCTTGTACAAACCCTAATAGATGGATAAAAAGACAGAGGGAGAAACTTGAGAGATAACAAAGCAGAAATGCCTTGAAAAAAATAATACTCGTAAAAAGAAGGTCGTTTTCACTCTTCATTAATTCTTCGTGAAACGGAGCGAACGAATAAAAATGAACCCTTATTTTCGGAGCATTTTGTATTTTATGTGTTTTATTTCCTTTAACACCGTAACCGCTGATGTAGTCCCACACTGGTGAAACTCAAACTGATGCCACAGGGCAATGTCTGGCTGGCACGTCAGACAATCATTTGGAGGTGTCAAGAAAAGGAACACACGCACGCACGCACACACACACACACACACACACACACACACACACACACACACACACACACACACACACACACACACACACACACACACACACACACACACACACACACACAGGCCCAGGACTCTGAAACAAAGTGAAGCTGATTAGGGTGGTCAAACTAGTGAGGTGAAGACTTGGGCTCTCATCAAACTGGCTCCTCTGGCCTGCTAATGGGACAGGCTTCATTTCCTCACTGACAGGACGATGACATGGGGACAAGCTGCCAGGCAGACAGACCTCTAAAGCACCAGAAATGCTTGCCCTGTCCATGAGCACAAAATAGTGCATGTACTGTAAGCAGTGGTACATTTACTCAAGTACTGTACTTAAGTACAATTTTGAGGTACTTTTACTTTACTGGAGCATTTCCAATACTTTACTTCTACACCACTACATCTCAGAGGCAAATATTGTACTTTTACTCCACTAGAATTATCTGAACACTTTAGTTACTAGTTACTTTGTAGAAACATACTGTATACACTTTGTAAAACATGAACCATTAACCACTTCAGCCCTATATATATTTCGGCCATTTGAAAATAGCCGCTCTGCAAGCTCACAATACGTCGCGATGCGACGCATTGTGAGCTTGTAGATCTGCTATTTTCAAATGATTTTTTATACATTTGAAAACTTGAAATAGGACTTTCTGCATAATGAGTACTTACTACTTTTGGCACTTGAAGTACATTTTGATACCAATACTTTTGGGCTTTTACTCAAGTAAATTTAGAATTCCGGACTTCCGGAGAGTATTTCTATATTGCAGTATTGATACTTGATATTGATAAGTAAAAGATTTGAGTAGTTTTTCCACCACTGGCCTAACGTGGAAGCCTGCATGAACTATAGAGTTTCACCTCACTGGTCCCTGTAATTGTGTTGTGACAATAAATTTGATTGATTGATTGATCGTTAGCGCCTGTCATCATCACACCTGATACTCCAGCTTGGGGCTGAAGTGATTGCTGTTATTATTGTGATTCCTGCTAATTGTCTATAACGTCTGTAATCACACTTTCCACAAATAAAATGCTAATTCAGCTGCAATACAGCTGTTCTTCAGAAGATGCCAGCAGCAGATCAGATGGCCCAGAGTTTGGGAAATGTCACCAGTTTACTTTTGACTTGTTTTTGTGGGGAGATAGGAGGGATGGTGCTGAGACTATGCTTGATGGCTCTGTTAGGACAGAACACCCTTGTTTGTGTGTTTGTTCCTAGGAATTGATTGTGTGTGTGTGTAAGTTTGTTTTCAAGACTCTTAATTGTGTCTGTGTTTTGGAGGGGGCATTCAAACAACAGATTGTGTGTGTGTGTGTGTGTGTGTGTGTGTGTGTGTGTGACGTGTGTGTGTGTGTGTGTGTGTGTGTGTGTGTGTGTGTGTGTGTGTGTGTGTGTGTGTGTGTGTGTGTGTGTGTGTGTGTGTGTGTGACGTCCTCCTGAGATGTACTGTGCGTGTGTGTCTTGCTTCAATATGTAATTAGGCAAAAGTATTTGGTTTCAATTTGTGCTTATGTTTATCTTAAACTCAACTTTTGTGTGTGTGTGTGCGGTTTGCGCAGTTTGTTTGACTTACTGATGAGCCATTTATAGTCAGTCACTGCCACTGTCACACAGACTTTGTGAGTTCAGCTATCGAATGCCAAGTGACGCTGTCACTTTCATTCACATACTCAGTAGGATGTGTAAATGCTAATGCTAGGCGCTAACAAGACAGAGGACTTGGCAGTCCCCCACTCCCCCTCTATGGGCTTGTTAGCACGTCTGTGTTAGCATACTGCCTGAGGGCACCCGTAGCATGAAACGCATTTTGTTTAATCGTTGAGTTTTTAAGCCATAGCGTTAGTATGACCATAATAGTCAATGACGGATTGCTATGTATTGGTGTTCTCTGCATTTCAGGCCAATATTGATTTGACTTATGAAAAGGTTGACCACAACTTAACCCACTGTATACTGTAATACATAATTTGCTTGCACAGAGACCTTGGCCTGAGTGGCACAGTAGCTGCACATAGACGTGAGAAAAGTAATTATTCCAGGAATATCTTGCAATAGCGAACAAAAAATGGCAGGTAGGGTAAGTGATATTTTTTGGGAAAAGGTAAAAAAAAGGCTAAAGCACCATTTTCTGATAGTAATCATTGCTATAGCGTGTTTGTTCAGTAACAGGAGTCTCCTTGTCTCTCCAGCTCTTTAATAAACAGAAAATACATTTTCCGGTGGGTTGCAAAGTTTCAGCCAATCAGGAGAGAGTACCCATTCATCAGCTTCAATGTTATAGTGTTCCTCCAGTTACAATTTTGTCTGCTCATCTCTTTGTGTCATCACTTCCAATTTCACCTGTTTAATCTGTATCCTGTCTGAGCTCTCTATCCTGATTGGATACAATTGGTATCCCGACCTATTCATAAAGAGCTGGAGAGACATGGAGAGTTGGAGACTCCTGTTACTGAACAAACACTATATAGCAATGAGTACTATCAGAATATTGAGCTATTTATCAGTTATTTTAACCAAAGAAAATCAATTACCCTACCTTTAAGCCCAATTCATACAACACTGTCACGTGCCGTAAATAGCCGATCTACAAGCTGCAAACGTGTAGAGGATGTGACACACTGTGACCTTGTAAATGGGCTACTTTCGCGGTGTGCAACAACGTATAATTAGGCATTGGTGTGGCCATGGTTGGACATGTCCACTGATAGGGACACAAACTGAACATTGTCCAACCTTATCCTTAGCCCAGGCTGGCCAACAATATTGTCACAACAGTATCACATTTAGTTTGAGCTCAGCTGAACTTGGGCTCACCTTGAACATGTTCCTATTCAGTGTTGGCTGTACAGTCCATTGATCTGAAGTTGTGACTGTGTCAGAGGTTATGGTGAAGATGCCCTTTCGCACAGCCAAATCATATTCATGTCTGGACGGCTCAGCTTTCTTGAAGAAAGATGGAGGCCATAATGCCATAATGACAGCTAATTTTGGCTTCAAGTAAAGTAAAGGTGTATTTCTATTGCAAATGTGGTGTAACTTTATGTCTGCTTGTTATACAGTATTTATAGACCAATTGGTTTATCACTTGTAGCAAACAATGACAGCAATTTGTAATGCACTAATTGTTTGAAACATAATATACTTGCCTATAAACAAAATATAGATCCACATTCATCCTTACCTTAATTTAAGCAGACAATAAGCTGCCATAAAGACATTATGGAATGCTATAACCACACTCCATCCATTATAGAAGACACCATGATGTACAAAAGACCTTACTAACTTTCAGGCGAAATTGGTTGGGTGATAACTGATTATGAGCAAATGTGATACCAATAATACCTTATGACTGTATAAGACAATATGATACATTAAAGGCTTATCAACACTTATTGATTGATTGATTGATTGATGTAGTTTATTTAGAAAGACATGAGAATAGTACATGACAGTACATAACAGTACTTGGAAGTAAGTGTTTAAGATGAGAACCCCATGCACACAAATCATGATGAAATATAAGAGGCAGGCAGATATACACGCTACTATACAGAATGTCATACAATCAGCTTTCAGGTTACTGGTATGACGAGAGAAAAAAAAAATATATATACAAAAGAGGAAAATGAAGGAGGGGGGGGTAGGGGGGGGTAGGTTAAGACTTAGACAGGGGCCATTTTCGAATTGCAGCCTCCTGAAGGTGTATCTTTAGGGCAGTTTTGAAAGTGAGTAGGGTTTTACACTCCTTTACTCCTTTTGGTAGGGCATTCCACATTTTTGATGAATAGCATGAGAACGAGTTCATTCCCTTAGTTGAGCCAAATCTGGGTTGAACATGATTTGTGGAGCTGCCTCTGGTGTTATGATCATGGACTGCATTAACATTTTGGAAGTATTTTGACAAATACAGGGGGATCCCAATGTTGTGGTGTATCTTGAAGACCAGGCCCATAGCAAGTTGCTGTACTCTGTCCTCAACCCTAAGCCATCCAATCCTAGCAAAATGAGCAGGGGTTAGATGGGTTCTGTGATTGAGGCCAAGAAGTAGCCTTACAAGTTTGTTTTGGGATGTTTGGAGCCTTGTTTTTAAGGCCTTGGAGGTGTTGTGATACCATGAAGTGCATGCATAATCATAATGACCTTGAATGAGGGCCCCTCACACAATACTGTTTTAAAATGCATTATTATGATTATGCATTATTTATTATGATTATTGAAAGCTAGCTAAATATGGAAATTAGAGGATATTTGATAACTAGAGCACATTTTGGGATCACTGATGAAGGCAAATTGGTGTTTCAGAAGACTGCAGAGGACTTCAAATCAACTTCAGCATTCCAATACCAATGTTGACATAGAGCCATTTTAAATAAATTAATGTAGAGCTACATGCCTTGCCTTTACAATAATATGGCTCTGGCTTTATGACACATATATGATTTAATGCCCTCAAAGAAACATTCATTTTTTATTTGTTAAATACATAAATAAACTAAGTACATTTTGTACATGAATACATTTCATTGTCAGTCTAAAGACATGCTTATACAATATTAATTGTTTTGACAGGACATTCAGCTTCATTTCTGAAATATTGCGTGATATTTCTTTGCTCTGAGATCGATATGGTGTTTTCGGATTGAGCCTCTTTAACACATTAACTGCCAGAGGTATTTTCATATTTTTTTAGCCAGTGCCAGAGTTTTTCATTGGAAAAAAAAAAGTGCTCAGGAGCCGAAATACAGCATTTTAAAGTTTTAAGTTAACAAGGAAGTGGATAGGAGTCTAGATCTTCAACTAATCATATCTCCTTGGTCCTTGAGTGAATTTTTTTTTTTTACTTCACGTAGATCTACACGATTGGCACGTGGCGGCTTTAAAGCGGTTCGCGTAGATCTACGTGATTGGCAGTGCTAAATGGGGTGTGAAAAACAGCTCAGTGTACCTTTTTTAGGAGGCTTTGGGGGACAATTGCAGGGTTAGGCAGCGTAGCATCAACAGGCCTAGTCTGACTTGTACAATCATCTCCAGTGTCTCCGCCAGCCCGCAGTGGGATTGTTAGCTCTTCGCCATTTAGCCGACACACTGCACCGCTCCCTCTTGTTAGTCCCCCTTTCTCATCTATTCTCTCATCTATTCTGCTGCTATTCTGAAATATCCTTTGTTGGGTGCCAGGGGGGGGTGTAATGGCACCTGAACCGAAGCGTTTAAAGAAACTGTAGGGGGTGAGTGACTTCTTTTCTTCCTGTACCCATACTCTGAGAGTCAAATGACAAATGAACACTGTATGTGTAGCTTCCCCTGTGGTAAGCAACACATCCATACCAGATCCTCATGCACAATCGTGTATGTGTGCACTATCACACTCTTTCACACCAGGAAATGCAAGGAACTCTTAACCCGCTAAACTCTAAACACACAATCCTTACTCTAATCCAACCACTAGGGTAGGGGTGGGCAACCACCTCTTTTTGATCTACAAGGTGATCAGACTGGGCTGTATTGGGCTTCCGTCATTCTATGTATTGATGTCTAATGCCACAGAGATTTTACTGCATGTTCCTATTGGTCAAAGCACCCGCACGTGCGCACAACATCAGCAAGATAACTAACTTGTTTATACACAGATTAAAAAGCATTAAAAATTAAAAACATTCCTTTGTGCTAGCTGTGGCCACAAAAGAGCACATGGTGACTTCTTTTTGAGGACAAAACACCACTAATTACTAAGAACCTGATTTTGTGTTGCGAGTAGAGAACGACGCACACATACACGCTGTGCCGAGGGACAATGACAGTCAAGCCGCAACTCATTAAGCCAGGCAAGAGCTTTAAAACAGAACAAATGAGCTGAAATGATGACTGTGTCCTGGCCCCCATGAGGCAGACAGAGAGGCAGACAGACCGAACAAAAGAAGGGGAACGGTCTCAGAGAGAGAGAGAGATAGAGACTGTAGAGGGGGGACAGACAGGAGAACACCCAAAATTGTGACTTGGCTTGAAAAGGGAACAACCAGTCAAGACAAACAGCGTGTTGGCAGAGAGAAACGAGGAATGGAATGGAATAGGTGGGTGTCTCTCTCTCTCTCTCTCTCTCTCTCTCTCTCTCTCTCTCTCTCTCTCTCACTGCCCCCTAAAGATTATTTGTGCTCCGCAGTATTTGTGAGAGACAAGGGTTGGAAGGGTCGAGCAAAGAGATGACATACATGTGGCACAGGTCCCTGAGACAAATTTGAACTTGGGATTATGTTGTCAGCGCAATAACTGCTTGAGCCACCAGAACACTCCACTCTGTCAACGTCAAGGGTTGATTGGACCCTGACAATATCACATCATGATGTCAGAGAGACAGAGAGAGAGACACCCAGGGGATACAACTGTCACCACCACACACACACACACACACACACGCACACACGCACACACACACACACACACACACACACACACACACACACACACACACACACACACACACACACACACACACACACACACACACACACACACACACACATCTGGCACTTGTCCTCCTTTCAACTTGCTCAGGGAGCATTCACTTTCCATATTTAATTCCCTTTGTTTGATGCCCCATGAAAACAAAACCCACGTTTGGCAGGCCTTAGCCCCTCTCTGGAGAAATAACATGCCAAATGTGCCATGTGTGCGCCCCCCATTCAGGAAGCGGAATTCATCTTATTGTACCGCTAGAGTGCAGCGGAGCGGTGTGTCGGCCTCATTAGCAAGCCGCATCGCCACCTCCCCTGTATGCCGCGATGTCATGTGTTTGGCGTATCCACAGCCTGCATCCTTCCAACAAGAGAGACCTCTGTTGCGGTTTGAGACTGAGCCACAAAACATAAACCACAATGATCACTGGAGCTGCGGAACCCAAAGTAAAAGCACATACAGCAACCTTGATTTGACTGGTGGTGGGCACGTGGGGTGGCACTGTCCTCCAGCCGCCTTGAGTTGTATTGAATTGTCCTCTGCGCTGTTTTATTAGCAGAACTGTCTTGGAGAAGAGACAATTACCTAAATGGAAACAAACAGTTTTCGATTGGCAAAGGCATAGCATAGCAAACACTGTCTCTCTTCATATCGAGTGGTTTGGATTAGGACGAACACTGGCTCTGATTAGAGGGTAAAGCCCAGGATTGTAGCTGAGCACGAAATGAGCATCAAACCTTTCCACCAGGGCTGGACTTGATCTACCCAAACCTCACTGATAAGACGTCAGGCAACTAACTGCACACAGAAAACACAGAAAACTATTGCTGTGCGCAAACATTGCACTTAAGCATGGTTACTGACAGGCATATGGCATTGTCAACTTTCACGCTTTGGAGGCGCTTTGAGGCTCTGTTTCCCGCTGTGACACTCCTTGAGAAAATGTCACGACACAGTTAAACTGTACAAAACAAAAATGCTACCTGAATAACAATGCTACCCACTTCCTCTTACTTTACTGTAGCAAAAAACCATACATCAGGATATACTGTAGATCTAGCGAGTGTGAAGATAAAGATGTTTTCTATATATATAGATATATAATGTAATATAAGATCCATAACAAAAACACATGGATTGCCCAATACTCTTTTGGGATGCTTTACTTTTACTTAACTATAAACAGAGTATACAACAGCATTATAGAGCACAGAAACGATGCCTACAACAGCGCAGTGCGTTTTAGAGAGAGACGGGATGTGTGGAGAGAGAGAGAGCAGTGGAATGACATTCAGCAAATGGTCCGGCCCGGCCGGTATCGAACCGGGGACTCACTGGCATTGCGCTCGTGATGACTATCGGGTCGTCTCTAGCTAGTATAGGGTTTTTACGACTGTGAAATTGTACTTGATGATTAATTGTCACACAAATAATTGTGATTAATGATTTTAATTGTTGTTTTTGGCACACAAAAAACACTCTGTTTAGCTTTTTGGCTTCATAAACAAACATTGCACAGGGCAGGTATGACAAATAACTTAAATATACAAAGAAACAACTGACATATTTAATAACTTTATACTTTCAAAAGGTTTTTAAAATAGTGGAAGTAGCCGATCTACAAGCTCACAACGCGTCACAGCACAAGCTTGTAGATCTGCTATTTCTGCATTTTTTAAAATTGTTTGAAAACGTATTAACTTTTTTCAACATGGAAACCATTACGACAATATGATGATTATGCTAAATATTCTAGATTATCTCATATAATTGCCACCAGGCGATTGTGTAATAATTGTAATAATAACTACTGTAGCTAGTTGATCTTTCTTCTTAGCTGCATGCATATAGAACAGAATGCAGGTTGCATGTCTTGGAATGTAGAACATGAACTGCTGCTGCTGCGAACACCTTAAGGTTCTGAGCCCCCTGCTGGGATGAAAGCACATGCCTTTTCTGTTTAGTGCTTCTAGTGCACATTGTGCTGTTCGGAATGTGTATGAGTAAGCATTCTTTGCTTGTGTGTGTGTGTGTGTGTGTGTGTGTGTGTGTGTGTGTGTGTGTGTGTGTGTGTGTGTGTGTGTGTGTGTGTGTGTGTGTGTGTGTGTGTGTGTGTGTGTGTGTGTGTGTGTGTGTGTGTGTGTGTGTGTGTGTGTGTGCATGCACAGGACTTGGGTTTTGTGCGTGTGTGTGTTAGCGCACACATACTGTATATGCGTCATAATGCGTGTGTGGATGTAAGCATCCTTCTATGTGTGTTTGCTTGTTTGTGAGTGTACGATCACGTGTGTGTGTGTGTGTGTGTGTGAGACTATTGCATTGATTTATCACCCTCACACACCAGATTGGATGGGTCAGTAGTGAAGGAAGGGGGCGGGAGACATTGAGGGATATGAAGAAAAATTATTAAAAGAATGAAACAATAAATGCGTGTTCTGGCAATGTTGTGAGGAGGAGATTGCTTTCAGTCAGCGCCCACACCCTCAGATAAGGTCGAGCATGGCGTCGATATAGTGTGAGTGATGGAGAGAGAGTCACTATAGGAAGGAGAGTTCCAGCCAGGCGCACTGTGCAGCCAGGAAGGGAAAGGCAAGAAGCAGCACAGGGAAATCTTTGTCGTTAAAGTCATACTGTATAACTTTAGTCTTTGTAGTCTTTTTGGTGACACCTCTGGTACTGTAGCTCCATTACAGTGTCCGTATATGGTCTTAGAACTGCGATTCCCAGAAGTCTGTTCGAAACGAAACTACGAAATGGGAATGTTACTTTTGACACGTTTGTGATGCCCACCTCTCCATATATGGCATACACCAGTGAAAAATTATATAAAAGATAACTTAACTTAGTTCAATTGAAAAAGTTACACAAGTATGACCACTGAACACTGAGGGTTTTGCTGTGAGGGGACCAGGAAGACTTGAGATTGTGCTTGTGGGAGCTTACTGCCTTCATGCAATCATTTTTTATTATTTTTTACACAGCTTCACGTTAGCCGCCCTTAATGTCCTTCCTTGTACATATCATTACTTTATAATTCTATGCCTCATTCACACATCTTGCCATCATCTCTGTTGCCCCCCTCTCTCTCTATTTGGGTTCTCTCTCTATCTCACTCACTTTCATTGTTTCTGTCATGGTATAATTACCGGTACTGACTAAACAATGAAAAGTAATAGGGCTGAGCCCGCATAATTAGCATGTCAAGTGCAAGGTCCTGTCGGACACACACACCTAATTACCATTTCAACACGCTCATTTGGCATTGGCACAGGACTGGTGCTCTCTTTTCTAACATGGTCATGTTTTTTCCTCTTCCTTAGGTTTGATCACCACCACCTCCAGGAAACTGGACCGTGAACAACAGGCTGAACACGTCTTAGAGGTAAGAACCCTCTAATAAGAGCTAATCAAGCCTAATGTGTGGAAAAATGTGATGCTTCAGATCAGTTATTTTTGGCAGGCAACACAGTTATAGGATGAAGTATAAATCAGGCTTTATAGTTGTATTATTGCTACTGTGTGTGTGTGTGTGTGTGTGTGTGTAAATTATGTATTTTATCTGTATGTTAACTATCATAAAATAGGGGTCAGGCTCAGCCAGTTAGTGCACAGAACATATGGTCTTGTGTCCTCTCTCTCTCTCTCTCTCTCTCTCTCTCTCTCTCTCTCTCTCTCTCTCTCTCTCTCTCTCTCTCTCTCTCTCTCTCTCTCTCTCTCTCTCTCTCTCTCTCTCTCTGCCCTATGACGTATCTGGGGCAGGGCAGCCAGAACAGGGGCATTCGACAGGGGCCAGCAATGTTCGGAATTCGGCAATCTTGTTGAGTTGCTTGTTCGTCGTCTTGAGTTGCTTGTTCGTCGTCGATGTTTCCCGGGAGTTTGTTCTAGTGTGGTTATTTAAGTTACAGTTTTGATCCCTCTGTGAAGTTGTACTTCTGTTCCTGTTTACTTTAAGTAAAGTGTGATTCTACTTCAACTCTTGGTTTCCTGTGTGTCCCACTCCCTGCATAATGGGTCCTTACCTGTCCCTGAGGCGTGCTTCAGAATCCCACCGCACTCTATCTGGAGGCTGCGCCCCTTGAACGCAAACACACCCCCACGGCTGTCTTGAGTGACAGCGTGTCCAGACTGTCCACACAAACACGACATATAGCCTGTTCTCATAGCATCCGTGCGGGGTGTGTTTGTGTGGACGCGCTGTCACTCAAGACAGTCGTGGGGGCGTGTTTGGGTTCAAGGGGCGCGGCCTCCAGATAGAGTGTGGTGGGATTCTGAAGCGTCCCTGAGTCCTATCCTGACAGGCCCACAATAACCTACCTGACCTGGCGAAGATCTGTGCTCCAAGGAGCACTTTTTCCAGTTAAACAGTATTATACCCTGCAGTGCTACTGCAATCCTAAACCTGCCAGCTCTTAGATGAGAACAAATCCCTTCTCCATCTGTCTCATTCCCCCTTCATCTACCCTTGACTCTCTTAGTTGTCCTCAGTGGAGGTGGTATTATGTTGGTGATGTAGTGAAATTGAGCGGGTCTGAAGTATGTGGCGAAGGAATGGAGTGTGTGTGTTCATCTCCATTAGTCAATAATTGAAGCAACCTATCTCTATGTTTGCTTCTCTATTGTGGGTAAATGCTGCCACTCTCCGAACCGTGTGTGTGTGTGTGTGTGTGTGTGTGTGTGTGTGTGTGTGCGTGTGCGCGTGCATGTGTGTGCATGTGTGTGTGCGTGCGTGCGTGACTCATAACAAGTCAACTTTTTGTGAAACTGTATCATGTCTGTAATGAGGCCTTGTCTATTAAACACCAGATGCGGACTGAATGAAGCGAAGGAATGGAGTGTGTGTGTTCATCTCCATTAGTCAATAATTGAAGCAACCTATCTCTATGTTTGCTTCTCTATTGTGGGTAAATGCTGCCACTCTCCGAACCATGAGTGTGTGTGTGCCGTTTGTGTGTGTTTGTGCGTGCATGTGTGTGTGCGTGCGTGCGTGCGTGACTCATAACAAGTGAGTCAACTTTTTGTGAAACTGTATCCTGTCTGTAATGAGGCCTTGTCTATTAAACACCAGACGCGGACTGAAAACAACCAAGTATTTTTCTCTCTGCTGTGTTTACCACCAGTCTACTCCACAGTTATTTTGTTTTCAAGATGATGCTGATAGATGGTTTCTATTTACCACTGATTGCCGCTGTCTGACCTGTGGCTCTGTTCCCGCACTTCTTGTGCATGTTTCATCGAAATCAAATCAAGTCAAGGGTAGTTAATATTGTCTGTGTGAGCCGTGCTTTAGCTATTTCCGATATTTTGAAAAGTAAGATTGTATTTGCTGGGTTGAAAGTGGTTAATCAAATTATTGAACCAGAGGCTGGCCAAAGTCTGGAAGGAATGAGCTTTGAAGTGTAAGGTTTATGGGGTATCATCAGATGGTAAACTTGATAGATTTAAGTACAGACAATATATGGGTAGAGTTTACAGACCTATGGAAAGACTATGTATATTATGTTGCCATAGTCACAATGTTTTGTATCTAGGGAGGTGCTGATTTATCTCAACACAGCCTTTTCTTTAATTGAATGACAAGGTAGTTTAGAGTTGGCACCCTTGCCTTGGTACTCAGAAGGTTAGCTCAGTTTACTAGCTAGAGGTAAGAAGAAACCCCAATTTAGGTACACACTGTACAAATTCTTACTGCTTTATTTGCCGGAGGTTTTGCAGCGCATTAAAAAGAGTTCAAAAGCATGCAGGCACACATACGCGCACACACATGCGCGCGCACACACACACACACACACACACACACACACACACACACACACACACACACACACACACACACACACACACACACACACACACACATATGCATGCACACACACGCACACACACGTGCAGAGGAACAGAAGAGAAACAGCTAGAGATTGAACCCTTTTTATGGAGTGTAGCTGAAGGGTAAAGAGAAGGGACTCCGATCAAATGTCCAAGAAAAAGGATCCAGTGATGCCTCTGAAGAAAGGCCTGCTCCTCACATACACTCCAAGTTCAAAGGTGTGTGTGTGTGTGTGTGTGTGTGTGTGTGTGTGTGTGTGTGTGTGTGTGTGTGTGTGTGTGTGTGTGTGTGTGTGTGTGTGTGTGTGTGTGTGTGTGTGTGTGTGTGTGTGTGTGTGTGTGTGTGTGTGTGTTTGATAAAGATGTGGAGGAGAGGATAAGTTGCACATCTCCGGAAGGACCTTCTCTCTCCCTCTCTCTCTGCCTCTTAATGTGGATTATTTTGTTCTCTTCTCTACTAACTTCTGTTGTTCAGTTGTCAGGGTGACTGTGGGGTGGGCCAATTTTCATTTGCCAGAAACATGGAGGGGAGGCAACTGACAGGGACAAAAGGAAGATAAAGGGGCATAGACTGTCAAGTCATCACAGAAGCCTGGAAGTTGGCTTGAGTTTCTAGGAAAATGTGGCACTTTCCAGCAAACTTTCCTCCACATCTTAGGTCTTCTTTGTCACAAACTTGCATTTGTTTTCACTTTGTGAGATAGAGGAAGTCACATCAGCACAGCAGGTGATGCATCGTACACAGTAAAATCCTCAAATTGAAGCCTTATTTGTACACTCTTCAGACTTAAATAGATGATATTGTGGAAAAGTGCTTGCTGTCTCGTAAATTACAGCAGAGCATATACCAACATCAATGCAGTCAAACATCTGCTGTTTTGACCTGTACCTCTAGAATCAACCAAAATGCTCTTCGAAAGCAAGTCAAATCTTTTAAAAGCCTTTTTGTACTTTATCTAAAGGCCCCCCACAAACTGGCCCGACGTCAGCGTTGACAAGTGTTGGAAAGTGTCTGCATGTGGCCATAAATATGTTTGTCACTCCATGACCGAGCCAGCTCAGTCTGATGTTTGCCTGTCGATAGCAGCACAGGGTAGCTGAGACGGGGGCAGAGATGGAGGTATAGAGCTCTCTGGTTGGCTGTTTAGCCTTGCAATTGCGAGCCAGGAAAGGAGGGGGGCAGGGGCCCTTTCGCAAATCACTCTCAGTAAATTTATTGAAGAACTGGTAAGGTGTGTAATACATACATGCATGAATAGACAATATTGTTTATTAGATACTATCAGCAATTGCTATTCGTGAATAAACAGTGTTTAGAGCAGTTTAAATCACCTAATGATCATTCATTGCAAGCCCTATGCGCCACAACACACTTTATCAGCTGTCAGACTTTCTCTGAAAGAAAATATAAATTAACACTAAGCGTTATATGCTGTACATTTGACTTGCCAATATCATAAGTGCTTTCTCCTGCTTTTCTCCAAGGCTGTTTTTCTCTAAGGATAAGTCCTTTATAAGGTTGGTAAAATCCAACTGATGCAAACCAATATAAATATGCTGATAGGTTTCACTTTGGTTTTCGTCTCAAGCCCGAGTGCTCATTCTCCTCCAAACTCATGGGGAAATGGATACGCAGTATAGATTGACCACGTTATCAAAAAGGAAAATGACAATGATGACTTCATGCCGTGGAGCGCAAGGCTCATGCCCAAATGGTGAGTAACTACTTGAACAGAACTGACAGGTCCAATTCATAGTCAGCTAAGTTGGGGGTCCATGAGGACATGTAGAGACAAAAAGGACGTCTCGTCTACCTTGTAGATTCACGCAACAGTCATTGTTTGTGTCTGTGTGACTTGTTCATGGGAAATTTCGGATTGACTATACGAAAGACGAGTGTCCGCAGACAGACAGTGCTACAAGCTACAATACAATATACTTGTCCATTTTCCTTTTGTCCAAAAATGAACAGTAGCACAGCTTTCAGCAAACAGAAAGCCTAAAGTGAAAACACACATGGACTGTGGGTGATAGATTAAAACTAATCTGTAGGTCTGCAGCAAACATTGTGTGTGTGTGTGTGTGTGTGTGTGTGTGTGTGTGTGTGTGTGTGTGTGTGTGTGTGTGTGTGTGTGTGTGTGTGTGTGTGTGTGTGTGTGTGTGTGTGTGTGTGTGTGTGTGTGTGTGTGTGTGTGTGTGTGTGTGTGTGTTATCCTCAGGAGTGCAGTAGTGGCTGGTGGGCATGGAACACACACACACACAGACGCACCCCTCTGAAGTGGGAGATTAGGTTGACACAGAAAGTAAAGTGCTCCAGACTCAGAGGGGTATTAAATGTATTATTCTTCCTTGGTTCTCCACTCCCATTTAACCTTCAAAGCTACAATCCGGAGCTTACTTGAATGAATAAAATGTTATTTCAACCAATCTGTGTGGTAGAGCTTGTTACATTACAACTAGCGTATCTGCAGTAGTTGGAGGTGGACACTCCCTACTCTTCCATTGAGAAATGCACTCCCTGGTGTCAGGTATAGGACACTTACTGGTTGACAAGTAGTACTGCCTGAAGCTCATAATGCAGAGGGGAAAGGAGATCAAACAAGAGATCTCCGGTTCCCCTGGTTCCGGATCCCAACCCTAGCTCCAAGTTGTTTTCCCTGCACCACGGTGTCAAGCGGACCACTTCTCTCTTGTAGACAGACACGCAGTGGTGGAAAAAGTACTCAAACTCTTTACCTAAGTAAAAGTATCAATACTGCAATATAGAAATACTCTGTTACTAGTAAAAGTCCAGAAAATTTACTTGATTAAAAGTACAAAAGTATTGGCATCAAAATGTACTAAAAGTAGAAGTACTAAAATGTTTGAAAATAGCAGATCTACAAGCTCACAACGCGCCACGATGCGACGCGTTGTGAGCTTGTAGATCGTCTATTTTCAAATAGCCTAGATATGAAATAGGGCTAAAGTGGTTAATGTATGTTTTATAATGTAATAATTGATAATTGCAAAGTAACTAGAAACTCAAGTTTTCAAATAATTGTAGCGGAGTAAAAGTACAATATTTTGCCTCTGAGATGTAGTGGAGGAGAAGTAAAAGTACAGAAAATCGGAAATACTCCAGTAAAGTAAAGATGCCTCAAAATTGTACTTAAGTACAGTACTTGAGTAAATATACTTAGTTACTTTACACCACTGAGCGGGCCACTTCTCTCTTGCAGACAGACAGGTCATTGCTGATGAGACCCTCTAGGGTTGCGTCATCCGCAAATGTTTTCAGTTTGTCGGAGGGGTCATCGGGTGCATTCGCAGCTGTTCAGGGTTGGCGTAATTGGTGTAATTAATTACAGTCTGTATTGTCATCGCACCTCCTCTTCGTGGCATTTTCTTCAAAGGACAGACGGTATTCTTTATTGAACACAACTATAAGTGCTTTGCGGGGCAAATTCATTGTTGCATTGTATCAAAATCTTAGACAGGGTGCAAAATGCCTTGTCAACTTATAAAATAAATATACATTTTATGTTGTACAAAAAAAGGCTCATCGGCTTGCGCCACCTCAAGCCCTCCCCTCTTTTATTTGCAAAAGCTTGAGGCTCTTTTATCATCATAGAGGTGTAGTTGTAGCTAAAGTAATTAGCTGTCAAGACACAGGAAATAAGATAAAAGGGAAAGCAATCTCCTCAACAATCTCAACATGACAATATGTTCCATTTATCAGGGAATGGTAGTGGAGACAGGCAACTGTAATTAGTTTAGCCAGCTGTTTAGCATGGTGCATTTTTATCCGTCTTGCACCGGTGCACATGTGCATCTATATCAATGTATATGTAAATGTACATGTATGCAGAGATGTGTGTTACTTCACCATGTCTATCCATATCTGTGTGCACATGTGTGTGTGTGTGTGTGTGCGTCTTGCTGTTAATTATGAGGAAGTGGGTGGATGTGTGAGTGTGAGTAGCGATATCTCTATCACTGTGTAGATATAGACAGTGATATATGTACTGTATAAAGAATAATGTACTGTATATAACAGTATACGGTCTATATTGTGTATGAGGAGAGGGTTGCGTAGGGCAGTGGTTCTCTACCTTTTTTGAGCTCTGGATCACTAGCATATTTTGAACAATCCTCAAGGACCACTCCACCCGCCTCCCCCACAGCTATATGTATTGTGTGTGGGTGTGTGGGTGTGTGTGTGTTCGTTGCTGTCCGGCAGAAACTCAATTTTTCCGCTTTTGCATTTTTTCCATAAATCAGTGCTATTGAACACCCTTTACGTCTGTGTGTTGATAAAAACAATTTGAACCAATGAAAAGTATTAAAAAGCACTTCTGACAAAAGCAGCTAACTCCTTTGATCCTCAAACTTTCTGCTAAACCAGCTAAGTCCACCAAAGGGGGTGGAGTTAGCTGGTTTTGCTGACTCCAGGCTCCACCCCCTTTTGACCTCCAACCTCACTGTGAGCTTGGAGGTCCATTCAGCTGTTCTTATCAATGATGAACAAAACCTCATAACTCCACTTTAGTTTTTTTTATTTTAGTTTTTTTTTCATTTCCTGAAAAATGTACATTTTGGAGTTAGCTGGTTCCTGCCGGACAGCAGAGATATCAAGACCTTACCTGTTTCATTTTGTTTCCCACACCACAACTATTAGTTTCCCTTCCCCTAAATGTGATGGACTATTTTTGGTACATTTAAACAAAGGTACAATATATTTTTTTAGTTTTTTTCTTTAGATCACCTGTAATTATTCAACAAATCAAACCATGGAGGGTCGCACTCAGAATTAATAGTCCATCATTTTCATTGTTCCATATGCCTCAAATTGACAAGATGACAGACATTTCGACTATCCAGCCTTCATCAGTCCATCAGACTACCTTTAATTATGCCATGGACCACTGGTGGTCCGTGGACCACTGGTTCATTTGATTGTGTGAAAAAACAAATTGAATATTTAATTATATGATATACTATATTTCATAAATGCCCTTTTTTTTTTTTTTTTTTTTTTTCACAATCAAATGTTTTAGGGTCATGAATCACCAGGATCCTTGATGGCTTGATTCTAAGATTCTAAAATAATTGATATAAATAATTTTGGAAATCTCTATGGGAAAAATGAATGCGGTCTGGATCGATGGAACCAGAAAATGGCCGCCACTGCTAGTGTATGCCCTATAAACCAGGCTTAACTTACATGTTTCCCTACCCTGCCTCCCTCACGCTGACACTCCCCTCTGCTTCCCCCTCCAGGTGACGGTGACAGACGGCGGGCCGAGTCCCAAGCAGAGCACGGTGTGGGTCATGATCCAGGTGTTGGACGAGAACGACAACAAGCCCGTCTTCCCTGAGAAGGTCTACCAGACCAAGCTGCCCGAGAGGGACCGCAGGAAGAAAGGCGAGGCCATCTACCGCGTGTTCGCTTACGACCGCGACGAGGGGCCCAACGGCGACCTCTCCTACAGCATCATCGACGGCAATGAAGACGGCAAGTTCTCCATCGACCCCAAGACCGCCATGGTGTCGTCGCGCAAGGCCTTCACCGCCGGAAGCTACGATATCCTCACTGTAAGTCAGCTGCATGCTTTACAATTTACAATTTACTAGGCATTTGTTTTTTAGAAAACGTCCATGTCTTTGTTTGTACTACATTTATGAAGGCCTTGGGTTGTTTGGTCCAAAACAAGATAATACACCTTTTGAAAAAAAAAATTCATACACTTTCTCTGTAAGACGTTATTATTATTAGTGTTGTTGCCTCTAGGCAACCCCAATATTGTTCTGGCTCACCTTTATATAGTATAGTATAGTATAGTATAGTATAGTATAGTATAGTATAGTATAGTATAGTATAGTATAGTATAGTATAGTATAGTTTAGTTTAATAACCCCAAACGTTTGCTGGGTTTCTCCTTCCACACGTTTGAGACTTTCGCTAGACTGCTGAGAGCAGACATTCCAATAGCTCCCCCTCTATTTCTAAATTATGGTTGCTGCCACAATTTATATGTGACACGTCAAAATGTTGCCACAAGTCTGCTTTTTGGAGAGATGCTTTTCTGTTCTGACCTCGCTCTTCCACATACACACACACAGACTCTCCCCTCTAGGCTGGAGAAAATTTTAGCAGTTCATGCTCCCCGATACTTAAATCGTCAGAACTCCCAAATATCTTATTGTGCATACACATACTATACCTTAAAGGGAGGGTAAGTAAAAATGTTTTGTTGAGATTTGTGTTAAATAGCTAGTCTTAACCATCTCTCCAGCTCTTTAGTAAACATTTTGCATTTTGAAGTCGGGATACCAATGTCATGTATGCATAATAACTACAGTCCACTTCACCTTGCGTTCCTGAAATCGCACCTTTCTAATTGTTTTTTTTGTGTTTTTGTCCTGAATAAGCTCACAGTAGAGAAGCGCGGATGGGGTTTTTCGTACACCCAAATCCGTGTGTTCACGTTCATTATCCATCCGCCACCCAACCACATTAATTGTATCATCCTATTTATAGATCCGCACCAACCGCATCAAATTATTATTTTCCTGGCGTTCGTTTTCTTATAAACAATGTTACTCACCACTGCCGCTATGTAGTGACTGTATTCAATCCATATCCATGGTAACAGCAAGCCCTCCTCTTCATTCAACCACTTTCGCTTTCACAACTTTGTTGCCATGTCTGCTTTCTATAAGCGACTTTTGGGCTTGTTTGGCGCTTGTTTTGGGCCTGTTTTCATAGACCTGGCTGCTTATTATTTCTCTCGCAGAATCTGGCAACACTGGCTGCATGCGGTACACTGTTGTTGGCAACGTGCAGTAGGTGGCTAATTTGTGCCTGATGTAAAATGACGTAATATTAAAATACTACAAACGCACGCACGGCGAGATTTCGTGCTTTTTAAAAGCTATAATAGGCCTATAGATTGATATCATTAATTGAATTCCCGCATTATTTCACTCGCGCTTTATCCAATATTAATTAATAATTATATTTGATTGACCCAAATCCACCCAAACTGTGGTTACCCGCGGCAACCGCGGCCGCGGCTATAACCGCGATCTGCGCATCTCTAGCTCACAGGGCTTTGGAAATGAATAGCAAAAAAATAAAATAATAAATAAGAATTGACAAATACTGTAGCTTGCCTACCAGTTATATCTGTCAAATGCTGTCTGCAGCCATTTCACAATAAGTCTAGTTTAGATGCATTTTACAATGTCCTTTCACTGTGCTGCCTCAGCTGAAGTACTGAAAGGCCTCTCCAGGCCAGTGTCTGAGCTCTGTACTGAAGATACTTGAAGAGATACTGACCGAAGAGAGCGTGCCGTGCAGTTTTTGCTCCTCTCTTTAATCTCATAGGGCTTTATGTTATTCCCCTAAGACAGGTGCTACTGCCCCATCTATGGTGGGTCTGTTAAACCCGTTCTGTTACTTTCATGTCTGTGTGCCTTTCTGAGTCTCCTTTTGAAAGCCTTTCCTTTGTCTGTGACCTTTTTGTTATCTCTCTGGAGGGAGACGAGCGAAGTTCAGAATGCAACTGTCACAACAGACTTCCTTTGATTATCTCTTTGTATTCGGCTTTTTGTCATGTTGGTATCGACTTTATCCATTGTAAATGTCCAAATAAAGGGCATGTTATGTTTTTGTGCTTTTTGCGTCTATATTGTTTCGGTGCACTCTGCTTTGATAGTTTTCTCTCATGTAGCTCTGCTTTCACTCTTTCTATAATTGAACCCCCTCTGCCCTCTGTTTTGCCGGCCTACCAGATCAAGGCCACCGACAACGGCCGTCCTCAGAAGTCGGCCACTGCGCGCCTGCACATCGAGTGGATCCGCCGACCCCCTCCCGCGGCCCTCCCCCTCCTGTTTGACGAGCCTTACTACAACTTCACCGTCATGGAGAACGACAAAGTGGCTGAGATCGTGGGCGTTGTCTCCATGCAACAGAGCTCATACCCTTTATGGTTTGACATTACAGGTAACCCCCCCCCCCCCCCCCCCCGTAGGCGAGGAGGAAGGGTCTTTACTGTTTGTCATTGCTGGATTTTCAAGTGGGGGGGTATGTTGTTTGATTGGCTTGGAATATAAAGTAGGACGTGCCTAGGCTTTGGTGCATGGCGTTTTTTGGGCTGACAGTATTGTCGGTGTGTGTCTGTGTGCGTCAGGAGCAGTTCAGGCGCTGTGCCTTCGCTGCATGATTCCGTGCAGGTGTGCCCGCCCTCTCTCTCTCTCTTCTCCTATGCCCATCCCATGGTCACCATGGCGATTCAGCACACACCTCTGCCCGCTGCCAAAAGTCTTTATAGCAAAGTGCAAAGAGAGAAAAAGAACCTGTAAACAGTTCCTCTCCTGATAATTCTGTAAAAGTGGGTTTTAATGATACTGAAGTTAAATTCAATCTTTTCAAAAACTATTTACGTTGTTAGTATGACACAATCAAACCCTTATTATGTTGTGCTTGTTTAATATTTAGCCTATTAAGAGATTTACGTTAATAATATTCATGAGACATTTTTTTATCATTGCTGCAGAGATTCTAACCCACTCTTAGTAAAGAACATTATGACCAATTTTAAAGCCTGTGTGACATTCCCCTGAAATGTGTGAACATGGCACCCTCAAATCCCCTTTGATCTGTCACTGTTCACTTTCACCCATATGAAAGGTTTAAAGGATTATGTCATGCCCAGTTCACTAAGCTCAATTCAACGGTGTGAATATTATGTTATGGTAGACCTTATTTGATTTAATTAATTTCATGCAAAAATGGATCACAACTTTTAATGTTAATGGATTTAATTTGCAATGTCAACGCGATACATTATCTTCACTGAACGTGTCTCTAGCCATTACGCAGTAGCTGAGTTTATCAAGAGGGCAACCAGCCCCGGTGGTGAGTGGATGAACTGCATTGACCAGGACTGCATTTATCACAATGCATCACCCATTACCTCCCCTCGGCGTCACTAAGCAGTGGCAGTCAGTGTGTATCCAGGTGGAGATACCTTCTGGCTAATGCTTCTGACTCCCCACTCTCCATAGCTCTTTTTCTATCTCTTCCTCCCCCTCTCTCCATCTCGCTTTGCGTCAACACTCTGCTCTCTCTTCGTCAGTCCCTCTCTCTCGCCCTGTGCGCCTTTCCACTTCTCTGTTCCTCTTCGCGCAAGCTTAACTTCTCGCGCAATCCGGGAACGCATCTACAAATGTCTTCTAACTCCTAACTGGTTTCTGAAAAATGTCTGTTGCTATATATCAGTGGTGCTCAAACCTTTTCATGTCAAGGACCACCCAAAATGATACAGTATGTATTCGGCCACGGACCCCCACGGACCCCCATCTCAAAACCTTTGTGTGATAAGACATTATCACACAATCCCCAAAACAAATGGGTTAATAGTTTAATATGCAACACTATTTTATACAATATATAGTGGGGGTCCGTGCTCTGTCTATTTCTCATCTAAGGGGTCCTTGACCTGAAAAACGTTGAAGACCCCTGCATTACATGATGCTTCCCCCTCAAACTGAAATGATGAGCCTCAGAAACCAGGAACATGTACGTCCATAACTAGACTGAGCACGAGGGGCAAATGTCATCATATTTTGCTATGAATTAACATTAACCACTAATTGCACTACAGTACTCATACTGCATTCTACAAAATTATATTTGACCCCAAGTCCTCTGGAAATTCACTGTTTCTGGCACTGTTTCAGGGCCATTCAGTTTCATTCTGGTCAAGTCAGGACCTGCAAGGATCATTTGGGACCAGACGGGCCCTGTCGGGTTTCGCTAGGTCTATTTTGGCCCGGGATCCCATTCCCAATTCAGTCCTAACCCTGCCTCCACATCCCTTTGCCCCACCCTACCACATAATACCCCCCCTGACCCCCTTCCTTTCTCACAGTACACTGCTGGCAGAACCTCCTCCTCCTTGTTCACCTCTCTCTGTCCTTCC
This sequence comes from Gymnoscopelus braueri, assembly GCF_963280865.1. Lineage (NCBI taxonomy): Eukaryota > Metazoa > Chordata > Actinopteri > Myctophiformes > Myctophidae > Gymnoscopelus > Gymnoscopelus braueri. The sequence goes on from NC_137606.1 coordinate 13,549,190, forward strand.
TGTCTCGCCTAATCTCTTTCTCTCTCTCTCTCTCCTGGCCTCTCCTTCTCTCCTTCTCTCTCTCTCTTCAATGCTTCGTGCCTGGAAGGTCCCAGGCCTTTTCGTGAGATGTTCTATATTCTACAGAACGCTTGTGGCAGGAATTGTTCCACAGAAGGTATCTCAGTTCGACCCGACCCACCCCTCCCATCCCCCGAACGGTTATTTTCCCTCCAGCACAGTCCTTTTCTTTTCGTCTCCCCGTTCTATTGTCTCTATTTTCGTTCCCCCCGTTCCTTCTTTTTTTCCTTTTATTCTCTTTCTGTTCAGTCGCCATTCATCATTTGCACCTGTGCTTCTCATCATTGTTCATCACCTGTGTGCGCCCAGTGCTGCTCGTGCCTTCTTGTGATTGGTTGGTTGGGGGCAGAACCGCCGAAAGAGAGAGTTACGACACCCTTTGATCTCGCCGCGCCGCGATCACGTGGTTCATGTATCGAGCTGATGAATGGCGGGGTTCAGAGCCGGAACGACTCAGTAGTGTTTGGAACTATTGATTTGGAACTAACCATGGTAAACGTTACTTACGCATTCGTCTTGGTCTTGTTCTTGTTGTTATCTCTGAGCACAACAAAACAAATTCCAAATCAACTGCAAGTTGGTTTTGGCAATAAATGATAGAATATTGAATAATATATGAAGATTATTTGATTACAACAGAAGTCTATGGGAATGTCGTAACTCTCTCTCTCAATGGCTCCGGGTGGGGGGCATGGCGGGGTTATCACGTAAGGCAAGAGTGGAGTAAGAGTGTATGTGTGATCGTGTCTTTGTGTTGTCTCTGTGTGTGTGTGTGTGTGTGTGTGTGTGTGTGTGTGTGTGTGTGTGTGTGTGTGTTTGTTTCCTACATTAATGTACATTGTTGCCCTTTCTTCCAAGGTTAATGGAAGTGATTAGGGGGTTTGGTGGAATTCCTTTCACACCCATGATTGGCTATCGGACCCTGCTTAGCAGAGTCCCTAGCTGCTGTCATGGTAACACCTCCTCCCTAGGCGACGAGCCCTTGGGCGACCCCAGTGACAGCTCTATTTAATGACCTGCTGTTAGTAGCATCAGTGGGGACACATTACGGCCACCACCCCCGAGCTGTCAGCCACCCTACACACACACACACACGCACACGCGCGCGCACACACACACACACACACACACACACACACACACACACACACACACACACACACACACACACACACACACACACACACACACACACACACACACACACACACACACACACACACTGTGTATGCACATGGTATGCACACAGGATGCCATTTATACGGGCTCACAACATTCCTACACAAGTTCAGACACACAACAAAAGGTACATGCACCACACACACACATACACCTGGCCTTCATACACACGTCTCCACTTCAAAAGCAGGTTTACACAAGCACAATCACCAGCACCATGTTCACACACACACACACACACACACACACACACACACACACACACACACACACACACACACACACACACACACACACACACACAGACACACACCCTTCCATGTTTGTACCAAGACCCAATTAGGTGCATGAGTGGTTGTGCTGGGCTGTGGGAGTCCAGGGTCAGGTGGTGACTGGTGAGGAGGCGGTCAGTCGGACCCTCTGGTCAGACAGCCAGAGTCTGGCAGCTACCCTCTGACTCTGCCCCCGGCAGAGAGAGAGAGAGAGAGAGAGAGAGGTGGTGGAAAAAGTACTACATTGTTTTACTTAAGTAAAAAGTATCAATACTGCAATGTAGAATTACTCTGTTACAAGTAAAAGTCCGGAATTAAAACTTTACTTGAGTAAAAGTACAAAAGTATTGGTATCAAAATGTACTTAAAGTACTCATTATGCAGAAGGTCCCATTTCACAAGTTTTCAAATGTATAAAATATACCAAAATCCTTTGAAAATAGCAGATCTACAAGCTCACAATGAGTCGCATCGCGACACATTGTGAGCTTGTAGATCGTCTATTTTCAAATGGCCGAAATGTATACAGGGCTGAAGTGGTTAATGTATATTTTGTAATAATAATCAAAATCTACAAAGTAACTAGTAACTAAAATGTTCAAATAATTGTAGTGGAGTAAAAGTATGGAAAATTGGTAACTCCACTAAAGTAAAAAATACCTCAAAATTGTACTTAAGTACAGTACTTGAGTAAACATACTTAGTTACTTAACACCACTGGGAGACAGAGGGAGAGACAGAGTTAGTGCTGGGGAGGAAGGTAGAGGTGGAGGTTGCCAGGAGATGGAGAAAGAGAGAGAAAGAGAGAGAGAGAGTTTATGTACAGTAAGTGCAGTTTGAGGCAGTGATGGGGGCAGTAGGGAAGAGAGAGTATGAGAAGATGGAGGTGTTTGAGGGAAGAGAGAATGTCACTCCACACGTACATGGGCATTTCTTTAAACAGAGTTCTTCCTCTTTGGTTTTCAAAACAATTCCCGTCTACACGAGCACGTTTATAAACAAATCTCCGTCCACATTAAAACGCTAAAAACGCAACTGTCATCGCGACAAGACTGTCTATTGACAGCCTGTCGACAACTACAGTCTTGCGATGACAGGTAGCCCATACATACAGCAGGTCTGTGCTTTGTTTACACCTTCAATAAAATGATACAATGTGCACATCGAAACACAAGAGATCAGATGACAAAATCCTGAGTATTAATTGAACTGGAACCATGAATACACTCTCAGAGTTAAATGTTCACTCGGGTTTTTGCCATGTAGCTGAGGAGAAAAGTCTGCTGTTGCAAGTAATTGGCATTTTTAGAAAGAATGAGACCAGTGTACGAAGGGATGGAAGGTGCGGTGTGTGTGTGTGTGTGTGTGTGTGTGTGTGTGTGTGTGTGTGTGTGTGTGTGTGTGTGTGTGTGTGTGTGTGTGTGTGTGTGTGTGTGTGTGTGTGTGTGTGTGTGTGTGTGTGTGTGTGTGTGTGTGTGTGTGTGTGTGTGTGTGTGTGTGTGCACGCGTGCACGTGCATTTGTGTTGGCCAGTGGAGGACAGAATAGACTGAGATGCCAGTGAGAGTGAAGTTGTGCAATTACAAGACAGCAAACACAGTGAGAAGATGAACAGGGCCAAGACCTGCCGTAGTTTCAGATCCTCCACACACAGTGAGGAGGAGCAGAGGCAAAGGTTCTATGGACTTAATAGTCTCAGAGCTTGTTGTTGAGCAAAAGGTGTGTCTGGTTGTTTTCAGGTCAAGACAGACTCTAGAGTAAGATCTGTACCCGTGGTATTGGGTGATAGAGAAATGGTAGGCAACTAAGGGGATGGAGAGATCATCGGCAGAGGGGGGGGGATGTACATGTTGATACATACACGCTCTCTCTCCCTCTCAAACAATTGCTACTGCCACTCCCACACGGCCAGCAAACACATTGCCCATGGGTAAGAACTCACGCACCTGCACATGTGATCGAAACCCACCTGCTGCAAAACACACCCATTACCACCAAGTACAGTCCGCTCATCAGACGTATAAAAAACCTCTTAAATATACACTCACGCTCCAACCATATATCAGCTATGACCACTGGACGTATGCACTGTGTCCCGCTTTCGGCTGCGTGCACACCACATCCCATAAACGCGCACAGCACGAGTTATCCGCCTATAGCCAAGACTCCCCGAGCCAAACGTTACATCTGCTCGGCCTATCAAGTCCTGCCAGACAAAACAAGCCGATGGCTGGTCAGATCAGAGCTGTGTCCCCAAACCAGCGGTGCAGGCGGGGTCTATGGATTGATCGCCTATATGTCCAGTCCGTTGCGCGTTGTCAGTGCCAGAAGAAACCCACAAACGGGGTCATGTTGTTTGTTTGTTGTTGTCGTCGGAGCTCAGCTTGAAGTGAAGTGGAAGCGGTTATAAGTGAGACACAATCTGGCCCACATCCTTTCATTCACCGCCGTCGCGTCTTCAGAACATTGGGCGAGCCGTGTCCCCATTTTTCTCGCTCTTTTGTCCGCTGGCTGTGTTTTGTCTGGTTACGCAAAGTAGCAACTTCAGCTCTTGTCAAAGGAAAAAATAAACACTTCCCCATCTCTCCCACAATTTTTTTTTGTAATTATCTCTTTATTTTGTAAGAGCATTTCTCTTCCTTTCTCGTCTCTTCATGTGCATCGGAAAGGCAGAGGGAGCCAATTTTAGTCCACGGCAGAAGGTTTAATGACAGCCCCGTGTTGCGGAGCTTTCAGTTTCCCCCCTCTGTAATTTGTCGGGCGGCAGACAGGAGGCTTTTTCCGGCCTCGACGCTGGTCCCTGCCAAACCCCAGGCTGCCTCCTCCTCTCTGCTCCCAAATGGAGAATATTGGGTTCGATGGTAGAGACAGAGACTTTTCAAGCCATCTGTGATCACAGCATGGATGAATAAATGTTTTCTCTTTTTAATTATTCATCTCTATGATTTGTGTCTTTAAAAATAGGCACACAAATGGATCTGAAATGTTGTTTGATATGTTAGGTGTATTAAGACACGGCGTCCCGAGTTATGTGATCAAATGCTTGCTCTAAGCCAGGAAATATGTATATGTGGGCGGCCACGGCTCAGGAGGGGGGGTGTCGTCTGGGAGCTGGAAGGTTCCAGGTTTGACCCCCGGATCCTCCTGGCCACGTGTCAAAGTGTGCTCGAGTAAGACACTGAGCCTCTGATTTCTCCATGCCTCGCATGGTTGCCTCTGGCGTCTCTGAGTGAATGTGCACCACATTGTAGCATGAAATCTGTAGCGGTTTTCCGCCTTTCGTGAATGGGTCAATGGGAAGTACATTGTAAAGCACAAAAGAAAGACGGAAAGAAGGAAAGAAAGAAGAAAAGATTGTGTAAACAAACGCGGTGTAGCAGCAATTCCTCATTGCTAACACAACAACTGCAATTCCCAATATAGAGCATTGGGTAATGGCACCGTATAGGCTTTCATTAAGTTGTTTTCACCTGTCAAGGGACTTTATCTTTTACCGTCTGGGAGGGAGAGAGACAGGGAAATGAGTATCTTTTTAGAGCTAGCCCACAGTGCTCTTCAGGAAAACCATTAGAGCTGCGTCGCTTCAATTACTATGATTTAAGAGAATTGAGTGTTTAGCATAAAGATCACTTAAATAGGAAAGAGAAACCGGGAAGAGACTCGGTTGCGGGCACGCATGCGGGCGTGCGCGCACACAGACACGGACATATTGGGTTTACGCACACACACACACACACACACACACACACACACACACACGTGTAAACACAGAGTTGAGCAGAGGGAGACTGCAGTCTAAGCTGTGCTGGGCTGAGGTCATGGATTTATTAGATGGAGACGCCGCTGAGGAATCCCTTTGAGTCTGCACCACGGGCTTACCACACACACAGACACACGCACACACATTGACAGCTACACACGCACACAGTGCCATACACATGCACATCCAATCACAACCACAATTTAATTTCATTGTTTGAGTGTAAAGAATTGACCCAAATGGACCCGTCCCCTTTTCACACTCAGAGCTATGGTATATTAACACTGGGGATTTTTACTTGCAAACGGTGACACATTCTTTCTCTCTCACATAGACGCGCGCACACACACACACACACACACACACCCCACATCCACCCCACTAATAAAGCTACACATTATACTCTAACTCCTGCATGGGCCAAATGCCCCATTTAAATCAATTTGGGTGGCGAAATGAGACTGTCGTTTAATTAAGGCCTGTTCTTAGCAGGGTAACATCTGACATAAGCACAGTCACCATTCGAGCTCCATTGACACTGCATGTTTTAATTCGGCATCTTGGAGAGCAAAGCATTATTAGCTCCCCCTCATTTCACCATGACGGCTGGAAGAGAGGGGATGCAACGTGAAGACTTCCTTTTGCTTCGAGAAACGGAATAATTGCAAACAGAACGGAGCAGATGCGCGCGCACACACACACACACACACACACACACACACACACACACACACACACACACACACACACACACACACACACACACACACACACACACACACACTCACAAGCAAAATGGCAAACCTCATATTAAACATCCGTTTGCCACATGTACAGAGCGGTGTGCACATGCAAAGAAACACACACACACACACACACACACACTGTGTTTTTTTCAGCGCTGTTTGCATGGCCCCTATCATGTTCTGGCTTGTGTTTGTGTGAGCTCGTGCTTCTGCCTGTTGGTTTGTCTCTGTTGACGGCCTTGCAAGTGTGGAGCAGTGCAGAGGCTCCATGCCAGGCCAAACACTCACCACTTTATCACACACACACACACACACACACTTACACAACTCTACCTAGCTGTCCCCCGTCTCTCACTGACAAACACCCATATCAATGTTTCAAACATCATCATGAGACAATGACTTCCACCTCAATAGAAATGAGAGGAGACAACACGACTATGAATGTATGAAAGTGTAAGCTAGCTGTGCGCATTAGTGCTAGCTGTCCGTGTGTGTGTTAGGGCTTTCACCAACTAGTCGACTAGTCGACTAGTAACCACTAGTCGACTTTGTTGGTGCTAGTCGAATAGTTGAAAAAAAAAAAAAAAAGCTATATATATTTTTTTTTTTGTAATTTGTTTTAATGCCATAGTAATGGCCCATCTTACTATTATTATTATCCTACTGACTTTATTTTTTATCAAAAGGGGGTCAAAAGTATGCCCAATAAAAGCCTATTATTGGGCAATGGGAATCCTTGGAGACGCTGCTGTGGTGCTGTGCTGCTGTGCCAGAAGCGCTTCCCTTAAAACGCCATAAAAATAAGGGCAGGAGGATAATAATAATAGTAATATAGTAGTAGGATGGCATTAAAACAATGCCCCCCCCTAAAAAAAAAAAAACGTTTTTTTAATGTAAATTTCGACTAGTCGACTAGTTGACTACTACTTGGTCAAATGAGTCGACTAGTAAAAATCATTAGTTGTGAATGCCCTAGTGTGTGTGTGTGTGTGTGTATGTGTGTTTGAACATAAACGAAAGAGCGTGTGTATGCATCCACTCAACTGTGTATACATGTGTATTCATATTCACCTGTGTGCATGTGTCTCAGTGGATCTGTTATCTATGAGTAATTGTACTGTGTGTGTGTGTGTGTGTGTGTGTGTGTGTGTGTGTGTGTGTGTGTGTGTGTGTGTGTGTGTGTGTGTGTGTGTGTGTGTGTGTGTGTGTGTGTGTGTGTGTGTGTGTGTGTGTGTGTGTGTGTGAGAAGTCATACCATATGCCTCTTCTCTAACTCTTCCCTCCTCTGGCCCAGGTGGGAACGCAGAGAGCCTGTTTGACATAGAGAAGGGTGCGGGCACCATCCTCATTGCCAAGCCCCTGGACGCTGAGCAGAGGTCCTTCTATAACATGACGTTGGAGGTGACGGATGGCACCAACACCGCATTCACACAGGTAGGATACATTGTGCGCGCGGGCACGGTACCCAGTGCACGGTACAGCGTCTGATCATTTAACACATTGACTGCCATGGACATAATATTACGTCATCTCAAATCCAACGCTTCACCGTCATTGTCAATATTACATCATCTGGTGTTTTTAGTGGTCACGCTAGAGGGCGTTCTTCACCAACCTATAAATGATGCCTTGACTTGGAGAGAAGGATACACCCGGAAATGAAACATTTTCACCCCGTCCGCTACAATGTTATCAGATTTATGAAAATAGACCATACCCGGTGAAGGGCGCAGACGAAAGTAGTTGCAAACTTGGGGTTATTGCACGTCCTGTAGCGCGGTCCCCCCGCGGCACCCCCTGCGGTCACCCCTCCCCACGGGCAACCCCCCCCCCCCCCCACGGGCAACCCCCCACACACCCCCCCGTCGCGGAACCCCCCGGGTCCCGTCGCAAACACACACACACACGCAACGTTTAGCGCGAGTCGTCTCGTGCGCGCACACGCACACACAGAGCCAGCGTGTGCGCGCCTGCGCACACACACACACGGGCAACAGTGTGTCGCGGCTGGATTGGATGCGACGCATGCGCAGTTTGATCGGGCACAGACGAAGACACGACCCAAGACAGACACGACCCAAGACAGACAGACAGACAGAGTTTACGCAAATTATAGGAGGATACATTTATCTCGGATTTCTTTTCCCAGATTGCGTTTTTGGTGAAAACGACAGACATCGTTTGTTTACATCTGCGTTGAATTTTTTTTTCTGTGGATCGTCAAAATAAGGTAAAACCGCTGGCAGTGGGGGATGAATGAATGAATTAATACCTGGCAATGAATGTGTTAAATGTAGAATTGTAGGGAAGGCTGCTGGGCTACTTAAACTCACATATTACATTATTTCCATTATTTTAATTACTGTTTCATTTGCAACCAGTTATAATTGCTCGCTGATATTGTGCTGCACCATGGCCCAACCAGCCTCAGGCCAGAGTCGCCCCTAACCCGTAATGGATGTGTGTGTGCTCGTGCAAACAATATGCACAGCTATACGCAAAAATCACCCTGGCTTGCAGCATTATGTGATGCAATGGAGTTATTAACGTAGTTATTACTATTTCATGACATACTGTACCTTAATTTGCCCTGGGGGAGGGGGAGTGATGAAAGGATCTGAAAGGCTGATATGACAGCAGCTGGCCAATTAGTGCATGCAAAAGGGCCACTGCATGTTGAACTGTCAGCATGAGTGACCTCGCTGTGGAATGAGCTCAGCGTCTCATGTCAACATTGCCAACAACATGGTTGTTGCATTGATCAAATGCTATTTTTCCCCGTGTCTACATAAGGCTACTGGTATCTGAGGAGCATATTATTGCCCCAAGCATTTTTCGGTTAGGTTATATCAATTTCAAAGTGGAAAATTGTCCTTGTAACTTGAAATGTTGTGAAATTAAATGTTTTTATTGGCATTTGGTAAAGAACCTGTTTAGACATGATTTGTTGTTGTAGAGATAAATGTGTTTAGACATGAATTAATTGACGAGTAAGTCAGATAACTCCAACCGTACACAGAGCCTCTTTCATAACACTATGATGTAACGGTAACAGATTATCTTATTTAAAAGGAATACATTTCTGCCATAGAGTCATGGATTCAGCACATTAGAGATGATTAAGGGGTCAGCCATCACCATTACACTTTTTGTCCAGGTTGGCAATATGCTAAACCGTGGTAATCTGTATATATTATATAACAACTGTACATACTGTACATGCCTTTTAAAGCCCTAATTATGGATACAATTAGGGCTATTATATGGATAACAATTATCTACCTAATGTGCATCATAAATTGCCACACACAGTGAGGATTTAAGGAAACATAGAGAATTATGTACCCGATTTGAAACCTTTTAAAATCATTTAAAGATAGCAGATCTACGAGCTCCCAATGTGCCCGCTTGTAGATCTGTTTTTTCACAAATGTTTGAATAGGACTTAATGGTTAAATAAAATAAAGTTCAGTTTATGTGTATTTTATGTTTACACACTATTGCTTGTTCATTGCATAATTAAAGTTTAAATGCTCTTTTTTAAACCGGAGTAGTCCCATTGAGAATCATAATCTCTTTTACAACGGAGTCCTGGCCAAGATGGCAGCACAAAAAAGTTTATCATGAAATAAAAATTAAACTGCAGCATAATAGTTTGTATTAAAAAAAAAGAGTGTAAAAGGACATAAAGAATAATAACAGTACACAGTCATTTAGTGGCGTTTGGTAACAGGACACGTGCAATTGGGTTGGGCTCTAGTTGTCGACACTGACACTGGGATGTAAAGTCCTTGGATGTCCTTGGAGAAAATACACTAATTCCCCAGACGCTCCAGCATCATAAGGCTACCTATGAATATTAGTTAATTCATATTTTATTGACCTTTCATTGAACATTGATAAAGCCAGGCATGTCACTTAAGTACACATCTTCTTTTTTGAAGAACGGCCTGGGGCAGCCATTCTACTCAGCCCAAGGACCAGCTTTAGCTCTAAGACACTGGCAGGAGTAGTGTATGTCCCGGTAGGACGGAGCGCGTGGAAGGAACACGTTATTCCAACCAGTTCCTTTCCCCTCCATCAGGCGCCCCCGGGCTGACCAGGGGGAGGCAGTATAGTGACCAGGATTACTGCATGTTTTTTGTGAGGGTACCTACCCTAGGGAACACGGGGAGAACATGCACACTCCACACGGAAAGGCCCTTTCGCCAACCCCACCTAGGGTATGGCCACTGATGAAACATGTATGTCTTTTGATGAGCAAGTGAAGAGCGTGTGCATCTCACAGCAATATGCAAAAATAACATCCAGTCTAATTACATCATGGATAATACATCCATGCCTTCATTTCCATAATCCACAGTCCATGCCAGTCATGCCTTCTGGCATCTTGACAGTATAGAGATATGGCCTCCGTACGTACACTTCGCCTGCCTTCCTTATCTCTCCTGAGGGCTTAATCCCATCCGGTCCTGCTCTCCGGTTGCTTTGAAAACGACATGACTGATCGCCTGTGTCACCCTGGCCGGTGAATGATGGTGTGTAACGCATCTGGGGGCCTATCGGATTGATCGGCAAACACTGAGGCGATATCTAAACACGTCCCGTCTACTCTGATCGTTCTTCTTCTTCTTCCTCCCGTCACCGCTGCAGTAACCCAAAGTCGCAGCCTGCGTGACAAAGGACAGTGTTCTACCCTTCAAAGAACCCCAGCGGCTTTTTAATCCGTGTTTCTTTTTGTCAGCCCCTCTGGGCATATAGGTGTCACTGTGTGAAGTCACCTGTCATTTGGATTAGGCGCGGTTGTGAAAAGTGCTGTGGCAAAAATAATATGAACAAGATGTGTGTGTGTGTGTGTGTGCTGTGAGGCAGTGGTGGAAAATACTTAAGTACATTTACTTAAGTATACTGTACTTAAGTACAATTTTGAGGTATTTGTACTTTACTTGAATATTTCCAATTTCCAATACTTTTACTTCTACTCCACTGCATCTCAGAGGCAAATATTGTACGTTTACTCCTCTACAATTATATGAAAACTTGTTACTTTGTAGATTGATTATTATTACAAAACATACATTAACCACTTCAACCCTATATACATTTCGGCTATTTGAAAATAGCTGATCTCTATTTTCAAAAGATTTGTATACATTTGAAAACTTGTGAAATGTGACATTCTGCATAATGAGTACTTTCTACTTTTGGTACTTTTAAGTACATTTTGATACCAATACGTTTGTACTTTTACTCAAGTAAATGTTTAATTCCGGATTTTTACTTGTAACAGAGTATTTCTACATTGCAGTATTGACACTTTTACTCAAGTAAAACATTTGAGTACTTTTACCACCCACTGCCAAGATATGTGTGTGCTATGAGGTGCTGTTTTCTCAGGGAGGAGCGAGCCTCGGTATTGTATTAGTTCTTCAGACAGCACGGGGGATGATGGACATGGAACTAATATAAAGGATGAGTAAATGGTGACAGCAGGAGCTAGATTCAAACCAACTCGGTCCCAGCACGTGGCTTGGCTCCCAGGCGAGCCCGCCAGTCCCACCAGTCCCCTTGGTATGAGCTACAGTCAACCCCCGCAAGGGGCTCCGCAACCAGCTGGCCGCAACGAGATGATTTCACTGAGGACACCAGGAAATAATTTTTCTTTTGACTGTTTTGTTTCCCACTTACACGTGTTTAGATTAGAATGAAATTCATGAGATTCTTGATTAGATTCACTCGTTGTATTAAGTTCTCATGGAAAGCCAAGTTATGGTGGAATATCACCCTACCTGCGCACGCCTGCACGTGAGCGCACGTGCGCACACACACACAGGCGCCCAGTGATGTAAAGTAACTAAGTACATTTACTCAAGTGCTGTACTTAAGTACAATTTTGAGGTTGTTTTACCTTCCTGGAGTATTTCCAATTGTCTATACTTTTAATTCTACTCCACTACATCTCAGAGGCAAATATTGAACTTTTACTCCACTACAATTATTTGAAAACTTTAGTTACTAATTACTTTGCAGATACATTTTTACATAATAAAACATACATTAACCACTTTAGCCCTATTTTATACCTATACTACAAGCTCACAACGCGTCACGTTGTGAGCTTGTAGATCTGCTATTTTCAAACATTTCAGTACTTTTACTTTTGGTACTTTAAGTACATTTTGATACCAATCCTTTTGTACTTTTACTCAAGTAAAATATTTTTAATATATTTAATTCCGGACTTTTACTTTTAACAGAGTACTTCTACATTGCAGTATATATACTTTTACTTAAGTAAAACATTTGAGTACTTTTTCCACCACTGCAGGCGAGCTGCCCACCATATATGACATCACACAGTAAAATCCTCAGTTTATCCATTTGTACCTCAAGAGAGAGTCTACATGTAACCAAATAGACCCGTGAGAGTTAAAGGAACACTGAGGATTTTTACTGTGTAGCAGTTTTATAATGCGAGAAGTACGGCGGCATTGACATGGCAAACGAGTGAGACACCACATTATTCCACCCCTTGACAGACACACACGTGCACACATCCGCACACTTGCCACTCACCGTGTCACTTCAAAGGACGTTTCAAGGATGTTCTCTGACCAGGCATGCAGATGTTGAATAAGATGTGCATTTCATTTATACTGATGTATACAATGTGACATTTTTTGTCGTATCCGCGGCTCGTCTCATTGTCGTGTCGCCGCACGTACGCCTCCAGCCTTGGGAAACGGGAGAAATGTGACATCTCGGTCAATGTGGAGGTGGATTAAGTGTCACGCTTCCCTGAACATACAGTACTGTACGATGTGCGCACACTCACATGCACTCACACACACACACACACGCATGCACATTTTGTTAACCCTTTAAGACCGGGAAAGCGTCGTCTGTGTCATTTTAAGATTTCTTTGGCTATTCAAAAATAGCAGATCTACAAGCTCATAGTGCGGCACTCGGTGCTGCGCTATGAGCTTGTATATCTGCTATTTTTGAAAAATCGTGACACTTTGTGCGAATCTTGGAGTATGTATTTTTTTTTTAAGCGAACATTTGTGAAATATTTAGTTCCAGGCACCCCCCAGAAGCAAAGATTTGAGTTACAAATGTCTGCTTAAAAAAAAAAAGAATTCAAATATTTGCACACTTTTTCATGATTTCATACATAGCGCCGAGTGCCCGCGCTATGAGCTATGAGATCTGATATTTTTGAATAGCCAAAGAAATCTAAAATGACAGAGATGCGTTCCCGGATTGAATGGGTTAAATCGCATAGTGACTTTTTTTTAAAGTTCCCTTTCTCGCCATTTACAATTTTTTTTCTCATGTCCTTGTGTTTTCTTCTTTGCATTTTCTCTTGGCAAGTTTTCCGCCCGCCTTTCTCTCTCTCTCTCTCTCTCTCTCTGTCTCTCTCTCTGTCTCTCTCTCTGTCTCTCTCTCTCTCTCTCTCTCGCTCTCGCTCTCGCTCTCGCTCTCTCTGTCTCTGTCTCTCAAAGTGCATGCAGTCAATAATGACTCCCTGCTATGAAAACAGGAGCCGGTCCTCATTACATTCTGCAGGGGAGTGGGAGTTGGTTGTTTGTGGTGGGGGGGGGCTTTATTCTTCAATACACATATACACACACATCACACACCTACACACACACACACACACACACACACACACACACACACACACACACACACACACATGCAGCCATTCTTCAATAAGCAAGTACGCGCACACACACACACGCACATGCACATGCACATGCACATGCACATGCACATGCACGCACACACACACACACACACACACACACACACACACACACACACACACACACACCCACACACACACACACACACACACACACACACACACACACACACAATATGGAGCCATTCTTCAATAAGCAAGTACGCGCACGAACACAGACACATAATCAAATTGCCATGCACATAGACGGCACACATGGAGCCATTCTCACATACGCTTGTAAGCAGTGGTGGAAAAAGTATCAATACTGCAATGTAGAAGTACTCTTTTAAGTAAAAGTCCTGAATTCAAGCTTGTATTTCAAATAGCCTGGATATAAAATAGGGCTAAAGTGGTTAATGTATGTTTTATAATGTAATAATTTATATCTGTAAAGTAACTAGTAAAAGTTTTCAAATAATTGTAGTGGAGAAAAAGTAAAAGTATAGACAATTGGAAATACTCCAGTAAAGTAAAAGTACCTCAAAATTGTACAGTACTTGAGTAAATATACTTAGCTACTTTACACCACTGCTTGTAAATGCATTCACACAGACACAGTTGTGCACGCGCGCACGCACACACACACACACACACACACACACACACACACACACACACACACACACACACACACACACACACACACACACACCTGTAAGGCAGACACAGACATAAAGCCTGGGCTTTGTGTCTGTCCTCCGGCGGAGTATCCCAGATGGAGGCCCAGCGTGGAGGCCAGCCCGCCGAGGGAAATCTCCACAGTTCACCAACGGAAGGCCAACTGCTGGTTTAAATATAGACCCCTCTGCCTGGGAGCATACATACCAACCCATCACTCCTCCCCATCCCTCCACCTCTCTCTCTCTCTCTCTCTCTCTCTCTCTCTCTCTCTCTCTCTCTCTCTCTCTCTCTCTCTCTCTCTCTCTCTCTCACACTCTCACACTCTCTCTCTCCCTCACTCTCCCTCTCCGTCTGTCCATATTTGCCTTTCATCTGCCTCTTTATTTCTGGCTCTTTATCCGCATCTCTGTCATGCTTTCTGCTCGTCTCTCTGTTTCTCCGTCTGTCTCTATCTCCCTGGTTGCCTATATCTGCCCGCCCCCCCCCCTCCCACCCCCTTACCCCGCCGTCTCTGCTACTTTGTGTGTTTTATGCGTCGCATCATCACCGTGAACTCGCCGTTCGTGACTCAAGTTTTCCATGAGTCACTGCCCTGAGCACGTCACACATAAAGCTATAGCCGTATGCCTATAGCACGCATCACTGTTCCACTTATGTAACATGATCTGAATCATGAATGAATGGAATAAATTGGACTTATTTGCAAACACTAGCATTGTGAGCTTGTATATCTGCTATTTTCAAAAGATTTGTATACATTTGAGAACTTTAAATGGGACATTCTGCATAATGAGTACTACATTTTATACCAATACTTTTGTACTTTTACGCAAGTACATTTTGAATCCGGACTTTTACTTGTAACAACAGAGTATTTCTACGTTGCAGTATTGATACTTTAACTTAAGTAAAAAAATGTAGTACTTTTTCCATCACTGATTCACAGAAGCTTTCGCTTAGCTATATTTTTGCCCGCTGCTCTTGCATTACATTACATTACAGTCATTTAGCAGACGCTTTTATCCAAAGCGACTTACAATAAGTGCATTCAACATAGGTAGGCAAGGAAACTACTAATCACCAGAAGTCTTAAGTGCATTCTCTTCTAAAAATCACACCCTGTGTGAAGTGGGCGGTGTCTTGCTAGCTAATCACAATACTGAATGGAGTCAACCAATCATGTACAAAAGATAAATACATTTATTGAAACACTCTTTATGATGGACGAAACCATAACTTGAAAAAAACAAATTTTTGTTTTTTTTCAAGTTATGGTTTCTTATATAGGGCTATGCACATGTGTCATGTGACACTGGCCAATCACAGTCCTGAATAGACTGTGATTGGCCAATCACAGCGCAGGATAATTGTACAAATTTCCTGGGCCCAGATCACAGCGCAGGAAAATGTACATTTTTCCAAATCTCACTTATAGGGGCGGTTTCACCGCCCAAAAAAGCAACTAAGAGTACACCTAGCGCTAAGGTAAAAGTCCAATAAATCAGCTACCTACAGTACTTTCTTAAACAGATGAGACAAATAGGAACATCAAATGAGCAAGAGCTAAAACAAATAAGTATCGAATAAACAAGATCCAATAAGACAAGAGCTCGTACAACTAATTGACAACAACATGCACTTACTGCAGCTGTACCCGTTATTTGTTGGGAATAAAGGCCTACAGGAGATATCCAGGCGGACCAGACCCAATCACGGCATTTGAAAGCTAGGCGACGTGTTTTCTTGTTTGATTTCCACTGCACTCCTGTGGGACAGAGAGAATAAACATCTGAGATGCAGCTGCCGGAGAAAAAACACAATCACACTTGATCCTCTATACCGAACGGGCGGTACAAGTCACTATTCTGAGTCATGTAAAGTATGATTGATGACGATATGCAGTGCTGCAGAGCATTTAAATGTACTTGTCACATCATGGTTATTGAACTGGGGGTCCACAACACCTACAGTCAGTCATTGCAGGTTTTTTTCCTTTTTTATATATATATATATATATATATATATATATATATATATATATATATATACTTTGATAGTAACATTCATTTTATTTCTTCAAATATTTAAATATAGCGTGGAAAATTGTCACTTCACCGGCGTGTTTCACTGTTTTAGCGCAGCCTTTGCTTCTACATTTTGGCGCTATTGCGGCGATAGTTCAGTCTTCTTTCACTTTCTCCCTGATGTTTGGTGCCCCCCCAAGGTTGGTGCCCCCCCCCCCCCACCAAGGTTGGTGCCCTGTGCTGCAGCACCTAAAGCCCTTCCAGTAAGCCGGCACTGCCTTCATGTCTGAACAGTGTTGTCATGTGTGTGGGAGTTACTCAAATCTACAATGGCATTTCTGGCCATTCCGGCGCCCTTAGGCATGAAGACGAGAACACACAGTGTGTTTTTAAAGAGGGAGAGTGGTTTTATTGAGATGGTAAGGAAATCTGAGAGGGAAGGTTGTAGGAGGAGAACTTTGCTTTAAAAAATAAAGTTTATTATTAGTAGTATTAACTCCATGGCCACTGCCCCCGATGTCTTTGAAGTTTGAACTTTTCAAAGCATCAGGAAAACCAGGGACAGACGGACGCTTTGAAAAATGTCGTAAACAACACACCTATATACTTTTGTCTGGTGATGGAGGTGTGACGGATTTGTGGACATTTTTGCGATCATCCTGTCGCTCAAGTTAAACTGCCTCTGTTGCCTTTGAAAGCTAGGAGAAAGCAAGGAGAGAAAAGACAGAAAAACTAAGAAACGTGTCGAGGATGGGCAAAAAAAAAATGGCGTTTTTTGGTACTCGAAAAAAAGCTGTCCAAGTACACAGCGAACTCAGGTCCAATTTCAAGTCTTGAGGGTTTAAAGGGATAGTTCACCCCCAAATTAGTCACCTCATGGAGACTTGAATTGGATTTTTTTGTTTTTGTCGCATTGTCCCTAAGACAATAATTTGATGACCGGCAGCGGTTCCGGAAGGAGAAACAAAGAGTCTCCTTTTTTTGTCTCCAACCGGAACCGCTTTCTACCGGTCCGCTGGTCATCAAATTATTGGCTTAGGAATGCTACAAAAACAAAGAAATTGGGTGACTAATTGATAGAAAAAAACGTCATTTTGGGGGTGAACTATCCCTTTAAGTGTTGTTTTTTTTCGTGGGGTGTTACCGTAATCTAAAGATACTGTACTGCTGAGCAGAATAATATAACTTTACTAACTGACTCTTTTCTTTTCTATCCACTCTTCCCCTCTCTCCATCCATCCATCCATCCATCTCTCTCTCCAGGTCCACATCACCGTCCTGGACAACAACGACAACGCGCCCATGTTCTCCCAGCTCACGTACGACGTCGCCATCTCCGAGGACACGCCGCCCGACACCGAGGTGGTCCAGGTGCTGGCGTCGGACCGCGACGAGCACCACCGCCTGACCTACTCGCTCCACAGCGCCATCGACCCCAGCAGCCTGCGTCTGTTCCACATCGACCCCACCGCGGGCACCATCTACACCACCGAGAGGCTGGACCACGAGGCCCGGGCCCAGCACATCCTCACCGTGATGGTAAGAACTATAATAATTATAATTATGGTATTATTATTGATTTATTGATGTATTTATTTTGTTATTATTTTTTTAAACATGTAGTATAAGTAGCATCATATGTTCAGTTATAGGTAGTGCATATACAGTACATTTTCCTGGCAAATAAAAAACTAAGAGCAGAAACAAAGAGCAGCCACAGGTCAGGTCAGAACAGTGAAGATCCTTAATTTACCATCGTCGATGGTCAAGTATGTTTCATTAAGGAGATTGATTATTAATGTCAGGTGCGGTCTCAGAAATGGCACTTCTCTGAGCATAAATTAAACTCATTCTAATTGGCAAAGGAGAACATAGTCATTCTGGAGAAATGTATTCCAGCACTTCAGGGCTCGTGTAGTCAAAGAGCCCGAGGCTATAATCTTGTCTGCGCTCTTATTGTACCTGAGCTCATCATTAAGCAATTAAGCTAATTACACAGAGCACCAACCCAGCATGTACTCCTCATCAGAGGAAGTGGAATGATTTTCTACAAAAGCTGCCAAAAAAACTGGTGGGTAAATGAGGAGAAATGTGGAGCGAGAGCAGAGAAGTGAAAACGGGCGTATGCTTCCAATTTCACATTCAGCTTTCGTGGAGTGTATGAAGTTATTCAATGCTACAGGAGTATGTTAAGCGTGCCTTAGTACAGAGTGTAATTACATCATGTCACGTGTACTGACAATGATTTATGTACATACTGTACGTGTGGGTGTGAATATGTGATGCCTTATGAGTAGACCCTCATGAGGTATTTTCTGCCCTGAAATGTTCAGTGGATATACAGTAGAAAAATAAATACTGTCATGAGTAGGAAATTACCTTTCCTCGCTCTCAAATTGGTTAATCTCAGGTCATGTAATCATTGGTTTAATGTGCAGTAGTCATCTTTAACACAATAAGTGCCAGAGGTTTTTTAAACCGACTAACGCCTGGAACAATAACATTTCTCACGCGATCCACCATTGCAGAGTGATCGTGTGTCGAAAATGGCTCGTTTTCACCTCGTTAAAAAGATAGGGAGATATGGAGCTTTTTCTCAAGATCATGTAATGGGAGTGGACGGGAAGTAGGTTTTTTGGCACGGATCCACATCCGTCCTTTCCATTTGACAGGCTCCGTGGGTCATTACAAAGTTGCGTTAGAGCGTGTGTGAAAAAAAATAAAAATACAAAATTGCAAACACGAAGATTCTCGTGTTTGGCACTCAATGTGTTAAATGTGTCATTTTGATGGCGATAAGGAGGGAAGGGAAGTATGTGTGACACTTTCCTACAAAAGGGGATATGTTTTCGTTTCCCAGGTGCACCGTTTACATTTAGTGTAATCTGGCTTGGCAGAAACTTGATAGTATCTGTAATCTTCTGCATTGTGCAATATGACGGGGTGCGGGCTGGGCCACAGAGAGCACACAGTTTGCATGCTTGCTTGTGCTTGCTGTGCATCTGCTGAACTGTACAGGCTTCAGTGTGATTGCTATCTCATAATTGCAGTGTACACACAGGAAATGAAAGGACAGGCAACACAAACATGCTGCACATACTGTACAGCTGTTATAGGGTCAGCGGTAACGGATTCCCTGATAAAGATCATGTATAATGATGAGAAGTCTTTGTTGAGAAGTCTTTGCTTCTGTAAAGAACCGAGAGACCTAAATATATTAAAATCCATTAGAGTGAAACGAATAATAAAATTAAATAAGAAATTTGAAAACAAATATTGTGATGTTTTATTGTCTTATTCAGGCTGTACTGGCTCTGTTTAATATTGAGATAGCATTTCATAATGCAGAGCTGAGTGCTAATTTGGATGCTAATACTAACCTATTTATACTCCCTGTGTGTGGCGCCTATCATGAAATGGAGGTTTGCCTCTGATCCCATTGAGTTGTTTTTGAGAGTCGGGGCATAAATATCTATCTCATTAACCCAGTAATTCTCATCTTCTCCTCCAGTGTTGGGATTACTTGTACCCATGGGGCCTATAGCAGTCATAATGTGACACTTCAATTCTATTTCATTGGAAGCACTAACTTAAAGATTAAATCTATCCCAGAGCCTGAGTGAAATTGGTTCCCATAGCCCCCCCCACCCTTTTTTTTCTTCTTTTCTTTTCTTTAAATCTTTGGCTCGTACTTTCAAGTTTGTTTATCCATCACTTGTCTTTTAGAGTGTGAAAGCAAACATTGACTGAAGCTGAATTTTAAATGTATTCTACTTACAGTACATACATACTGTACATAACCAAGAGCCACAATTGTACTTCTCCACATCACCTGCATGGTGTGATACATTAGGGCATGGCACCCTTTTTTCACTCTCTCGACTACCAACTGACCCGCACTGGACCACCGTACCCTGACCTGTATTAGATACCGCTCTGTGGTTGGCACCATGCTGCATGGGTGAAGCTGGGTGAAGCCCAAACAGCTGCAATGGCTTAGCCAAATAACGCCAAATAACAAAGCTAACCTCGTTGCTCTTTAGCATTGCCCACGTACATTTATTTATCTCTTCATTGTTTTTTGATTCTCTTCTCTCCTCTCTCTCTTTCTCTCAAGATCAAAGGCTCAGATCAAATGCTTTCCATTCTGTACCGTACCGTACGGGAGATGTGGAGAAGTGCCAAAAGTGAACACAGGCTCCTATGCCCACTGTATTAACTTGGATTATATTTCTCCCACAGGTTAAGGACCAAGAGTTCCCATACAGGAGAAACTTGGCTCGGGTGTTGGTTGAGGTAGAGGACGTGAACGATCATGTCCCCATCTTTACCAGTGCACTGTACGAGGGCTCCGTCTATGAGTCGGCCGCAGTTGGATCAGCTGTGGTCCAAGTCACAGCGCTAGACAAAGACAAAGGCGAGAATGCAGAGCTAATCTACTCCATTGAAGGAGGTAAGCAAAGCACCTCTGAAAAACAGACGCACTACCTGTTGTCTACTTTTTGTCCTTTTATGCACAAATGTTCACATGCAAATCCATTGCCTTTACAAGTTAAGTTAGGTTTTTTTGTTCTGTTTTCATTTTCCCAAAGGAAACACTGGGAGCACGTTCCGTATCGAGCCAGTGTTGGGCACCATATCTGTTGCCCGCGACCTGGACCTGTCCACCATTGGCCATTATGTTCTCACTGTCAGAGTCACAGACAATGGTTCCCCTCCTCTGTCGACCACCACCATAGTACGCATTGCCATCACGCTCTCTGATAATGCCGGCCCAAAGTTCCCCCAGCCCGAGTACCAGGCCGAGATTACTGAGAACGTGGCAGTGGGCACCTCTGTCACCACAATGAGTGCAGTTGGCCTGTCAACCCTCACTTATGACATCAAGCAAGGCAACAATGATCGAGCCTTCCGGATAAACCAGTACAGCGGTGTGATCACCACCCAAAAGCCCCTCGACTATGAAACCACAACATCTTACACACTGACAGTCCAGGCCACCAACATGGCTGGT
Organism: Gymnoscopelus braueri; assembly: GCF_963280865.1. Taxonomy (NCBI): domain Eukaryota; kingdom Metazoa; phylum Chordata; class Actinopteri; order Myctophiformes; family Myctophidae; genus Gymnoscopelus; species Gymnoscopelus braueri. The sequence continues at coordinate 13,570,621 of NC_137606.1, forward strand.
ATGGCCTCTAATGCCACCCTGCTTATACAGGTAGTGGATGAGAACGACAATCCACCCGTGTTTCAGCAGCTTCGCTATCATGGGAGTATAAGCGAGGCTGCACCAGTCAACAGTGTGGTCCTAGACTCAGACAACTCACCACTGGTAATCAAGGCCATTGATGCTGACCGCAACCAAAATGCTCTTCTGGTGTACCAAATTGTTGAGGATACAGCTAAGATGTTCTTCACTGTTGATTCTGGCACTGGCTCTATCAGGACTATTGCTAATCTAGACCATGAGACCTTCTCTAGCTTCCATTTCCATGTTCATGTGAGGGACAATGGTCGGCCACAGTTGACGGCGGACAGTCCAACTGAGGTCACGATACAAGTGATTGACACCAATGATTCCCCACCCCGCTTTACCCAGGATGCCTATGAAACAGTGCTGCTTCTGCCCACTTATGTTGGAGTTGAAGCTCTGCAGATTTCAGCGACAGACCCTGATAGGAATGTCCCTACGGAGCTAACCTACTCCCTGGCAGATGGAACTCTGGAGCACTTTGCCATTGACTCCTCAAGTGGTGTCATAACAGTCAAGAACAACAACTTCTCTAAGGAGCGTTTCCGCTTCAATGTCAAAGTCTCAGATGGGAAGTTCTCTATCACAACATTGGTCACTGTCCTTGTCCGGGAAGCTCTAGACTCTGGTCTAAGCTTTGCTCACAGTATTTACTCCTCATCCATCAAAGAGAACGTGACAAACATGACCAAAGTAGCTGTGGTCAATGCTGTAGGGAACCGTCTCAACGAACCACTGAAGTACGCTTTGTTGAACGCAGGCACGCGATTCCGTATCCGGCCAACGTCCGGTGTTATTCAAACCACGGGAATTCCCTTTGACCGGGAAGAACAGGAATTCTACGAGCTGGTGGTTGAGGCCGGTAGGGAGCATGACCATTTGCGAGTGGCCAGAGTTATGGTTAGGGTCCAAGTGGAAGACATCAATGACAATTCCCCTGTGTTCGTTGGACTTCCTTATTATGCGGCTGTACAAGTGGAGGCTGAGCCAGGGTCGCACATTTTCCAAGTGATGGCTGTGGATCGTGACAAGGGCATCAATGGAGAGGTTTCTTACTATCTGAAGGATGACCATGGTCATTTTGAAATTGACCGGCAAATAGGCAGTCTCAGTCTCAAGAAGGCTTTTGAGTCTGACTTATCCAATATGGAATACCAGATGGTGATATATGCTAGAGATGGTGGTTACCCTCCTCTTTCTACTACTGTGGAATTCCCAATCACTGTAGTTAACAAAGCTATGCCTGTCTTTGACAAAACATTCTATTCTGTTTCTGTTAATGAGGATGTGGGAGTGCACACGCCCATCCTTGGGATAAATGCCACAAGTCCTGAAGGCCAAAGCATTATCTATACCATTGTTGATGGAGATCCGTCGCTCCAGTTTGACATTGGCTTTGACACTGGGGTCATAAGTGTTATCCATTCTTTAGACTATGAAGTAACACCCTCTTACCACCTGACGGTCAGAGCCACTGACTATTTGACTGGTGCACGTGCTGAGGTGGATGTAGATGTGATCATCCTGGATATCAACGACAACTCTCCCATATTTGAGAAAATGTCATACAGGGCAGTGTTGTCTGAGACAGCGATGATTGGAACTCCAGCGATCCAAGTGATTGCCACAGATGCAGACTCGGTAAAGAACAGCATTGTCCGCTACCAAATTTTCTCTAATGTTTACAACAGCACAGACCATTTCCACATTGATAGCAGCAGTGGTTTAATCCTGACAGCACGCATGTTAGACCATGAGCTGGTACAGAGCTACGACTTCACCGTCAGGGCGACAGATAATGGTTTCCCACCTTTGAGTAGCGAAATATCTGTAGTGATTATGATGAATGACATGAATGACAATCCTCCTGTATTCAACCAGCTGCTCTATGAGGCATACGTGAGCGAGCTAGCCCCCAGGGGTCATTTTGTGACATGTGTCCAGGCTTCAGATGCTGACAGCTCCGATGTTGACAAGCTGGAGTATAACATCTTGTCAGGGAATGAGAGGATGAACTTTGTGATGGACACAAAGACAGGCATCATAACTCTATCTGGACATCGTAAACAAAGGATGGACCCTGTCTACAGTCTGAATGTTTCAGTGTCTGATGGTGTTTTCACCAGCACAGCACAGGTCCATGTTAAGGTGCTGGGGGCCAACCTGTACAGCCCAGTGTTTGCACTGAGTACATATGAAGCTGAGGTTCGAGAGAATGCTGCTGTCGGTACCAAGGTTATACAGGTGAGGAGTTTTTTGAGAGATTATTGAAATCATGAAATTATTTTTGTCTTTTTTAGTCTAGTAAATAATACATAGCTTTAGTAATATTTATCTGAATAATCAAGTGCTCCTCTTTCTCAAATACAACAGCTGGTAAAGACATTGCTAAGCTATTAACCACTTGAACGCCAGCATCCGTATTATGGGGGGAACGTTCGTCAAAAATAGCAGCTCTACAAGCTTATAAACACGACCCAATACGACCAAAGCTTGCAGATCGGCTATTTTTAGCGAAGAGATTTGAAAAGCGGTCAAAATACAGTTGTAACCCATTTTATTAAGAAGACTACAGGGTTTAAGTGATAAGTTATGGCATAGTATGACTTTCTATGTTTATCCGTCCCTTTTAGGTAAGGGCCAATGATGCAGATCCTGGAGTGTTTGGCCAGATGACCTACTCTTTCATTAATGACATGGGCAAAGACCAGTTCAGCATTGATGCAAATGGTCAGATCACCACCGTAGAAAAGCTGGACCGTGAGGACCCAGCGAATAAGGACATCATTTTGACAGTGGCAGCCCAGGATGCAGGGGGCCGTGCCTCTTACTGCACAGTTCAAGTCAATCTGTTGGATGATAATGATAACGTGCCTCGCTTCCATGCTACGGAATATCGTGCCTCTGTGAAATCGGATGTTGCCAAAGGGTTTTTGGTGACCCAGATCCAGGCTTATGATCCTGATGATGGTGCCAACGCCAAAGTGACATACTCTCTTTACAGTGAGGCACATGTCCCTGTTGTGGACATTCTGGAGATAGACCCTGACAATGGCTGGATGGTGACCAAAGGCAGCTTCAGCCACTTAAGAAACTCTGTCTTGTCGTTTTTTGTGAAAGCAGTGGATGGCGGAATTCCCGTCAGACATTCTCTGGTGTCCGTGTACATCCATGTTCTGTCTCCAGATGCCCTCATCCCTTCCTTCAGCCAGTCCCAGTACTCCTTTAGCATGCCAGAGGACACGCACATAGGTGCAGCCGTAGGGACAGTGCACCTCAACACTCCTCCCGGCTATGCCTCACTCCCAGCCACCTTCGCCCTGGTCAATGGAGAGACTGGAGAAAACAACCAGGATGGGGTCTTGGTGGTGGAAAAGGATACAGGTGTCATCAAACTGGATAAGCCGTTGGACCACGAGGTCCTCAAGTCGTTCCACTTCAAAGTCACCGCCACTGTTCAACAAGCCAAGTTAGATTCTGTCACTACCGTTGATGTTGAGCTGAAGGTCCTCGATCTGAATGACAACAAACCTGCCTTTGAGTCCAACTCTTATGAGGCCACAGTCATGGAAGGGATGACTGTCGGGACCAGAATCATTCAGGTCCATGCGTTGGATCCAGACTCCGGGGCCAATGGGCAGGTTACGTACTCTCTTGGCTCGTCAACTCAGCCCGGTGGGGAGTCGGACAGATCGGTGGGGACGTTTGGCATCGACAGCAACACCGGCTGGATCTCCACACTGAAGGAGCTGGATCATGAGACCGACCCCTCCTACACGTTCACTGTGGTGGCCTCGGACCTCGGGGAAAGCCTACCGCTTTCGTCCACCACCACTGTGACAGTGGCTGTGTCGGACGTAAATGACAACCCTCCCAGGTTCCTAGAGGAGCGATACCGTGGCTCGGTGCGGGAGAGCGACCCGCCTGGTGAAGTGGTGGCCGTTCTCAACACAAGAGATGATGACAGCTCTGCCGCCAACCGACAAGTCAGCTACCACATCACTGGTGAGTTTTTAATAATGTTTAATAACTTGTCTGTTCCAGCTTGCCTGACTATCTTTATGCACCATGTTCCTGACATCATCAGCCTCTGTGCGTCTGACCCTTGCTCTGTCTATATTCTTGATAATTTACTCAAGATATTCATCAGGACCCATCAGTATGCTGCCTGGCTCATCTCCAACTATAAATAAACATGTGCGTGTGTGTGTGTTGTGGGGGGTTATAACACAATATTACAGATGCAATACAATACATAAGTCATTCATTTTCTGTGGAGGAATGTGTGCACACCAGTGACCCAGACCTGATTAATCTGCAAGCATATGCAATAATCATTTCAGTCTTGTTGATCCGAGCTCTGCCAGATATGAGTGTGCAACACCCCCTGACATTTGCCCACAGAATTGTGGATTGCTGAAGGCCAAAGAAGGAGTATATAGAATTAGAGTAAACAGTTTAAATTCTCTCCAACTGTACCATGTTCAATGAAAGCTGTCTGGTATGCGCTAAGGACTCTGACTTACCGTATTCCTCCTTCAAACCATTGGATGTTTTCTCATGAGGCAGGCTGGTCACCAGAATAAATAAAAATGTGGACTAGTATCCAACAGAATCAAGTAGATGTGAGTACTTATACTTATAATGCTCTCTAATTGCAGGGAGGGGTGAAATGTTTGGTATGGATACATAATTTTTTCACCCCAGAAAAACAAGGATATCAAGGGTGGGAGAAAGTAGAGAAGGAAGCTGTACGAAAACTGAGGATGTGTTAACCCATTAAGACCTGGAACGCATCTGTGTCACTTTAGATCTCTTTGGCTATTAACAAATAGCAGATATACAAGCTCATGCTCATATATGAGCTTGTAGATCTGCTATTTTTGAAAAATCTTGGAAAAAAATGTTTAGATTTTTTTCAAAAAACTGTTAGGATTTCGACTTTTTTTTAAGAATCGCCTCAGGTCTTAATGGGTTAATAACAAGGATGCTGATCAAAGGCCTGACTTTGCTGATTTGTTCTCCGCTAATTGACAAGCGAGGAGGTAATAATGAAGCAGGGACGCCCTGAGAGGCGAAAGACATCATGCCGATGGGGGATAGAGAACTAATGACAGACTTTTAATAGGCAGGAAATCCTCCTCTGAATGGCAATCTAATGAGCAGCAGCCAGACAGATGGAGGGAATGAAAGACGCATGAGTGATGTGTGACCTTATAGATGACAGCGAAAGAGAAATGAGGAGGAGGCTCTGCAGTGTGTGAGTCAGAAAATGAAAGATGGACGTACGTGACCGAAGCACATGTGTGTGAATGAACCGCGTGACACCAGAGAGGGCATGTCAGAAATGGAGAAACGTGACCTTTCAACCTCTCTGAAAAAAACGATTTGACTTATAACGTATAAAAGGGAAAAGCAGCAAACCAAGATGGGAACGTGGGACAGAAAAGTGTTCTGCTGTCAAATGATAAGCTTGGCGTGACACGAGATGCAGACATTGTGCAGTGAAAGGAAAGATATTTTATTTGATTTAAAAGTTGGGAGACAGCAGCACAATTTCTGCCATGTTATTGTTGTTGTTTTGTTTGATTTGGGTGCAGGGTTGTTTGGATGTAATCTCTCCGCCAAAGCTGCACTGTTTACAAGATATCATCACTTCTATTAAAAGTCCAGGCTAGATTTTCACACCTTGATGGAAGCCAACCATTTGGGATATCACTTCAGAGGCTCCATCTGCTCCGGGCAACTGCAGTGTAAAATCCAGAGTGTTAATTTAACTAGTCTTGGCTTTATCTAAATGGATAAATGAACAATGAAGATTTTACTGTGTATCAAAGACCCGATGACGGTGTTTCTATGTGCGTGCAGTTTACACACATGTGTTTTGTGCGTGCTGTGTGTGTGTGTGTGTGTGTGTGTGTGTGTGTGTGTGTGTGTGTGGGGGTGTGTGTGCGTGCATATACAGAATCTATGTCTGTCACCTCAAAAGTAGACCAATCACAGCTCATGTTGCCATGAGGAGAATTGGAAACAGAAACACTTTTAGTCATGAAGTAGGAAATGCCTGGTCAAGTAAACGTGAAACTTATTTTTTATAATCTCTTGCACCAACATTGTTCTCTCAGTAGGTAAAGAAATTAGTAAATAAATGAGTTACTAGTTATATTCATCACACAAATATTCCCTCCTTGACTGGCCCACAGCAGTCCAGTCCGCCCCACAGTGAAATCCACACCCAGTGTTTAGTCCAACTATGCCTCTCTATCCAAAATGGCAGAAGGGGATGTTGACTGTTTTACCATATTGCACTGTGAGACTGGTACAACACAGTAATGGCATCAAACCTGTTGGCTACCAATCTGGTTTGTTGTCACATGCACAGATAAAGACTAGCCAGGCTCTTGGCAGCTTCCACACCATACTGACAAGAGTGACAAATAGAGAAACCAATCAACAACCTTCCTCTGGGTGCTTGGGTGGCGCAGGGGTCAAGTCGGCTTGGCCTTCCATCTACAGTAGATGCACATAATTGGGGGGGATCAAATTGGCATAACGACAGTCAGGAAAAAAGGGTTCCAAATATTTGGCTACTCGAAAATATAGGGGAAAATGTAAAAGCCTTCCTCTACCACTGGTTATCCTCTTACATTGGTTCTTCACTCTCAATAGTACTACGTAGGATAATAGAAACATTGTCTGAGCTTTCTGGGTCTGATCTTCTCCTCCTCCTCCTTCATTATTGGATGGTGATCGACTATGTGAGGGCCTATTCTAATCTGTGGTTGCATTTGTTGTTACAGTAAGTGACGACCTGCAATAATGTAAATGGCCTGAAACGTAATGGCTCGGCCATTATTATCTAGCATGATGGCAGTAAAAGCAGCGCTATCTGAAGTCCTCCGTTTCAAAGGTCCCTTTGTTCAATCAAAGATGGTGATCAGACCACTGAAGTGAGGCAAAGGAGGTGATTGCCTATTGCTAATCCATAGATGTGGCAGTTCTATGATGATAATGAAGAGCGGGTGATTAGCGGTGGAGCTAACTCAATGCACTGAGCCTGACCATGCTCAATTGCTAACTCAATAGACACTCGTTAGAGCTCATTCAACTTCATCTACTGTAGAGTACGCCCCCTCCCCCTCTCTCTTTCTCTCATACTTATCGTTGCCTCTAAGTACCTCTGTCTAGGTGTGTTAGTGTGCATGTGTGTTATTAGTCTCCTTTTTGGCAGGTGAACAATGTCCCATGTGTCAACTATTAAGTGTGTGCAACAGACAGCATGTGCGAGTGTGCGTATTTGTGAGTGAGTAATCATAGCCTATAGTCTCAACACGGCCAGTTCATCAGAGTGGTGAAGAGGTTACTGATGAAGACTTGATGTAGAGGGGATCAATTCTGAATAGAAGGTTGATTCAAGCCTCAGTGTGAGGGGCACAAAGGCTGTGCACGCACGCACGCACGCACGCACGCACGCACGCACACACACACACACACACACACACACACACACTTACTCAGGGTCTCTGGACTTAACATAAATTGTACTGCGAGAGCTTCTAACCAGCTAGAGTGCTAGATATACGTTGCAGTTAAGTAAAGGAAATATGATGTAAGGAGAACCGTCGATCCCGCCAGGCAGGCACAGCACTGCTGTTATACAGCAATGCTGAAGCAGCTCTCTGTGTCAGCATCGCTGTGTGCTGTCTGTCTGTATGCTTTCTTCCCCCAGCTCTGTCTCTCTGTCTCTCTGTCTCTGTGTGTGTCTCTCTCTCTCTCTCTGTCTGTCTGTCTGTCTGTCTGTCTGTCTGTCTGTCTGTCTGTCTGTCTGTCTGTCTGTCTGTCTGTCTGTCTGTCTGTCTGTCTGTCTGTCCCTCTCTCTCTCTCTGTCCCTCTGTCTCTCTCTGTGTCTCTCTCTGTGTGTCTCTCTCTCTCTCTCTCTCTCTGTCTGTCTGTCTGTCTGTCTGTCTGTCTGTCTGTCTGTCTGTCTGTCTGTCTGTCTGTCTGTCTGTCTGTCTGTCTGTCTGTCTGTCTGTCTGTCTGTCTGTCTGTCCCTCTCTCTCTGTCTGTCTGTCCCTCTGTCTCTCTGTGTGTGTCTCTCTCTCTCTCTCTCTCTCTCTCTCTCTCTCTCTCTCTCTCTCTCTCTCTCTCTCTCTCTCTCTCTCTCTCTCTCTCTCTCTCCCTCCCGTCTTCTTTCCTCCTCCTATCTTTTACTTTATCTCTCCATCCCTACTACCATCTCCCACTCTTTAATTTGTATACAGTGGGTCAAAACAATACGATTGCTGGGTAACCGTTGGCACATACAGTGCTGTAGGGGTGATGTATGTTAATGTGTATCCACTATTTTAGGTGTGCGTGTAATGCGTTATATCTGCTTTACTTCAAATGTGTTACTATGAAAATAAATATATGAAATATGAAAGTAATATGAAAATACTTCCATTTATTTATTATCAGTGCAGGTAACACATGAAGTTATGACGCGTTGTGAGCTTGTAGATCTGTTATTTTCATTATTTTTTGTGCCTATTTTACCCTATTATGACATGCAGGGTTTATGTGGATAATGGTGTTTGACATGTGAAGAAAATGTACTTTGGCAAACCTGCACAAGCCCTGATTTGTCGTCCCTACACCAGAAAATAAGGCCACCTGGGCTGCCCTGTTTGAGCATGCAGTTTTCAACTCATTCCTCACGTTTGAACTGTCTTTGCTGTATATTATGCCAGTAGGTAGTAGGTAGAGGTACAGTATATGTGTCTAATCTGTGTATCTGGCCCTTTTGACATTCTCATTCTCTCTCTTCATGCTGCGTGTGCGTGTGTGTGTGTGTGGGGCAGGTGGGAACCGTCGGGGCGTGTTTGCCCTCGGCCTGGTGCAGGGTGAGTGGAAGATGTACGTGAAGGGACCTCTGGACCGCGAGGAGCGTGACCTCTATGTTCTCAACGTGACCGCCAGCGATGGCCTGTTCGTTACCCGTGCAACGATAGAGGTTATCGTGACCGACACAAATGACAACAGCCCCATCTGCGACCAGGTGAGACAGGAACCGCTTCACACGCATGTATTGAACACAACACCAGGACAGAAACAAACGTGGTGACATGAAGCAACATCCAGTCATGCTAACACCGTCTTTCTAATGATGTCTATCAGTTTGTGGGTGGATGCATATACACAAAAAAACATTGTAATAGCATCACAATTTGTCTCTTTCTAGCGTTAGCAAGGCAGGTGTGGGTTATTATTACATAATAAAACATAAATAAACAACAGCGTACGCCTGTGCGGACTCTGTTTTATTTTTATGCTGATTTTGTGTTTGTCCTCCACCTGATCACCAGAGTGGACACAACTGGACATGCATGCTCTACATTGCTTATCGATTCTCTCAGCAACATTATGTGTGTGTGTGTGTGTGTGTGTGTGTGTGTGTGTGTGTGTGTGTGTGTGTGTGTGTGTGTGTGTGTGTGTGTGTGTGTGTGTGTGTGTGTGTGTGTGTGTGTGTGTGTGTCCTGGTGTATGTCCAGACCCTTTACACTGCCTCCATACCTGAAGACATTCCGGTCGACAGAGTGGTGCTAAATGTGGGGGCCACAGATGCCGACGTAGGGGTCAGTTCCTGGATCCAGTACACCTTAAATGGCCCTGGCTCTGAGGACTTCAGCATTGACCTGGACACTGGTATGGATGGTGGTTTGTCTATAATATAGATAATAGAGTACTAAAGAGACAATACCAAGCATCAACCAAATACATACTAGTTTTATACCGTTCAATAAGTAATAGGGCTGCAACTATCAATTATTTTCTTAGCGATTGCTCTATCGATTATAATTGTTTGAATAATCGAATAGCATGACAAAATATATGTACAAAAAAAGTATATATATCTACTAGCTCACAGGGCCTCATGCCACATTGTGAGCTTGTATATCAGCAACTTTTTGTCCAAAATATAGTGATTGATTATGAATCGATAATTTCATTAAATTATAGATAATCGACTAAATCGACTAGTTTGATTAACTGTTGTACCCCTATTTTGTGTGTGTGTGTGTGTGTGTGTGTGTGTGTGTGTGTGTGTGTGTGTGTGTGTGTGTGTGTGTGTGTGTGTGTGTGTGTGTGTGTGTGTGTGTGTTATCCAACCTGCCTCAACTCCCCCCTCCCCAGGCGAGGTCAAGACAGCCGTGGCTCTGGACCGAGAGAAGAACCCCGCCTACCGGCTCGTCGCCCGGGCGACGGACGGCGGCGGTCTGTTTTGTCGCGCCGACGTGCAAGTCACGCTGATGGACGTGAACGACAACCCCCCCGCCTTCCTACTGCCCCACTACGCCGCCAGCGTCTACGAGGACACGGCCCCCAAAGCTCTGCTCACACGCATCCAGGCCATAGACCCTGACGAAGGTGAGAAGAGCACCTGCCTCTTTTTTTTTTCTCATGTCTGTCGCTTTGTGTGTCTGTCGCAGTGGTTCTCAACCTGTGGGCCGTGAGGATATTGCAAGTGGGCCCCCAACTAATTGGCAACGCGCTGTTTACAGTTAACAGTTTTAAGGATAATATAACATTAATATTCAAAAAACATTATGTTAAAAAAAAATCAACAACAACTTCTTCTACCTCATTCCTAGAGAGAGAGAACGGACACAAACAGTTTCAGACGGAAGACGGAATAATTGATGGATAGATAGATAAGCGATGTAGTGAAAAGAATGGTTCTCTAAGCTGTGACAAAGAAGAAGATGCATGGCGGTCATGGTCTTTCCATCAGTACAACGGAGCGTGTGTCTGTGTAAAAAGGGTATTATTTCACTAAGGGGGGCAGTGGCTCAGCCGGTAGAGCGGCCGGATGGGAACCGCGAGGTTCCCAGTTCGATCCCGGGCTCCCCCAGAGTTAGTGTCGAAGTGTCCTTGAGCAAGAACCCCTAATTGCTCCTGATGAGCAGGTTGGTGCCTTGCATGACTTCCTCCGCCATCGGTGTGTGAATGGGTGAATGCAATGCACAATCTATGTAAAGCGCTTTGGATAAAAGCGCTATATAAATGCACCATTTACCATTTACACTAGGCATCAACAAATAATTAGTCAATAGCTGGGAAATTGAGCTAAAGTCTTTTTCCACTTTTGACTGTGGCCAAAATAGACCAAGCTGAATGTTGGCAGAGAATAGCGGGTATCACAGTGGCAAGGGTCAGCACTAGTGATCCCTTAAAACATATAAATAGTAATCAACAGCAACCAGATTACTTCTCTATTTGGAAAATGCTACCATCCCATCCTTTCTCCTACTGACCGACTACTGGTCATGGCCATGTGCCAATTCATTGTTTGACTCGATCTCCCGACCTCTTGTGTGTGGTCCACCTATTGCCGAAAAAACACGGACAACAAACAGACTGCCCCGATGCGCAGAGCCACTGCTGTTTTCAGCTGTTAATCAGCTGTATGGAATTAGCATTTAAATAGTCATCATGAGGCCAAAGAACAGACTGTCTGGTTTTGATTATGGAAGTTTAAGCTATTCAATCCGGGAACGCACCTGTGTTACCACTTTATCCATGTTTTATACTTTGGCTATTCAAAAACAGCAGATATACAAGCTCTATTTGAGCTTGTAGATCTGCTATTTTTGAAACATCGTAAAATCTTTGAATACATATATCTTTAAAGCGAACATTTGTAACTCAAATCATTGCTTCTGGGGGGGTCCCTGGAACAAAATATTTTTAGATGGGAGGTCCGCGACCAAATACATATAATTCTGGGGGTCCTTGACATGAAAACGTTTGAGAACCACTGATGTTATAGCGACCTACGGTTTTCAGAAAAGTTTGGATTTTAGAAGACACTTGTAGATGCGTTCCCGGATTGAAGGGGTTAATAGGACCTTAAGGGTCAGCTATGTTGAAATAAATAACAATAGCAAGAAAAAGACCACGCACATCCACAGCTTTGTATCAGCAGCAACTGTTCCATAATAAAAATGCTTCCAGTTAGCTGTTAGCCCCCCTGTATGATGTGCCAAGGCCTGCTCCATCTGCTAGCACAGTGCGGGACGGCTGGGGTTTGGACTGGCTGTTACTCGTCTGGTCAGGACAAGGAGAACAACAGACTATAGGGCTGAACCGATATCACCCTTATTTAAAACTTTTGCCCCGATTACGATCAGTGGTGGATAGTAACTAAGTGCATTTACTTAAGTACTGTACTTAAGTAAAATTTTTAGGTATTTGCACTTTACTTGAGTATTTCCAATTTCCAATACTTTTACTTCTACTCCACTACATCACAGAGGCAAATATTTTACTTTTACTCCACTACAATTATTTGAAAACTTTAGTTACTAGTTGCTTTGCAGATATAAATTGTTACATTATAAAACATACATTAACCACTTTAGTCCTATTTTATACCTAGGCTACTTGAAAATAGCCGATCTACAAGCTCACAACGCGTCGCATCGCGACGCGTTGTGAGCTTGTAGATTTGCTATTTTCAAACATTTGAGTACTTTTACTTTTGTTACTTTAAGTACATTTTGTTAACAATACTTTTTGTACTTTTCTCAAGTAAATTTTGAACATCAGACTTTTACTTGTAACAAAGTACTTCTACATTAGCCTGACACTCAGCCTGAATTTTCATTTCGTTTCACTCCATTATTCACCTGAACATATTTTTTTAATGGGCGTGGCTAGCGATTCAGGGGCTGGAGCCAGGCTACTTCTACATGGCAGTATTGATACTTTTACTTAAGTAGAACATTTGAGTACTTTTTCAACCACTGGGGCTGGGCGATTTCAACCAATATCACCGTTATTTTAAGCTTTTGCCTCGATTACGATTATTGAACGCTAAAAAAAAAGAAAAAAGTGGGGTGAAAAAAACTGATCTACAAGCTCTCAACGTGTCACGATGCGACACGTTGTGAGCTTGTAGATAGGCTTTTTTCACTATTCTTTTACTCCACCATTGTCAATGAAGTATAATACAGGGTTAAGTGGTCAATTAGACAAATTAAATTAATGGATTTTATTATTTATTGTCGATTCATTGATAAGAAATTGAAAAAATATATACAAAAAAAAACCTGCGCCTCGATTATTCGATTAACCTACATGAGCAAGATTAAGTTGGTTATTGGTTCTAAAAAATGGTTTTGATATATTTTCGGTTAGTTGCCCAGCCCTACAATAGACCCAGACCTTTGCTACCGTCCAAGTATTCAAATTCCAGGTTTGGATTTTCACCACTATATCAATGTTTTTTGATGGTGTGACTTGTGAAATTGGTGGCATTACAACTCTCAGAACCTTAATTAAAATATAAATTCTAAATCAGGTGCATTTCACATCTACAGTTTAGTCATGCATTGCTCACAGGCAATACAAATGCAAACCATGCATTGTAGAGGTAGTTAAAAATATCTTTCAAATTCATAACCATTACAACTATTTAGGAGAAAAAGGCAATTGTTGTTATGAAACAAAACATAAAGAAAACAGAGTATAGCCTAATCTTGGTCCAACTCCAACTTTTGCAGAAAGCATTAAATGAAGATAATATACGTAAAACCCAAGAGAGCAGCAGCACAAATATGATATTCCATGGAAGCTATCCAATTTGATTAAATGTATCTCTTCATTATCAGTCCAGCCGATGCAAGTCAACAGACAACCGCAAATAATGTAATGTGGGCACTCAGTGTGGTTAACATTCAAAGTTAACTAGAGATGTGCACTCAGTGGATCACATATCTCCGCCAGGCCAGATGGCCTACCCAGGCCTCTGTAAATTGTGGGTTACAGCAGTCAAGACTGAGGAAGCTGAAGGGAGAAATAGCTTTTCTACAGCATGCGCCATATGATTAAACTTTTCTCATTTTTGATGCCTCCTATGGTCAATTGGCGATTCCAAATTGGGGTTAATTGGATATTGCAGTTTTGTCAAATAAATAGGCACCTCCCACTAATTTTTTAAGCCAATTACAGGAAAACTATTGAAAATGAAATAGCAGTTTGACGCTCATTGTTTGTTGAAGATTAGTATTTTCTTAAAATAATCATGTTTCTGCATCAAACTGTGGCATTTGTTGTACAGTATGTGTTGCACCCCTTGTGGATCTGTGTGAAATCGCTTTAAGCTATGCATTGTGTAGAGGCCCCTCAATAACAATGTTATTCAAATTAGTGGTTAATCAGATGATGCATTGTATTTTTCCATAAATAATGCGTAGCGGTTTGTGTGAGTCTTGGACAAAAGCTGTAGGAGGAGTATATAGTGTGTTGTGAAGAAAATGCTAAATGGCAGAAAATCTAGTTAGGGGGAAATTTGCATGGCCTTAATGGGAAGTCGCATCATGATGCAAGGAATCCAAGGAAAAGGAAATGTGACTGTATGACCTACAGTTTAAGATGTATAGGCCAAAACATAAAGCAGACTGTTATAGCACCACAATGAGGCCAATTTGAAAAGATTGGTCCAGTAGTTTGTGAGATGAACTCTCCATTCACACACATAACAAAATCAGTGAACACAATGCACACAGTACAACAGACAACATAGTGTTACAGGACAACTGTAGATTGATAAATGTTAGCGAGTCATCACATTTTAAAGTAGTAAGAAAAGTGTCATTAAAAGTGACCTGTGTAATACAAGCATTAAAATATAAACCCAAGACACAGTATTCGCATATCAATACAGGATGTACTTTCCAATGGGAATCAAACAAATTAAAAGCCCATTTGTCAAATCAAATGGCTGGTGCAGAGAGATGTATGTGGCTGGGGAGGAGAGTTCAGTAGAAGTTCACAGTGTTTGTAAGAGGGAACTAACTGTCCAGTAGTCAAATGACCTTTTGAATATGGACAAGAATGAGAGAAAGCAAAGGCTCAGAAAATGTGTTAATGGTGAACTGGAGTTAACCTCCAGCTTTAGTGCCAGTGCTACCTAAAGAAACCATATGTGCTTTCTCTCTGAACAAAGCACGTTCTTTCTCTCGATGTATCCTTAAACGCTTCTCTCTCTCTGAAACATTCCCCATATGTCTCCCCTCTCTCAGCATCCTCTCTGTCTCTCTGTATATCAGTTTATCTACCTAGTTGTCTCCGCCAGGCCGAAAGGCATGGCGAGATAGTATGTTTTACCCCTCCGTCCGTCCGTGTGTCCATCTGTCTGTGAACAGCTAATCTCCGGCACCGTTGGCCCGGTCGCTGCGAAACTGTGCACACACACTCCCTGGATGCCAATTCAGAACCTCTGCCCCAATCTTTTTACATGGCCCTGTTATAGCGCCACCAGGAGGCCGATTTGTGCAAAACCCATTTCTTTACATTACTCCTACAGATTTTATCCAAACATCACGCAAATCGGTACACAGTATCTCTATATTTATTTGATCAACACGGATCTGTCTGATTTTCCATATTCCATCCTGATTGGCTAAGGTTGGCTTCCAAAGTTTGCAGGATTGGTCCATTTTGAACTAAATGCCTCAAATCATGCACGCAGCTTGCGATTTCCGTGAAATTTCACACGCACATTCCCACTAGGCCGAGGAAGAAATGCCACTTGAAGATTTTCAAATCAGCCTCATGGTGGCGCTATAAAAGGCCAATTTGCGTTTTTAACTGTAACTGCACCGATCTGCGTGAAACTTTGCACGCATACTCCCTAGAAGCCAAGGAAAAACATCTGCCCTGCATTTTTTACATTAGCCTTTTATAGCGCCACCAGGAGGCCGACTTATGTAAAACACATATTTTGAGATTAAGCTTTCATATTTTATCCAAATTTCACGCAAATCGGTATACATGATCTCTATAGTCATGTGATCAAGATGGATGTATTTGATTTTTCATATTCTATCCTGGTTGGCTAACATTGACATCTAAAGTTTGCAGGAGTGGCCCGTTTTGAACAAAATGCCGCAAATCATGAACGCAGCGTCCGATTGCGGTGGAACTTTGCATTCACATTTGCACTACGTTGAAGAACAAACGCCACCCTTTTAACATTGCCCTATTATAGCAGGAGGCCGATTTTTCTTTTTTATATTACTCCTACACATTTTGTCCAAACATCATGCACATCAGTACACATTATCTCTATAGTCAAGTGATCAAGATGGTACCGTCCGATTTTTTATATTCCATCGATTGGCAAATTCTGAACATTGCTGGCCCACAATAACCTACCTGACCTGGCGGAGACCTGTGCTCCGAGGAGCACTTTTTCTAGTTCTATATATTTTTTAATTTTTACCCCTCATGGTTGTGATGATTATATGTTGTTAACGGTGAACCAACAGAAGAGAACATGAAATACTGTACATGATGGCTGGCAATATTGCCGCTGTAATGCTTAATTTGTACTCCATCGCATGGCCGTGACACTTGCCAAAAGAGAACAGATCTACAAGCTAACAACATGATGCATTGTTAGCTTGTTGATCATCTCTTTTTGGCAAGCAACACCATCGTGCAACAGAGTATAAATTAGGCATAATTGTAGGTATCTACAGGAAGACTGGGCAGTGTTTTGATTAGTTGCAGGGATTCTTCACAGTTCCCATCTCTGTGGTCGTCCCTCAAAAAGACCAGCCTTTCAGCGTTTCTGTAGAGCGAGCAGCTGTCTGAAACCAAGTGAACACTGTGTCCCTTTTGCTCTTCTGCAGAATGTCTTCCTGCATGGAAGAATAGTAACCATCTGTGTGTAAAGCCTATTTCTCTAACAAAAAAGATTTTTAAATAAACCCATGGGGTTCAGGCTCCCGATTTTTCAATCTACCCTCAGCATCAATTGGGGAGGTTTTGATCATGTAGTTTTCTGGCACAGTGCTTGATGAATTGTAATGAGGTGGATGGTGTGATTGCCTCTGAAGCTTCTCTCCCACCAAAAAGTAATTTTGCACAAACTCAACTGTCAGGGTATACTGGGGTTTAATGAGGCATGGCCTCGCTTGCAGACATATTGCAGACTCTGACTGTGTCCACACCTGACCTTTTATGGCTCATGTCGGGCCTGAGTTTGAATCTTTGAGCCCAAATCAGTTTTTTAATCCATGTCTTTTCTAAAGATTTGTTACCCCATTTCAGTTTTTTAATGGGCAATAGAAGTCAGAAGAGACAGAGTAGCATTAGAGGATAAAACCCATGAATTTGCTGCTGGGTCTGTGGCAGTGTGGTAAGCGCACTTAGTGGCTCAGCCACCGCGATGCCACAAACATGTCGGAGCCCATATTTTATTCGCTCCCTTCCACTCTCTGTCCTCTTCAGCCGGCCCCAGCCGCAAGGTGATCTACTCCCTGGAAGACTCTGCCAGCGGCTCTTTCTCCATCGATAAGTCCTCCGGCATAATCGCCTTGGAGCGTGTCCTGGACCGCGAGGTCCAGCCGGCCTATCAGATCACAGTCCGGGCCTCCGACCAGGGCTCGCCACTGCGCCTTTCCTCCCTTGTGAACGTCACCATCACCGTGCTGGACATCAACGATAACCCTCCAGTGTTTGAGCGTCGTGACCAACTGGCGACGGTGCCGGAGGACGTGGGACTGGGCACAGAGGTGCTGAGGGTGTACGCAGCCAGCAAAGACATCGGCACCAACGCAGAGATCACATACACTATTCGTTCAGGCAACGAGCATGGGAAGTTCCAAATACACCCGCTGTCTGGTGAGTGTGGGGCAGGCTAATGATTTTGGCTCTGGAAAGTTGTCGTTCTACTAACTGGCTTCATGCAGTATTCAAAGACTGTAGTGGGACTCGCGCTTAAGATGATTGACTAACCCCCATATGCATTTAAGTTAAGGAATGTATTGATTTTTGTTTTATAAAGAGATATCAAATGTTTGAATTTGTTTAATTATTGTGAGTAACAATTTAATGTGACAATTCAACAACAACAAAAACATGAACTTAATCCTGTTAGCATGGTAATATCTATTAAGAGAAGAGATTACAACTGAGAAGAGATTACCCAGACTACCAACCTTGACACTGCATGAAATGTGCTTGAATTTGACTTGTACAAAAAAAAAACGTGTACAAACCCGTGTCTGAACCCTTCTTCCCAGGTGCCATCTCGGTCTCAAAGCCTCTGGACTACGAGATGTGTAAGGACTACTTCCTGACTGTGGAGGCACGTGACGGTGGCACCCCACCCCTCAGTGCCGTCACCACGGTGAACGTCAACCTGACGGACGTCAACGACAATGCACCCATGTTCAGCCGTGATATCTACACTGCCGTGGTGTCAGAGGACGCTGCCATCGGAGAGTCTGTAGTCAAGGTAAGTTCTTGTGTTTGTTTCTGCACCAAATATCAAATCATACATACCGGTACTTCCCTTTTGTTGAGATTTGGTGCCATATGAACAGATTTGCTTTGACCTGACTTGATTTGAGTGCCAGCTGATCAGTTTAAAATGTCTCCATTTTGCCATTTACAAATCCACTTAAGCACATACAAGTGTCATCTTAGGAGTTAGACCTGTCATTAGCTAAATCAGTATTATAAGTTTAATGTCATGACGAATGCTTTAGTAGGTTGAAGTGGCTTACGAGGGCCCTTACAAGGCACTAGACCAGGGAGATGGAGTGCTGAGGTCCACAACTACTTTCAGATCCCAGTGCTTAGTCTTAGTTACGGCTAGTTATCGTGCTACTCAAATGCTGAGTTGGCGGTGCCTGGTATCAGACCCAGAACCTTGCAATTCAAAGGCGAGTGCTCTACCGACTGAGCTCACAGGCACAATGCTTTCGATGCATCACTGCAAATGCCATGAGCCTGATAATTATTTGTGTGTGTGTGTGTGTGTGTGTGTGTGTGTGTGTGTGTGTGTGTGTGTGTGCGTGCCTGTGTGTTCCTTAGCTAATTGCGGAGGATGTGGACAGTCAGGTGAATGGTGCCATCCTCTATTCCATTGTCAGCGGGGACAGAGACAACCAGTTCTTCATCGACCCGCTCAGCGGCATGATCAAGGTTAACAAGCAGCTGGACCGTGAGACAGTAAGACACACACACACACACACACACACACCGTGACCTCATTTTCGGGAATTATTGTCAATGTCCTTGTGATGACATTTTGTTCTCACAGTAAACATCCCTGTTATACATATACTGTTATATTAGTTGCACACTGGTGTCGCGCACCTAAAATAGCAGACCTACAACCTCACAATGCATTGCAGTGCAACACGTTGTGTGCTTGTAGATCTGCTAATTTAGGTTAGGCAACACAGCATGCAACCACGTATAAATCAGGCTATGCAAGAGCAGGAAGACACACACACATGGACATACACTTGTTTGTTTGTGTGTGCGCCTGCTTGTGCTTTCACCCATGTTTGTGTGTGTGCATCATTGTGCACATAGAGCCATTTAAAGCTGGCTCCAGACCAATCCAAATCGGCCCGACTTTGGGCCGATTTGGCTTCGGGAAGCGTCGGCCAGTCGGTTAGGGGTCCGTCGGCCAGTCGGTTAGGGGTCCGTCGGGACCTTTTCGGCCGACCCAGAGCCGACCGAACATGTTCAGCTTTTTAGCCGACTGGCAGAGCAGTGGCAGTGACAACAAAGGGCTGTCGGTGTTGCCAGATTATGTGAGAGAAACAAGCGACCATGTCTATGAAAACCTACATTCACTGTTTCTCGTTGTTGCTCCCAGAGAGAGAGAGAGAGATTGATTGATTTGACCTAGTTTTGCGCAGTTTTGGTGCGCAACACAACCCTCGTTTAAGTGAATTGCTTTCACCTGCTGCTGCTGTGTGGAGCGCAGTGGTGGAAAAAGTACTCAAATGTTTTACTTAAGTAAAAGTATCAATACTGCAATGTAGAAGTACTCCGTTACAAGTAAAAGTCCCGAATTAAAAATGTACTTGAGTGAAAGTACAAAAGTATTGGTATCAAAATGTACTTAAAGTACCAAAAGTAAAAGTACTCAAATGTTTGAAAATAGCAGATCTACAAGCTCACAACGCGTCGCTTCGCGACGCGTTGTGAGCTTGTAGATCGGCTATTTTCAAATAGCCTAGGTATAAAATAGAGCTAAAGTGGTTACTGTATGTTTTATAATGTAATAATTTATATCTGCAAAGTAACTAATAACTAAAGTTTTCAAATAATTGTAGTGGAGTAAAAGTAGAATATTTTCCTCAGAGATGTATGGAGTAGAAGTAAAAGTACTGAAAATTAGAAATACTCCAGTAAAGTAAAAAATCCTCAAAAGTGTACTTAAGTACAGTACTTGAGTAAATGTACTTAGTTACTTTACACCACTGGCGGAGTGTTCGCTACAGGGCATATCTCCAAGCCAGGGTGACCTACCCAGGCTCATGAAATTCATATGCAGGCATAGTAGCCAATTAGAATGAAATCCGCAAAAACGGACTCATATACTGATACAGAACCATATATTGGCTATTATATTATGGCTGTCGGGTGGAAATCTTGTATGTTCCTTTTTTATTATTATTTAAAAACAATTTAAAATCGTGAAAATAGCCAATCTACAAGCTGTAATTATTAATAATTAAGAAATACTATATTTTAAAGAGTGAAAAATCAACTAAAGTCATTATTAGTGCAAGTTCATTCACATTTCATTTGAATGAAAATAACTTGTGGGTAAAATACATTCTGTGAATCTAATGTGATTAATGTGACCCCTACTTCAGTCAGTGAAGTCCAGGGCTGAATGTGACATATTGAGACCTATATAACTAAATATTGGTCATTTGCCAACACATTATTTTGTGAAATAAATGGGTTATATTTCACAGATAGTTATACTATTCTTATAATATATTAAAATACAATGATCCTTAACCTTCAAGTTAAATGCATTATTTCCGTGGACTTAAAAATCATTTTTGGACTTAAAAATCATTATTATTTTTTTGGATGGCCTTCCTGCCCTGGCAGGAAGACCGGGCAGGGCCTTTGTGCCCTCCAAAAAATTACAACACCAAAGGCCAAGTGGCCTTGACCCTAAAATGACGAAATTCCAGGCTTGAATGCAATAGATGTACTCTGAGTCTGTTACAAGTAAAAGTCCAGAATTCAACATTTACTTGAGTAAAAGTACTAAAGTATTGGTATAAAAATGTACTTAAAGTACCAAAAGTAAAAGTACAAAAATGTTTGAAAATAGCAGATCTACAAGCTCAGAACGCGTGCATCGCAACACGTTGTGAGCTTGTAGATCTGCTATTTTCAAATAGCTTATAGGTATAAAATAGGGCTAAAGTGGTTAATGTATGTTTCATAATGATTTATATCTGCAAAGTAACTAGTAACTAAACATTTCAAATAATTGTTGTGGAGTACAAGTATAGACAATTGGAAATACTCCAGTAAAGTAAAAGTACCTCAAAATTGTACTTAAGTACAGTACTTGAGTAAATGTACTAGTTACTTACACCACTGCACGTCAGTGAAGAAAAAACGCTGGGAACATCCCTAAGTGGCTTTGCAGGGAAACAAGCCCAAAGTCGCTTATAATAAGCAGACCTGGCAACGCTGGCACGCTAAAAGTCAAATTAGCACATGAATGGCCAGTCGGCTGACAGACTTAAATGGTAACTTTTGCCAACCGAATACCAGTCTGTTGCAGTCTGGAGTAGTCTGCAATAGTCTGGACGAGTCTGTTTGGTGCGGAGTTGCCTTAAGACAGGCAACAAAACATTACGGCTTGCCATACCTATTAATAACAAGTTTGGAAGGCAAGAACAGGTTTAAAATCACACCTGTGTTGCCTTTACCCATTTGCAAACCATGTACACAATTTCTCTTTGTACCCTCTCTTTGTAATAAAGCTGTACGTAGGCTAAATAAGTTACCATTGAAACACCAAGGGCTCTCAGAGGCCCATTAATACTGAGGCAACAATCCGCTTCTACCTGCCGAAATGCCTCTGTTTAACAATATTAAAAAACAAAGAAAATATTCCCAAATAAAATGTCAAAGTACATTTAAAAGCAACTTGGATAAATGGTCCCAAACTCTAAGCTGTGGTGGGACTTTTTGCCTTGGGCTTTTAGATCACAGGCAACATGGATTCCCTCTTGTCAAATGAATTGTGACAACAACCGTCCTTGGAGTATTATTGTAGGGCCACTGAGCTTCTGTCTAGAATGGAGTAAGCGTACTTCATTATTGTTCTCATACCTTTTGTATGCACAACATACCAGCGTACCTTTTAAGTTGTGCATCATCAAGTGCCTGGTAAATACCTGGAGAATTCTACCCAAGAAGCTCCAAATGGAGCAAAATGGAGACACGAAATAACAGATGATTGAAGTTTACTATTGGTTCTTTCTCTCACTCTCTCTGGCTGTGCCCGAAATCATTCCCTACTCACTATATATAGTGCATGTTATAGTAGTGAATTTGCCATTTTGTAGTGGTGTCTGAATGTATAGAGATAATTATTATACCCCTATATAGTGGACTCATCTTATCCCACAATACATCTTGAAAAGTAATGTACAACCGATGGTCACTAACGCAAACCCTATATACCATTTTGCACTGAAAGAAAAACTTGCTGAATAGGTAGAGATTCCGCCTGGGAAGCAGAAGGTCCCAGGTCCCTGGCAGTTTGTCAAGGGGTCCCTGAGCAAGACACTTAACCTCAACTGCACCAGTTTTTTTCCCCAATGAGTTCACTATAGTCCCCTACATAGAACTCCCAGTATATAGAGTATCGAAGTCCTGACGTCACTCGTTCATCCCCTGGGTCGCGGAAGTAATTTCTCTATGGAGAATAACATTGTGTCAGCTTAGAATCGTCTCATATAAGAATTGTGGTCCAAAAATAAACACATTGTCCCGGCGATATTGTCAGAGAGGTTGCTCTGTATCGTTTTGATAGTCAGTCACTCATTTGATATCAGACAAAGTCTCCTTCTCCCGCGCCCTCACCCTCTCCCTCTCTCTCTCGGTATTGAATATGTCATCACAGCTAGCCGAGACAACATTAATAGGCCCATATTGATGAAATCATGTAACCTAGCACTTTTTCTCAACGATTTCCTTTCAGTTATGGGGAGGTCTTTTGCAGGCTAGGTTAGTTGAAGGATATGCCTTCATCCGTGATGCTCAGTGAACTGATAGCAGCTAAACATACTTCAATAACAAATGTACATGAAACACACACACACACACACACACACACACACACACACACACACACACACACACACACACACACACACACATACAGTATACAGTCTGACCATCAGCTCTTTTAAATTTCTTTTTGCTGTTTCTCTCTCTCTCCTTCTGCGGAAGGCTTGAAGTGTTCTGATTCCCATCATAAAGAATTCATGAGTGCATGCCATGATATCGCGGTGCAAACGTATCTGAGCGTGCTCAGAAAGAGAACGAGTGGCAGGGCTTGTGGGGGATCAAAGCATAGGCTGATGAAAGTGTGTTTGGGTTATCAGACAGAGAGCAGCATCCCCCTGTGTGTGTGTGTGTGCGCCTGTGTGTGTATGCACGTGCGGCTGTGCGCTCACGCAAGCACGCACTCATGCACGCACTATGTGCACAAGGTAAAAATAAGATAAGGTAAACCTTTATTGATCCCTAGAGGGAAGTTCATGTGTCATAGCAGCAGTGAGAGTTAAACACAAGAGAGGTACTGAGTAAGAGTAAGTCAAGAACCAAACCAAGAAAAAAGTAAATAAAAAAATATCTAAATGCTGAGCTGCTGGGCCTAGATATCTGCACTGGATCTCTGAATAAATGTATGAGTCATCAAACAGTAACAATACATCTATCACCAGTGAATATATGAATAAAGATATGTGTAGTCTATGGACAATGAGCATATGGTTGGATCATCTTAAGATCCATTTTATCTTGTTAATTAGATAAAAACTTGTCGACAACTTACCTCCTGTTGGCCTGTTGGCCTGTAGCCTCCCTAGCCTATACTGTAGTCTGGCCTCCTCGCCTCCTCAGTGTCCCCTGACGTGTGTGTGTGTGTGCGCGCGCGCGCACAGCCTCTGTGCAGGAGGTGCATGTTTGCGTTGTTGCTTTGTGTTTACAGCAGGCGTGTACAGTACGTGTGAGTGCATGTGTTTGCTTGTGTTTCCTTCTCTCGTCACCATACAGGAGACAGGATATTCAGATGATTTCTTCTTTCTAAGCGGGTCATGATTTGTTTTCTACCTTTGGTTTACTCTTTCATTTCCCAGAGGCACACTGCGGTTTATTGTTTTGTTTTCATTTTCTCGAGTGTGTCTACTTAAGCCTTCATTATGCAGCAATATAAGGAGGCACAGAAAAACACCCCGCAGCTAGTTTACCGGGAGAGAGGTGAGCAATGTGCGCAGGGAGTAAGGTGTGTGCATGGATGTACTCTTGTGTCCCACCACGTTTTGACAGCCACATACCAACAGAAAAAATAAAACTCAGCTCGATTTGCTTGTGACAACAAATTAACCATACCAATGTGCCACCAACATACTGCTCACAAAAAATAGAAACAGAAAATGTGCTCAAAAGCAATCAAAAGGCATTTTATCAGCGACTCCTTGCACGCGTCCAAAGTGTGCAGCGCAAGGCATGAAATTATTCTGTGATAATGCTCCATTAGCATGTGCCACCGTGGCTTTAGGTATGACCGAATTGATTTGCATGGAAACTGTTGCGTTTTTGATTTGCTATATCCCATTATATCAGCCGTGAAATTATATCAAATTCCGCCATAATAAAGTTACTTAGAGGTACGTATTTGGAAGGGTTTTGCCATATTAATGAAGATTATGTGGTGGGTGTTGTTAAAAAGGGAAAATCAGCCAAGCGAGATGGTGTCCTTTTAAGCAAGAACAGGATGAATAATCTCTTTAGAATTTACATTTTATTCATTTTGCTGACAGTTTTATCCAGGGCAGGGGGTTTCTGTGTCTTGTGTATGAACACTTATAAAATATCTTTCTAGTCACTTGAATCGCTGTACTTTGATCACGCTGGTTAGCGTTGGTGGGGAGACGTTGGTGGGGAGAACGCTTCGTTCATGTCGCCCTGTTTGCCTAGTTTGCGCTGCTCGATGCAACTTTGCGGCAAGTTGCGTCTTTGCGTCGACTTTGTATGTAATCGCGCCGCTCGAACAAATGTTTTATCTTTGGGTCGGAACGCACCTTTAGACTGGCCATTGACAAACACACACAGACTGTTGCAGGGACTGACCACACATTTAATTCATTAGACTTAAAGTCGCACAAGGATTATGATAAATACTCTGCCGACATAAGATCTGCCACAACCGTTAACAAGCACACGTACTGTAGAAAAGGCTTAAATCATATTATGGTAGTGAATGTTCTAAAATATTGTAATAATAGTGTTATCCATTATTACATTAAAGTGAAAACTGCTTCACCAAATGAAAATCTGCTCAAAGATTGTAGGCCAACCCCTTACATCAACTGACCAACAACATTATATCTGACCCCAAACATGTTCTGAACACTGAATATGAAACCGAAGGGTTAGACTGAAGCACTCTTTTGCATACCAGACTATCTATCCATATTCATTCTCTAACAGAATGTTTTTCGATAGGACCCAAACTGAAATTTTAATCTTTTGACCTTTGTCTTCTATATATACAGTATATACACACAGTATGCTGTATATATATTGTATAATATATTGGACCTATGTCCTACAGTATATATTCATGCTCTCTTCCTTTCAGTCCTCTTCCTGCAATTGTGCCTATATTTATATCTGGATCTTGTTACTGCTTGTGGTATCATCCGGATATGATCTTATCTTTTTATTCTCATTATACCAAGAGCACTTTAGATGACTGAACCACATAGATCCTTAGTTTATTGTCATGTACAGCCATGTTTCCTTTTTTTTCCGTTTAAACCGTTTTCTTTCCCTCTTCCTCCCTTTAGGTTTCAGGTCACTCCTTAGCAGTGAGAGCTCTTGACAGTGGCATCCCACCCATGTCATCCACCGTCATGGTCAACATAGACATTTCTGACATAAACGACAACCCGCCCACCTTCTCCCCGGTCAACCTCACCACCGTGATACAGGTAAAGCCGAGGGCCCTGGTTATTATAGTTTAGAATGTCGTTATAACTTTTTATTTCCAATTTCAGTTTAGTTTAATTTTGTTTTGTTTTCAACGTGGGTTTGCTGGTTTTTGTTTAGTTTTTTGTTTTTGAGAAGGCTTAGATTTAATTTAGTTTTTATAAATCTTTGTGTTAGTTTTTTATTGTGATAATAGCGTAGTCAGGGCCAGGGACGAGATTCAAAATGCTCAGAAATCTAGCGAAAATAGAAGACCTACAAGCTCACAATGTGTCGTTGTGATCTTGTTGATCAGCTATTTTTGCAATTTTTTAAAGAAAAATATTGAATACTGAGTCTTACTGACCAATTCTAAAACTAAGGACATTTTCTCT
This sequence comes from Gymnoscopelus braueri, assembly GCF_963280865.1. NCBI lineage: Eukaryota > Metazoa > Chordata > Actinopteri > Myctophiformes > Myctophidae > Gymnoscopelus > Gymnoscopelus braueri. The sequence continues at coordinate 13,597,116 of NC_137606.1, forward strand.
CAGATTTTAGTTTTAGTTAGTTCTGAAAACACACAATACAGTTTCAGTTAGTTATCGTTTTTTTTTTATAAAGCCTTGTTTTTACCTTTATTTCAGTTAGCTAAAAATTCTAGTATTTGTTATTTCGGTAGTTTTACTTAACTATTATAAACCTGCTGAGGTCTCTGACAGCCGACGAGCTTCATGTTAGAAATGTAAACATTAGGGGGCATGGTGGCGCAGTCGGTAGCGCTGTCGCCTCACAGCTAGAAGGTCCTGGGTTAGATTCCTACCGGGGACGCTGTGGGCGCTGGGGGCGTGTCTTCTCCTCCGCGTCATCAGCGCCTATACCCTAGGTGGGGTTGGCGAAAGGGCCTACTCTGTGTGGAGTTTGCATGTTCTCCCCGTGTAGTTAATACCCACACAAAAACATGTAGTAATCCTGGTCCCTATACCGCCTCCCCCATGACAGCTGGGGCGCCTGATGGAGGGGAAAGCAAAATCGTGGGATGAAAACTAAAAGAAAAAAAAGAAATGTAAACACTACAAAGTATTGTTTCATTGGTTTGCCCTGCATGTACTGCACCCTGCAGCAGTTACCCTACTACTCTACATGACATACATATTCAGCATTTCTACCACCTCTGGTTCGCCATTCTTGGCACAACATCCTTAACAGCCGCTGCATATGGTGACACTCAGCAGACCGACATTTGCACTAACATGACCACACAGTCATAACAGACAGTGGCTGTTCTTCCTCCCCCTGCTCTCTCAGGAGAACAAGCCGATTGGAACCAGCATCGTACAGCTCTCTGTCATTGACCAGGACTCCTCCCATAATGGCCCACCCTTCGACTTCCGCATCCTGTCTGGAAATGAAGGCGGCGAATTCATGCTGGAGCAAGACGGGACACTTTTAGCCAACCAGGTTTTTAGGAGGGACCTGGCTACCGAATATGTTATTCAGATCCAGGTGAGTAACTGCGTGGCTGTGTATTTATGTTATGTGCTGTATGTGTATGTATGTCTGTTGCCTCAAAAGTAGACGAATCACAGCTGATGCCGACCACCTCCAGCCTGATATGCCTGGTGGAGTAAAAGTGAAAGTTACAAAGAGTGTGACATTTTTATCATAGTTGAAAATTGATTGTTTAAGCAAACCACTTAGTTACACCAACATTGCTCTTGTGAAGCACTTATGTTCTTATTATTAAGAGTATAAGTATTCATAAAGATTGCTATCCCCATTTGGCCAAATGAGGCGTAGTAGACCATCACCACACTAGGACATGCACACTAGCAGCCAGCCTGTATAGAGCAGTACGCCACTGCAGCATTGTTCACAAATACACATAATAACTTACTATCTATAGCTAAAGATTGGACTGGGAGGCCACACCATTATTAGACTTTGTCTTGTTACTTTCTACATTCTATGAGCACAGACAGGTTAAGTGTTCTTTCATGCCATCATCCCTTCTGTCTGTGCATGTGTAAGTCTGCGCTTATGTTTGTACAGCTGTCCATGAACATTCCTTCGCAAATGTTCAAAATAGACTCTATGAAACAAAACTCGAATGATCAGTGAGCGCACAACTCCATGACTTTTAGCCAGTTGGACCTAAAACTTTAGACCTCACTGCCTTGTTTGTTAATGTGAACAGCTGGATTCTCTCCATGGAATGCAGTACATAGTGTATACAGACAGTGCCTGGTCTGTGTAATATTTCTAATAGGCATTTCTGCATTTCTGTTTCTGTATTTCATACATGTTGTTCAGTTGGGTTGTCAAATGATACTGGGATTCAGAAACCAGAATTGAGTACTCTAGCCATGTTTGGAAGGAATATATATATATATATATGTGTTTTGTTCTCTTTCAACTCACTTCTTAACTCACTTTACCTTTTTCCTCTGTTTGGCAAGTCTCCCTCAGGGAATGCTTTTTGTTGTGCTCACACTAAGTAACCAAGTCTCTCGACTGAACTGTGTTGAGAAATCTTTTGAAGGGCTCTACGTTGCCTAAATGTTATTATATTTTGAGTGTAAACAGCTTTTTGGTCTTAAATGGGGGCATGGAGCAATGCAAAGAATCTTCCATATGAACGTGCCTCTGACCTTTAGGCAAAAATGAGGAACAACTGTGATCCACACATATCAGGGATTTACACAGCCCTTTGTGAATTGCATGTCGGATTTTGCTTTTGAGAAAATACACCCTCCTTTTGACATTTTATTTACACCCATATGTACACTGATATTTACGACCAGCTTAGTGAATCGGGCCCACTTTCCTCCTTTTCTCCCTCTCCCCTCTTCCTCAGGTGAGGGACTCTGGTAAGCCTCGTCTCTCCTCCACCTCCACGCTGAAGGTGCGTGTGATCGAGGAGAGCCTCCACCGGCCCGTGGCGCTGCCCCTCGAGGTCCACATCGTCACCATGGAGGACGAGTTCCCCGGCGGCGTGATCGGCCAACTGCACGCCACCGACGCCGACCCCTACGACGCCCTGACCTACGGCCACGCGCCGCCCGCCCAGCGCAGCCTCTTCAAGATCAGCCCGCGCGACGGCAAGATCATCGCTCTGGGCGGGCTGGACGCCGGCCGCTACTCTCTCAACGCCAGCGTGAGCGACGGCCGCTTCGCCGTGCCCGTGCCCGTGAGCGTGCACGTGGAGCAGGCCTCGCCGGAGATGCTGCGCGAGGCGGTGACGGTGCGCTTCGAGAGCGTGGCGCCGCACGACTTCGTGGCCACGCACCTCAAGAGCGTGCTCAAGGTGCTGCGTCAGGCGGCCGCCTCGCAGAAGCAGGACGAGTTGCACGTGCTCAGCCTGCAGCCCGTCGGCGGCACGCAGCAGCTGGACCTGCTGGTCGCCGTGGAGACGGTGGGCGGAGGGTTTTACAAGGCGGCCTACCTGACGCAGAAGTTGAGCGCTTCGCGCCGGCAGCTGGAGGAGGTGCTGCGAGTGTCGGCCATCTTGGACAAGAACTGCTCGGGGTTGGAGTGCCGCGGGGCGCAGTGCGAACAGAGCATCGTGCTCGATTCCCACAACCTGGCAACCTACAGCACGCCACGAGTCAGCTTTGTCTCCCCTCGCTTCCACAGGACGACGCGCTGCACGTGTGCTGGTGAGGAGGGCACACAAACGCACACATAACACAATTTAAAATGGGCATTACACATGCAACAGTCATCTGCATATTTAACAACATGAAAATATACATGCTGATATTGTCTGACCTGTGCACTCCAGCTACCAAACACGCACATACATGCAGTATACAGTATGTTTAAATTGTGCATACCGTCCCACACACACTTTCCCACTTATTTCCTAAAACCTGAGGTTTGGATGATCTCAGCTCATTATGTGCAGTCACACTGTCCTGTCTGCAATTACCATTTTATAAAATCTATTTAAAAGTTTGTTGAAGGCTTATTTTCATTTCCAACTTTCCTGAGTCTTCATCTGTCATCTCACTACCCTCCAAATCAATGTGTATGAGCATCCACTCGTATTATTATACGTGTGAGGACCAGTTTAATTTCCGGATATAGGATGTGAAGACAATTTTGAAAATAGGCTGTGGCATCCATATCTGGAATTAGGGGCATGGTTATGATTTGGTAAAAGAAAGAGATGTTTGGAATAAGAAATAAACTTCTGCATTGATTGATGGACCAAATGCGTGTGTGTGTGTGTGTGTGTGTGTGTGTGTGTGTGTGTGTGTGTGTGTGTGTGTGTGTGTGTGTGTGTGTGTGTGTGTGTGTGTGTGTGTGTGTGTGTGTGTGTGTGTGTGTGTGTGTGTGTGTGTGTGTGTGTGTGTGTGTGTGTGTGTGTGAGACTGTGTGTGTGTGTAGGCGCTAATACAGACAAAGCCAAGCCCCCTGTAGAGTTCATTACTATCTGATGTATTCTCTAAGGATTGTGTCGGCAGAGTCAACGTTAACTTTTCTTTCTTCTTGTCAGTGCCTCTCTGCTGCTACTCAATATTTCATCTGTATTCACTTGCTTGGGTGTTCCTCTTCTCTTTCTTCCTTCGTCTAATTTGCTATCGTCTTTCCTGGATCACTGTCCTTACATGCTCCCTGTTCTGTCTCTCCTCGCCTCTCTCTCTCTCTCTCTCTCTCTCCCTCCACCCACTTTCTCACACCACACCTCCTCTCTGCCCAACACTGATCTGTCCGTCCATCCATCCATCCATCCATCCATCCATCCATCCATCCATCCATCCATCCATCCATCCATCCATCCATCTATCTATCTATCTATCTCCCTCTCTTCTGCAGACGGGAGCTGTCCTCCAGCCTCGGAGCTCTGTGACGAGCAGCCCTGTCCAGGAGACATGCAGTGCGTAGGCACTGGGGCGACTAGAGGACGCTACGCATGCCAGTGTCCCCCGGGCAAGCTGGGAGAGTGTGCAGGTGTGTTTGTGTGTGTGTGTGTGTGTGTGTGTGTGTGTGTGTGTGTGTGTGAACGCGTGCGTGCGTGCACACTCGTGCATGTGTGTGTTGTTACTTAACACTTACATAAGTGTGTGTGCTATATGTATTTGAGCTGGTGCATTGAGTATTTATGAGAGAGAGAGAGAGAGAGAGAGAGATGATACACTTGACCTATTTGGATTGTGCTCTGTCAAATGGAACAATCATGAGTTTCTTTATAATTCAACTCCAGAGAGTTTAGATGTGACAAACTTTGCCCGCATGTGAACCTTCCCTAAATAATACACGATCTAGGGAATATCACTTTTTTTGCAGGACAGCATCGCATAGCTTCCTCCAGTACACACTAAGTGAAATAATGAGCCGGATAACTTCTAAGTAAAGCAATAAGCCATAAGAAAAAAACTGCCTTTTTTTGCCATAGATTTTAGAACAGCTAAGGGCATTGTTAGCCAGGTACAAAAAGCCTAGGTAAGCTTATTGCTTTTATAAAACGGTAACCTAATATAGTAACATGAAAATCATAGACATATCCCAATTAAATTGATTAAAATTTCACTACAAGAATAATTTCTACATTAAAGCAGTCCCTGCAACTAACTGTACAAACAAGGAAGTAGCTATGTGCAAATACATGTAACGTACCGAATGGTACACGTTACGGTATCTACCTTGTTCTAAAGTGATTAACTAACACATTCGTTGTTAAAGCTTGCACGTATGCAGGCTGAAAATGAGCGCTGCTCTTACCTTGCCATAGGAAAAACAAATGTGCTGCTAAAGTTATAATTGCGAACGCAGCGGAAGGAGGCGCCTCCGCGCAAGTGGAGCTTACTATGAAACCGTGCTCGGCTTGTGTGTGTCTCTGGGTCTCTGTGTGCACTTTCTGTGTGCAGCTCCTCTGAGATAAGTAAATGTCCAATTTAGACGTACCATACATCAAATGAAAGGTCTTTGAAAACTGAACACACCTGTCAAGGTTGCGTTTAAGCCCGCCCCTTCCCCCGGAAGCCACGCCCCGGAGAAGGCTCCTAAAAACTCCCCATTGAAACCCCATGTTAAATGAAAAGTGCCCGAATCGCTCAGAAACTTTTTCTACCCCCCCTAAGTGGGGGTCTACGAACAAATACTTCAGGCTCGGATTTTGGCTCCGCCCCCCGGAAGTGGGTGAAACAGGCACTTCAAACACTTTGTCGAATTGTTCAAAAACATTCAAAGTTTTTTTTTGGTGAATTTGTATTTTTCTAAGATGCTCCTTTTAACGCAGAATGTTTTGGTATTTTTTTTATTTTTATTGGTTACTTTAAAAAAAAATCATTGATTTTTTGTTTATTTTTGCGTTCGCTTCCCGCGTTCGCGCGTCTTACTTGTCACGTATATACTGTACATTTCATGCTGATGACAACAAGCTGTGTGTGTGTGTGTGTGTGTGTGTGTGTGTGTGTGTGTGTGTGTGTGTGTGTGTGTGTGTGTGTGTGTGTGTGTGTGTGTGTGTGTGTGTGTGTGTGTGTGTGTGTGTGTGTGTGTGTGTGTGTGTGTGCGTGCGCGTGCGCAGGTCATACATCTCTGAGCTTCTCCGGAAACAGCTATATCAAGTACAAGGTGTCTGAGGGAGCGAATACGGGAGAGCTGAAGCTGGGGCTGAGGATCAGGACGCTCCAGAGCCGAGGGATCATCATGTACACCCGCGCCGATCCATGCACCATACTGAAGGTAGGGGCACCCACTCTGGCCCATGCACTATACTGAAGGTAGGGGCACCCACTCTGGCCCATGCACTATACTGAAGGTAGGGGCACCTACTCTGACCCATGCACCATACTGAAGGTAGGGGCACCCACTCTGACCCATCCACCATACTGAAGGTAGGGGCACCCACTCTGACCCATGCTCTATACTGAAGGTAGGGGCACCCACTCTGACCCATGCACTATACTGAAGGTAGGGGCACCTACTCTGACCCATGCACCATACTGAAGGTAGGGGCACCCACTCTGGCCCATGCACTATACTGAAGGTAGGGGCACCCACTCTGACCCATGCACTATACTGAAGGTAGGGGCACCCACTCTGACCCATGCACTATACTGAAGGTATGGGCACCCACTCTGACCCATCCACCATACTGAAGGTAGGGGCACCCACTCTGACCCATGCACTATACTGAAGGTAGGGGCACCTACTCTGACCCATGCACCATACTGAAGGTAGGGGCACCCACTCTGACCCATGCACTATACTGAAGGTAGGGGCACCCACTCTGACCCATGCACTATACTGAAGGTATGGGCACCCACTCTGACCCATGCACCATACTGAAGGTAGGGGCACCCACTCTGACCCATGCACTATACTGAAGGTAGGACCCCCTAGGACTTAAGACTAGGGGGACCCCCAAATTAATGTATGTATTTGTCTACTGACCCTCATTAAAAAATGAATTTGGTGCCGGGAACCCTAATATAAGATTTGGGCTAGTAAACTGTTATTCAATTATTTTTAATTGTTAGTTAAAATATATATATTTTCAAGATTAAAAATATGTATATTCAATCTACAAGCACGACTATTCTCAAATAGCCGATGTACTGGGTTAAAGTGGTTAAAATGATTTAGATGCTATATTACACATTTTACCCCTAGAATCCCGTCAAGGGCCCCTGGGCCCACTTTAAGAACCACTGTGAAGGTAGGTGCACCAGCGCTGACCAATGCACCGTACTGACGATAGGTGCCCAACATTCAATCACACCGACACACACATAAAACCTGCGCAATAAACGTTCAATTCCTGAGTGTTAATTGAACCGAAATTAACCAAATGGATACATTTGTACACTCTCAGATTTACGAATGGATAAATTATCGCTGAGGATTTTATTATGTACTGTAGGCAGAACCTGACTTACTATTCTCATAAACAAACATACTAAAGCCGTCACCCACAGGGAAAAATACAAACTAATGTTATCAGCAACAGCCAATGTTCCTCTGAGCTGTAAGCTATCAGCAGTGGCTAAAACTGTCTGCTGTATATCATTTCATTCCTTGTGTCTACTGGTAGCTGTTGGCATGAATCATTCTGCCTTGTCAAGTCTATCTACTATGACTACTTTTCCCCCTTTTGTCTCAGATTTGAGTGTCTTTCTATCATGTTTGTTTATCATATGCCATGTTCTTTGTCTTTGCCAGTACATATGTATACTGTAACTAAACCAGAGAACCCAGAGACATTTTCTCCAAGGCCATTTTAATGAACATACTGTACATCTGGGTCTTTTAGACAAAGAACTATCTATTTATCTAGTCTCTATTTTATCCATTTGAGAAATATGCCAGTGGAAAAAGACAAAACATGAACATATAACATTTTTATCTATTGAAAAGGATGGCGAGACGATTTGTCAGTCCATCCATCACTTTGGTCACAAACAACTCGTAATGGACAGGCTGGATTGCCATGGAATTATCTGTGCACGCTCATGAAACGGATGAAACCTACTGCTTTTTTTTAATTGCCATAGCCTTTCCTCTAGCTAGTACAACCATTAGGCAACATCAGAAAATCTGCGTGTAGGCTCTAAGAGGATGATGAACCCTAGTGATTTTGGTTTCCTCTAGTCTTCTTTATTTTTATTTTACAACTTTTTGTACTTGACGTTTTGCGGTGCAGCAATGTTCAGCTCAGCCCACACATCGCATACATTGCAACAATAGTCCCACATCAAAGGGAAGTTCGCCAGTTAAAAACTAAAACAAACATGAATTTAGTAAGGATGCAGTATTGATTTGTGGAGATGATCTCAACAAGAGATCAAATACATTTGAATGAAAGATGTATGCAGATCTGAAAAAAACTGAACCTGTGTGTGTGTGTGTGTGCGTGTGTGTGTGTGTGTGTGTGTGTGTGTGTGTGTGTGTGTGTGTGTGTGTGTGTGTGTGTGTGTGTGTGTGTGTGTGTGTGTGTGTGTGTGTGTGTGTGTGTGTGTGTGTGTGTGTGTGTGCGTGCGTGCGAGCAGTTGGAGGATGGTAAGTTGTGGTTCCAGCTGGACTGCGTGGGCAGCGGCGGTGGCAGCGACAGCCCTGGCACCCTGGGCATCTCCGGCCGGCCCATCAATGACGGCAACTGGCACACGGTCACGCTGGAGCTCAACCGCAACTACACCAGCCTGGCGCTGGACGACAGCTACGTGGAACGCCGCAGGGGCCCACCGCGCTTCCAGCCTCTCGGCCCCGATGGAGCCATCTACTTTGGTGCACAGGTAGGCGTGAGCGTGTTTAAATGATGGGACGTGCAATTTGTCTATTATGATCATTGCGTTTATGGTTGGAGGGCCAAGGACTCTACTGTATTTACCGTACGTATATACTGTACATAAATTATAAATTTTTGCCGTTAGCAATGTGGAATTCATTAATATCCTAGGCCCTCACTAAATGTTGAATCAAAGCTATTTGAGAATCTCATGGTATACATGAACATGAGCTCTCCATGAGCTCTCCTCCACATGTCTACTTCACTTCACCGCCGCTTTCTCACTCCTGCTCTCTCTCTTTCTCTTCCCTTGCCTCCTTCCTTCACTCTCACTATCTCTCACTATTCTTCCCATTTTCCCTTTCTCTGCTATCCCTCTCACCGCTCATCCGTCCCTCTCTTCCTTTCTCACCCTCCCTCTCTACCTCTCTACCTCTCACCCTCTCTCTCTCTCTCTCTCTCTCTCTCTCTCTCTTTCTCTCTCTCTCTCTCTCATTCTGTCTTCCTTTATCCCACTCTATCTTCCCACCCAACCCTCCCTCTTTCCCCAGGTGCAGCCTCCCAACTCGCGCAGCCTCACCGACTCCAAGAAGGGCCCGCAGGTGCTGGACGGCTTCCAGGGCTGCCTGGACTCGGTCATGCTCAACAACAACGAGTTGCCGCTGCAGAACAAGCGCTCGCGCTACGCCGAGGTGGTGGGCCTGACGGAGCTCAAACTAGGCTGTGTGCTCTACCCAGACTCATGCCTCAAACAGCCCTGCCTCAACGGAGCCACCTGCACCAGCCTGCCATCTGGTGGTGAGTAGCGAGGAGCGCGGCCCAGGAATATGAGAGACGTGTGGGTGGGTGGGTGAATGGATGATTGATGCATGCATACATAGGCTACTGTATGTCCATATACAGCTGTATACATACATGCACATGCACAGTAAGCATCAATGGCATTTGTCGTCGATCAGGATCATCCAACCATGGGGAACGATGAATGCCGGGTGATAATCCTCCTATAATTCCACAAACCTCCGGTGAGACATAAATGTGGTGAGGCCAAAATTTGTTCTGCCCGGTTCTCCTCAGTGGCTGGAGCAATTGATCTGAATTTGCACACAGCCATTAACCATTACCATGTGCACGGAACTGTGGAGCCCGTTTTTCAAATCTCAGCTGTTTATTAGCGTCTTTGTGTCAAATACACTGTCGCCATGGTTACGGCTGCCCAGCTGTGGGATGGCCCCGCGAGCTATGGGACGAACTGCCTCCCGGGTTGCCAGATCATGTGCGCATATCCCCCCACGGGTATGGACTAGTTTGTTTAACACATTAAACATAGCATTATTAATTCACAAAGGAAATTGCATTTGATCAACAAGTTGATAGATTAACATTACTGTCGAGGAAAGGTGATGGTAAAGATTAGTTTCAAAGCCCGGGGGTATCTCGTAAATGAGCATTTTGCTGAGTACAACAACCATGTGGTTTGCTTCAGGATCACATCCCCGTCTTCATCTTCACAGTGACACGTAGCACCATGAGTCCATTTCTCTCCCCTTTCACCCTTTTCTTGCTGCCTTCAAAATTAGTTCTGAGTTTATCGAGCTTTCTTTAATCAGGGGTTTTGGCTTCGGAAAACTTTGCTGTCCTCTGAGAGATCATTTGTGCTGCAGCACAAAGCCATGAAAGAGTAACATAGCAAACAAAAATCTCCTCATTAATAAGATACAAGTCACAACAAGTGCAGTGTGAGCACAGTGCATGAGGAGCACAGGCACATAGAGGACCATGCACTTCTATTCTAATTTAGCACACTGATGCACAAACTTTTTATTTTATTTTCAAGGACCCCAAGTTTGGTATGCAAGTAAGGAGAAAATTAACTTTCTTATCAACTTTCTTTGTCCCAGCAACACACTCTCGTGATCTATAGCAACAGTAATCTCAGGACATCAGACAGCGCCCACTTAGAAGGTCATTGTGTGCCATTTTGTTTAGTGGTGAAGCGTGGGATGGTGTATCTTCCGAAATTAACCACTTAAAACCCATACGTTGTTGAGTGGAGTCCCTCAGGGCTCTATACTAGTGTATGTTCTGTTTTCACTCTACATTAAATGTCTTCGCTGAAAATAGCCGATCGAGAAGCTTAAAACTTGTCGATCTGCTAGGTTCTGCTAACGTTTTCCCAGGATACGGATGCTGAGGTTTAAGTGGTTAAGTTTCTTTGCTCACATGACATTCAAGGGGGTGTTAACATTTCTGTGGTTACGCTCTCACATGGCTCTCACATGGCCTGTGGCAAGTCTACTTTGGATGGTTACGACCTTATGGCTAATAATAAAATCCTTTTATGCAGAATAGCAATGGGATTTTTACTTCCGAAAACAAACTGTTGAGCTAGTGGGCAATTAGGTCTGTTCCTGAATCCTGTAGTGGAGACCCTGGATAGATGTCAAACATGATCTGAGGTGAAGTTCACCTTCTGCCTCCTAAGGCAGGGAAAGCCAGGGAAAATCCCTGGAAAGGCTTTCAGTTGCAAAAAAAAAGAAAAAACTCTAGCGAAACATTCTCACACAGATATTATGTCCTGTGTGTGTGTGTGTGTGTGTGTGTGTGTGTGTGTGAGTGTGTCTACCCATGTGCATCACTGTCTATGCGTGCGTACGAGACCTTGCGTTCTTTCCCCTAGTATATATAACTTCATCTCTAACAGGACGGGCGTACCGTTAAAGTGATTGATCGTGTCCTTTACTCTGAGGACTGAGGCCTGATAAAGTGTGTGATCGGTGCCAGCTGGCACGTGAACAAGCAAGCTGGCACGAGTACCATCTTCTGGAACTTGCTCCCTATTACGTAAATCTGTAATTAATCACTAATGAATTGGTGATTAAACCGCTAGCCAGGCTCAAAGCATCACTGTTGCTCTCACTCCTCTTTTTCCGTTTTTTCTTTTCTTCATCTCCTTTGCCGGTGATACCCAGAAGGCACTCGTGTCTCTGTATCTCAGCGATTCCCCACCTATGGGCCGGAGGCCATGAGTATATTGCAAGTGGGCCCCGAAGTAAATGGCATAAAACAACGATTTTATTGATGCGACGTGAGGGTGCACACTAGACACTAGCCGACACCAACTCGGGACTCCTGAATCCCTCCACACCCTTCTGTCTAGCATCAGGGTCTTGAGCTCTGCAGCGTTGCTAGCACTGCAGTAGAGGTCCGTAGAGGCCTATGGTGAGCTGTGGATTTTTGAGATATGGGGGCTCTATTTTATTTTTACGTCACGGCGCGCGCACGTGCACGCGCGCGGGCATGTGCATATAGCCACTCAGCTCAGTGCTAGTTGAAATACTGTATTCAACATGTGATTATTAATGTAATTATATTTCTTATTATTTTGTTGCATTGTTAATTTGTTGTTTTTATTTTTGTTTCAATTCATTAATTATTTTATTTTCCTTTTAGTTTTATATAAAAGCCCTTTACATAGACTCACCCACACATAAGTAGTTAAAATAATCAGACAACTTGTCTTTGTCTTGTCTCAGAGAACTGGGTCCTCTGCTAAGTGATCCCCTTCACACTCTGCAGTGCAGAGACTGTTGTCTCTCATTGTGAGAGGAATGTACACATTCAATTCAAGTGCATGGCTTTTCTCGATTAGCCTAATGTTATGCAAAGCAGCCAGGTAGAGGCTATTGAGAACGGCTCGCACTGGCGGCGCGAACCTTGAGAGGCTATTGTTTAAACTTTAAGGTGTTAAAGACCGCCGCTGACGGTGCGTGCTCGCGCGTGCATGTGGAGCATGCGTGAGCCCCCATAGTGTCAGAGCTAAGGGGTCGCCGACCCCCTGAGCACCCCCTGGGCCTATGTGACGTCAAGTGCCATTCGTAGCATTCTTGTATAGACACCGTCCAGGGTCTTTTCCTGCTGTGCTGTGAGCGTTCATGTCTCAGTGCTGTACATTAGTGGTTTTCAACCTTTTTCATATCAAGGTTCATTATTTATTCCGCATTTGAGCCACGGACCATCGTTTGATGAGATTTTGTCTCTCAGACTTAGAAAATGTTGTTTTCGTTGGATACGATTTTGTCAAAAATTCCATGCTGTATTGGTGTTGGTACCATAGGAGAAATAACAGGCCAACGTTGATCAAAATAACAATCCTTCTACATTCCCTAATTGTGTAGACTTCTTGTAAATTAAGTAATGCAGATGTTTAACAATAATTCAACTCTTGAGAGAGTAAAATGAAACGGGTCCATTTGGTTTCATTTTACACTCTCAAGAGTTAAAGATCTATAAGGGTCCATTTGGTTACCAACTCTCCATCATTTAGCTGGGGACCACCTGGAACCCCCTCAAGGACCACTGGTGGTCCCTGGACCACTGGTTGAGAACCACTGCTGCTTTACAGCACTACTGATTCCACTGTAGCTACGAACAGCTGTCTCTTGAGGTCTTCTCCCTCTGGAGTACCCTCTGGACCACCCTCTGGACCCTCAGATCCTATTCAAACGAAGCAGTCCATTAAGTAAGTAAATTTATTGATAATACAATTATAAAATAAATATAAAAAAACAATAATGTAAAAAAAAATATATATATATATTTTTTTAGATGTGCTACTGATAAATAGGAACTTAAAGTATTATCCAAGCCGGAAAACGGTTGATTGATTGATAATTCATTAAAATAAACATGCTCTGAAAATGCACTCAGCCATTCGGGCTGCCTTGTTAAGTGGTCAGAAGGGTGGTGTGCCACAAATGCTTTCAAGATTTTCAAGCGGGCCCTGATCCAGAAAAGCTTGGGAGCCACTGCTGTATCTGCTTTACTTGCCTTGCTCTCTCCTTCTCTGTCCCTTCCCTGTCACCCTGCTCTACTCGTATACATCTGTTTCTTGTGCCACATCTCTTCTGATCCATTTCCCGTTCATTGTTCCTCTTTGCTCGACCGGCTGCACACACCTCTGTGTAATGATTGCTTTGGGTTGTTTTTCCTAGAATGATGCAGGTTCTAGACATTCAATTTGGTTGTTTTTTCTTTCAACAAACCAGACACAGGTAAATGTCATTGCTATGGGAATGCCAAGCCATCTTAAGTTACCAGGAGTTCATGCTGTCAGTAACTCAATACCGCAGCCCTGAGACTTTCTATGGCGTGGTCGTAAACCTCCACCCCAAGCAACCCCGCCACATGTTGCTTATCCTTTGTTAGAGAAGCTGAAAAGAGCATCCTGGGACGTGTCAACGGCTCCTGTTGTCATTTGTAGTGACGTGTACCACCCGATAAAGGTCACAGCCGTGTGTGTGTGTGTGTGTGTGTGTGTGTGTGTGTGTGTGTGTGTGTTTGCGTAGGTGTGTGCCTGCTGTACAAATGCCCTGAAAGACACTGTGTAATCTCTCTGCATTTTCCTAGAAGTGTGTGTATGTGCTGTCATGTGTTTGCCTGTGACAGCCTTTTCCCCTGTACCTGTGTCTTTGTCTGTGTGTGGGAGTGTACATGTGTGTGTGTGTGTGTGTGTGTGTGTGTGTGTGTGTGTTCTCTTTCTGTATGTGTGTGTAACAGAATGATTTCCCAAAGGTTTGTGTTTAGGCTGGCGGGCTCTTGTCAACCTCATGCCAAGTCTCCCTGGCACCGCTAGCAAAGCTTGAACAATACGCACGCACGCACGCACGCACGCACGCACGCACGCACGCACGCACGCACGCACGCACGCACGCACGCACGCACGCACGCACGCACGCACGCACGCCACACACACACACACACACACACACACACACACACACACACACACACACACACACACACACACACACACTCTCACTCTCACTCTCACTCTCTCTCACTGAACACAAGGCTGTGTGTGGTAATCTGTGCGTTTTTGTGTCACTGTCTGTTAGTGCGTGCTTGCGTGTGTGTATGTACCGTTGAGGGTCTTTCTTCTTTATTACAAATGCATCTGTGCCACTAAATTCTTAATTAAGTCTCTTTATCACTCCCTTCATCCCCTTGGATCCTCCCTTCTCCTCTGTTCTTAAATGTTCTTATACTGCCCCTCCTCCCCCAGCAGCCACCATCACTCACTCTCGCGCTCTCCTCACTCGTCTCCTAGGTTTTGCCTGCATTTGCAACCCCAAGTACACCGGGGGGCGCTGTGAGACAGAGATAACGGCCTGTGTTCCCAACCCCTGTCAGAACAGCGGCGTGTGCAAACCCATCGGCAACGCCTTCCTCTGCAGCTGCCGAAGGGGCTTCAAGGGACTCACGTGAGTGCACGTCAACACACTCTACTGTGTCTTTGTGCACGTCAACATACTCTAATGTGTCTTTGTCTCTACTGTGGTGCACATATAACTCAACTATTAAAGTTGTGTTGAGTTATATGTGCAGCGATATTTTTTTCTTTAAACATTTTTTGTTAAAATAAGTGTTAGATAGCTATATATTCTGATAGTAGTCAGAGTGTTATAGAGTGTTTGTTCAGTAACAGTGGTTTCCCTGACTCACCAGCTCTTTAGTAAACAGAAAATGCATTTTCAGGTCATGAAACCAATTTTATCCAATCAGGAGAGAGAACTCATACAGGATACAGGATAAACAAGTGGAATTGGAAGTGATGAAATGAACAATTGGAATGGAACACCATAAAGGTAGAGCTGATAAATGGTTACGCTCTCCTGATTGGCTGAAATTGGCAACCCACTCAAACATGTATTTTCTGTTTATCAAAGACCTGGAGAGACAGGGAGACCCCTGTTACTGAACAAACACAATAGTAATGATTACTATAATAACATAGAGCTATCTTTTTCACATGGTAATAAATAATACATATCACTTACCCTACCTTTAACACAGGACAACCAGAGCCCAGTATGTAGTGGAGCATTTATCCATAGTTTCCATTGATTGATTAATTGATTGATGATGATATTCAACAGTTTCATCTTCATCTTTTAGGAACTCAGACATGTTGTGTATGGATAATATTCTGAGCAGTCCTCCTTCACCCTACTAATGATAGGCAGGGATTAAGCGCTCTCTCCCTTGTGCCTTACAAGCTGAAGAGTGGCAGATAAGAGTACTTGAGGACAGATTGATGAAAATAAACGTGCTTCACCAAATGATGTGAACACAAGAGCACCAAGTAATCAGCTAAAAAAAAAATCTACATCAGTTTTACTAGATACTAGTCGCAACAGAAGAACAGTTTAACCTTGCTTGTAGCAGTTTTTAATTACTCCATCCTATTGTTAATCCTCTGTCGTTACAATTAGCTATGCTACTGCCAGTACAAATATAGCAGTTTTTGTCCCTGTAATAAGAGCGTGTGGTCCCTCCCTTTTTTTCTTTTTCTTGATAGACAGTTAGGACATTTGAGTTTGAGGCACATGAGAGAAAGCAGAGGCACAAAGCAGTACTGCAACCATGTCATTTTCAATACATTTACATATGGATGTATTTGGAGGTGACACATGATTCTTCTCTGAGTATGTTCAGCATGTGTTGAATGTGTTTAAAAGTGTGCTGAAAGGAAGACAGTTGTGGGAGATGGAAAAGTGAGGCTCCAATGAGATTTAGGCTATTGGGAGTATGATAAACAGCTACTTTAAGTCAGCAATACTCAGGCTGTACTGTTGAATGTGACAAACATTGGCCGTGTAATTATTATTATTAGTACTATTATTTATATTATTTATTATTATTACTATCAACCTAGCCACGAAAATTAGGCCAGTGGGTCAGTAGGCCCACAGTTGCTATAGGCGCTATAACTCACTTACACTAAACGTGTTTCATATATACTTTTTTCCCCAATTTTTTCAATCGCGCTACAGTATATTATAATACTGTAGAGCCATTGCCTATTTAGAAGTGACATTAAACATTTATAGCAGCTAAAACTTTAGAATTGACATTCAACTCAAACACAACAGCAGCCTATTAACTGCCAGACTTATTTCTGGCCGCGTTTGCCCACTGCCAGCGATTTTTCGATTTTCTTACCTTTTTCAAGTAGTCACAGAATATTTATCTCCATTATGATCGATCCCCTGATGATTGCTAATCACTGAGGGTTATACTGTGTGGTTTCACAAATGTCAACGAGGTCATCGCGACCTCGTTGACATTAATTGTCTGCCTTTGAAAATAACATGTCTGGGCCAAAAATACATAGTAAAACAAAAAGTACTCAGGAGCCGAGATACAGCCTTTTTAAGTAATAAGTTAAACAAGAAGTGAATGGAGCAGCAAATCTTCGGATCATGATATCTTGGGTTCTGAACATTTTTGTCCCTATTTTTTTTTTTAAACTCGTGATAACTCGTTCTTGGCAGCCAGGGCATTCAGAAAAATACTTGTGATAACTCGTTCTTGGCAGCCAGAGAGTTAATTGTAGACAAGCAACCTGAAAAACTTTGGTGTATTTGCATCAATAGTCATCCATGCCAATTTCATTCTTGGATTTAAACAATTAGAAGATCAATTTTGGAAAAATAGGCACTAGGCAGGCTACTAGAATGTTACTTTTTGAAGGGATTGTTGTCGCTTTGAGGAGTAAAAGGCTATCTTGAATGAAATATTGTGTGTATCATGCCACATACTGATCATGTGTACAGTACAGTATATCTGGCAGCTGGCACCTTGGAGAGACGTGAAGAAGACATACACATTCAGTAGCCTATGTAACTTATATATAATGTATATAAACTTCACTTTTGTCAAAGTTTGAGTCTAAATGAATGTTGTTAGATTAGTTCAACTCTTGCTCCAGCTCTCTCAGACCATCTCCCTCTCTCTGTGTACATTTACAGGCTACAGCCACTTGGTGGCGGCAACGCACTGCTGTTAAATGCCACTGCCTGTTCCTCTGCTTCCTCAGGACTGTTTTAAGATTAGAGGAGTAGAGGACATAACAGGCCCAACAATGATAGATAGATAGATAGATAGATAGACAGACAGACAGACAGACAGATAGGCTACTTTATTTAAAAACAATTTAAAAAGTCACTACGGTGTCATCAAACAACAATTCATTCAGCTTGGCATATCTTTCCCCTTGTGTGTTCCTTTGTTTGCGTCACATTCATATCAACATACACATCTAAACACATTCATAGTCAGTACCATGCAAGCAATTTGATTTGATGATTGAAAAAAAAACTCCTGATTGATTTCCAAAGTTAATTATTGTGTGTTTTTACATCATAGAGCGATAAAGATCTAGAATCTTTGTTCTAAAAAATATATTACAGTATGTTGTGTCGCTCCTTGTTCCCTGCTTCTGTCCTTGGTGAGAATTATTATTCACTTAGTTTTAATATTACTTACTTATTGTTAATATGCTCACCTATTCATTTCCCTTCAGCTCTTCACAGTCACAGAGTGAGGTGGAGGTGGTTTTGTATGACCACGGGCAAACGTCTCTTTTACAATTTCATCTTGAATTTTTGTTGTTAGCCTCCAACAATGACTGGACAGAATGTTTTTATTTTGTATTTAGTTTTTTTGTATTGTATTTTTATTACAAAAATTAAGTGTGCACTCAAAAGAATGGACCCTTCGCTAAGCCCCGCCCACTCCACTCAGTGACTGGTGGTGCGAAGTTAGTCACACCCAGGCCTGGCAGCGCCTGGCAATCTCTGCTTCTCACCCATTGACTTGCATGTTAAATGACGGCTTTTCCCCTTAAAAATAATCGATCATTTCAGCAGCAATAGCTTCAAAATCTCTTCTAAATCTAGTCAACAAGGCCTGCAGTAGGCTATGCACTGGACAAATGTGCATGACATTATTTCAATAAACTAAAAACACGGGAAATGTTAGAGGGAGTAATAGCCATGGATACACGACGGTCGTCTGTCTCGACCGTCATGGATGAATTTCAACCTGGTGTTTGCACTTTCTCCATTTATAGCCCGTACATCTACAGAAACGTTCATATTTCAAATATAAAGTGCTTATCCCATGGCCACGGATGTTACATTTATCTCAAAAGTACCCGTATCATCCGTATTGTTCAATAAAAAGCATTTTAATCTGATCGGTGGCCATTTCCTCCATATGCTTTCAACAAAGCGACCCTATCGGTTGGTAGGTGTATTGCACTCTGATACATTATAACTCTATGAGAAAATGGCCACCGATCGGATTAAAATGCTTTTTATTGAACAATACAGAATATACGGGTACTTTTGAGAGTCCCGTGCATCATTTTAACATCCGTGGCCATAGGGTAAGCAATTTCTATTTGAAATCTGAACGTTTATATATATGTACGGACCGTAAATGGAGAAAGTGCAAACACCAGGTTGAAGTTGATCCATGACTGTAACAGGAGTTTTCATGTACCGCAGGGTAAGACTACAGTAGCAGTTAATAAATAGACGAACAAATGAATGAATATACTTTAACGTGCGGAATCCGAAACAGGCAGCGCTGTGATTCTGAATTTTGTTACGATCACGGTGATTAGTAGCCTATTATTGACACCACCTGGGCGAGTGAGTCGTGTCGTGTAACTTTCCTGACGTTAAGCTGTGTATGTGTTCAACAACACAGCCATATTCAGCCTTGCAGTTTAAGTGCAGATTTCAGCTTGGGAAAAGCAGCCTCCAACGGGTTTGGGTACGTGGTTCATAGTCACCATTGCGTTATCGTGGTATTCCTATTCTTGCTATTATGTTGCAAATGATTGTGTGTGTGCGGGCGAAATAACATTGACAGCTATGGCAGGTGACGAAAGCTTGCCAGACCTGTGCCAGGCTAACAACGGTTGCTAAGCTGGCATTGGACAATCGCTTTTGGGGTGGGGTTTAGCGAAGGGTCCATTGTCTATAATCCTCCTATAGGCCTACTGGAGCTTACATCCGGCCAAAAGTTAAAGGGATTATGACGCAAGAACACATTATTTCACACAGCATTTGTTGAAGTACTTGCAGAAGGAACTTTTGCTCCCGTTGGCAGAACAAAGAATGACCTTAGTAACTACAGAAAGTTCGGTTCCACCCACACCCGTGCAAAAACATTTCTCCCTGTTCTCTTTTCCATCCCTCCCTCCTCCAGGTGTGAGGAGGATGTGAACGAGTGCGAGCGAGGCAACCCGGAGGGCGAGTGCGAGAACGGGGGCGCGTGCGTCAACACGCATGGCTCCTTCTACTGCAACTGCACGGCGGGCTTCGTGGGCCAGCGCTGTGGCCTGCGTCCTGTGGTGGTGCCCAACATGCAGGCGGGCCACGCCATGGTGGGCAAGGAGGAGCTCATTGGCATCGCCGTGGTGCTCTTCGTCATCGTCACGCTCATCGTCCTCTTCATCGCCTTCCGCAAGAAGGTCTTTCAGAAGAACTACTCCAGGAACAACCTCTCGCTGGTCCAGGACCCAGCCACGGCCGCCCTCCTCAACAAGGCCAACGGCGTCCAGTTCAAGACCCTGCGCTGCACACCGGGAGACCCCTTGAATCTATACTCGGAGGCCGGGCTGGGGCCAACGATGCTGGGCGGGTCCGGGATGATCGGGCCGCCCCAGGTCCCGGTGAGGCCCATGGCGTACACGCCGTGTTTCCAGGGAGACCCGCGCTCCACGCTGGAGAAGATGGCGGACGGGCGGGCCGTGGAGCACACGGAGATGAGCACCTTCCACCCGGAGTCGCCCCGGATCCTGGCCGGGACCACGCGGAGGGGGTTGGTGGTGTGCAGCGTGGCGCCCAACCTGCCCCCGGTGTCACCCTGCCGCTCCGACTGCGACTCCTTACGCAAGAGCCCATGGGACGATGAGGGTGAGCATGCACGCCTGTGGTTGTTGTTGTATGTGTACTGTACTCTTCTCTAGACCACACCGCTCACAACGCCAACGCGAGGCGTTGTGAGCTTGTAGATCGGCTATTTTAAAATGTTTTGCCTCTTTCTTATATTATTTGACAATTTGGCTAATGTTTAACCAGTTTTTATAGTATAGTTTGTTGATTACTTTTGATGCTGTAATGGTAATTTTAGGTATTAAAAGGTCTTAAAAGTCCTTAAATTGTCACTTCACTGTCATCTGGGGACCCTACCAAAATCATGTGGCGACCCCCCTGGGGGTCCCGACCCACAGGTTGAGAACCTTTTTGGGACGGCCCAGTTAGGGCCGGCCCTTCATTTTCAGGCCCGTTGAGAACTCTAGAAGGTAGTCAGTGGAAAGACCACTAACAAAGATGCAGTAGTAATGTACTGTCGAGGTATGTTTCTTCTTAGTAGATGTATGTGTATAGTATGTCACACATGCAACCAAGAAATATTGACATGTACATTATTGTGGAGATTTACTGCCTAATTTGTGGTGCTTGTTTAGTGTGTTTGTGCGTGCCTGCTATTTACTCTCCAGATGTCCTTGTGTTTGTGTGTCCTTGGGAAGCTGTTTTTGTTGTTGCTGCTATTGTTGTCGAGTCTGTTGTTAATGTAAACCATCCATATTCATGGTGCATAGAGACCCACCCGGAGACAATCATTCCCAGTTTATCACGTTCATACTAATTAGACTAAACTGGCTTCCATTTCCATTGTGTGTGTGTGTGTGTGTGTGTGTGTGTGTGTGTGTGTGTGTGTGTGTGTGTGTGTGTGTGTGTGTGTGTGTGTGTGTGTGTGTGTGTGTGTGTGTGTGTGTGTGTGTGTGTGTGTGTGTGTGTGTGTGTGTGTGTGTGTGTGTGTGTGTGTGTGTATATGCGTATATGCGTTTGTGTTTTGTACAGGTGTGTACAGGATATCTCTAGACCTTGGGGCTGTTGTTCTCTACTCCAAAGCCCATGCGGGGGTGTGTGTGTGTGTGCAGATGTATGATGTATTTGTATGCCCATCTACATGTGTATCATCAGCATGTACGCTATGTCCCAAAAATTACAGCCCTCTAGTGCAACACATGCTTTTATTTCATCACCTCTCGGGACACTTATCTCTGAACATGTATTATTCAAACCCACGTAAACACGTTCATGATTACATCTTGCATGAAGAAGCTTCTGGTGTGCTGGGGTATTTTTGCCTGCTCCTACGGCCTGCTACGCAAACAAAATACAAAATACGCAAACAATCGTGATCCACAAACAATCCACGTCAGCCAACTACGTCATTAGCTGGCGGCATTTCACTGGAGGCCATGATGTGATATTTGAACTGCAAAAACAATATTTGTAGCCCTAGTGTTAATGCATACGCATGTCATTTCTCATGGCTAAAGATGGACACTGTTGTGATACTGTACTGCAGTGTTTCCCAAACATAGTTTTAGGTCGTTGGACGGAACATTTTGACAGTGAATAACCGTTGACCTTCTCACGTCTCGCCCTGGCAGGTAAAATGGTGGACATGGGTGAGGAGGTCACCTGTTTTTCTGGGAGCAACAAGGGCAGCAATTCTGAGGTTCAGTCACTGAGCTCCTTCCAGTCAGACTCCTGTGATGACAATGGTAAGAGACGCCCTCCCTCCCTTTCCGCTGGTTTATGTTCCCATTTAAGCCTAATTATACTTCGTGGCACAACCGTGTTAAGCCTGATTCATACCATATATCCTACAAGCTTTCACGCGTTGTGAGCTTGGAGGTCGGATATTTTCGCCACACGATGCCATCATGCGACGAAACACAAATGAGGCATTACTTAATGAAAATACTATAATAATGATAACTGTCAATAAATAGTTTTCAGTTGAGTGACAAGAATAATAGATAAAAACTTGAAAATAAGTTATTTTCATCAAGTAACACGGTCATGCCACAAAGTATACATGTGTCCACACAGGTTACACCCTGCAAGATGTCTTTCACTGAGAATGGTTTGCAATGCAACTGAATTAAGGAAAGACAAATTAAGACATTTTTACTATTACTATTATTAATTATTTTTTGGTGCAACCAATTCATCATTCTTCTATTTTCCTTTTACATGTTTTACATGCTCCCATTTTGCTGCTCATGTGCTGCTTATATGCCAGTTATGTGACAATTATTGTGTTTGCTTGTTGTTCATATGAAATATGTTGCTCTTCTTTAGCCTTCATTTTCATACAGACTATGTCATTATTTGTCGTTATGAGTCTGACAACCACTGATGTAGCGTGAGATGTTTTTTGGCTGATTGCTTTATGATGTGTTGGTGTTTTGTGGTTGTGGCTTATTGTGCTGGAGTTGTGTATGCGGTTTTATGCATATAACTTTATGTGATTTTATTTATTTATTTATTTTATTTATTATCTGCTGCTTCTTTCAGCATTGTCATTCTTAAAATATATGTATTTTTTTCCTCATAATCATCAGAGGACATAATTGAAGAAATTATGTAATGGATGTATGCCCCATCCATATTAACATGTTATACTGTATACATGTTATCATCTTCTGCTTCATTGGCCAAAGTTTGATTGGTGTCAGCAGCTGCAAAGTGTTTTCTACCAGCACCAAACATGAGGGAGTAGAATTACCTGTGTTAATTCTTCTATTAATGTTTATTGTTGCATTCTATTTTACTTTGGATTTGTGTAAAGATAACGTTTTTAATCTCTGTTTAATATCTGTTAACATATGATATTTACAGTACTTGCAATACAGCATTCCAGCAAACTTCTAAATAAGCTAGAAGGATTGACATTCCCCCTAACCCAGACTAAGTATTCTGCTCCTACATACAGGAATGTCAGTAGTACTTTGTTGTATGCCGTGATGCTCAATGAAAATGTATGATCGTCAACTGAAAAACATGAAAAAAAACTTTTTTTTTGTGTGTTGAAAATTAGTTACTTTAATTGAGCAGCACAGGTGTGTGACAGAGTCAAAGTGTAAATTAGGCTTTATGGAACACTACAGACGATGGGGGAAGCCTTGACCAGCGCCATAGAAGGCGTTTATCTTCTGCTGACTGTATTTGAAAACTTGTCTCCTTCTTCTCTCTACAAGCCTCCATAGTGACTGTCATTCGACTGGTCAATGATGCTGTCGACACAATTGAAAATGAAGGTACCACGTTTCATCCTCATTCCTCTCTCTTGTCTTTCTCTCTTATCTCCAACTCTTTCCACCGTGCTTTTATGGCAGTGCTGTGATGGCAGTAGCAATGACCATCCTCTCAGGCAATTGGCTGACTTTACTTGTATGCTCTCTTCAGTCACATAGCCACATATATATAGTGACAGCTATATAGTGACAGCTATATTGTGTTCAGTCTAGATTTTATACCTATGTATTTCAGTTTATACTAGCTCTGGTCTATAGCGTTAGAAGGAGTTATCCATAACGCTATGGTACTTTCGATCCTTTCCCCTCACACTCGCGGTAGCGCAGGCTGCGCAGCCTCTCGTCTGTAGTAAGAATAAAAAAGACACTGTTGGAGTTGAAAGCCTACTCCACTTAGTGGGAACACTCTGAGCCCCCCACCTTTTTGGTGTGAAAAGAAAATATTACACTGGAAGGAAAAAATAATTTGGATTACTCCACTGCACCCTCTACAGATCTGGTCAATGGATTTTTTTCTATTGACCACATTTTCCCTTCCAGTGAAATATTTTGAAAATGTATGTAGCAAAAGTGTTTTTTATTTTTTTTTACTAAAGACGAGAGGCTGCGCAGCCTGTGGTGCGAGCGCAAAGGCTCGAAAGTCCCATAGCGTTAAGGAGAACTCCTTCTAACGCTATGGACCAGAGCTTATGTGTAGTGCAAAGCTCCCAACGCTGTACATGCATCACGGCTGACATTTAGAGACTTGAGGCTCAACAACAAACGAGAGGGGCAATACATTACTGTTGTCAGGATACCCCCAGAACCATCACCCCCGCACGCACGCACGCACGCACGTGCACACACACACACACACACACACGCACACACACACACACACACACACACACTACTTATTTATGCTGTTCGTAGCACTGGTATGCTGTAGATTCTGGCTACACTGCAGCTTAAGGGAGGCCTGCAGGCTGTGTTGGGAGTTTCCTATTAGGAGATATGCCAAGGGATCAAGGCAGAGGTTTGGTTTGAGACCCTCCATAAGCACACTGGGGCATAACACACAGATGCCCATCATTTTCTGGCTTGAGCTCAAGCTCACACCTGTTTGGCCTCCCTCAAGCTACTCAACAGAGTTAAGCCTGACTTATACTTAGTTGCACGCACACTAAAAATAGCACATTTCTGCGACACCAGTGCGCGGCACAGCTAAGTATAAATCAGGCCTTTACAGCAAATGGACATTCACTCGGAACAAATCAGACGGGCATTCATGTCCCACTGACAAAACGCTTATGCACACTAAAGCGCTTTCTCTGTTTTGCTATCTTCCACCTGACAGTGTCAGTCATGGACCAAGGTCAGACCTACAACAGAGGTGATTCTCTCCCTCCTCTCTTTTGTCCTTTTCTTCCTGTCTCTTTTCTTTCCTGCCCTCCTCCATCTCAATTAGTCTTTTCCGCATTATTTATTTTTCTCATCGTCCTCTACTTTTACCCCTCCTCAGTTGAAGTGTGTGTGTGTGGAGAGTATTTGTGGTCGTGTGTGTGTGTGTGGAGAGAGTATTTGTGGTCGTGTGTGTGATTGAATGACCAACACAGCACCCATAGCATGTCGCCCTTGTCGTTGTGTTGCGCTGACTCAGCAGCCCCGCTTGTGTTCCCTGGAAACCACTACACTGTGCGTGTCGCTGAGGAGGGGGAAGTGATCCTTTTGATCCATAACTTCAGCTGACCCTGCCTTTCTTCCTCTTCCCCTCCTCCTCCTCCTCAGTTCTGACCACCTCTGCACATGTTTGCTTTTGCCTGCTGCCGCTGACACGAGACACAATAATGAGCCTCTCACCACATTGCAACCCACCATTTGTTTGTGACATGTATTTATTTATTTTCCAGGCGAGTGCTGGATTTGTGCTGTTATGTTGTCTCTTTGTCGAGCACTTGTGAATAAATTGTGTTTTTGAGCTGCCAGGACACTAATTTGTTATTAATATTTTCAGCCCATCAGTATTGTTTTTTTTTACTGTTTTTTCATGTGCTGCATGAACATACTTTCGTTTGTTTTAATCACGTATTTTCGTTGTTGCTGTTGCATATTCACTCACAGCTTTTGTTTTTGAAATGTGCTTTTGTTAGTACTGTGTATGGAGTTGCACTGAGCTGTGTTTGGTTTAATCATATGATCCTATTACTCAGTGGTCTTTGATCTCCTACAACGTAGCTCGACTCTTCAAATTCCCAATGAAGCTCAGCATGCTGTCACCCCCTTCCCCAAACCTCACAGCACCCCTTCTGTGCATGTTGTACAGCAATGAGAAATTAAACAAATGCATCTAACATATTCCCAATACAGGTTGTGCATTTGTTTGTGCTTGACCTTCAAGACCTGTATATTGTAGATGTCCCTGAGCATGACTTCTCTATTTTGCGGTAGCCCGCAGGCATGTGTTATGGACACCTACAGCATGCTGATGACCATGAGCATACTGTATAGCAGTTGGATTTTTACCATGCAACATCCCTGACGGGGCTCTGCAAGTCTGTTAGTCTGTCATGTGTGTGTACTGTGTTGTGAGTTAGAGCCGAACCCACACAAACCCACAGGAACTGACTCTTCCTGTTCCTCCTCCCTCCACAGCATACCACTGGGACACGTCGGACTGGATGCCCAGCACCAGGCTACCAAACATTGAGGAGGTGCCTGGATACGAGGCGAGTCCCGGGGCCAGGGGCGAGGTGTCGGGCGCCGGCCCGCGTCTGGGAGGCAGCACCAGGGAGCTGGAGTCCGACTACTACCTGGGGGGCTACGACATCGACAGCGACTACCCTCCTCCCCACGAGGAGGAGTTCTTGTGCCACGACCAGCTGCCCCCACCTCTGCCCACCGGCGAAGACTACCCAGAGCACTATGAACCCCTGGCCGCCACGCAGCCGGTCTCCAAGGAGAGCACGCTGAGCGCCAGCAGTGGGAGCATGGGGCGCCACCCGGCCAGGCCTCACTTCCACCCCAGCCAGTACCTGCCCCCCCACCAGCTGCCCCTGGGAGAGACGGGGCCTGGCGACGTCCCAGGGGAGGAGTTTAGCACTTTTGTGGGAGGGGTCACTCCAGTAAGCGGGGACACGGATAACGACACTGTGTCGCTGAACATGAGACTGTCTGTCGGCGCGTCCTCGGCCTCCGACGTGTCGGCCCCGAGTGGGTTCGATGACTCAGAACCCGGCGGCAGCGACTTTGACAGCATGGACGAGCTCCGTCTGGGCGTTACCATTATTGTGGATTCACAGCAACAGACGGAAGTCTGACTTTCTCCCAAAACAAAACAATAATACCTGAGAGACTTGCCAGGGATGTTTTCGGGGTCGATTGATGAGCCAGGAGGGCAGGGAGACGCAGAGTAAACAGTGGAGCACAAACGGCAATAAGGTTCCAGCCGAATGGATGCAAACAGATGTCACTTGGAGAGGAATGCTTCGTTTTTACAGTCACTGCTGTTTGGGGAAGCTGTGAACGCACAGGCACACAAACCTTAATTCATAATTAAAACGCCCCATGTACTGTGGGCACTGCCCTGCCCCCTGTTTCAAGCACTAATTGTTATTCTCAGCAATGAAAGCCAGTCATAGAGGAACACCACGCATTAAGCTTGTGTGCGGACCCTAGCAGTGGATCTTATGTAGAGCTATAAGTGTCCTTCCTCGTGCATAGGGAGGTGTTGTTGGTCTTCTAGATATGCCATGCAAGTGTGTATATAATCAGGTCGAGAATGTGAATAAGAAAGACTAACCAAAAAAAAAAGGTTAAGATGAAGAGGTATGGTAAAGAATGTAATGAATAAAGGAATAATGAAGGTTAGGAGGAAAGAGGACAATCATGTAACTGAAAGGTCAGTACTGTGAAAGACCTCTCCCTGTTGAAAAGTAATAGGATGTTTTGCTAGACTTGCCACAAAGCTCTTGTTTTCCTCTTCTTGCTGGTCCATAGAGGCTCAAAGGACCACTTACTCAATTAAAAGACACAATTTCCCTTTTGTTTTATTTGATTTGTTGCTTAATTTTTGCTTATTTCTAAAACCACACCCAAAACACTCAAACTTGGTGACATACTATGTGACCGAATGCAGCAACTAGATGGTCATAGACGATTTTTGACTTTTTCATTTCATATGAAAGTAGAGGATCAGAGCTGCAAAATAAGGTGTCACTTGCTAAGACTGACACAACCGTACAGCTTATTGCCCCAGGACACTGTCTCCTCGTTGTCAGGTTATTTGTGAATGCAGCCCAAAACTGGTGGTAAACTCCATCTAAGGCTAATTACAGGCAAAAAAATACTACATTTCTCAGCTCAAAATACGTCTCTGAAAAGACATTTTATGCGTTTTAATCATGTATTTATTGAATACTTTTTGGGTGGATTTGCTCCAACAACATTTTATTTGAATCATACAATTAATTTGATTGGCTGTTGTCAATTGCGTGACCATGCGATGTGATGACTTCACCGCTCCCCTTATTAGCGTTTTTTTTGTTTTGTTTAATCCTACTCGTAAAGTCACTCATTACGGGTAAAGGACATGGATCGCCCAGAAGACCATAGACCTGCCAGCTTTGGAGGTTGTTAACTCCCTCTATAAAGGAAAAACTCCCCCAAAAGAGTACCCTACCGGGAGTTCACACTGTGCCAAGTTCCAACAAAGGTGCAGTCAGATCCAACTTATAGAAGCAAGCAAAAGTTGAAGGTGAAGCCCAACTTGCTTCTGCACATATTATGTCCTGAATACTGATACCCTTAAAAAAGGGCCCAGGTCGCCATTCCCCTAGTGAAATGTGCGGTCACACAAGCTGGCGACCCCCAGCCCTTGCTGGTATATGCCACAGCACTAGCTTGTAGATCTGCTATTTTTTGTTATTAATTATTTTAAGATTAAAGACTTGAAGTGGTCAGTGAAGATTTGAATTAGCAATTGCTTGCTGTTTCACAAATGACAGATTAGAACTTGGCCTGACAAAATGTTTCAGTCATGAGATTTTATTTTGCTTCATTCCATCAGGCCGTCCTACCTGCTTGTCTGTCTAGCAATACCTGCAGAAAAGGAAATTATGCTTATCTTACAGAGAATACCTGCAGAAAAGGAAAGGATGCTTATCTTACAGAGCCTGGAATGAAATCCTGTGTGAGTCCTCACACCACTTTTCCATGGGGTTTATTGTTTTGTTTAGTTGTTTTGCCGGTGGCCTCTATGACATGCCTGGCTGCGACAGGACCGCTGTTTACCCATAATGAGTGACTTAATGAGTAGGATGATACAAAAACAATTGCTTAATGTAAGATCTGCATTGGGACCACTTTATTGGTTCTGCTCATGGTAATTCGCAGTAGTTCTTAATCAAAGTATCCATCACTAGCCACGCTGGCACACACTACATATCCTATGCACAACTATACATGTAGATCGTATGAAAGACAGACTTCACAATCAGCTGATGTGATTTAAACGCAGTGGTGAGTGATCTCTGTGAAATAATGGAAATAACCTGACTGCATATTTATGCATTATTTTCATATTTACCCACCAATTTCAGTTCTGACGTTTAGGTGAATGATAGACAAGTACAGTATTTGAGGATTTAGAATCATGGGTTTAACTCATTATTGACCAAAATCTTAATACATGCCGTTTTTCTTGTGAACTGCAAGATGTTCTATTCATCTATTTTCTGCGCTGGGTCACAAATTATAGCCGCACAAGTATGAAGATTAGGGCTGACCCGAATGCTTCAATGCCAAAATGTAATGAAAATTCTAAATATATGTATCATTTTGAAGTCCGATTATAGCAAGGTCCGTTCTAGACACACACACACACACACACGCACACATACACACACACACACACACACACACACACACACACACACACACACACACACACACACACACACACACACACACACACACACACACACACACACACACACACACACAGGAAGGGAAGATTTCACAAAGTGTTTTACTGAACTGTAAAGATATCATCAGCTGCTATCAATAACTACACTGAGATAACAGCTTTGTAGCCATGTCACCAGTGTGTGCTTCTGGCCTCACTGCAAGACAAAGCATTTTTAACATTAAACTGAGAATTATGCATTGTGCAGTGAGTTTAATCAGATATTAATAACACAATTGACCATCTGCAAAGTAATTGGATGTAAAACAGGTTTTAACCGTTCTCAGCTGTCTCTTATTCTGCAGAATGCCTTAAATGACCAATCACAATAGAGTATTCAACAAAGATTTTTTTTTTTTTTGCACTAAAGCTTCAAAGCCTCAAAACAAGTCTTCGGGGCAGCCCTAACAAAAGTAGAAAGAAATTATATAAATCAATATAGTTTTAATGACATTTGAAGAATGCAATTAGATTTTATGCTGAATGTTCTTACCCCCTATCGTAAAAAAAAAAAAAAAAGCCATGAGGTTTCAGCTATCATTCAGTTGATGTCTAAACATACCTCTTACCCTGAACACTTTGTTATTGTGTGCCAAGTTTTGCTTTAACCATGTGTCTTTTGATTTATATTTTTGCACTAGTCTTTTTTTTTCTTCTTTTGCCTGTTTTGATTTTTAAATGTTGTACCATATTAATGTGATCCTCCATAGGGGAGATGTTTTTTTTTTTTTTTTTTTTTTTTTTGAGACATTGTAATTACATAATTAATACTGTTAAGTTCAGAACAGTTGCTGCATCATTCAATTAACTGGAATTTCAAGTGCAAAATCAATGCCATTGCTTTTATTTGTTTCCCCTCCTTTTTTATTTTGCACTAGCAGGTTTAATACTGTAGAGGCACACCACAGTTCCCACAAAAAAAGCCATAACAGCACAACAGAAAACAATTGATTCTGACAAAAATAAGCCCTAATTTTTGTTTCTTGCGTGTATCGGTGGCCTGAACAGCATCACATTCCAGTCTTGTCAGCTACTGTGTTGCTTCTTGTCCTGTCTGCAAAAACAAGTAAAGGAAAAGTTCTGGAGATGTGCCCTCAAGGACAGACAGACAGACGGAGAGGAGCTATCATAACAGACTCTCAGATAGGCATTGTGTTGTAATATAATATGCCTGGATGCCAGGCTGACCCACTCCAAACCCCCCCTTCTCCTTTTTTTTTCTTCAAAAAAGATGTAAGTTTGTGTTCAAATCTGTGTACAGTGTACATAGCTAGGTTGTTAAAATGCCAATTTTGTAGATATATCTCAATCTTGAACTGCCTTTCTGATGTTTGTTTGATGTGAATGCGGACAATAAGACCATGAAATATCAGTCAATTTAACATCATTCCTCTACAACTGCTGGAATTTCACAGTGTTTAGCTCTTGCTTTTGTTTGTCTTTCTTCCACTATACCATTTCAATAGAATATATGGTTTTGCACAGTATTAAATGCACAAAAACTACATTACACACTGACAGTTTTTAATCTTGTTTTGGCAGAACCTTTTTATGGTAATAAGGGAATCATTTTGTACCATTGTTTTATTTGAAAAGTTTTGTTTTGTTTTTTTATGTTTTATTTCCGAGATCTTAGGCAGTATTAAGAATGTCTCTTCTAACTGCAGCAGCCGAGTGTACAAAGTGAGTGCTTTTTTAACTGCTTTTTCTTTGTTGTTGTTTTTTTTTTATTCAGTGCAGAAAATAAAAAAACAGTTCTTGATCAGCCTGTCGTCAATTTTCTATGAAATAGATTTTTTTGTGAATCTTTTCCTGCTTACTAAACATCTGTTCATGCGTGCTTTATGAGTTTCCTTAAATGTTACAAGGTAATTGATTAGGCCATATATTGGGTTAGGGTTAACAACTAAGCACAATTATAACAATGTGTGAGAGATAATCAGATTTAACTTTTATCCTGTTACTCTGAGATGTTGTAGTACAAAGAAATGAAATGCCAATGTATTTCCGTGGGTGCAGATCTTGGTGGTAGTAGCAAATTTGAAACGAGTACCTGCACTATAACATTTGCGCTACACAACATTTGCTTTTGCCTGTTTACAAAAGTACTAGTGTCTTTGAAAAACAGAATTGTTTGACTCACCTCCTGTGGATATCAAATGTGGCACAGCTTTATAGGGTATGAATTGGAAACATGGTC
Organism: Gymnoscopelus braueri; assembly: GCF_963280865.1. NCBI lineage: Eukaryota > Metazoa > Chordata > Actinopteri > Myctophiformes > Myctophidae > Gymnoscopelus > Gymnoscopelus braueri. The sequence continues at coordinate 13,628,915 of NC_137606.1, forward strand.
AAAACTGTTAAAATACCTATGATTTTCTAGGGATATGGATACTCACACACATCACACAATTTCTGTGAATAATCAGGTTACAGTTAAAGTTTGATTTAATGCTAAACTATCAACACATATATCAAATGTACATGAAGTTTGTAATAAAGACAGAATACCTCAGTATTTTGTGAAAATAGCAGCAGATATCAAATATGTATCAAATGTATGGGAATGGGAGTGTATTCACAGGTACTATCACATAAAGTGATAGTAGGATACCAATGTAATAGGAGCATGTAAGACTGACATGCTGAGATGGCTCAGCACCTGCACCAGCACCAACCTGATGGCCTGGCTGTGGAAACGGTATTCTGCATTTGATGGTGTAGTATTGTCTGGGGTGGTAAGTATATTTGATGTCATATCATATCAGTATCATGGTCAGTATCAAGTTTATCATGTCAGTATCATCATCAGTATCATGTCATTATCAGGTCTGTATCATGTCAGTACCATGATCAGTATCATGACAGTATCATGGTCAGTATCATGTCGGTCAGTATCAGGGTCAGTATCATGTCAGTTCAAACATGTTGCGTTCCACTTCAAAAATGTATTGTTCCACTTCAAAAACTGTTAAGTTCCACTTCAAAGATGTATCGATCCACTTAAAAAATGTCTGACACCTAGATAAACGGTATTTGAAGGCATTAAATCACTTTTTTGAATTGTACTGTGGACTCCCTCCTCATCTCTATTTTGCTTTGGATCTTTGCCTGAACCTTGGGATTCATCACTTTGTTTGCATTATTGTCTCCGCCAGGCCGAAAGGCATGGCGAGAGAGTATGTTTTGCCCCCTGTCCGTCCGTGTGTCCGTCCGTGTGTCTGTCATTCTGTCATTTTGTGTACAGCTAATCTCTGGCACCGTTGGCTTGATCGCAGCGAAACTGTGCACACACACTCCCTGGATGCCAGAGCAGAACCTCTGCCCCAAATTTTTCAAATTAGCCTTTTATAGCGCCACCAGGAGGCCGCTTTTTGCAAAACACATTTCTTGACAGTACTCCTACAGATTTTATCCAAACATCACGCAAATCAGTACACAGTATCTCTATAGTCATGTGATCAACACGGATCTGTCCAATTTTCCATATTTCATCTTGATTGGCTAAGGTTGACTTCCAAAGTTTGCAGGATTGCTCCGTTTTCAACAAAATGCCTCAAATCATGAACGCAGCTTGCGATTTCCGTGAGATTTCACACGCACATTCCCACTAGGCCGAGGAAGAAATGCCACTTGAAAATGTTCAAATCAGCCTCATGGTGGCGCTATAAATGGACGATTTGTGTTTTTAACTATAACTGCACCGATCTGCATGAAACTTTGCACGCACACTCCCTAGAGGCCAAGGAAAAACAACTGCCCTGCATTTTTCACATTTGCCTTTCATAGCGCCACCAGGAGGCCGACTTATGTAAAACACATTTTTTGATATTAAGCCTTCAGAATTTATCCAAATTTCACGCACATCGGTACACATGATCTCTATAGTCATGCGATCACGATGGATCTTTTAAAATGTTCATATTCCATCCTGATTGGCTAACAATTGCGGTGACACTTTGCACGCACATTCGCACTACATTGAAGAACAAATGCCACCCTTTTAACATTGCCCTATTATAGCGCCACCAGGAGGCCAATTTTGCAACACTTTTCTTTTTTATATTACTCCTACAAATTCAAACATCATGCAAATCGGTACACATATAGTCAAGTGATCAAGATGGTTCCGTCCGATTTTTCATATTCCATCCTGATTGGCTAATTCTGAACATTGCTGCCCCACAATAACCTACCTGACCTGGCGGAGACCTGTGCTCCGAGGAGCACTTTTTCTAGTTTTAAACTGGTACTTTGTGTTTATCATTGTACTGTACAAGATTGTATATTGGGGTACATTAGGGAATTTGTATTTTGTAACTAGATCTATTTTTATGTATTTTTTTCGCCATTCCTGACTGCGGTTATGCTATGCACAGACAGGAAGCCATGAGCCACCACCTCCACAACCTATCACTATAAGTTGAGCTCTGGCAGCAGGTAACTGGGCCTGCATTGTGTGAAGTGTTGAGAGAAACAGCCTGCTCTGCGGAGAGCAGCAGGATTCTGTCGATCATCATCTATGTGGTGGTTTACTCAGACCTCTTCTTGTTAGCAGTTAGGTTCTTGTCAGAGCATGGATTTCCAGAAACTGTTCTTATCTCCCTCTTGCTTTCTCAATGTTTACCGATGTGTGGTGTGTATTACTTGCAGGGACCAAATACGCATTTTACTGGGTTTGTGTGCGCATTCGCCAGTAATTTAGAAATTCACTTGTGTGGCATGAAGAAATTATGTGGGCAGCCGCAGGCTCCATCCACCAGTGTTTCAGTTATTCCCCCGCAACTCCATCCGCAGGGCATCTGTAGCCAGCGCTAATGAACAGAGAAGCAGGAAAACTTGCTGACATTTTACACCGCAATTCAATTTATTAAGGCCATATTAGACCAACACTGGATCTTAATTAAATAGCTCTCCCACTTTCCCTCTAGTGGGTTCACTAGAGGGGATTGAGGCTGGAGGCCGGGGTGTCATTTAGCCCTTTGTGCCGAGACCTTCTCCCCCATCTTCATCTCGGAAATCCATTTTCAACGTGGGCTGGTCTCCAGCCTCTGACCTATAACACAATATGTCGAGTGAACTGATACTCTCTTAATGCCCTTTTAGGTGATACAGAGCAGCTGTGTCTTCACTTCCCAGACTGGATCAAATGGGCATAGTTGTTATTACTGGAAGGAAATGATTCCGCCGTAGCAACAACACATTTGATTTGATCATGACGCATGACACCAGCAGTCTATGAGTCGTACATGTGGGTCCCTGGGATGAATGAGGATTAAACGGCACAAGAAGACAATGACAGAGTAACAAATACCCTGGTTCTTATTTGCTGGAAATAGCTGTGCTTTGCAAGAGGAATCTATGGGTCAAGCGTCCTCCAGAACACCATCATTCCTAGTTATTTTGTTCAAAGCGGTTTTGATCGTTTGATATTTCCTCATTTATCTTTATTTCCACTCTAAGTTTCACATGTGAACCACAAATGAGTGTGGAATTATTGCCTCTTTTGTTTTGTTTTTGCGTCTCCCTGTTCAGAGAGGTGGAATGTTGTTTATCTGACTTTCTGCTGACATTCTTACTCATTTCTTTCTCCTTCTTTTTCCTAAAACTTTTGTTTGCGGACTACCTGATATACAATTCTACTTATAATCGTAACAGGCTTTTTTCCCTCTACCTGAGAAGTAGGCTAATAAAGACATAATAATCACATACTAAATAACAATCCAGTTTATTGTAAATCTAATTTTTGTAAATCGATTAGATGTTCTCAAAATGATATAAGCAACACAACACACAATACAAAAATTAAGGTTATATTTTAATTGGGTGTGGGGCGAAGTAAGGGACCTGGATACATCGGCACTGACTCCAAAAAAGGTTGAGAAACACTACTGTATACATGCCACGTGTGTACATGGTCTTCTGTAGCCGAGATTTTTTTGTCATTTATTCAATGCAGGAAGCGTATTGGTGGCATTTAGAGGTGAATGTTGTGAGTTGATCCCCCTTTAGGAAGGTCATGCTCTGGTATTCCCTGCTGACGGTATTCCCTGTTGTCACGTGGTATCTCTCTTACCCACACACACAGTGAACACATATTGGCACATACAGTACATGCATGCACATACTACTGTACACAGCCAGGATGTTGACAAGGTTAATCACGTGCACGAATATCACCCTGGCGTAAATAAAACATGTGTGCCCAGTGATGTCATTAGAGTGATTTATGGAGATGATGCAATGAATAATTTACCAGCAAGGAGCCATCATTACAGTACAGCAATATATATTCATAAGAACGCTCAGCAGTGCTCACATAGATTAAAGGCATATAACCTTGACTGTGTTTACATTTTCGATATCACTGTTAATTAATGATGATTGATTGTTTTTCCTCCCATTCCCATTCTATCCCTAATTTAGTCATTGCCTATTCCCCATATGGTCCCTCCCAACTGTTGTCCAGGGGAGGGTGTAGTCAAGCACATTGCTCTGATGGTTCTTCTTTTCACCAACAACTCTGAGTTTCAGCTAGAGAGTGTGTATCTCGAGCAGGGTTTTTTTGTTATCCCAGTCCCCTCCCCGCTGATGAATGGGTGCCCAGACCAACCAGTGGGAGTCACTAGTGTATCCACAAGGCCAACTTGCCACCTGTCCTGCACTGCCAATTGTGTTCATTGGAGCTCCTGGCCAAACCAAATGCATGGCGGCCTCTGCTGTTGGTGGGCAACTGCTTTACCTCTATGACAGAAGAGGTGATGGAGAGAGGTCAGGATAAAGGCTGTGAGAGTGGGCACTGGGCAGGAGAGAGGGAGAGCTTGATCAGCAAGAGAGAGAGAGAGGGAATGAGAGTTGGAGGGAGGGAGAGAGAGAGCCTATTTCACCCACAGCAACAACATGGCAAATGCCAGGTACCGAAACCTGGACACGCTGAACGACACGCTGAACGACACGTTGCGAAGTGCTTGTCTATTCTATAAAGTTGAAGTTGTCTGGCTGTGAGTGAGTGTCTGGACAATGATGCCCCCAATGGACATGCCCGACATCACAGCACAAATCTGTGTTGTTATGCAATTAACTAACTAATTAATGGTTAACTTCAGTGTGAATCATTGTCATTAGGCAACTTCTGTTGTGTATAAAAGCTAATGGTGCATTTACATTGCGCATTTATTCAAAGCAACTTACATGCCTGTTAACCCATTCTCACACAGCCATTCACATACCAAAGGCAGGGAAACCATGCAAAGCACCAACATGTTCATTGGGAGAAATTAGGGATTAGTGTCTTGCTTAAGACACTTCGACACTCACTAACCCAGGGGGATTGAACTGGGTACCGTATGATTCCCAGGCGGCTGCTCTACCTCCTGAACTGAATGTTCCCGGCTCCAAATGGCTTTGTATTGAAATAGCCTTGAGCAGGACACCGAACTCCCTAATGCTTCTAGATGACCACTAAGTGTCTGTGAATGTGGTTGCCCACTTTTCCTAATAGGATAGCTTAAATACAGAGGACAATTTCCCCGGGGGCGTCAGTACAAGTTCAAAGGGGCTACTGTGGTTGGGCATTAACCTGGACAACAAATATAGTGTTACGTATATAGGCTAAATTGTGCAATTCCTTTTTGTACCATTGTGGCTTTCTTCCTTCAATCCCGTCATTCCTTCTTTGTCTGGTTCTCCGTCAGGTTCTCTGTGAAGACTGAGGACTGCTCAGTGTTTGGAAGCGTCCCACTCAGAGTGACAAGATACGTCAGTTCTTTATTTCTCCATATGCCTTACACAAGAGACAAACGTTTCGGCTATCCAGCCTTCGTCACTGTGTGGCATTGGGGGTATCTAATTCCTTTTAAAGAAGGAGGTGACAGTGTTCAGGTGACAATAATCATTACTGATCACTTCAAAGCGGAGATGACACCCACACATGGAAGATGTCTGCAGGTAATACAGGCTAATAGGCATGCTGATTGACTTCTCAACATGTATGAACATATAAACAATATGTAATTCATGAATACAAACAGTAGACATGTAATTCATTGACATTAACACTATATCTACACAAATACATAATCACAAATAATAATCCAACATACCACAGTTGGCGGTGGGGACACCTGGTGCAATGCCATTCATAAATCAGCTTTGACTAATGATTGATAACGATTCTTAATTCATACAGAGATGATATGTCTATATGCCTATTAGACATTGCGAATGTCAAACAGAGGAATTATTTATTGTGGGGTTGTGCCATTATCCCGGTGCCGATCATATGAAAGAAGCAATGTTACATTCTTCATTAGTTTAAAATAGTTTTTAAACTGTATATTCAAAAGCATTCCCTTTGTAGTCTTTCATAATTGTCACCTCTGCGGCCATATCTTTTCGATGCCAACACACTTAACGTCTTCGATTTTATGGCCATGCTCAGAGAAGTGACGCCCAACGGGCGATGTAACATCAGCCCACTTAATGCCACTTCTGTGCTCATTAAGCCTGATCTTGAGCTTGGCCTACTTAATATTTATAACACAGGCAATACAGAAGATAAATGACATGAGTTGTGTGTTACAGGTTATAAAGGATTTGATGTTGCTCTTTTCCTGGGTGTGTATCGTGAAATGTGTTTGTCTTTACCATGTTGGCACAAGAGGTGCATGATCTACAGTAGGGGAAAGTCAGCCTTCACTAGGCGGTCTCTTAGACTGGTAGCCCTCTTAAAAGTGTTTTGGAAATTATTGCTGAGCACTTTATCTGACAACTGTATGTGCCAATGCTTCAGAATGGTAAATGTGAGCACATAATTGACAGAATATGTTTTTTTTGTTTTGTTTACTGTTTCGACCGCTTTGTGAAGGCATGACTCAGGGAGCCATATTTTGCGCAGCGTCTTGTGCCTTATGACTAATCTTATAAGACATTTTGGTAACATTTACTTAAAGGTTGGGTCTATAATGAATTATAATCACAACCTTAATATACTGTCTTACTGACTTTTTTATTATTTTGAACAACATTGAAAAATAATTCTCGTCAGGGAAGTTAGTCAGTAATTAGTTGCTTTGAGAGACAACTAGTATTGTATCTCAAGAAATAACATACTAATATCTTGTATTCTCCACTTTTGGACTTTTGGAAATCATTTTGATAGTGTCCTTGTGTATGTACAGCATTTCTTTACTTGTGTGCGAGTTTGTGTTGTTTTTCGGTCCAAGTAAAAAATGATTGTTCGCCGATCTAATCTTCCGGCAAAGAGCCTGAAATGTATCCACTCCTCTGTTCACCTCCCACATGCCCTGCTCGCTTGCATTGAGGGCCTCGCAACCTTTCTGTGACTGAGTGATGGAGTGACTCAGTTCCCTCATTACTTATTCAGCATCTCTGGTTTTGTGGCCATGCATTTAACACAGAATGCCTCACCTGGGGCCTGTTCCTCGAAAGGTGAATTAAATAAGCCTGGATTTAAGTCAAATCCAGGCTTGACAAAGTCGGGTCCGTATAGCCTGGTTTATTCGGTTCCTGGAACGCCAAGCCAGGCTGAAAAGGAGCGACTTTGTCGAGCTAGGCCTTGTCAAGCCAGGCTGTGTCGAGCCAGGATAATGAAGCCAGGCTTCACTTATTTCTATAAAAGACCATGAAAGTCGATAGCAGAATCCTTGAACTTGACCAATCATGGAGCCCAAAACCAGAGCGGCGTTCTTCTCTGTGGCTGAACAGCAGCACTGCAGCAGCTCATGGAATCTTACAAGGAAGTAAAATTTATAATAAGCAAGAAAGGAAACACGGCCGCAATAAATATAGATCCAGGGAGAAAGCGTGGCAAAGTATTGCCGACAAATTAAATGCACAAGTTGTCAAAAAATATGCAATTAATTTATATACAAATCCATAAATATATAATTCAGTTAGGTTTAAACATAAGGAGTTTAAGTGAATGTTGGAATTATAATTATAAACACTTAGAATAATTTTCTAATTTCAAATTTCTAAAATCGAAGATCTACAAGGGAAAAGCTTGCCTTTTGGCGGCCGGGGGTCCACGGTCCACGGGGGTCAACGGGGGTCCGGGAGTACCCGTGTACTCCCGGACCCCCGTTGACCCCCAACAGAGGTCCGGGGTATACGGGGGTCCACGGGGGCGGGGGTCCACGGGGGTCCGGAGGTCCATGGGGGTCCGGGGGTCCGGAGGTCCATGGGGGTCCGGGGGTCCACGGGGGCGGGGGTCCACGGGGGTCCGGAGGTCCATGGGGGTCCACGGGGGTCCGGAGGTCCATGGGGGTCCGGGGGTCCACGGGGGTCCGGAGGTCCATGGGGGTCCGGGGGTCCACGGGGGCGGGGGTCCACGGGGGTCCGGAGGTCCATGGGGGTCCGGGGGTCCATGGGGGTCCGGGGGTCCATGGGGGTCCGGGGGTCCACGGGGGTCCGGAGGTCCATGGGGGTCCGGGGGTCCACGGGGGCCGGAGGTACACAGGGGGCCGGGGGTCCACGGGGGCGGGGGTCCATGGGGGGCCGGGGACCCCCGGCCGCTATAAGACAAAAACATTTCGGGCTTGTAGATCTTTGATTTTCGCATAAGAATTGAATAAGTGTAGAAAAACTCATTGGTTTATGATTGGAGTCATTGGACTAACAGCTATTTCACAAAACTTGAAGAACAAGGCACTGGATTAATAAAGCTTGGCTGTTAGCCTGCTCCTGACCAGGCTAACTTCACAGCTAAATTGCCATGGTAACTAAGCTAGGCTTGCTTCAATTCTCTTTTGAGGAATCGGATAAGGCTAAACTTAGCCAGGGTGAACTGGCTAAACTAATCTTCAAGATAATTCACCTTTTGAGGAACCGACTCAGCTCTAATCCTGGCTAAATTAAGCCAGGATAGGTGGTAAAGCCAGGCTTTAGCTCTAATTCACCTTTTGAGGAACAGGCCCCTGGCCCTTGAGAGTTTTATACAGCAACAGTACACTGTCATTTAGCAACAACTGCTGTGCAGAGCCTGGGATCAATACCATATCCGGGTTTCTGATCCGGTCGGGAGCGGAAATAACTTTACGTCATCAGGCAGCCGGAACCAACCGGAACCAAGGGTGCCGTGCCGGTATCACCCAAAATAATTCCCAATAAAACCCTTGATGCAGCGTAGTTTTGCTTATATGAATAGTTCATTTGGTATATCCATCTTTTCTTCCAACTCATAGCAACTGGCGAGACTAAACTAGTAGTTATACTCGATTCAGCATTTAAATGGGGATGGAGAACCAAACAAAGTGGTGCCGAAAAACCGGAACCAGCTACCGGAACCACCGTATTAAAAAATAAAAATAAAAATTCAGTAGGCGTGGCCTAGAAGACCAGATCACACGGGCCAGTTTGGAACGAATACCAGGCTTTCCTCCGAGGTGGAAAGTCTGGTGACTCAAGGTTAGCGCAGATGTAGATTAACACTGACAGAGGTGGTTTGGACACTGTTGTTTGTTTGTGTGTATGTACTGTATGTGTGTAGATGTGTGCCGCATGTATGAGTGGATCAGTCTCTCAGCCCTGCAAAGGCTCTATTCAGGGTTTGATTAGTAAAATAAACTACATTTTGTCAACCACTTAAGGTCCACTCTACCAAAAATAAAAATAAATTGTGTAGTTAAAGGACCACTTTCAACCTATCCTCATACAATTGGAAAATGAATGAGCAAATTGGAAAATGCTCATTATAATATGGTATAATTTTTGTCTACTTGGTCTGTGTCTCAGAGGAGGGCTGTGGACAGTTCAGAAACCTGCCTACCAGTCAAAAAAATAATGTAATTTATTCTTTTATGAGATCAATGGCTTCTATTATAGCACCCTGTCGCTTTCTCTGAATTGAAAGCCTGCAGACCCTAGGTTTATATTGGCTTCCATATTGAATAATTATGCTCCCTCATTTCATCTTACCTGATCTTGAACTCTGGGACAAGATGGTCATTCGAAATAAGTGCCTCTAAGAGGGCATTTTTAAACAAGTGCCTCCATATCATTTCTGATGGGTGCTCAAGTTAATAATACAAATATTTAGACTTCTGGCTAGACCAGACTTTTTTTTTTTTTTTAAGGAAATGAAAAAAACAAAACAGAAATGGAGTTAGGAGGTTTTGTTCATCATTGATAAGAACACCTGAATGGACCTCCAAGCTCACAATGAGGTTGGAGGTCAAAAGGGGGTGGAGCCTGGAGCCTGGAGTCAGCAAAACCAGCTAACTCCACCCCCCTTTGCTGGAGTTAGCTGGTTTAGCAGAAAGTTAGGATCCAATGGAGTTAGCTGGTTTTGTTAGAAGCACTTTTTAATACTTGTAAAGGGTGTTCAATAGCACTGATTTATGGAAAAAAATGCAAAAGCGGAAAAATGGAGTTAGCTGGTTCCTGCCGGACAGCAACAATATATTTTTCTGTGATATGAATGGTGTGTATCTCGGTCTGTACGTCATGTCTGTAAACCATATTTACCGTTTTGTAAATCCTTCCTGTATACAGCGCACTAGTGGAAAAGAGACATATTTCCCTTAAAAACAACCCTCTTCTCCACTCTATATGCATCATCACACTGGTTGGTCTGTTGACTGTTAATGACATAAAAATACATGGCAGTGTACAGTACATGCAAAACAATGTGATTTTAAAGGGCAACTTGGTACGTTCCATTCTATTAAAAGTCCCTAACGCCCACAAAACATCAGACTCATTTCCTCTAGGGAGAGCAAATATTGATTGGGAATGAGCCTCAGTGACTTCTGTAATTAATACTGAATTGTATTGCCCTCCATTAGTATTGAGTGACAGATTATACATTCGGTAGACCACCTTGAACTTTCTTGTAACACCTTCTGTTAATAATAATAATGAATGTGTGTGTATGTGACCTTGTGTCCCATCAATACTCTGTTTTTACAGACTTAAGCCTAGAACAGGGTTCGTCTGTATCTTTGTCTCTCGAGTCTCGATATCCCATCTCTGTCTCCACAAAAGTCGACCATCACAGCGAACCACCACAGCTCAGCTTACACCAAACACACCTCACCTCTCGCTGCTACGTGCATACAATGAACCACAAGACCAAGCACCGTAGCATAGGGGAGGGGATGGTTAGGGGAGACCGGGGACAAAAAAGAATATGGGATTTTATCATGGTTGACCCATCGGGGGCAATTGTAACAAAGTGACCGGGGTCAATTGTAACAATGTGTTTTCATTGCAAGCAGATTTTGTGTCTGGGATTACATACTTTTATGTTAGTAAATGAACATATTTCTTTAAATGTCACTACATTTCAAAATAAAAATAAATTTAAATAAAAAAATTACATACATATGAAAAAACGAAATTGAAAAATAAATTATTTGAATAAAAATACAAAATAATTGTAATTATGTAAATAAAACATTTGTAAGTATAAATGTTAAATTATAACAAATACATATTACTTAGTGATGTGCTTTTATTTTAGATAAAGTGTGTTAATATGACTTATTTTTTACAGTGTTACAATTGCCCCCAACCACTGTTACAACTGCCCCCGTCACGGGGGCAGTTGTAACACTGTGACTCATTGCATTCAAATTAATATTTTAGTCTTGTCCTTATTAGTGAAAGCTTAAAATTTTTATTATTAATTAGGGCACATAATATAGTATGTTTCTTATGGCAAAAGATGACTAGGATATTTCAAGTAGTCTGTGAATTATGAAGGCAAATACAAAAAGTGTTACTTTCGTCCCCGGTCTCCCTACTACACAAAGCGCATCATCATATCACATACCAGTGGTGCTTTGTTTGTTCACAAACTGCAGCTACAGATTGCTAAGGGAATACAAATGTAGGAAACGGATTGACTGGTTAACAATGTGGAGGTGGTTGCAGATGGGAGGACGAGGAGGCAGCTGCTGTAGAAAGCGATCCTGTAGACTCTGTGTCTTGTTTGCATAAGACTGCTAGGCTGTCCTGTTCGTCTTCAACACCCTGAAGCTTACTGCAAATGTACTGAAAGCTGACAGAAATATGAAAGAATTATGCCTTATGACATTCTTTCAATTCATATTGTGTTCATGTCGCAGTGTATTCTATAAAAACACAAAACAAAGAAACGATATCCGATCCCCCCAGAGAACTTTTGCAAGGAGCAAAAGCCAACCAAGCAAGGAGTTGCTGCCTCGATATAATCTCATGAGTGCCAATAGAACAGACGTCGCTCTAACTCCCTTCAGACACTTAAAGGTAGGGTAAGTGATATTTTTTGGGTAAAACAAAACGTTTTGTATTAAAAGGTTAAAGCACTATATTATTTTATTTATTTATTTGTATGCCTTTATTTAGAGAGGGATAGGGAAAGTAGGCTGACAGGAAATGAGGAGAGAGATGGGGGAAGCGACCCAGGCCTAAAGCACTATATTCTGATAATCATTGCTATAGAGTGTTCTTTGATAAACAGAAAATACATTTTCAGGTAGGTGACACAATGTCAGCCAATCAGGAGTGAGTACCCATTTATCATCTTCATTTTTTATAGCGTTCTAGTTCAAATTTGTTCAGCTCATTTCTTTGTGTCTTCACTTCCAATTTCACTTGTTTCATCTGTATCCTGACTGCGTTCTCTATCCTGATTGGATGAAATTGGTATCCTGACCTGAAAATGCATTTTCTGTTTAATAAAGAGCTGGAGAGAGATGGAGACTCATGTTGGAGACTCATGTCAGGACAGCATGGATATGTTTTTGTTTCTGTCGCATTCCTAAGCCAATAACTCTTTGTGTCTCCTACCGGAACCGCTGCCGGTAATCAAATTATTGGCTTAGGAATGCGACAAAAACTAAAATATCCATGAATTCAAATCTTCATGGGGTGACAAATCGATAGAAAAAACATCTTTTTGGAGATGAACTATCCTTTTAATATAACATTGTTTATCCACGCTTAGGGATCCGCTGTGATGTTCCACCGACAGCTTGGGGCCTATATTTCACGAAAGCAGAATAAAATAAGCCTGGATTTAAGCCAAATCCAGGTTTGACAAAGTCTGCTCCGTACAGCCTGGTTTATTCTGTTCCACGAAGGAGCTATATTGTCGAGCTAGTTTTGTCAAACCAGACTGTGTCGAGCCAGGGCCCTATTCCTCGAAAGGTGAATTAAATAAGCCTGGCCTTAAGTCAAATCCAGGCTTGACTTAACCAGGGTATAGCCTGGTTTATTCGGTTCCATGAACGCCAAGCCAGGCTGAAAAGGAGCGACTTTGTCGAGCTAGGCCTTGTCAAGCCAGGCTGTGTCGAGCCAGGATAATGAAGCCAGGCTTCACGTATTTCTATAAAAGACCATGAAAGTCCTTGAACTTGACCAATCATGGAGCCCAAAACCAGAGCGGCGTTCTTCTCTGTGGCTGAACAGCAGCACTGCAGCAGCTCATGAAATCATACAAGGAAGTAAAATGTATAAAGCAAGAAAGGAAATGCGACCGCAATAAATAGATCCAGGGAGAAAGCGTGGCAAAGTATTGCAAGCACACACAGAGTGTGAGAGTGTGTGTGTGTGTGTGTGTGTGTGTGTGTGCGACGGGACGGCGCGGAGGGGGGGGGGGGGGGGGTTGACGTGCAATAACCCCACATTTGCAAGACCACTTTGGTAGAGGTTTGGGTTGTGTAGTTACCTTGCCATCATGATGTAACTCCAAAGGTGGACAAGAAATAAAAAATTATTTCTCCATTGACTAGAAATTGATAATTTAAAATATGCTTATCATTGACTTACATTCAGTGAAGAGGCTCTTTTAAACCCGTAACTAATAATTTATATATATATATATATATATATATGTCAGACATTTTGTATAATATTAAAAAAACATCTGTAATATATTATCAAACATCTAACAACAATATGAACTATAGTGTTAACAGAGTGACAATGACATATCACATGAGTCATTGTGAAACAATTATGATTCATGGTCACACACTATTTCAGTAATATAATTAATTTGATTATATCTTATTGTATATTTCATTTTATTTGAATGCAGGGTCATTAAAATGAGTCCATATACAAACACATGTTTTGAATTAACTGTGGAAAAACTTGAAGAACAAGGCACTGGATTAAGTAAGCTTGGCTGTTAGCCTTCACAGCTAAATTGCCATGGTAACTAAGGTAGGCTTGCTTCAATTCTCTTTCGTGGAATCGGGTCATGGCTAAACTTAGCCAGGGTGAACTGGCTAAACTAATCTTCAAGATAATTCAGCTTTCATGGAACCGATTCAGCCCTAATCCTGGCTAATTAAGCCAGGATAGGGGTTAAAGCCAGGCTTTAGCTCTAATTCACCTTTCGAGGAATAGGGCCCAGGATGGTAAAGCCAGGCTTCACGTATTCCTGTAAAAGACCATGAAAGTCGATAGCAGAATCCTTGAACTTGACCAATCATGGAGCCCAAAACCAGAGCGGGGTTCTTCTCTGTGGCTGAACAGCAGCACTGCAGCAGCTCATGGAATCATACAAGGAAGTAAATTGTATAATAAGCAAGAAAGGAAACACGGCCGCAAATAGCAGAATCCTTGAACTTGACCAATCATGGAGCCCAAAACCAGAGCGGGGTTCTTCTCTGTGGCTGAACAGCAGCACTGCAGCAGCTCATGGAATCATACAAGGAAGTAAATTGTATAATAAGCAAGAAAGGAAACACGGCCGCAATAAATATAGATCCAGGGAGAAAGCGTGGCAAAGTATTGCCGAAAAATTAAATGCACAAGTCGTCCAAAAATATACAATTAATTTATATACAAGTCCATAAATATATAATCATATTATGGACATATAGTCAGTTAGGCTTAAACATGAGGAGTTTAAGTGAATATTGGAATTATAAACAGTTAGAATAAGTGAAGAATTTCTAATTTCTCATTTCTAAAATCGGGTCCGAGGGTACACAATGGGCCGGGGGTCCACGGGGGGCCGGGGGTCCACGGGGGTCCCCATGTTGACGGGGACCCCCATGGACCACCGGCCGCCACGGGGACCCCCGTGGACCCCCAGCCGCCACAGGACCCCCGTGGACCCTCGGCCGACACGGGGACCTCCAGCCGCCACGGGGACCCCCGGTGACCCCCGGCCGCCACGGGAACCCCCGTGGCCCCCCAGCCGCCATAAGACAATTTTTTTTCCGGGCTTGTAGATCCCGGGAAAAAAAAGTTAGCCTTGAATAAGGCTAACTTCACAGCTAAATTGCCATGGTAACTAAGGAAGGATTGCTTCAATTTTCTTTCGTGAAACCGAGTCATGGATAAATTTATCCAGGGTGAACTGGCTAAACTAATCTGGCAAGATAATTCAGCTTTCATGAAACTAATTCATGGCTAATCCTGGATAAATTAAGCCAGGATAGCTGTTAAATCCAGGCTTAACCCTTAATTCTTCTTTCGTGAAATAGGCCCCATGGACATCACACTCATCACAGACAGACATGCAGGGCCAATGAGGCTTTGGCCTCAAGCAGTGTTGCATTGGTCATTGCACGCGGTAACACGCCGTCCCACCAGTCTTTTGAGCAGGAGCACGCACATGCATCGATTAAAAACAACCCTTAAAGGGATACTTCACTTTCAAATAAAATAAACATTTAAAAAAAATGAAAGAAGTTATGGCAAAATAAAGGCCCCCTCACACATTAGTAGGACACTCTAATGCGTGAGGGGGCCTTTATTTTGCCATAACTTCTTTCATTTTTTTTAAATAATTTTTTTTAATGTTTATTTTATTTGAAAGTGAAGTATCCCTTTAAGTTCACACCTCAACAAAGTTTACAAAGGCTGCCGACTGTCGGGTGTCACACCAGGTGAATTAACATAGGAATGAGCCTAGATGCATATCAATTGTCCATTGTGTGACTGACCTGTAGTGTAGGTGTTAAGCGACGTGCGCGTGACGTCTTTAAAACTGCGTCCCACCAGAGATAGATTCACCAATGCAACACTAGCCCACTGTCAATCACCTGGTGTTATCAGCAAACTATTAGAGGGCATATGGAATGCCAAATGATCAAGTGTGTACACATTCTGAATTACAGCAGTGACAAGAAAAGAGAAAGATATTAACCTAATAAAAACCTATTTCATAATACACATGGGGTTGAAGTGTCTATATGTTCACATTGATCAGATTACTGGATGTGATCAATGATTGAAAAACACAAAAGAGGGTTGGGACAAAAAGTCATCCTGGCGGCCTCCTAAGTTTACAGTGATAGTTTGAAACTATCCCTTCTCCTACCTGCTGTTCAATATGCCTGCAAACTATATACAGTAAATGCATATCAGCTGGGTCAATGAGAAATGCCAAAAGCAACATAGTTAGAGGAGAGTTGTGTGTCATACAGTCCAAGACACAAAGTTAAGGTAAAGGTTTTGGAGATAAAGAAGTGAGCGATGACGAGGCACACATAAAGGAGAGATAATTGGCAAGATAGCGAGTTCCCTCTAAAGTGCTGTTCGGGTGAGTGCATGGTTTGGAGGAATGTTTATTACATAGTGCATGTACAGTATAGATGTGAGTGGATGTTTAGGTCTGTGAGCTACTGCCGACTGAGTCACATGTAACTGTGTCAATTTTACTGGTGGAATAATGACACCCTTTAAGTTATTCACAATTGGTTTGCAACAATAAAATATCAGATGCACAATAAAGTGCGGGGTGCGTAATTGTTGCTTATACCAATGGAATAAAATGATTAACTTTGCAGACTACGCCACTTAGGTTTGAATTGGAGGAGCCTAAGAACTCCTTAATTAACTCTTTTCGTTTTAACAGGCTATTCACAGGTTCGAGGTAACTGGGTAAGTACTTGGACTTTAGGAGAACACAACACTGATAAAACCAAGGAGGAACTGAGACCAACACAGTGGATAAAAAGGGGTTGTAGCGGCCCTTGGATTCTGAATGATGACGAATATGGATGGTTTCAACAGGTGTATTTATTTTCTTCATGCAAGAATGAAGCTCTGGTTCGAACACCGTGAAAACTATAAAAACAGAAATAAATAATGTTACAATCATATTAAATCATTTCATAGTTTCACTCCACAATAAATCAGTGCATTTCAAAGTATAACTTTCAAAGTACAATTCAACAATAAAATAGTTAATTTAAAGTTGATATAATTCAGTGAGTTAATAACCCATTTCAAAATGCAAATACCAAAACGTACCAATGTACCATAACCAAATCAAAATACCAGACAAACAATTTATAGATCCCAAAATAAATCAGAAAGAAAATCCAAACAAACAACACTTCTGTACCTCACTCCGCTATCCAGGGGTGCTATACTGGGCTGGGCTGCTTACAAAGCCACCTTGGCTTCAGGTAACATCAAACAATCATTTGTTTGATGTTCAATTGTTGCACCAAACGTTACAACGGGCACTGTGAACAATATAAAAACAACCTTACTCCAACTGCGCATTTAAAGTGCAGAATACAGGGTTACAGGTTACAAATAAGCCACAGAATGTTTAAAGCAGACAAACAAACATTTCGTACGGTGTCGGGCTGAGTAGGAGACACGTTGGTGCGTGCTACTGTGCGGCTCTCTGAGTGAATGGGTCGGTCTCTGTGTGAAGCTAGTATGCCTCAAGACCGCAGGAGTAACCGGAAGTGTCAAAATAAAGGTAGACCAAGACACACAGGAAGTGTCAAAATAAAGTAAACCAAATTAAGCAAAGTAAATACCAAATCAACTTCAAACTAAAGAAAACAATTGAAGTTAAAAGGAACAAGTGTCACAGACACTTACAGGGGTAAACATAAATTTATTAGAATTCTATTCGTCCCTGATACAAGAGGCCTCTGTGCCTTTAAAACACATACAAAATAAACACAATCCTAAAATATAAACCCTAACCTCCTATGGCGCCGCTAAACTAACTAAAATGTATTCACTACCAAACTAAAATGCAAACATGGGCGGGAACAATAATAATAGCATGAGCGCAAATAAATAGCAAAATAGGCAACAATACTTTACAAAAGTAAAGTGCGGTGCTAGATAAAGTGCGTTCAGTACTATGTGGAATTAGCCCAATTCAAGTGCAACACCGGGGGTTTTCTTCGGCCAATAGCAGACTGTGCAAATACTAGAAAATTGTGCAAATAATAGCAAAGGTGCATCAAATACTTATTAAAAAGTAAAGTGGAGGTGCTATTAAAATACAATAAATGCTATAAATAATTAAGACAATTGTGTGCAAGTACTGGGGGAAAACAGGTGGAGAGAAGCCAAGCCAGGACTCTTCAATATTCGTCTGTTTCTTTCACCGTCTGAAAATACAGAAGCAAGGGGGCCAGTTCATCTGTTTACAGACAAGGTACTGTGGGCTGCTAGCAGTGATGGCTATCACAAACATGGATCGAAACTTACTCCGAAGGCCGCGGATTGCGGCCTACTGATGGAGTTGCGCGTTGCAACACTTTAGCCTTCCTGTCGTCCGCTACACTCCAGGCCCTGCTTCGCTCCTTATATGGTCTGGTCTCTGCTGCTGTTGTCCTCTCCTTCCCCTCTGCACACACGGTCTTTATATGGGTCTGTCTTTAATGGAGCCATCTGCCAATGTTTGCTCGTTACTTTCTGTAGCTGGCAGCACGCGCTCAGCTACTGGGACTTTTCTGTGTCGCACCGGTCCTTTCACACAAACTCCTGCTCTGCTTCCTACTTGTTCCTCTTCCTTTTTGAACTGAGCGGTTCTACTCATTTCTCTGGAGTCGCCGCGCCCTTCCCCGTCGTGGTTGGCTGCTGGTGACGTAACCTGCTGTGTGGTTGGGTCGTGGGGACCGCGCCCAAGCGTCAGTCAATCTCACAGCTGTTTGCTGTCATTGTCAATTGGGACATACCAAGTGGCTCGGGGACCGGGGGAAAACATGTCCATTCATAAATAATACAGTGCTTTCATCAACAACAAGAATAAAAGGGTGTTAAGAGATGAAACAGTGCATCAATATAAATAACAAAAAATAATAATAATGTCCCGTTTTCCACCCTGTCACAGGTCCCCACATGCCTTTGTAAGTGCCAATGTCATTGTCTCTGAGCAATGTGAGCATATTTCCATGTCAGGGAAGCAATTCTGAACAATGTAGATCATACAGTTGTCACCTGCCTTCTGTCTTCAGCAGGTCCGGACTGAGACAATAATTCAGGCTGGGAGACATAAACCCACCCCCCCCCACACACACGCACGCACGCACGCACGCACACACACACACACACACACACACACACACACACACACACACACACACACACACACACACACACACACACACACACACACACACACACACACACACACACACACACACACACGCACGCACGCGCGCACGGAGGTACTGTCAAACCGGGAACTTTCCATTTCCCAGACAGCCACTCTCCCTCCTGAGCCGCAGCTCCATGGACATGTCAAGTTGTGAACTAACAAGAGTAACTTGTTGTCAATAGCAGAAGAAATTCTGGCTGAAGAAATTCAGGGTGGGCCCCCACATCTTCAGTATATCATTGAGAGCATCTTGACGAGTGGCACCACCGCCTGTACGGGTACTGTACCGCCCTTGACAGCAAAGCACTGCAGAGAGTGTTGCGGTCAGCTCAGCGCATCGTAGGAGGTGAGGTTCCCTCCCTCCAGGAAACACATGAGAAACGATGTGTTGCCAAGGCTGAGAATGTCATCAGGGACAGACATCACCCCGACCCCAGCCTGTTCACACCACTGCTGTGACCATGACCGGGCAAGTATCAAGAGCCACAACAAGAGACTTTGGCAGAGTTTTTTCTATAGCAACTGTCAGACTGTTGAACAAAACCTAAGCCTGTCACCTGTGCCTTTTATCGATTGTGTATTATTGTATTATTAACATTTTGATCTAGGTCTAGGACTTCTTTTAACCTAAATTTCACTGATTTATGCTATTTTCCATTATATATATATTACATATATTCTCCATTCTTTTTTACTCTTAAACTGCAACAGTGAATGCCTGCATAAATGAGAATTCCACCTCACTTTTACCTAGTATTTGTATTGTGACAATACAATTTGACTGATTGATTGATTGATTGATTGATTGATTGATTGATTGATTGATTGATTGATTGATTGATTGATTGATTGATTGATTGATTGATTGATTGAAATTTAACTCACGGAGAGGGAGTGATTGATCGTCAGTGACGTTTGTAGAGGGTGAGAGAAAGACTCTAGTCTTGCGTAGCCAGACAACTACTGTATTCCACAATCTCCGAACGCTATATAGACCGGAAACATTTGAAAATTGTGGGATGCAACAGTCTGGCCATGCGAGACTAGAAAGCCCCTAATGCAGGGGTGTTAAAAGTGGCCACGTGCGAGACAAATCTGGACCCCAAAGAGGCCTAACTCTTTGTCAAAGAAGTCATTACGGCTTCATTAATTCCTTGACAAACAGTTGGACAGTAATGAACGTGCCAAGAAAGGGAACTGTTAAAGAGACGAATCATGGGGACAAAGGAAACCCATCATTAAAAAATACAGGATACAGATGTGTAAATTAGAGCAGAGTCAGAAACTTTATATAGTGCAAACTGTATCCTTCATCATAACAAGCGAGTTTGAGGTTTGCATTATGTGCTATAATGTTATAATAATGACACAGTACATTCTAACTGCCAGGACGCGACACAACTCAATAGACACTGACCCTCTGCCAACTTTAATCACACCTTGCCCTCACTTTAATTAGTGTAACTAACTGCCCACTTTGGGCAGTGGGGGTGTGTGGGGAATTGTTCTGTAACTAGCTAACTAATTACTTTAATAAAATCCCCATATAATCCTTTTGGGTCAACAGGTGGACAGCAGCTGATACAACATGGCATTTTGTAGACTTACTTATGTCTCAGGGTCTATCTTTTCAGATTTCACACTGTGAACATTGTCCAATTTGAGTCAGTAGTTTAATAGCAGCACTCACTGCTAAGGAGCTGCATTAGCCTTAACCACTTGAACCCTAAGCATCCCTATTCTGGGCATGTCATAATGAGTGAATATTCTGTGAAAATAGCAGGCAAAGATCTGGCCAAAATAGCCGATACAAGCTCACAACAAGATGCGCTTGTGAGCGAGGAGACCGGCTATTTTCAGCCAAAAGCATTGGCATAAAAAGGAAAAATGAGGTGGGCTGGTCAAGAATAGACCACTGAGTCAGCCACCTAAGTATATAGGGTTTAAGTGGTTGATAAGCAGGTTTAGGGTATTTTTCCACTAAGACATGCTTCGATGAGCAGTATATGGGGACACGTGAAAAGAATGACCTACTGTATTCATTTCCCTATAATGCAGCAGAGAAGAGGATATCTACATACTACATTTGCACATGTAGTATGCAAAAACAAGATGTGCACTTTTGTAAAAATGCCCTGCACACCAATGCAGTACTGTATGTTGCATTATTGCTTATGAGAACATGGGCAGTAAACTGATGGGATGTTGATGACATGTTTTAATGTGTCAATATTCTATGCTCTGTTGAGGAATTTAATACATAGGACCATAATGAACAAGTCCCCATTACTTTTTTGTTATCCTTTTAGCCTGTTTTACTGTGCTGTTTACATATTTGACTATTCAATTAATCGATCAATCAATCGATCAATCAATCGATCAATCAATCAATCAATCGATCAATCAATCAATCAATCAATCAATCAATCAATCCATCAATCCATCAATCCATCAATCAATCAATCGATCAATCGATCAATCAATCGATCCATCAAGCAATCAATCGATCGCTCAATCAATCAATCAATCAATCAATCAATCAATCAATCAATCAATCAATCAATCAATCAATCAATCAACCAACCAACCAACCAATCAATCAATCAATCTCTTTTCCATTTGTACTGATCATTCCCAGAGTCTGCACCACAGGCAAATGACCTGGTCAATACACCTGGTCAAGATCACCAGTCAAATTAACTTCATTAGCTTCTTTGTAGGTTACACTGCACACAGTGGACCAAACATGAGAAGAACCAGATGTGTTCATGTCCCAACCCTAAACCTGAAAAAAGGCTGAAGCTACCCAATAATTAAAATGCTGAGGGAAACAAACTCATAGATTTTACTGAGTATCGTGTGCATGTGTTCGTAAGTGCATGTGTCCTTTAAATTTAAATTGCTTGTCACTTCCCAATTGACGGCAATGAGCAAAGAGTGCTCCATCAGAAAGGACCTGTATCCTTTTCATGTACTGCAAGAGTGTTTCGTGGCCTTACTCTATTTTTCTGAAAAGCACAGCTTGTGAATGATTGCTTCCGCTGTAGTTCAACTTGTTATGCTTTTTTTTCAAATGATGTAACTGTTTCTTAAATGTGGCTGATTTGAAGAGATGGCTCACTATGTTGCAGCTGTTTGGTTTGACCTAGATGTCTCCTGACAACTTACAGTAGCAAAGTGTTTCACATACGGTAGTCCCAATAGCACTCATTTACTACAGTATGTCAACAGAAGCCAGTGATGTTGCTTGCCTGCTCACCCACAGTTTACAAATCTAATCAAAGTATTCAATGTACTACATAAATGAACTGTCTCAAAGTAAACTAACACCAGACCAGTGAAGTGAGGTATTCCAAACTGAAGAAGTGTTTAACGAGTGAATGCAAAGTAAGATTTGCATTTCAGGGAACTGGGGCTGGGCTAAAGATTTGATACCGGCCTGTGCAGATGAAGGGCATTGACTCCAAAAGACCTTTGGGGCCAAATAAAGGTCAAACTATTCCAGCCAGATGTGATATTGATACTTTAATGACCAGAGAGCAAAGGACAGCAAAATATACTTCAATATACTTCATCCGAGCTACTGGGACAACAGTAGCTCAGTCCGTAGGGACTTGGCTTGGAAACCGGAGAGTGGCTGGTTGAAGTCCAGCACGGACCACAAAATGAAGTTTGGACTGGTAGCTGAAGAGGTGCCAGCTCACCTCCTGGGCACTGCAGAGGTGCCCTTGAACAAGGCAATGATCCCTTAACTGCTCCCATTTGGCAGTCCATCCCTCCACCATCTCTCCACATTTGCATGTGTATGTGTATGAAAAACATGCAAATTAATTACTTTTTGGGGGCTTTTCTTCCTTTATTGTAGACAGACAGGAAACAGGGAGAGAGAGTCGGGGTTGGGGAGTGAATTACAGCAAAGGAATTAAATTAAAAAATAAATTAAACTATTTGGTATGCACCTTAACCATTCAGCTATCGGCGCCCGATATCGGCGAAATATAATTTCTTAAAGATTAATAAAGGTAAAAATGATTTTGGTCCAATGAAGATTAATGTGTGAGAGGAATTAAAGTATCACAGGACCATTTGTTATTAAAATGATCAAACGAGACTGGCATAATTGGCATTGGGCAGTGGGAGTGCAGGGAATTGGTCTCTTTGGGGGTTGGCTTGATCCTCCTCTCACACTTGCAGCCAGTAGGGCCGACATCAAAGGAAGCAGCAGGGTTCCACATTCAGAGACATAAACCCAACCAACGAGATTCTGGAACAATCAACCCCCACCCCCACTCCTGTGAGAGCAACAACAACATGCTGAGGTAAGAAATATTATCCACAAGTTCAGCTCAGGGGAAATGTATCATTATGTGCGTATTGATTGTGCCAAGGACATATCAGTCTTGAGAAAACAAACCTCAATTTACAGTATAACTGGTCTAATTAACATTAACGTTGTCCAACCAATGTACCTCATTATGTTAACATTCCTTCATTGACCTCTGCCTGTCAAGTGCGTCCTTAAAGAACATTATGTCTCTACTTGTTATCCACCATTTGCTGCCACATGTGAACAATGTCAGAGTTATGTTATTTATTTTGATATCAAAGCTAAACTAACTGAAGCGGAATAACAAACATTATCCATATCTACATGCTCATTGGGAGCCCACAGCTTATTATGCCCAACGACTTAACCCATTAAGGCCTGAGGTTCCGATTCTACAAAAAATCTTCTAAAGTTTTTTTATGTTGCTATGTCAGTGGTTTTCAAACTTTTTAATGTCAAGGACCCATAATGTTATGTATTTGGCCGCCGACCCCCATCTCAAAATATTTTGTTCCAGGGACCCCCAGAAGCAAAGATTTGAGTTACAAATGTTCACTTTAAAAATATATATATTCAAAGATTTGTACAAATGTTCTCAATTTGGGAGGGCACGGTGGCGCAGTCGGTAGCGCTGTCGCCTCACAGCTAGAAGGTCCTGGGTTCGATGTGGGCGCTGGGGACGTGTCTTCTCCTCCGCGTCATCAGCGCCCATACCCTAGGTGGGGTTGGCGAAAGGGCCCACTCTGTGGAGTTTGCATGTTCTCCCTGTGTCTCTCAGGGTAGTTAATACCCTCACAAAAACATGTAGTAATCCTGGTCACTATAACGCCTCCCCCATGACAGCCAGGGCGCCTGATGGAGGGGAAGAGAACTGGTTGGAATAACGTGTTCCTTCCACGCGCTACGTCCAACCAGGGAAACTCCCCCCTGTCAGGTGACAAGAAGGTCAGTTGGCTCTCATGCGTTGAAGGAGGCATGAGCTCGGCCCTGGCCTCCCTAGGCTGGTGAGGGGAGTGTAGTGCCCAGGATCACTTAGAAAATTGGCACCGGGTGAAAAATAAGGGTTACAAAAAAAGTATTAAAAAAACTAATGTTCTCGATTTAGAAAAAATTGCAGATCTACAAGCTCATAGCGCGGCACCCAGTGCAATGAGCTTGTATATCTGCTATATTGTATATCTGCTATATTCACCTAATATGACATGACCAGAATAGGTATGCTCGGGTTCATGCGGTTACAGTTACATTAGGAATATCTCAACATGTCAAGGGCACAAGCAGGCACAGGAGGTGAGAGGTTGTTAACATGGTGGGGAAAACATCAAATTGTATTCACAGAGGATTCAATACAATGTACAATGGCATCACCATGGGCAGGCCTTTTCTACAGCTAAGAGCAGAGAGTATGCTCAGCAGTTCTGACTGAACAATGCGAATGAGCGGGCTTAAAAGCTTGTTAAAGGAAGCATTTCTCCTGAGCTTATTGACTCTCTATAGGCTCTAGGAGGCTAATGTCACCCCGTAAGTGTAGTGACAAGAAAGACCATAGGTGAGCCAACACAATCAGTGTGCTAAGTAGGCAGAATTATCTTAGAATATCTTGCTAATTGTATTGGTCAATATAGACCAATAGTAAAATTCCACCTAAAATGTAATCCACTTAAATAGCTAAAGGGCACACAATAGGATCCTATAGGCCTAGTGTTAGATGAAACGAGCAGATGCATTGTAGATCTGCTATTTCTGCTACTTTTGTGTGACACTCTCGGGCATTCATTTACAAAAATAAATAAAATGTTGAACTGGAAATACAAGGTTTCTGGCCGACAAATGAAAGAACCTTTGCGGGTCTCAGCCCTTAAAGTTGTACTATGCAAATTCACAACTAACGATTTTTAGCAACCTCTGCTGGTCACTACCGTCACTGCATACAATTTCCATAGTCCTCGATTACCCAGAATTCCATTCGTTTTCACCGGAAGCCGGAAGCGTTTCAAAAAGCGATCTTTTAATTGTTTTATACTATCTACGGATCGTTTCTCTTAGCCAGTGGAGCATTAGTTACCATGAGCTGTGCTTTCTTTTTCTGTTCTTTTTCGATCTTCTAATCCTACATTCTCTTAAAATCAGCGTGAGGTTCCTTTTTGTTATTAGCGCGATAGTTCCTGGCCAAACAGGAAACCGTTGCGGTAGTTCCTGGCCAAACAGGAAACCAGTGCATTTCCACCTCCGTTTTCCGGCCAGATGACGTCATTTCCCCGGGAAAGTCCCCCCTGTCCACGTTCAATATAAAATATATAAATAAAAGGCTTCCGGGGGTGAAATTCATGGAGTGGGTGTTGTGAAACTTTTGCCACTCACAAAAGATATACAATTTAACTTTAGTTTTGTTGAAAACGTTATAGTATGCCTTTAAGTACATATACTTTATCCTAGGATAAATAGAGAAAATACCCCTTCTACAAGCTCACAAGTGGTTGAAATATAATATCTTGGAGGATTCGAGTTTGATTCCTGCATGCAAATCTGGCATCATGTCAGTGTCATTCAACAAGACACTGGACCCCTAACTGCTCCCAACAGGTTGAAGCCGTGGCTGCCTCTGCAGTTGATGTGTGAATGTGTGTGTGAACGGGTGGATGTAAACGCAGGTTGCTCTTCAGACCATTACCCACCACCGCAGAGTGAAGGGGTCACAGAATGCATGATTGATTGATTGATTGAATACTTTATTAGCAGTTTGCAGAAAAAAAGCACAGGAAAGTACAGTTCAGTACAAGGTCAGCTAAGAGGATTTAAAACCCAAGAAAGCCAAAGGCTTGTTTCCATTGGGGTCCTTTGTACTCAATTAAAGAGACATTTAATGACAGACACACTACTATGCAAAACATCATAAAAACAGTTTGAAAAACAGGAAAATAGAAGAAAACAAGAAATGACACACAGTCATGTATACCAGCTTGCTTTCTTTTTTCTCTGTGTGTGTGTGTGTGTGTGTGTGTGTGTGTGTGTGTGTGCGTGCGTGTGTGCGTGCGTGCGTGCGTGCGTGCCTGCGTGCGTGCGTGCGTGCGTGCGTGCGTGCGTGCGTGCGTGCGTGCGTGCGTGCGTGCGTGCGTGCGTGCATCTTTCATGTAATCCGTAGCGGTACAATCTTTGTCATGTAGGCTTGTAGCCTACATGAATGACATATTATGATACCAATTACATCGCCATGAATGGGGTTTGTATATTAATTTTTTTATTTATTATTATTTATTTATTTATTTAACCATACCGAGCAGTGCAAAAGCAGTCATGTAGGATATTCCCCGTGAGACTCGGACGGGCGGCAGTGATCCCGTGCTGCCACGTTAATAAGAGATTCGATCGTCTGGTTTATATCCTTAACCCAGCCAGGGCCCTATTTCACGAAAGGTGAATTCAATAAGCCTGGGCTTAAGTCAAATCCAGGCTTGAAAAAGTCGGGTCCGTATAGCCTGGTTTATTCCGTTCCATGAACGCCAAGCCAGGCTGAAAAGGAGCGACTTTGTCGAGCTAGGCCTTGTCAAGCCAGGCTGTGTTGAGCCAGGATGGTAAAGCCAGGCTTCACGTATTCCTATAAAAGACCATGAAAGTCGATAGCAGAATCCTTGAACTTGACCAATCATGGAGCCCAAAACCAGAGCGGCGTTCTTCTCTGTGGCTGAACAGCAGCACTGCAGCAGCTCATGGAATCATACAAGGAAGTAAAATGTATAAAGCAAGAAAGGAAACGCGACTGCAATAAATGGATCCAGGGAGAAAGCGTGGCAAATTATTGCCGACAAATTAAATGCACAATTAAGTCGTCCAAAAATATATACAATACAATTTATATACAAGTCCATAAATATATAATTCAGTTAGGCTTAAACATGAGGAGTGTATAGTGAATATTGGAATTATCGCCTACTAATCTACAATGCGATAGCCTATTATATGCGCCATGCATGCATGTAGAATTACATGGAATCCATCTATTTATATATCTGCAGTGCCCCCCCGGCGGCGATAACGGGGGCGGCGGTATAACGGGGGTCCCGGCGGCGGTAACGGGAGTAAAAAAAAATGCACTTTTTTCGGGCTTGTAGATCTTTGATTTTTGCATAAGAATTGAATAAGTGTGGGGAAACTAATTGGTTTGTGATGGTTTTGAGGGCCAATGTGTCTGTGTTGTGCACGCTCAGCACGCGTGTGTGTGTGTGTGTGTGTGTGTGTGTGTGTGTGTGTGTGGTGTGTGTGTGTGTGTGTGTGTGTGTGTGTGTGTGTGTGTGTGTGTGTGTGTGTGTGTGTGTGTGTGTGTCCACACGCTGAGACACACCACGTTGCTCCAGCAGCCCATAAAGTTTCCCCCCATAAACTTCACTTGAAAGTTACATTTAAGAAACTTTAATAATTATGACAACAGCAAAAGTTGTTAATACATTGTCTATCTTGTAGAGGAGCTCTTCTCTCTGCTTCTCTCTGTGCACACGGACTCTCTGTCCGTGTGCGACATCGCCCCAGTCGATCTGCAAGACCACAACCAAGGGGCCATTTTTACATTGACTCCAATACGGAAGAGACAGTCGAAATTTACAGAAGGGGGGTCCCTGGAGGAAAATAGGGGAGGGTCATGCCTTTCTAATTTTGGTACAAGGGAGGGTCAGGTAATTTTACTTTGAATCCAATGGAGGGTCATGCAATTTTGAATTAATAAAATAGTCTGTTCTTTATATACCTTTTTAGTACAGCAGAACAGTGGTCAATGACCCCTCTCTATTTCAAAGGATACAAAGGATTCAAATCAAGTAACACCTTGGTCTATTTAGAATCAATGACGGTTGTTAACAAGCCATCAACTAGCTCAGCGCTACTCAACCCGCGGGACGCATGCGGCCCGATCGCAGCGTCTTGGCGGCCCCCTCATGGTCAAAAAATAAATAAATTTCCGTTCAAATATATGGGTTGCTAAAACATTTTTCAAAAACAAACAGACAGACATACATACAGGTGCGTCAATTGTTACAGGTATAATGCATAGTTTTCTATGCATTTCGGGTTTTTGGGGGGGTTTGACCCCCAAATTTTTCCTATCCCAGGATAGGTGTCTGCCACTGGACATACACACAACACAAAATAAACTGGTACAGTGAAAAGAATGATGTCAAAATGATGTCAAAATGTACATTTTCTTGTGCGTTAATTACAAAATCGAAAAATCCAAAATAGGACCGTCATTTTTATGGCGGCCCCTTGGACTTTTGGTATTTTGCTGAGTGGCCCCTGAGCCATCTTAAGTTGAGTAGCCCTGAACTAGCTAGTTTTATACAGTATGATTAATTCATCCTCAATAGTTTCCTGGGATGGTCTATCTCTGAACTGATTGGATCATTGTTAGAGCTTGTGCCCTTATCATCAGCGTGATGCTCAAAAACCTCTTCACCTCGCCAGCCTGCTTTCACTTTTCTTCTCACAAAGACGTTTCCATGGCAGGGACAGAGCGACCTATAGCTGCATGCACAGAACACTGAAATATCGAATTCCTATTTTTTCAATATCCAAATCAAAGCCTGTGCACTATAAAGGACGGGCACAGAAATGATCATTTCAAACATCAAAATGCATGAATGCAGTATGAAGCAAGCCCTAATAAGTTATCATAATGGATTATGAGCATTGTTGTGTCCTATCAGTGGTTCCCAAACTGTGGGTCGGGACCCCAAGGGGGGTCCTCAAATGATTTTGGAGGGTCCCCAGATGATTAGCTTAATGTGTAACATTGTTTTCTCATTCAACAGTAAACAAACCAACATACAGTATAAGTGTTACAATTTAATTACTTTTAAGACCTTTTTAACACCAAATTGGCAAAATTGTCAAATATTACATAAGAGGCAAACATCGTGAAAATAGCTGATCTACAAGCTCACAACGCCTCGCAGTGCAAGGCGTTGTGAGCGTTGTGACAAAATGTAATGCCTCAGCTCCTACATTTCTAAGTGCTTGTCAGGGTGGGAGGTCCCCACTTCAAATATGATTATTTTTGGTGGTCACAGCCTGAAAAGTTTGGGAACCCTTAGCACTCACAACAAACGGTTAACCACAAACATGTTCTTGTGTCCCCTGACTTCAAGTCATTTTACAAGTGTGGCCCCCTGCCTAATCTAGTTGAATAGCCCTGCTCTATGGCATGGAGCACATGCATCTTCAGCAGGCACTGTGTTAGATATCAACTATACTGCACATGGCACCCAAGGAAGAAGTACTTCATCATGTGCGTCATGAGAGAAAAGGTGACAAGTTAATGTCAATGTGTCTCCCTGCACATTCAAACTGGTGGATGTGAAGTGTAGGACAAATGAAGTTGTCTACCCACTGTCAGCCAGTGGGATGGAGATGCACAGTGTCCAGGTAGGCCACTGCTGTATCTCTTCAAATGTCTTTGGCCCATTTGATAGAAACCACTTCAAGAGTGCTGCTGATGATACACTCAGGACTTACCACTGTACTTGCCTGTCAGCCCCCCATATGCTGCAACCATATGCATTTCCAGTGCTGAACCTTGCATCCGTTTTGCAATGAAGCTGAAGAAGGACTGTATATGCATCCCACCAGGATGCACAATTACATTATAGAGCTGTTCTGGCTGATTCCAGCATACCTGCAAGGTGTCAAAAAACGTCTCCATGTCAATCGTGAACCATATTTTTTGGGGGGGTTAAGTAGTATGTTTTCATATATTGACCCATGCAATTTTCGCCAAGTGTTATAAAATAAAATGCATGATAGCACCCATAAAGCTACCATTCATATCACATATTTTCTAACTCTAGACATGCATACCTTGACAAAAATCACTATGAGCATTATTCCCCTCAGATGATAATGACCAACCCCCCTGGCTCATGGACTATTAGGCATATTGGAGAGATGCACGATCCCAATTTCCAACACAGAGATATCCTCCTTTCAGTGTGTTATTGTTGCTCATAGAATTACATACACCAGATAGGTTACAATGACCAATTTATAACTGGATATTCATAATCATTTGGAGTGATTCTGTGCATGTGATTAATTTGGAGCTATATGGACAGTTGTGTATAAATACCAGCCCAGCTCCACAAGTAAAAACAGAATCATCAGGCCATAATTGATAGCCATTTGTGCAAGCTTAAGGGAGAAGTGAAGTTCTCACTAACTATAAACCCCATTGTTTCAGAGGACAGATAGACACTATAACAAATACAATATAATACTGCATAAATATAAAGACCACAAACCTCATATTTTTGTCATCTGGACTTTAGCAACCAAGTGCAGCCTAGTTATTTCCAACAGCTCCAAAAATATCTATAATACCAGATACAGTATAATACCATGTAAAAAATGATGTAGATGTAGGCCTATTTGAGAGTGCAGAGGCATAATTGCTTTGATGCAGCTGGACACAAGACACACACGCCTCCCCTCTGCAGTGCTTTAAAGGTATCATGACATTCATTTTCACTTTTTTTATTTTCAATGTTTTATTTGGGGTTTTATGACCTCAATTACACCCAAAAAACTTGAACTTAGAACATTCAGTGGATTTTCTGTGGTCTGGGGTTTTCTGAATAATTAGGCTGAAAAGTAATCTGAGCTTGGCCCTTCGACAGTGAGGTCACAGTCGATTAATCCCGCCCACTCTCCTCCTCGCCCCTCCCCTCCCCTATCCTTTCCTTTGGGGGGGCCGGAGCAGAGGCGATGATTGACAGGCAAAATCCCTCACCAGCGACACCCGCAGGCAAAGATTTATTTTTTCATTGCAGTTGAAAAGGCTTTAGAAATGTGAGAGAAAAACACCTGCCATGGATCACTGGAATGGAATTTTCACTTAAAACTTTTTGTACACTTTTGAAGGACCAGGACAAAGACTTTGAATGTGGTGTAAAAGTGAATGTCATTAAACCTTTAAACTGAAAGTGACTGGAGTCTGTTTCATTTCTCTCCAAAATACCTTGGATATGATGGAAGACATGATTAATAATTACTGTGATCATGATAAGCTTACATTTCATATCATACACCATAAAGTTAGAACTCCTATAACTTTCACCGGCAAAAAAAGTGTTTCTTTTTAAATAAAAGAATAATTTAAAAAAGATTACGATACAGTATGACATCATGACAATACCTATCGTCACATTTTAATATCACGATAGGGTATGTCGTGGGACAATATATCGTGACACTCCTGGGGAGGGTTTAGGCTTTGACTTTTACAGGGGCCATTTTCGAATTGCAGCCATCTGTAGGTAGGCCTACTCTTTTTTGAAGGAAAGTAGGGTTTGTCGCTGTCCATCGGTGGTGGTGCTGAACCATTTGCTATTGGTACATGTAGTTAAACGTGACGTGATGTGTCTGTCCATTGTGTCGCAGCAACCTGTTTTCTTGTACTGCAAGCTTGTACTGCGGCTTTCTTGGCTCAATACTAAGTGTAAACTCATATCAGCTTTTTGCCAGACCCAAGGGGTCGGCCTACATTAGGATTTGTCCCTATTTCGTCCATACATGGGCATAAAAGAGGGTTCAAGTTTCATCCCCCATTGTGATGGAGCTCACTTAAAAAAATGATTTTTTTGAAGTGCATAATCCTATTTATAGGTTATTAATGTCATCATGTGTCTCGCTAGCCAATGCTGAATAGAGTCAGCCAATTTGTCCCCCTTTCGTCCATACATGGGCATAAAAGGAAAAGGAATTTATTCTGGGTCTGGCAGAACCAGGTCTCCTGGTCTTGTTTACAGTAGTGAATGTTAATGAAAAAAGCAGCCTCCATTCTTTATTGACAGCTTTTGGTCTTAGGACCTAACACTCGCAATTAAAAAAGTTAGGCTTCTTGAGTTGAGTGTGCGTAGGCTGTTTTCTTTCTGTCTTTCTTTTTCATTTAGATTCCCCTCGGCTCAGACTCAACCTTTATTAACGGATGAGCGGTGGTTTTCTTCACTTCACAGTCGTGATTTTTTTTATTATTTCTTATCATAACGACCCCTCGTGAACGCTTCATCCCGGGGCCCCTGAAATAAGGCAAGAAAATTGACTATTTAAAGTAAAATGGTAGGAAAATAAAAACAAAAAGCAACGAAAAACAGAGAAAAAAACATCTCCCCCAGCTTTCTCGGTCAGCCGATACCATCCCATCATGTCTCTGTTGCCTTGTGCCTCTCCCTTTTCATTGCTCCCCGCTCTCCTCTTAAACCGATCCTTTTAAGCCGCAGGTGTTCCATTACACCTGCTTCCATAGGTATGTATGATGTCAGTATAGCTCTGGATCAGGTCAAAGGAGAGAGAGAGAGAGAGAGAGAGAGAAGAGAGAGAGAGAGAGAGAGAGAGAGAGAGAGAGAGAGAGAGAGAGAGAAAAG
Source organism: Gymnoscopelus braueri (assembly GCF_963280865.1). NCBI lineage: Eukaryota > Metazoa > Chordata > Actinopteri > Myctophiformes > Myctophidae > Gymnoscopelus > Gymnoscopelus braueri. The sequence continues at coordinate 13,661,618 of NC_137606.1, forward strand.
GTGTGCACGAGGGCTTCACCCATGCCATAACAGGCGATTCTTTTCAAAAATGTAAAAACAAACTTTAAAAAAAGGCTACATGAAAAGTAAACATATATTGGCAATTTTCACTAATTTAGCCATATGACAGCATCTCCTGAACCATTTATGTGACACGGTGCAGCTTAAAGGAGAATTCCGGACAAATTAAGTGTTATCTTTCATGTCTCGTTACTCACCTAGCGACGTAAAAAGTGGCGTTCTTTTTTTCCATATATTACCCTGTCGTCATTTTTTAAACACCCTCCGTTGTTATAATGGATAGTCAAACATGCGCTGAAAATTCCTGCGAGCCTGCCGTTAATGGCGAACGATTTAACACTGGTTGCTTGTTTCCAGAATCTGGCAACACGAGTTGCCAGGTTCTGGAAAGAAACAAGCATCCAGTGTTAAATCGTTCGCCATTAACGGCAGGTTCGCAGGAATTTTCAGCGCATGTTTGACTATCATGAGACTCTACAATGAATCGTAGTAGAGAAAAAAATAACATTGCGTCGGTTATAATAGACAAACTTCACTAACCCACTCGCTCCCATTATAACAACGGAGGGTGTTTAAAAAATGACGACAGGGGAATATATGGAAAAAAAGAACGCCACTTTTTACGTCGCTAGGTGAGTAACGAGACATGAAAGATAACACTTAATTTGTCCGGAATTCTCCTTTAACTGACTGTAATTGTATTATGGCAAATTGAGCCTGAGCGAATCTTAATCATAAAATAGTAAAATCACACTTTTCATGCTCTAGGTAGGCTGTCATTGAATTTGAATTTATATTGTGAAACCCTTTCGCTTTCGCCTACTGCACTTTAGAAACTTTAGAAATACTCTGTTACAAGTAAAAGTCCGGAATTCAAAATGTAGCCTACTTGAGTAAAAGTACAAAAGTATTGGTATCAAAATAATAGTTTAAGTACAAAAGTAAAAGTACTCATCATGCACAATGTCCCATTTCACAAGTTTTAAAATGTATAACATGTACAAAAACCTTTTAAAAATAGCAGATCTACAAGCTCACAATGCTTGGCGATGCCACCCATTGTGAGCTTGTAGATCGGCTATTTTCAAATGGCTATAATGTATATAGGGCTGAAGTGGGTAATGTAGCCTATGTTTTGTAATAATAATCGAAATCTACAAAGTAACTATTTTCAAATAATTGCAGTGGAGTACAAGTACACTATATAACTCTAAGAGGTAGTGTAGTATAAGGAAAACAAAAAAAACTCCATGTATTCAAGGCTTCATTTTTTGGGTGAACTACTCCTTTAAGTACCCACATTAACTGGTCAAAGAACGATGGAGGGAGCTACTGCTCATGGCCAAAGATGCGCGTGTCTTCTGGTGCACGGTGCACCCAACAACGGTCAATAAACCACTTTGATTTGCTATAAAGATGGCAAGATCTTATCAAACGAAATGAAGGGCTGCCGCTGGACCTTGACGATGATACTTGAACATAATATTTCAGCAGTGTGTTTTGGTCAGAGCGCATGAAGCACGTTGGGGTTGGGGTGTCCACGTGCCATGCACGCAGGTCTGACAGTAGGGCAGGCTATAATAGCCTACCAAGGCATCGGCGTGACTTTGTTTTTAAATAGAATACTGCGCATACATGAGATATCTGCACACACACACACACACACACACACACACACACACACACACACACACACACACACACACACACACACACACACACACACACACACACACACACACATCTTGTAGGCTATATAGTTATATAAATATGTAAAACTATATAAAAATGTAATAGGCTATGTGCAGCTGGGAAAGACAATCCCCCCAGCTATTCCCATGTGAGATCGACGTAAATTCATTCTATCCCGACGCGTTGCATTGGCTACGCACACAATATCATATGAACAGAAAATAAACCAATCGTCTCCCCGTCTCCTATATTACTGGACGTGAAACAACAGTAGTGCCGTGCTGCTCAGTGCTCACAAAGCGCACGCTCCCCTGGCCGACAGACAGGTTGGTTGTTCAGGCACACGCGTGGTTGAATCCGCCTCCCTGGTATATTTATTCTGAACGGGAGCCAACCGGGTTGAGACTCTCTGGGCTGCATGGCGCCCCGATCGCGCACTGAAATGGCAATTTCACTATAACTACAAAGAATTCGGACCCGAGCCGACAGACAGACTTCAGCCACCAGACCCAGAGACGATAAGGCAGGGCGGGTTTGCTCCACTCTCCAACCCGTCAGACAGCTGCTCTACAAAAAGAAAACAAATATAGAAGAGAAAGAATTTGGAGAGGCAAGCGGCGCGCGTCTCCGGATGGATAACAGCTGGGCTGACACATTGAAGCGGGGGGTTTTGGGGGGCAGGACGCACGAGGCAGACCACCAGCTCCCTCTCAAGATTGCTTGATTGCTTGAATACTTTATTTAGCAGTTTGCAAAAAAGCACATAAAAGTACCATTCTATACAAAGGGATGATACATTGGATTAAACCCAAGAAAGCACTAAGGCTTGTTTCCATTGGGGTCCTGTGTATTCAATTCATAGAGTCAGATCGATTCAGAGATAGCCTGAATACCAGGACCTTAATAATAGGTTGGAGGAAGTGACTGGCGGAGGAGCCCCTCGATTCTGAACACAGCCGGTGCTGATCACCCGATTCGGAGCCAAGTTGAGTCACTATGGGTGCTTGACAAGAAAACCACGACATGCCAGAGAATGTTTCGTTTTTCAGGAATCGCACGGATCTGGGACTGGGACAGGGGGACGACGATCTGGGTCTGGGACAGGGGGGCGGTGGCCGCGCGCTGGCGCCGGGGGTAGCGCGTCCCGCCTGGGCCATCACGGTGCTGGCCAGCGTGCTGATCTTCACCACGGTGGTGGACGTCCTGGGCAACCTGCTGGTCATCATCTCGGTGCTGAGGAACCGAAAACTCAGAAATGCAGGTAAGTCCCAAAAACAATAGCTATTCATTGTTTTTTTTAGCTACTGTGGCAATTTATAGGAGGATGCGAGTGAGAGGCATTAGATCTATTTTCAGTTTTTTTTGTGTGCGTGTGTACGCACGTGTAACGTAGCCTATTTGCCGAGTCCACAAATAAATAACATCTGTGTATGAAGCCTGTCTTTTTTTCTGAGTGGCTTGTGTATAAGCCAAGGGGGTAAATATAGCACTCACACTGAACCTTACAGTACAGCCACTATCCCTCCATGAAACAATAGGCTACATCATAACCATGGCTTATTTTCCAAAACAG
>NC_137606.1:13669903-14007403 GCF_963280865.1 Gymnoscopelus braueri
AGCGGTTCCAATAGGAGACACAAGGGAGACTCTTTGTATCTCCTACCGGAACCGCTGCCAGTCATCAAATTATTGGCTTAGGAATGCGACAAAAACTAAAAATATCCATGAATTCAAGTCTCCATGGGGTGACTAATCGATAGAAAAAAAGTCATTTTGGGGGTGAACTATCCCTTTAATGACCTAGCAAATCTTTTATGCATTCGGTGCCGACTCCCGACTTTAATTTGGGCTAACCATCTGCAAAACAGTGGTTTTGTAGAGTTGAATGAGGAATGGCGCATGACCATAGAGTTATAATACAGTACTACTGTTAGCCCCACGTGACACGACCCAGCTGTGCGAAGTGACGGACCAGTGGAGCGGGCGGAGCTGCCGCTGCCACTCTCCCTCACAGTAACTTTAACAGCACAGCAGTTTAGTTAAACTGTCGTGATTTACTGTCATGCATTATTTATTTATTTTGGTGAGATCTGAAGCAAACCCCCCCCCCAAAAAAAGCTATTAACCCATTAAGACCTGGAACGCATCTGTGTCATTTTAGAATTCTTTGGCTATTCAAAAATAGCAGATATACAAGCTCATAGCGCGGCACCGAGTGCCGCGCTATGAGCTTGTACTGTAGATCTGCTATTTTTGAAGAATCTTGATATTTTTTTTGAAAAATATTTAAGAATTGCCTCAGGTCTTAATGGGTTAAAATACACGATTTAGCCAAGGCCCATATAGGCGCATGTTTTTATCTGTGGCGGACCCGGGATGGAGTTATGACATTTTTCTACTGTACCACTCATCCTAGGATATCATAACATCTTAGAAAAGGTAAGAAAAACGTGGGGCAAAATTCCACTTTTGCACTTTCACTGCCAGACTTATTTCTGGCTGCGTGCACCCACTGCCAGCGATCTTTTAGATTTTCTTACCTTTTCAAGTAGTCACAGAATATTTATCTCCAGTAGGATTGGTCCCCTGATGGTTGCTAATCACGGAGGGTTTCACTGTGCTTCCGCGAGAAGAAAAAAAATTCACCGCGATCTCCCGTTCGCTTGTTATACGCCGTTGAAAATAGCATGTCTCTGCAACACCTGAAAATGACTGCTCTACAAGCTCAAATGTCACTCTTTTAATACATAAACCGACACAAACAAAGCAGATTCTGCTAGTATAACAGTACGAAACCCAACACAGCATCTCTTCTTTTGAATGTCACAACTTCCTCTTGATTTTTCAATTAAGTATTATACGGATCCGCAGATCCAGTCCGGGGTAAATAAGTAAATAAAATGATCTGTCAGGTTTAGTGCTTCATTTTTATGTCATGTTGGAGTTGCTGCTAATGGGGGGATTTGTGATGAATAGCTACATTTCAGCACAATATGTCAATTTTAGTTCAGGGTCATCACCAGAGGACCAGGCAGGTGACCCATCTGGTATATACTGAAACAAATCCACTGCATCACAGAGCCAGTGCAGGGAGGCAAATATTGGCATGTTGCCTCATGCACTTCTATTTTCTGTTTGATGGCACACACTTAAATCAAAAAGTGGCCCTGAACACCCTGTATCTAAGCCTCTGTGAAGCACAGGCTGAGGCCGGAACAAGGTTGCTGTATCTGGGTTAGACATCCTTTCAGTTGGGAATTTCTCCAGTCTAGCATGACTGACCAGTTCACTGAAAAGATGAAAAGTTAAGTCGTTGAGTCCAAATGATTATGCCCATGGTGGAGGGATCATCTAATCATCTGGTACGATACTGGAGCATACTGTCATTTGACTGTGTTCCTGCAATCATCTTTAGGAGTTTAGGACCCTTCTTGCAGCGATCGCTCGGTTACAGTACCGTGTCTCAAACAGCCGCTAAACACGCCACAGTCCCTCCAGTCCGTTCAGACTGGCTATAAGTACAACGCTAATTTTCACCATTAGCCCATGTCTCGCTTACCTTGACGGTACAACAAAACCAAACTTGGGGATTATGTTGCATAAAAGGAGTAGAGTACTCCATGTTGTGGAATGTCTCTCTTGTTTTGATCAGAATTGCAAATAAACGCCTGTGTAAAATGCAACGGTCACGTGATGTGTGCGGACAGCATTGTGTGTGCCCTGCTGCCAATGGACGTGATCCATTGGCTCACGTCCATTTCTCCCCCTCCACAGCGGTGGATCTCAAAGTGGGGTCCGGAGACCCCCAGGGGTCCTTGTGGGTTTTCCAGCAGGTTAATATAGCATGAAAATCAGTTTAACCCTATATACATTGGCTAATTGAAAATAGCCGATCAACAAGCTCACAACGCGGCGCGTAGCTTGTAGATCTGCTATCTTCAGAAAATCTTGAAAGAATTCAATGTGAACATTTTTGAATATGTTTGAAACATTCTCACAACACAGATCTTGTATGGGGGTCCCTGGCACATAACATTTTCAGATGGAGGTCTGCGGCCAAATACACATTAATTTAGGGGTCCTTGACATGAAAAAGTTTGAGAACCACTTTACAGTAACCAATCTCTCTATAGCCCATCTCCTCTGCCTGCTTTTCATTTTCCTCTCTTCCCCTCCCAACAGTAGTTCATTCAATCTCCTGTCCTCTTCATCAGTAATTCTCCTTACTTCTCCGCTCTTCGATCTGCTCTCTTTCCTGCCCTCCTGGTCTCACATCCTCCGCTCTGAATAGAACTGCTGAGGTTTATTGCGTTCACGCGAAGGTGGACACGTGTGGACTGAGCAGAGAGTGTGAATGCCACGTGCACTGTTGCACTGTTGCACTGTTGCACTGTTGCATTGTTGCACCGTTGCTGTTGATGTTTTGTGCCACGTGCACTGTAAAAATCCTCAGTTAATTTAACTCTGAGCTTAAAAATGTACCCAACTGGACCCATATTTGAACAGTCAGTGTTCAATTAACACTTCGTATTTTACTGTGTCCATTGAAGGGTAGACATATATATGCAAGCCGCCTCATGACCGATCACTGACCTGTTTTCATCACGTTACTCCACTCACCTGCTCCGTTCCCCGCCACCCTGGTGGGAAGAAATAATGGGTAACGGACTCGCTACAATCACATCAGGACAAGAGGGTTCTCGCCCTATTGTAAACACAATAAGAAACGTGCGGTGGCTAGCGCCTTGCATCTTAGACCCCCTGTGGTCAGAGTGAGGGTTGGGGTGGGGGGGGTGGGTTCTCATTGATATGCACGTGGCGTTTCACAGACCTGGGAGCTCTCTTGGCATCCACCTCCTAATGAAAAGGAGCCAATTAGAGTGCATCAGAGAGGGAGTGGGGACTCCTGAGGCAGACCGGGTGAGAGGAGAGACCTTTTGTAGAAGTAGTCCACAGAGAGAGAGAGGGAGATAACACTCTCAGCCCTGCTTTTTGAAGCCTCACCGCTGCTACTCGCTCCGTCTCCCTCTGAGTCATCTCTCACTCTCCTCTTTCTCTCCTTTACTCCCCTAGCATCTGTCTATCTTTCTCTCTCTGTCTACTTCCCTCTCTCTCTCTCTCTCTCTCTCTCTCTCTCTCTCTCTCTCTCTCTCTCTCTCTCTCTCTCTCTCTCTCTCTCTCTCTCTCTCTCTCTCTCTCTCTCTCTCTCTCTCTCTCTCTCTCTCCTCTCTTCATCGTTCGGTGTTCTGCTCTGTCATTCTATTCCATCTCCTCTCAAGCGCAAACCCTTTGTTCATCGCTACTTCTACATTAAAGGAGAAGTTCACCCAAAAAAGGACTTATTTTCTAACAATTACACACTCCATGAAGCCTTGAATTCATGGATAATGTTTTGTTTTTGTCACATTCCTAAGCCAATAACTTGATGACCGGCTGCGCTTCCAGTAGGAGACACAAAAGAGACTCTTTGAGTCTTTCTTTCCCCTTTCCCACCTGCACTGAAAGCCGTACATTCACTGGCAGTGTTCCATATTGCATAACGTGGGTGTCGATTTCCATAAAAAATTGTTCCATTAAGCTCCCCGGTCTCGACCTAGTATCATTTATGTATCTCGTTTGTAATGAGAGCATCAGATTTCAGTAATGTAAAAGTTTTGTTTTATGAAGAAAACAGCTTCATAAGAACATAACTAAGAGATTTGCTGAAATGTTCTTTTTACACGAATAAATCATCAGCAATATGCTAAGTAAGTGTCACATTCTCTAAAGTACTTCACTTCATTTCATTGTAGAGACAAGACCTCACTACAGTATATAGTTGACAATAGGCAATATGTGTATGTAATATGTTCATGATTCTCTCTCACACGTAACATTGTGAAGCATGCAGTTAGGTGAACTCAATCATTTAAGGCAACGCTGGTGGGCAGTTTACAATAGGCTTATCTCTAAATGGACATAATCTTTATAATCTTCAACAAACAAAACGACTTCACAAGAGATTAGCTAAAAATATATGTTTTACATTCATAGATTATCAACTACAATGCAACTTTAACAAGTTAAAGTTGTTACAGCTGTTTATGTATGGCTGATAAAACTCATAAATGTCTTTTTAAAGTTGATCCAATCTCTTAGGTTTTCATTTTAGAAATGTGTCATGTGCTGTAAATGAAGCTGGACCTAAAATGAAGTTGCCTAAACTCACTTCAGATCTTATTAAATCCTCCTCAATGTGAGGGAGTAAATTATGGCAGGGAATGCCATGTTCTATTGTGGGAAGTGGCATGAAATTAAGATATACTGTAGCCATAACAAATTATAGCTCATCAGATTGCTCAAGTCAAATGCCACAGTGTCACATTGCTTTTTCACACCAGCGCATATTAATTATGTCGCTGGTGAATTATGATCATCAAAGTAAATCATTCTCTCTAGGGGCTCACAGCATAGAGAACACTTAACCATTCATTTCATATTCATTTAATCAGATCCTCAGTAACTAATGCAGTACTGCCGTGTGAGTGCAATGACACACCAGCGCTTTACACAAACACCCGCAAAGTTCACTTCAGTCTCTTCCTCACCCCAACCGCACCCTCTCCGTTCCTCCCTCCCCTTCTAATGCTGTCACTCTTAAACACTCATCATAGTCTATTATTAAGTATCGGAAAGAACTGGTGGAGAAACTTTTCTATTAATACCTGAGCAGCTGTCTGCCCACATCTATAATTGATACAAGCGGCACTTGTTTTTGCTGTGTGAAACTCTGCTGTGCAGTCCTTCTACCGTCAGCCCCCCAAGCACATTTATGTGTGTGAGTGTGTGTGTCTTTAGGGGTCCGATGTTATGGACGTAGCTTTATCCATGGCTGAATCCTTTCCTCTTGTCCAGCTGGGTAGAGGCCAGTGCCTCGCCTCATTAAATGTTATAACCCCTTATTGTGCGGTAAGTTTGTTGTGTGTGTGTGTGTGTGTCTGTGTGCGTGCGTGCGTGCGTGCGTGTGTGTGTGCATGTGTGTATGTGTATGTGTATGTGTATGTGTATGTGTATGTGTATGTGTATGTGTATGTGTATGTGTATGTGTATGTGTATGTGTGTGTGTGTGTGTGTGTGTGTGTGTGTGGTGTGTGTGTGTGTGTGTGTGTTAGAGCTTGTCATTGGTAATGGCCCCCTGGGGAAAGATCTGCCTCTTCATTTGCTCGCCGTCTACCCTATCATGTCCCGTATTCCCTCCTTCTCTGTCCCTCCCTCACTTCTTCCTTTCTTTCTCTCCAGTCTTTATCTCCTGACAGCCCTCCTCTCATTTCCCGTATCTCCCCTCCCCTTTCCATTCCTCCTCTCCCCCCCCCTTTTCTTCGTCGGCTCATCTTCTTCTCCGCCGCTATCCTTCCTTCTACCCTGGCTGTCTCCTCCTGTTTTCCTGTCCTCCTGGCTCCCTTCCAGTTTCTCACTATTTTTGTTCTCCCGTCTCAGAATGTTATTTAGCCTGTCTAGACGTTTTAATACTCTCCTGTGCATTGTATACAGAGCTCATGCTGGAATCTTCAAATGACAGGCAGTTAGGGGTACATAAAAGAGGGTACACAGTAAAATCCTTAATTTATCTGACTTATATTAACACTCAGAGTTATATATTAACACTCTATTGTCACGTTTTACGACATGGCACCTAAGGGACCATGCCGTTTGTTTGTATAACAGTGGTTCTCAAACACGTTCATGTCAAGTACCCCCCGATTGATATGTATTTGGCCGTGGACCCACATCTGAAAGGATTTTGTGCCAGGGACCTGAGACTTGTTTTTTCAAAGAATTTTGAAATTAGCAGATCTATAAGCTCACAACATCGCATCGTGACACGTTGTGAACTTGTAGATCGGCTCTGTTTCACGCACATTTTCTTCACTTACTCAATAAATAAAAACGTTTTAATCACTTTGCAATGGTCAGGGACTTTCTTCAGGCATCTGACGTCATGGATCAAATGCATGAAGAAAGGTCCCTGACCGAAACATTGCAAAGTAATTAAAATGTTCTTTATTGAGCAAGTGAAGACGATGTGTGAGTATTTCTTATTCTTTGAATAGACAAAGTATAAAACTTAAAGTAGTTAAAGTGATTTTGATGCTATATATACTATTTTTGCTGGGGACCAGCTGGAATCACTTGTCTAGAAGAGCTTTGTTGTGTCCTTGTGTCTGTCCAAACCACAGCTCCGAGATCCACAGGGATGCCATTTCGGAACTAAAGATTGTCTTGTTCCACTTGAAAATCAGTTATTTTTGGTGAATGTCAAAGTAGGAACTAGAAAAGTGTGCTCCTCTGAGCGCAGGTCTCCGCCAGGCCGGGTTGCCTACCCAGGGCCCAGACATTTTGGAAGTCAGTCATAGCCAATTGGAATGGAATATGGACATGAACCGGGTGCTACTCGGAGCAAAGGTCTCCGTCAGGCCGGGTTGCCTACCCAGGGCCCGCAAACTTTAGTCATAGCCACATTGAATGGGATCTGAAAAATCGAATGTTTGGACACAATCTGTAGGAGTAATATTAAAAAAAAATGTTTAACGAAAATCGGCCACCTGGTGGTTCTATAACAGGCCAATGTGAAACATTTGGGGCAGAGGTTCTGCTCTGGCCTCCAGGGAGTGTACGTGCACAGTTTCACGCCGATCCAACAGTGCCGGACAGACGGACGGACGAGCACACACACACACACACACACACACACACACGCACACGCACACGCACACAAGGACACACGGACGGACGGATAGGGGTGAAAACATAGTCCCGGCCACGACTTCGGCCTGGCAGAGACAAAACTCTGACTGATATCTGGATCACATGACTCCAGAGATAATGTGCACTGCTTTGCATGAGGTTGTAGGAGGACAACATTTGTAGGAGTAGTTGCAAAAAGTGTGTGGTGCACAATCTAGTCTGGCACAAATGGCCCGGAGCCGGTGTGTGCGTGTGCGTGTGCGTGTGTGTGTGTGTGTGTGTGTGTGTGTGTGTGTGAGAGCGTGTGCATGCGTGTGTGTGCGTGTATAGGCGGCTGCATTTGCTTGTGCATGTGTGAGAAAACATGCATCTGTGTGTCTCTGCACATTAGCGTCTGTCCTTTGATTGTGGCCAGTGCTACCAAGCTGGTTGACAATTCCCGGAAAGCCATGGGGGCACTGGCTTAGATGTGTTCCTCAATTTGGTCCAAACCACTCACTGGTCTACTCGGAACATGCACAAAAAAAAAGTGAAGCCTAATTATTAAATCTTATTAGATTTAATTCAATTTTATCAGATTTAATTCAATTTAATTTATTTATTTGATGGGGTTTCCATCAGTTAAAGGTATGGCCATAGTATGTTAGGACGTTGTGATGAACAATCATCCCAAAATCAAAGCCCACCAAACCTAATACCACTATATTTGTCAGGCACACGTGGAAGGACTCAGAATGCAGACACAGAAGGCACTGAAAACTGGTTTTATTCACAAAAACTTCCAAAATAGGCAAGGGGCTGGCAAAATCTAAACTGTGGGAAGCAGGGGGTCGGAATCCAGGGGGGCAGTCAACAAGGGCAGAGGTACCGGCAGGGGCTGGGCAAAAACGAAGTCTAGGGAACAAAACAGAGATCAGTAACGGCAAAACTTGGCTTAGAAACTTGGCTTTAGAACAACGCTTGAGAGCTTGCAAACAAGACAATCTGGCAATGAGCTGGAGAGAGGCTGAGAATTAAATACTGTGGGCATGATTGCAGGTGAGTGAATGCAGGTGGTCACACTGACAGGCACCAGATCCAGACACACCCACACCCCTCCCACTCCTAGGTCAGACTGTGACAATATTAGGCCCATTTTTCTCAAAATGTTGTAGTAATGCAAACGAATGAAATGATAAACGATAAAGCATTATAAATGGATTACATTGCTTCACACAACATTCTGCCAGCTGTTCCAGCTGTGAGATACTGTCAGTGAATGTAAGGCCTCTCTCCTCCAGTGGCGTTTCCAGTCATCTCTATCCTCCATACATCTGGCTAGCTTTCCAAAACTTTCCACCACTGCAGCTTTCTTTGTAACTTCCAAGTACTGGTACATTGGTGCGGGACACCCTCGTGATCGATGCCCACGTGTTGGCTCCCACAGCACAAGTTTGTTGGCTGAGTGCTCCCGGTGTCTGTGGCAGAAGGAACGGCTGTTCCAGATGGCAGAATGTTGTGTGAAGTATTGTAATACATTTGTTTTGCTTCATAATACATAACTTCCTTCTGTTTGCAGTGTTGCAACATTTTGAGCAAAATGGGCATAGGCCCAATATCTACCACAGACGCACAGTACAGTACTGTAAGTCAGTAAAGCCTTGTATAGGTTGCCACTGAAAATGGTCTTGTTCCAATAAACCTGCAGGAGAAAGAATGCAAGTGCAAATTGTACTTTGTTTGTGAATAATTGAAATTGTTCTGAAACTTGAACACTCCGTTCAAGTTTTTGAACAGTGTTGAACCATTTTCTCCAGTTATTTTGCCAATTAAATCCTCCCCACACACATTTATGTGTGTTTTCACTGCTGTTGTATCCTATTGGTTCACCTGCCAGTGAGGAGCCCCCACTGGTGTGTGTGTGTGTGTGTGTGTGTGTGTGTGTGTGTGTGTGTGTGTGTGTGTGTGTGTGTGTGTGTGTGTGTGTGTGCGTGTGTGTGTGTGTGTGTGTGTGTGTGTGTGTGTGTGTGTGTGTGTGTGTGTGTGTGTGTGTGTGTGTGTGTGTGTGTGTATGAACAGCTAATCTCCGACTCAGCTGGACCGATAAGCATGAAACTTTGCACTCCCGGTAGGCAAATGAAAGACAAACCGGCCTTGTGGTGGCACCATAACAGACCGCTTCACGTTTTGGCCTATAATTGTTGATTCCTTGGATCAACCTTAGATGCAACTCCCCTTGTCAGGCCCATTTCCTCCTGACAAGATTTTCAGCGAGGTTTCTTCAAAACACACATTTTCTACTACTCCCACAGATTTTGTCCAAAACCTGCACCGATTGGCTACGATTGGCTTTCAAAGTTTGTGGGTGAGACCCGTTAAAAAATAAGAAGCCACAAATCCTGAACACCTCACGACTGACAAAGCCCTGGGTAGACGAGCAGGCCTGGCGGAGATCTGCACTCAGAGGAGTGCACCTTTCTATTTATTGATTTAATGTAGTTTAGAGAGAAAAGAGTTAAAAGGCAACTGTGTGAACAGTTGTAAAAACAAACTAAAAGCACATTAATTGTCTTGTCAGCTGTGGTAACAATTTATTTATTTCATAAAACTGCAATCCATAAATGTCATGTCCTATCCAGTTTTAACACAGGTCCCCTGCACAAGCACCAACATTTGTACTATTGATCTGAGAACAGGTTTGGGAAAGGGAGTTGTTTCCATCAGATTTCTTTATGGAATATCTCTTGTCAACCAGTAGCAGTGACCAGAATCTACATTTCTCAATAGAAGAGCAGGGAAGCTACACCTCCAACCGCCACGGTTGGTTTAGTTATCTCGTATTAACATACTCTACCTTACGGAATGATTAAACTAAAGTGTTATTCACAAACAAGTTGAGGGTTCATTTAGATGAGAGCTGAATGAAATGATTGGATAAGATGTCTATTCCAAATGATGAAGACAACTAAGAAACAGTACAGAATATAATGCTCCTGCAGTTATGTTATCAAATGTATGGCAGAAGGCAAGTCCATGAATTTGACCACAACTACCAGATCAAAACATCATAATTTCTTTTTTTTCTCTTTTTATCCCACGATTGTGTAACCCATTTTTTTCACCCAGTGCCAATTGCCTAAGCATGTAATCCTGGGTGCTACTCTCCCTCTGCCAGTCTGGGGAGAGTCCCGAACTGAGCTCATGCTTTCTTCAATGCATGAGGAGTGAGCAGGCTGCTTCTTATCATCTGACAGGGGGGAGTTTCCCCGGTAGGACGTAGAGTGTCGAAGGAACACGTTATTCCAATCAGTTCCTTTCCCCTCCATCAGGCGCCCCGGCTGACCAGGGGGAGTCGGTATAGAGACCAGGATTACTGCATGTTTTTTGTGAGGGTACTACCTACCCTAGGGGACACGGGGAGAACATGCAAACTCCACACAGAAAGGCCCTTTCGCCAACCCCACCTAGGGTATGGGCACTGATGACGCAGAGGAGAGAACATGCCCCCCAGCGACCACAGCATCCCCGGCGGGAAACTAAACCCGCGACCTTCTAGCTGTGAGGCGACAGTGCTACCGACTGCGCCATCATGCCCCCCCCCCCAAAAAAAAAGCCATCACCATTTCTGTATATGCGGAGCTTGTTGTTCCAACGTGTGCAATCCACCAAGGTATGGTGCAACCTACTGAAGTAATCATAGGCTACTGTAGGTAAAAACAGTCCCAGTCTTAGTTTGCAGAAGGCGTAAGCGAGGATGGTGCAACCAGCGTACTTAAAATGCCACGATTAAGACCACGTGTAAGCTCTGTTGGTGCAACAGAGCAGGTGATTACATACTAATCTGTTTAGTAGAGTGTACTGTACAGGAAGCATGGCAATAACAACAATAAGAAATTCGAACCCTTTAAAAAAAATTTGCGACACCTCTGAACATCGGTTTGGCAGACAGCGTAACACTTTCCTCATAATCGCACGTGAATCCAAAGGTGCCATTAAAGACGGCTAATGTGCTTGTGTGTATTGGGGATTCATATGCATGGGTTAGTACGTGTGCTTGTGTTAGATGTTGTGTGAAGCTGGTATATGGGTTCAAATTGAATTCATTAGTTCCGCTCTGCAGTAACAAGTGCAATGTAAGTGTGCCTCTGTATATTTGTGTGTGTGTGTGTGTGTGTGTGTGTGTGTGTGTGTGTGCGTGCGTGCGTGCGTGCGTGCGTGCGTGCGTGCGTGCGTGCGTGCGGCCGTGCGTGCGTGCGGCCGTGCGTGTGCGCGCATGTGCGAGTGCATGTGCATGAGTGAGAGAGAGCATGTGAAAGTTGCTTTGCGTGCACGTTTGTTGTGAGCCTATATGTGTGTGTGTGTGTGTGTGTGTGTGTGTGTGTGTGTGTGTGTGTGTGTGTGTGTGTGTGTGTGCAAATATGCATGGGCACATGTACGATTTGCTGTTTGTACAACACCAGTGCTAATATCTCACTCCCCTCAACCATGGGAGTGTGTCATTATTTGTTATGCGTATGCGAGTGTGTATGTGCGTGCATGTTTCAACCATGGTATGTGTGGATTTTTATCAGTTTAAACAGAGACAGGGAGTGCCAATACAGGGTTATCTTTTTCCCCCTCTCTCTCTCTCTCTCTCTCTCTCTCTCTCTCTCTCTCTCTCTCTCTCTCTGATGCACTCTTCACTAATGTAACACGATTTGTTGGATTCCCATGACATTTACTTATCTGAAAGCACGCAGGCTCCCATCATTTCACAGGCGTACAGCATTTGCAGCGACAAAAACGCCTCCCTCGCCAGCCAAGCTCCAGTGCCTGATGACTCCACTTTCTGACTGCCACTCGGCGCCTCCGTTTGTATTATTGTATTCATGAAGTTTACCCAACGGGGGATCATAGCAAGGCGACAACACAGGGCCAAGTGCATTGAGCGCAACATTGAAACGGTCTTACTCAAGCATACATGCACGCACACAAATACACACACTACACGCACCACATATACAGTACAATCCTTCTGAACACTGCCCACACCCCGTTGAGCCAATACACTTGAGATGCATACAATATAGTATGTACTGTAATGTATGCAGTATGTGTGTGTACGTGCACACACACACACACACACACACACACACACACACACACACACACACACACACACACACACACACACACACACACACACACACACACACACACACACACACACACACAAATCATCCCCAAGAGGGACAATGAAAGTTCTCTCACAGAGTTCGCTATAGTCTCAGCAGTGCTGCCTTTGAACCCTGCCATAATTCCGAAAGGTACAATAGCCCATTTAAAGTTGGCACTTGTCCTAAAACATAGGCGTAAACTACGACTGTGCAAATGACTATTTGGGTACAGAGACACATAACTGGAAGGTCCCCAACTCTTTTCCCACCACAGTCAATGAGTCCAATCAAAGTGAACAAGACACTTAAAGGTAGGGTAAGTGATTTACTTTGGTTAAAATAAGTGTTAAATAGCTTTATATTCTGATAGTACTCATTGCTATAGAGTGTTTGTTCAGTAAAAAGGAGTCTCCATGTCTCTCCAGCTCTTTATTAAACAGAAAATGCATTGTCGGTGCTCTCTCCTGATTGGCTTAAATGTTGTCACCTATACCTGAAAATGTACTATATTCTGTTTACTAAAGAGCTGGAGAGACACATCTGACCAACAAGCGCTCTGTAGCAATGATTACTATCGGTATATAGTACTTTAACCTTTTTAACAAAACACAAAAAAAATACCAAACTAGAAAGAGTGCTCCTCTGAGCACAGGTCTCCACCAGGTCAGGTAGATTAGTGTGGGCCAGCAATGTTCGGAATTCGCCAATCAGGCTGGAATGTGAAAAATCGGACGGATCACTTGACTTAAGAGATAATATGTACCGATTTGCGTGATATTTGGATAACATTTGTAGGAGTAATATTGAAAAAAAAGCCTCCTGGTGGCGCTATAATAGGGCAATGTAGAAAGGGTGGCATTTGTTCCTCAGCGTAGTGCAAATGTGCGTGCAAAGTTTCACCGCAATGGTTCATGATTTGCGGTATTTTGTTCCAAACGAGCCACTCCTGCAAACGTGTTAAGATGTCAATCTTAGCCAATCAGGATGGAATATGAAGAATCAAACAGATCCGTTTTGATCACATGACTATAGAGATGATGTGTACCGATTTGCGTGAAATTTTTATAAAATCTGAAGCTAATCTCACACACGGACGAACGGACGGACAGACAGGGTGCAAAACATACTCTCTCGCCATGCCTTCGGCCTGGCGGAGACAATAACACACCGAAAGTGTCATTGATGTGAGCGTCACTGACACGTGTCAAGTTGTTCATATTGAAGGTAAATAAGCTGATCCGTGCAACTTAAGCCAGGAGGTGTGCCTGGCAATAGAGCTCACAGACACTCAATGCCCGTCTCTGGAAGCTTGTTTCTAAACAGTCTATGTCATTGCAGCAGTAGGCCCAGTAGTTACATAGTCTTGATTAATTTCCCATATACAACTGCTAGTTTAAATCCTTGTTATCAATATTTGCTACTTTCCATACGGTAGACTGTGCTGTGTATGCGTAGTTCACGCCTACTCAGACCACAGCACACTTCTGGTTGGCTGCTGCTCTGTCTCATCACGCTGCAGCAGCGGCAAAGTTGAACTTTTGTCAACTTTGCCAGTCCGCTTTGTGCTGGTTCCGCCTCCTGCCGCAGCAAGCGTTCGCTCCTTGCCATTTACAATGCATTGAACCTCGCCACTTTCTCAGAACGCAGAAGCCGAATACTCCTGCCCGGGCAAATGCAGCCTAATAGCTATCCAGGCTGCAGCACTAGACTACAGGGAGAAGGAGCAAAAAGGTGTCATCATCGTAATTCGATAATCACAATCTGTGTTCAAAGTTACAATTAGGCGTGAGGTCTCCTTAAACTTTAGGTTATTGTTTTGCTAGCTTAGGTCAGCTTGACAAGTCGTGCCATAATTCATCTCTGTGTGAAACACCTGGTTTTTAGGGAGTGAAGTTGGTAAACGACAATTAATATCTGTGACAAGTCCCTCCCTGTTTTTACAGGAAACACTTGAATAATATATGGAATCAAATGGCATTCTGCTAACCTTTTTTATGAGGCCTTTAACCCCCCTCTCCACTCACTCATTGTCAGCCAATCCGGAAAGTCTGATAAACCTCACGGCAAAACCTTTTGTCAGGCTGCACAACCACAGAGATTCAAAGACAACATGCAAGCTAGATGTCCTATCCAATAACACTCAAAGGTAATCAGATTGTTGTGTTGAATTAAGATCACTATACAAAATGATGTATGATTAAGTATACAGCATGATTCATGTACTGTACTTTACTGTGTTACAATAGCACTTTGGTGGTTTGGATCAGTACGCCCCAGCAGATGTCTTTTCAGAAGCAAGCAGGCGAGTGTGTCTATTCCATGCTTTTTAGAGTGCCGTGGGGACGTGACTCGCTCTGGGAGAGCTGGATGTTTTGATGAGCTGTCTTACCCAACTGGGTTGGCTGTTGCATAAGCTGAATGGTATAGCATGGTCGGTCTACATACTGCGTTTGGGAATCTCTTCCTGAATGTGCATGGAATGTGCTGGCTGAGGCTGGGTACATACTGCACAGTATGCCTTGCTAATTGGCATGAGGGCGGAGTTGTCACCTGGTTTGAGATGTGCGTGGTTCTCGTCAGGCTTGGTCTTCCCTCCAGAACTTCAGTTGTACCGACTCCATTACGTATAGAATTTATACACACTACACACCACACCACTACTGGTGTAAAAGTTGTGAGTGCATAAAGAAATGGTAAGTGGATTTGGGGGGATTTAATGCAGCATATACGTGGACTTGGTGTGAAAAGGTCTCTTTGGCAAATATTTCAACTTGATTTCAGCAATGTGAGTGCTGGGGGCCTATAGGCCCCATTAGAACTTTAAATTTACAGCACCTCTGATGCACAATGCAATAATAAACAGAAGACTAAGCTAGAAACTCATAATACTAGAAACTATCACTCATAAAATAATGAGAGAAAAACTGTCAGCACCAAAATACAGGACCGGTGTTTTCTGGTGAGGAAATTCCTACACTCAGCAGCTAAGACATGAAAAGCAGAGAAACGAACAGGTGAAAACTATGACAAACACATTGGCTGAATTTCTCTGCTGGCCATGAGCTCACACAGTGGGTATAGGATTAGCACCAGTGATAGTTGGACAGTTCCCACATTGCTGATAGCCCCGAGTTCAGCACTCTGGATAGCAGCCATGACAACTCATAACTTTTTGATAATTTTCTTAGCCTGCATTGAAAATGAAGACAAATGTTTCTGTGCGGCCCCATTCATTATAGCCATATGGGAAAACGATGAAGTCTGCGACTCTGCACTGTTGTTAGTTCTGTGTTACTGTTGAGTATTTTATCTGTCTAATAACATTTTGTTTGGCTATTCCATTGCTGGATGACGTTACAATGTGATCTGGGAACAATTGGACTAGTTCAATTAAAATACATATAGGCTACTGCTTGTGTCCTTGTGTTGCTATGCGGCAAACATACAGAGACTTTTTTGTTTCAATCCAGAATTTCAATCCAAAAAAAACCTGAATGTTACAATTCAGTCTTCATGTGCTACCTCTAGGGACCATCATATAAGTGTAACATTGCTTTTCATTGTTACTTGGATGACTGCATACCAACCATGCAAATCGTCCTATTGAAAAATATCATGTCGTTCACCAATTAGCATAATAGAGAAATGTGTTAATTTGTTATAAGTAGGCTGGACTACTCTAATGCATTGCTCTTAGGTGTGCCCAAAAACAACTATAAATCAATATAAACTCAGCCTGCCAGAATTTCAACTGGAACGGACCATTTACCGGGGACTGGAGACTGAGAGTGTGTCGACCATTTTGCAACGTCTACAGTTCAATTCCAGCTGGAGACCTGTATTTCATGTTATTAACCCCCATGCCCTGTTTCTTCTCTCTGTATAATAAATGATATGTTTATGTATGTTATGTAAATCTAAATACCAAAAAAAAAAGAAAAGAAAAGAAAAATACATTGAGGGAAACTCGGTACAGTGTTCTGGGGACTCTAGAAATGTCTGATAATACATATTTTGAATGTATAACTGTACATGGACTGGGAATGCTAGAAACAGCATAGGTGATGTTGTTGGCTCCTCGTGACTATGGAGAGTTTGTGAAAGTGTGTAATGGGGGTGACATTGTGTGGTAAAGCCCTTACAAATTCACTCCCAATCCATGTCACGTCTAGTAATGGATCATTTTCAGGCGGCACAATGTCCAAAAAATAGGTGCATATTTACATTTAGTGCTCACATAATGTGGAGGATTTCTCAGTTTGAGTGTGGCGCTGAATACTGAGTGCCCGCTGGTGGCTATGCGACCACAGTATGTGTCCTACCCACTGAATGGCACGCACACACGCACACGCACACACACACACACACACACACACACACACACACACACACACACACACACACACACACACACACACACACACACACACACACACACACACACTCTGGGGTTTCCTACACAATAAATCAATAAGAAGCCTCAGTCAAGCAGCATGAGGGAGAGTCACTCTCTCGTCACAGTCCCTTGGCTTTTCTTCACTGAGTTGCGCACTCTGTTAGTGTTCTCTGAGGGAAATGTGCAGTGGTGGGAAAAGTTTTTACTTAAAAGGACCACGTCACCCATTTTCAACATATTTTCATATAATTGGTCCATACTAATACTCATCATAATATGGTATTTGTATCTATTCAGTCTATGTCTCAGAGGAGGGCTGTGGACAGTTCAGAAACCCGCCTAGTGATATCATTGATTGGGAATCCAAGCTAATAGAAACCGCAGGCTTTCTATTCCTGGAAAGTTGGCATGCTTAAATAGAAGCTGTTGTGCAAGCATTAATAAAAAATGAAACAAAACATTTGAAATCTTGTTTGAAATGACCAAACCAATGATTATACCAAACCGTTTCTAAAATAGCAGATCTACAAGCTCACAGATCGGCTATTTTCGAATAGCCCAAGTATGAAATAGGGCCTAAGTGGTTAACGCATGTAGTAGTAATAATCTAAGGTTTTCAAATAACTGTAGTGGACACTTGTCACTGAGATGTAGTGGAGTAGAAGTATTAAGTATTGAAAAATGGACATACTCAAGTTAAGCAAAAGTACCTCAAAGTTGTACTTACTGTAAGAACAGTACTTGAGTAAATGTACTTGGTTACTTTCCATCACTGGAAATGTGTTGCAAAACCCAGGCAGCATTAATTTGTGTCACCTTCTGACACTCTGGACTTTGTGTGTGTATGTGCGAGACAAAGGTCACACTGTCATTATAAGTGGCAGTGCATGTGATGGGAAGTGGCAGGCCACCAGCGTACTAATACACAGCATCATCCAGAGTGTTACTTTAACTGGAACTCTGTATAAAGAGTACAGTACAGGTCCATTTCTACACTCACAGAGTGAAATTAACACTTTGGATTTTGCTGTGTACAAGTGATGATAGTAGAAGGACTGAACTGTCAGGGGACACACACACGCACGGTCACAGACACACGCGCACACGCACGCTCACAGACACGCGCGCTCACGCACACCCACACACACACACGTTAAACACACAGACACGACTCAAGTCACACTTTCCAAACTGGCACGCAATATCTGCATCATTATCAAATTCCATTCCTTTGACTCTCACACTCACTCACTCACTCACTTACTCACTTACTCACTCACTCACTCACTCACTCACTCACTCACTCTCACACACACGCACGCACACGCACACGCACACGCACACACACACACACACACTGTACATATATCTTACAGTAATAAAATGGGGCCTATAAATTGCATCATGATCCAAAGAATACAGGGGGAAAATATGTTGATTGTATGACCTACGGTTCAAGAGTTATAGGCCAAAATGTGAAGTGGGCTGTTGTAGCACCATGAGGATATTTGAATAATTTGGGATGAAGGTTCGTCCTTGGCTTAGTGGGAATGTGCGTGCACAATTTCCCAGCAATTGGGCGCATGCATGATGTGTGGCATTTTGTGCAAAACGAGGCACCCCCGCAAACTTTGGAAGCCAATCATACTCAATCGCAATGGAATATGAGAAATGTGACAGATATGTCTTGATCACATGACTACAGACAATTCCTTTGATTCCATTCCTTTGACTCTGTCTACCGGCCCCACTGCACGCAGCCGGCCCAGCCGCGGTCAGCCACAAGGTGACTTTGAAATGCCAGCTTCATTAGCATGGCATGATGAATACAGAGGGGCCGGCCTCACTGGCCTTCTGTGTGAGAGACATCAGCGTAAGTCAGCACCACTGCACTCGCACACATGAAAAGCATCCTTGGTGTAATTGGACCGATAGAGCTCATTTCAGCAGCGAGGCTCCCAAATAAGACTGCCGGCTGAGATTACCTGAGTGGTTGACTCATTAGTATTATCACCATCCTTCTCCTCTCTCTCTCTCTCACTCTTTCTTGTTTGGGGATACTTTGCCAAGAAGCTGGAAAGAGAACTATATAGCTTTTTAACCCCTTTTTCTCTCGTTTTCTCCGTGCCAAATGCCAATTCGGGCCTCCGGTGAGGAGCCCCCACCGGCAGGACGTAGAGAGCCTCCGTCCTACACTTCCTGCTAACAGGTGCCGTCCCAGCCCAAAGCAGTACGTGCAGTGACAAATGTCACCGTCTCCGTCTGTCTTCTCTCCCTCGAACACAGGCCAATATGTGTTCATATAGACACTCAACAAAGCTGGATGCATTGCGGTGGATTCGAACCCCCAGCCTCCAAAGTACTTCACCACTGCGCCAACCGAGCGCCGGATATAGAACCATGACCCTTGTTTCTATGAGGGGCTGTAGGTCAACTCCCAATTCCTGTTTACCAGCCCTATTAAAAAAAAAATCAAAAATAGCCACTGTACAAGTTCAAGCATTTCAATTCATTTTATTTTATTTTCGTCTATAATGACCTGCTCAACATAGCGATGCAAAGGTGAAAGTTGTTAAAAGGAGGGCATTCTGGGCAAGTTTCCCACATCTTAAATACAGCATCCGTCAGCCTCTGCTCATTTAACCTCTAACCAGCACAAGGTTTTGCTGAGCACACCTGCTCTTTTGCAGCATCATGCACTCACACATTGGGAGCCGCCCAGCAGTTTGTCTATGCAATGGAGAATTACGTGCCTTGCTCAAGGACACCTTGACAGTAATAATTGTTGAGGCAGAAGGGGCTTTCTGACTCAAGCCTATGCAACAATTTCCTCTCGCGGCGAGTAAACAACGCATACTCACACCCATTGCGTCCCAACGGGTGACGTGTTGGGATAGGGTTTGACCACGCAGCTCCTATTTGACGCAAAGGGACTCTCCTGCGTCAGGCGTTGGCGCGACGGGGTTGACTTGTGCGTTTGTAGATCGGCAATTTCCGACGTGCGATACCGTCGCCGATTTACACACGGTTTGGTTTGTATGATACAGGATTAAGAATGCTGGCTTTCATACCGGAATGCTTACGTAGATTGTAAACATAATGTAGCCTAACTTATAAAACAAAACAGCAGTATTTTATTGTTAGCCAAAAAGGTACAAAAAGGTGTAGTACTTAATCAAACTTTTTGCTCATGCCATTCATTTTGTCTGTCTTTCACAAATGAATGATTATACTACTAGGGCAGGGCCTATCAAAATAAACTAGTGTGAGTACATGTTATTGTTGGCTTAATTTTTGGTGTTGCACTACCTGGGGAAAGATCCACCATCCGCCACTGACAGGCATAGAATATATTATGCCCTCAGGGTACGTAACAGCGTTGCTTTGTGCCGTGTTTCGAGCTTTCAGATCTGCCACTTTTGCTACTTTTGTGTGACGCTGTAGTACGATCAAGTAGGGCGTTCATTTACGAAAAAAAACACGAAAAGTTAAAATATGCAGATAAGAGGTTTCTGCCTGACAGCAACGACATAAGCTGATAAAAGGGATAAAAGGACGTCAGTGGAGAGGAGTAGAGGGTGTTGATGGTAAAAGCAATGGGGAAAGCTAACAGATAGATGCGCACAGCCGTGCGTGCAGACAGCGAATATCTCTGGGATGCTGAACATGTTTACTGGTGTGTTTCCATGGATCTCTCATCTACCATGTCAGGAAGCATGCCACAAGCCCTGGGGCATGAGCTAGCATGTGCTGAAATCATGTTGGCTTCCAATGATGTATGATTCTTTTTAATGGCCCTGGCACCTTGGCTGTCTTCACTGATAAATGGTTTCAATTAAAGCTACTGGGACTATGTTAATGCTAACTCCCATCTATTAGAGTGGGAGGTTTAAACAAACTCCCTAGCCTAGTTCCAGCCTTTACAGCTCTAGTGGACTTTCCAATAAGGCTTCTTTGCCCAGCCTTTTGTCCCTTTGTGTTAATGTGTTAAATACTATGTTTGAGGACCCAGGGGATTAAGAGAAATGTGGTGGATGCTTAATAAGAACTGATTGCATAATTAGAGTAATAATATATACGTAGGTATTTCTCCCCTCCCAAGTTCAATGGTCCTTGAAAGGTCTAGTTGCCAAGCAAAGATGATTCTTTTTCTGCGTTCCCTCTGCAACCTGGAGTCTGTCTTGGGAATGTGCCTTTTTTCTTTTGCCTTACAGCGCCTGCCCTTAGATATGGACTGCATGCAGAGAGAGCCGCAATGAAATAGCTATTGATTAACTCCACAGAACCTTGAAATGTGCTTTACATTGTGGCGCATTAGAGCACTTTGGTGAGCCGCTTTGCTTGAGCTATGCAGTGCATGGTTGGGACCAATGTGCCTCTTGCCCAAACAGCTCTACAGTACACACATGCCCATATCACTGTCCAAGAGACAGATAGTCCATCTTACTGTCCATCTTACTCTGACATTGAGTCGAGCATGTCTGTTTTAGCTGATGTCCCTCTCCATCTCCCTCTGTTCGCTGTTCATTTGTCTCACTTCGTGGAGGCCAACATGTGCCTGGAGCACTCCCCTTCTGCTCAACCACCAAGGAGTCTGCCTGTCTGCCTCAGTCAACAGTCAACAATTTGCTGTTTTCACACTCTTTCACATCGGTTTGTCTCACTCTGTTACAGATCATTCATCCGCCCTTTTCTGCTTTGCCGATGCCATTGTACTGCAGGCACTGAACGCATTTTTATTGAAGGGTCCTTCAGCTAATGCGCCACTGTGAGAGACCTTTGCACCCCTCTCAGGGAGCTCACTGGATCCTTCCTTCAAAACACTGTTGAGGGAACATAAATCAATGAGGCTTTTTGTGTAATTACAGGCCCATACAACTCAATGGCCTTGTTAGATGTTTGTCAGGGACGCCATAACATGCTGAATGAACCGCTGATGTCAATGCTGGAAGGTTACATAACATGTTACACAACACAACATGAAAATATAATAAGCCGTCGTCATGGGCCTCCATTCACACAGCCGTGCATATGTTGGATGTTTGCAAAGAGCAGACTTGTTAGCTATAAATTATTCCTGTTATGGGCAGTCTCTTTAGGTGAAATTTTATGTAAGGTCCTTGAGTTGATGCTGATGGTAGGCTATAGTTGCTCATCCACTAGAAAAATGGGTGGGCAACTATATCGTTATGATTGGGCCATTGAGGTATATCGATTAAGTTGATGTTATGCATGCAATATGTTCTCCCCAGACTAACCAGTCAGAATTGATCTTAACATATTAAACATATTAAATTATCATCTCATACTTTGTTTGGTTTTATTATTAATTTACTGACTTGTACTAGGCTTTTTATTATTGCAATTAACAGCATAATAATACATAAAAGCAATGGTGATTTTCACTGTCTGGCACTGGGTGATCACACCAGCCTTGGAAAGCGGCTAAGTGATCATCGCAAAAAGGTTGCCCGCTCCTGTACTAGACTCACAAGTCAGTCAATAAACACTTCACTCAATAGAGACTATGGACAATCTATCAGCTTCTGTTGCTACAAAACAAGGAAACAAGTAGGAGAAAAAAAAGCATTGCAAAGCCATTCCAAAGTATTTTATGCGCTCCTTCAATGTTGGGGTGGGGACAGAATTGGTTTCCAAACCAATATAATAATAATAATAATAATAAACTTTATTTGTATAGCACCTTTCATGACATGAAATGCAGCTCAAAGTGCTTTACAGAGCAAGGATACAATTACAGTTAGAACCAATTTAACAATAAAGCAAACAAAAATAAAATAAAATAAAAGCAGTAAAATGCAGTGGCCCTCGCCACTACACAACTACAACACAAATGGATATAACTTAAATGTAGTGGCCACTGTCCTCTACAACACAGCTAAAGAAATATCCACACTTCACACAATTGCCAATATTACATGTGTACCTTGTGTACCTTAGTAATATATCTAGATATAGATAATATATATAGACGTAGGTTTGTTAGCGGCTGATCTTGACACTGTTCTAACAGTTAGTTACCTTACAGTTAGAAATCCCCAGATGTATCGGTAAGCAGAGATCTCGATCGTCTGGCAACACAAGACTGCTCATCCACAGAGTGACTTCATTGCAAAGGTACTGGCATTAAAATGCATCCTCAGATCCTCTCTTTAACCCATGAAGACCTGAGGCAGATTCTACAAATGCCTTTGAAATCAGTAGTTCTTAACAGGTTAACATAATTTCCAAAGGACAGTCCTTTGGACCCAATGTCCATTGCCTACGCTGATTTGTAGGAGAGCACACACACCAAACTTATCAAGGCTCATAGATAAGAGGGTTTTGTGGAGAGAGGAGGAGAGGGAGAATCAGCCATGCAACATTATTAACACAGGCCTTGTGGGAGTCTTTGTTGGAGGCAGTGGAGAGAGGTTGAATGACGATATTCATTTTTGATCTTAAAATAATGGTCTCTAATGGTATCTGAGAGTGATCAGCTTCAGTTGCAGTGCAGTGGTCCCTTTAGTAAGGGTGTGTGCTCACATTGACCCCATCTCCAACGGACGCACGGACGCACACACTCACACACACACACGCACGCACGCACGCACGCACGCACGCACGCACGCACGCACGCACGCACGCACGCACACACACACACACACACACACACACACACACACACACACACATTGAACACAGACAAGGCTGACTAATCTGCTACGAAGGCTGTGGCGGAGGTGTTGGGAAATATTGAGGCAATCCTTTCACAGCCTCTTCATGTCTGAGGGGAAAATGTGTGCAATTCATAGGTTCAGTTCATGGGTGATCTGTATGGGTGGAGTGGTTGTAGTTATTAGACTAGAGTTTAAAAGCTTCTGTGGCTGGTCATCTGCTTGTCGCAAATAGTTGTACACATTTTTATTATTACTATTTATATAGTACTGGATGATATTTGTGATGTCCAAGACTATCACTAAAGGCTGCAATGATACACAGTACAATACACAGTACAACCCTGCTAATGAATCCATTTGTAACTCAGAGAGGGTACAAATGGAACCAAATGGACCCGTAAGGGACACACAGAGTTAGGATTTTACTGTGTGAGAACGATGGTGAAACCAACACCTGCCAATTTGACGGTAATTAGAGCCTTGATAAGGTAATAGTATCTTGTCTCCGCAGCACACTGTTAGCCAACACATTGTTAGCCAACTCATCATCATCATACAGTACCACTCCTCTTCGATTAGACAACATCCTGCCCACTGGATTGTGACTGTACCAGGTACTTTACTTGAGTATTTCCAGTGACTGTACCAGTTAACAATCTGCTTAACAAGCCAGAGCTTCGGATGCCTTTCCTGTCCTGTGATGTCAAGAGAAGAGAATTTAATTCTCATTAGTGTGTCCAGCTCCAGTTGCACAGGCTATGGATCACATTTTAACAGACAGAAATGGTAATCATTCAAACTCTCAGTCCCAACTTGAGCTCATCCCTTACAGTACCTGCTGTGTGGGCCTGTGTGGTAACTCTTTGGGTGAGTTGTCTTTCTCCCCTTGGTGTCAAATTGCCGCCCATCTATATTTGATTGTGTTCTCTGCACATCCCAGGCTGATTCCAGATGGCTGGCTTGTGCTTTTGTCTGATAGCTCTGGTCGTCTGCCATGTTGCACTGTGAGTGGGCATCTGTAGGGTGAGGGAAGTGTCACTTCGCGCCCAGCACTGACGCACTTACTGCTGTGGCTTAAGTCCCCTGCAGAAGATTGGTTAAGCTTTTCAAGTATTCAGTGTAGAGCAGCCCCCCTATAGCTTTCCCACCAAATGCAGCAGTCTGGTAAAATGCAAGGAGAGTAGTCTCCCTCCCACTGTGCAGTACAAAGAATCGGCAAGAAAGAATCCACTTTGGCATTCACGGATCAGCAGCGGGAAGGTGTCTTTTGCCTGAGGTAGCTTAGCTGGAGAATCGTAAGACATTTGTAACACCGCTGGCAGTGGGCGATATCTGAGGCCCTGAGAAAACAAACCTCTCTTCCTCCCTCAGCCCACCTGAAGGGACCAACAGGCAACCTTGCCTGTTTCATCCTCTGTGTCATTGTTACATAAGGATTCATTTTAATTTTTTCAGACTCTAATTCCTGCCAATGTTTTCCCAGCATGTAGCATCCCTCCCCTGCACCCTCTTACTTCCCTGTGTGTCCGTAGGCTAATATTCTATGATGGACTGCCAAACCAGTAACTTGCACAACACATGAAGCCAAATTACTATTGTGAGATGTTCGCCAGATCCCTTTGTACAACCTCGGCTCAAACAGAAAACATCTATATTTAGTCATGTGCCATGTTCAGTTGGGACATTGCATTTTTCAAGTCTAACAGCATTTGCCACAGGGATGAGAGGGAGGAGCATGGTGGGCTGGAGAGGTCATACGTTTGGGGGGATTTTTTTGTGTGTGTAACACTCTCTAAGAAACACCCTGTCCATTTGTGGGATGTGTTTAGACTGAATTGTGGGCGTGCACCTCTGTTCGTATACAGTGGGGGCGTGGATGTGGAAAGGGGGCGTGTTTGGTAAAAAAGGGTCTGCAACACGTCATGATTGGTTGCCATGTCTGCTTATTGTAAGTGACATTGCCCTTGTTTTTCTGTGAAGGTGCTTGTAAAGACTGGTGGTTGAGTTATTGGTTATCTTGTTTCAGAGGCACAGCCTCCCGGGAAACGTTTTGATTGGCTCCTGGAACAAAAACAGTTGACAGGGAGAGTGAGAGTTGACTGCTTTGCCTTTTTGCCACTGTCTGGTTGCACCAGGGGAACGGCAGTGTCACATATCGCTGTGTGTGTCTGTGCAGGGGACTTCTGGCCTGTGTCACAGTGTTGCCCTTGTTCGAGGCCACTGTCATAGCTCACATTTCACTGATTACCCATTCACTCATTCACTGCTGGACACAAATAGGCCAAGGTAGGTAGTAATGAGTTACATTTACATGTACTGAAGTAACCTTTTGAATAAATTGTAATTTTAATGCAATATGCTTTTCACTTTTACTCAAGCATATTTGTACTTTTACTCCTTTGCATTTGGGCCAAATGTAAAGGTTTAAATTATGTATGTTTTTTTAACATACATTTGTAACTCGTTACCTACTTTTGAACAGAAGAATAGCTGTGAACTGTTTGTAGATAAGGGTACTGGCGTGTTTATTTGTCATGATGTTGCCCACAGTACGTGAACTCTTCATAACACACAAATAAACTGGAGCTGTTTTATTGTATGACGTTCTAAGAACCCAATGTAAGGGGTTTTAATTGTAAACACATGCATAGCAATGTAAAATATGTTATTTTGGTGGGTACAGTATGTGCACGAACATCAATCATGTAACATATCCCTGAATTTGTCAGTCTATTACTTTAATCCCAAACAACGTATCTTGAAAACTACTATACTTCATGAATGACCCTTCCTGATTTCGGCGACCCAATGGCCTTTCCTGTTTTGCCACCATTAGACCACATTTTCGACTCGCAAAATCTAATTACCATGGCGGATTAGATATGAACACAGTACATTCAGTGATGTAACCACTTAGTTTGTAGATCTGCAATTTTCGCTATTTTTGAACATTTTTGATTTTTCTTTTTCATATTTTCGCCTATAATGACATGTCCAATTCCATTCTCTTTTCTGTGAGTTATTGTTTTGCTTTTGCATGTAATTATTATGAATTTTGTTATTTTGACACATTAAGTTTCCCCGTATAGGGAATGTGCTCTGCAATTAAAGTTCTACTTTACTTGAGGTGACATTCACAACTTCTTTGTTTCTCCCTTGAAGTCAGTGAAGTCAGAGACAATTGTGTAAAAAAGAAGGGGGGGGACTGTGCATCAAAGGCATCAACACGGGGGAAGTTTCAGACGGAGTTTAGAACCGCATTGGAACTGATGGGAGCCACACATAACAATAGAAGATTTGACGGAAATTTAATTAGACCTGGGTGCTCGGGTGGCACAGTGGTAATGGTAAAGTGCCTGCATACCACCACGGCGGTTGTGGGTTCAAATCCACTGTGGTGCATCCGGCTTTGTTGAGCGTCTATACGAACACATTTGGCCCGTGCTCGTGGGAGGGAAGCCAGGCAGGGAGGGTGATATTACTGCATGTGTTCCTATAGGATGGGGCGGCACCTGTCAGCAGGGAGTGTTGTGCGGGAGGAGTAGGATGAAGGCTCTACATCCTCCCGGTGGGGGCTCCTCTCTGGCAGGTGAGTAGTGATGTGTCGGTCATGAACGAACGGATCAAATGAACTAGGTCACTTCCCGAAAAGACCCGTTCAGATCGTTCTCTGTTCAGTCGCAAATTTGGATTGCCTGAAGAGACGGTTCACCTCCGTTCCTCTTTCATCATTGGACGAGCTGGAGGGCGGGCTCTCCCTCAGAAACAGGCAGCTTTCCTGATTGGACTGAACAACGTGAGGAGGGCGGGACTGTGTCTGTAGGGTGGGTGGGCTGGGGAGGAGAAGGGTTGACCGAGACTGAGTGACCGACTGACTGACTGACTGAGAACGAAAATGGAAAGAGGACTATCGTTCACTTTCTGAACGAAGTGCTGTGACTGACCGACTTATGAACGGAATGTACTGAATAAAATAAACTAGAAGGCGGTCTCTCGCTCCTTGACTGTGACACACTTACTTCAGAAAATCTGATAGTCATGCCTACATTTACAGTACTTTACAGGGTCACACAATGGACCATAGATATGCATCCAGTCATACCTATGTTAATTCGCGCTGTTGTTGGCACTTGGCCGGTTTTGCAACTTTGGTAGACGGTCTGAAGTCAATCAATCAATCGTGACTGATACATGTAAAAACTGGCAGAAAATATATGAATGTCAAGAAAATTATGAATATCATTTAAATATGTGAATTACATTATTAAATATGAATAACAGAAATATGCATACATACACCATACAGAAAATATTCTTCCTTGTGCATGTTGTAATATTGTATTTGCCAGTGGTGTTTCAGAGTGCTGACCGGGTCTATGTGTGCACCGATGAGCTGCCGAAAGTACTAAACGAACGAGTGAACGAAATGAACGAAATGATCGAATTGAACGAATCTTACTGAACGACCCTGAATGATCCGGTTCACTGAAATGAACGATAGTTCCCATCACTACTGGTGAGTCAGAAGGATATAGCAGCAGTGATAACACACAAATGTGTGCGGGGAGGAATCAATTGGCAAAACAAATCAGGATGGAATATGAAAAATCGGACGGATCCGTCTTGATCACTTGACTATAGAGCTAATGTATTGTGTACCGATTTGTGTGAAAATTGAATACAATCTGAAGGAGTAGTATTAAAAAAAGTTTTACATAAGTCGGCCTCCTGGTGGCGCTATAAAAGGTAGATGTGAAAAATGCAGGGCAAAGTTTTTTCCTTGGCCTCTAGGGAGTGTGCATACAAAGTTTTACACAGATCGTGGAGTTATAGGTAAAAACACGAATCGGCCTCTTATAGCGCCACCATGAGGCTGATTTGAACATTTTCAAGTGGCATTTCTTCCTCGGCCTGTGTTCATGATTAGAGGCATTTTGTTCAAAACGGAGCACTCCTGCAAACTTTGGAAGCCAATCTTAGCAAATCAGGATGGAATATGAAAAATCTGAAAGCCCAGTTTCGTTTAATGACTATAGAGATACTGTGTACCGATTTGCGTGATGTTTGGATACAATTTGTGGGAGTTGTGTAAAAGATTATGTTTTGCATACATCGGCCTCCTGGTGGCGCTATAACAGGCCCATGTGAAAAATTTGGGGCAAATTCTGCTCTGGCATCTGGGAGTGTGTGTGGACAGTTTCGCTGCCATCATGCCAACAGTGGTGTAGATTAGCTGTTCACAGACGGACACACACACACACACACACACACACACACACACACACACACACACACACACACACACACACACACACACACACACACACACACACACACACACACACACACACACACACACACACACACACACGGACGGACGGACGGACGGACGGACGGACGGACGGACGGACAGACAGACAGACAGGGTGCAAAACATAGTCTTGGCAAGCCTTCGGCCTGGCGGAGACAATTAGCCTAAGAGAAAGGTGTACTTTTTTAGTTACAGTTTGCTGTGAAAATATGCTTTGCTGGGGGGATACATACATACCTCTGTTTTTCACGAAGTGACACGCTGTGAGTTTGTAGATCTGCTATTTCGTAGAAAGTAGAGCTAAAGTGGTCAAACCCTGGCAGTTCGGTTCCTGACAGGCATGGCGGAAGGCTGACATAGTGGTTACAGCGACTTTTTAATTGTTGACTGGCCTTGCACCACAGAGAATTCAATGCTGCTGCAATCTGAGTAAAAAAAAACAACATCTAATTTAGTGGCTGCAGCTACTTACTCAAGCCACCTCCCATTGCATTGTGTGCCTCTGGCAAAACATAAAGCACAGTTGAATGGTAAGCACAGCCGGCCATAGACAACATCCATAGATTAAAGAGAACAATGTGTCAGATGAAGCTGTAACATAAAGTCCATAAACTACATCTTCTGTGCTTTGTTCACGCTTCGCTGTCTAGAAGATGGTCTGTCTGTGAGTCTGTCTGTCTGTCTGTCTGTCTGTGAGACTGCCCGGGGCTAATCTCGCAAACTGCTTGGCCAAATAGCTCCACATTTATTGTGCCCACTGCCAGCAGGCCAAGGTAGCAACTGCCCCAATTATTTTCAAATATGTTTTATGTATTTCTTTCAGATATTAAACAGTAAGGCATTACAGCTCTACCAGAAAGTGTCACTGACGAGTCACTTGTTCACAATGAAGAAGAAGAATTTGTAGCGTCAAATATTTTATTCTACTTGATTGCAGGGTACTATTCTAACTCGTTAATGAGTTTCTGCTCATCCATAATATCCGCTGATATCACCAGCAAGTACATTCTTTATTTTTCATACACTTAGAGTAGCAAATTATTCATTCCCCTTTTTCTCCGCAGTTGTAGTCATTATGCCAATGAATTCCTCCCCACACACAGAAATGTCTGTGTGTTGTACCCTACCGGCTCACCTGCAGTGGTGAAAAAAGTACTTCTTTTTTTTAACTTAAGTCAAAGTATCAATTATACTGCAATGTAGAAATACTCTGTTACAAGTAAAATCCGGAAAATGTACTTGAGTAAAAGTACAAAAGTATTGGTATCAAAATGTACTTAAGGTACCAAAAGTAAAAGTACAAACATGTTTGAAAATAGCAGATCTACAAGCTTGAGCTGTCTGTCTGTGAGACTGTCCGGGGCTAATCTCGCAAACTGCCAAGTAGGCCAAGGTAGCAACTTCCCCAATTCTTTTCAAATATGTTTTATGTACAAAGTAACTAGTAACTAAAGTTTTCAAGTTATTGTAGTGGAGTAAAAGTACAATATTTGCCTCTGAGTGGAGTAGAAGTAAAAGTACTGAAAATTGGAAAAAAAATGTACTTAAGTACAGTACTTGAGTAAATGTACTTTACACCACTGCTGACCACAATCATTCCTGCAGCCAGGGTGTGATTTTCCAGGGGGATGAGGGGATTCTTCACCCCCCTCCGGACTTTAAATCCATGCATGCCTTTGGTGACTTATTTTCATTCCAGCGGGATTCTAAATGGCATTCTAAAAACATCCACCCTGACTACAGCAGTGGTTATGTAACTTATGTACGTATGTTATCACCATGGAGCCCTATACAGCTCAACCTACAGCTGCTGTGGAGAAAAGTAGAAGGGGTTGACCAAGTAAATGGCTTGATATCAGGTGATGTACAAAACAGAAAGTATCATCCAACTAGTCCATACCCGTGGGGCGATATGCGCACATGATCTGGGCCATTCATCCCATAGCTCGCGGGGCCATCCCACAGCTGGGCAGCCGTAACCATGGCGACATTCTTTTACATAAAAACGCTGATAAACAGCAAACGGGCTTTGGTGTTCTGTGCACATGGAGGAGAACCGGGCAGAAGAGATTTTGGCCTCGCCACCGTTTTGCCCTCACCACCCACCCACGCAGAGCTTTGTAGAATTATAGGAGGATACTGACAGTGGTGGAAAAAGTACTCACATGTTTTACTTAAAGGGATACTTCACTTTCACATAAAATAAACATTTAAAAAATATATTAAAAATAAATGAAAAAAGTAATGGAAAAATCACAGCCCCCTCACGCATTAGAGTGTCCTACTAATGTGTGAGGGGGCCTTTATTTTGCCATAACTTCTTTCATTTTTTAAAAATATTTATTTGTAATGTTTATTTTATGTGAAAGTGAAGTATCCCTTTAACCCATTTAGACCTGAGGCCGATTCTAAAAACGCCTTCTAAAACCTAACCATAATTTTCTGAAAACGTTCAAATTCTTACAAAAAATAAAAAATAAAAAATGATGTTACTATATTATAGCAACAACTAATGAGACACAGAGGTGGCATCCGGATTGAAAGGTATAACAACGTATAGGTAGCAACAGGTCTCAATGGGTTAAGTACAATTATCAATACTGCGCTGTAAACAATGGTGGAAAAAGTACTCAGATTTGTTACTTAGTAAAAGTATCAATACTGCAATGTAGAAATACCCTGTTACAAAAGTAATGGTATCAAAATGTACTTAAAGTACTTAAAGTAGAAAGTACTCATTATGCAGAATATCCCGTTTCACAAGTTTTCAAATATATAAAAGGTATACTGATCTTTTGAAAATAGCAGATCTACAAGATTACAATGCTGACATTGTTAATATATGTTTTGCAATAATAATCAAAATCTACAAAAAGTAACTAGTTTTCAAGTAATTGTAGTGGAGTAAAAGTACAATATTTGCCTCTGAGATGTAGTGGAGTAGAAGTAAAAGTATTGAAAATTGGAAATACTCCACTAAAGTAGAAATACCAAAAGAAAAATCTTAAGTACAGTACTTGAGTAAATGTACTTTACACCACTGGCTGTAAACTCTGTTACAAGTAAAAAGTTTTGGAATTCAAAATTTACTGCGGATGTGTGCCATTATCTTTACACGATAAATCAATAAAGTGCTCAATAAATCCAACACTACCTTCCTCATTGTGAATTGCTCTGCATAAAAGCGTAAGCCAAATGTCAAACATCTTTGAATGTATCACCCTTCAAGCTGTGACTTTTAGAAATGATTGGTCACTTTGTTGGGCTGATCCTGCATGGGTCAGGGGACGAGTTGGACCCCATTGGTCATATTAAGTAATATTGCCTGTTAAAAGGTTACTGTGATGCTCTCATGTCAATGTCACCTTGCAGAGCCATTCAGTCAGCGAAACCCACTTGATAATTTGATTACATGCTCTGCTCATGAGGGGGAGAGTGCTGGGTTGTCGTGTTGTGGTGTAGTAATTTCCATTGCGGAGCGTGCCACAGTGTTATGTGTATGTGTGTGCATGTGTGTGTGCGTGGGTGTACACACAACATACATGTCAGAACAGGACAGAGAGAAATGGTGCGCAATGTGTTTTATCCCCTCCCAGTTTATTTGATGGTTGACTTGCTTTGGTGGAAGAGTGCATACATCTATCTCTCTGTGAGACGCTCCTCTGACATAAATGCACATAAATACACACACACGCACACGCACGCACACACACACACACACACACACACACACACACACACACACACACACACACACACACACACACACACACACACACACACACACACACACACACACACACACACACACACACACACACACACACAGAGAGAGAGAGAGAGAGAACAGAGTAGAGAGTACAGAGTACAGAGTACAGAGTACAGAGTACAGTACATGCACACACATGCAATCAGAGTGTGGGATGGTGGTAGGTCAGAGTGAGGCCGTGCTGATGCCGTTTCGAACCCTAATTTCATGCCAACTGTCTAATCCCCTAGCTGTGCTGGTCCTGAGGACACTCCATGCTCAGAGGAATCTCTCTCTCTCTCTCTCTCTCTCTCTCTCTCTGCCTTTATTGCTTGCTCTTTGTTGTGCCACTTTTCACCGTCCGTTTTCCTCTCTCTTTGTCTCGCCTTCGTCTTGACCCTTGGATCCCATATCTTTCTCTCTCTTGCGCTCTTCTTCTTGCAACATGTAGATGCGGTGGGGTGAGCATTGCACCGTAAAATCCAAAGTGTTAATTGAACTCTGAGAGTATACAAATTGAACCCAATGGACCCTCGCCGGTCTATAAGAGGTACAATGGAACTAAATGGGTGGACTGTGCCCTGCATGGAGAACAGAACTTGAACAGGTTTTGACGTGCGTGTTTAATGCTTTCTGTCTGTCAGAGCCTTTATCCCAATTACACTCAGAGTTAAATGAACACTTAGGATTTGACTGTGTGAGCCAGAGGTGTGATTGGGGAACCAGAGAGCTTCAATCGTCTCTCTAGATGCAGGTTATGGAGTTATTTTCAGTGCCAGCAGCTCCCGTATGGAAGAGGCTACATCATCTGCCCACACACACACACTTCGTCTGGGGCATATGCTCCTCTGAGTGTCTCTCTCTCTCTCTCTTTCTCTCTCTCTCTATCTCACACACACGCACGCACGCACGCACGCACGCACGCACGCACGCACGCACGCACGCACGCACGCACGCACGCACGCACGCACGCACGCACGCACGCACGCACGCACGCACGCACACACACACACACACACACACACACACACACACACACACACACACACACACACACACACACACACACACACACACACACACACACACACACACACACACACACAGGGACATATAGGCACTCTGAGTCATGCAGACATACTGTATAGGCCAGTCGTTTTTCAAAGCTTTTGTACCCAAGGCACACCAATGGGCATGGTCAAAGTCTCAAGGCACACCTGTATTCATAGTGAAATTAGTGAATTTACAATGGGGTGACATTTAAAAAATGTCACCCCATAATGACATGTCCAAAATAGAGACACCAGGTTGAAAGTGGTTATAAATACAGTATATAAGTGTGGACCCCAGTGGATCTGGTGCTTGGGCCACTACCTGAGCTAGCCTGCCTTTGTCTCAATTAAATGTCAGATGCAATGAGTTGGTCCTCCTCCCTTATTCAATCTCATGCAGTGCCGGTGTGGCCTGCCTACAGTATGTCTCATTCAGCAGTTTGATTCAATTGGTCCCACAAGCTCATCTCATTCATTGCCTGTCCTGCTTGTCATGCAGTGAGTAGGTCGTATAGATCATGCTAGCAGGTAGCGTGAGCAGAGTACAGACTCAGAGCAGTACCCAACAGTGAGTAGGCATGTGAGGTTTTGACTAGAAACATGGACAATTACATATAAGAATTATTAATTTAACACTATTTCAGGCTATCGGGCAATTATTCCCTGAGACCTAAAACAGGCCATGGGGCTTAAAATGAGGCCGTCTGCGGGCACTATAGGACACATGTCGTCATAAACTGTAATATTGTTGTCATCTTTAAGCTTGTAACTTAATGAACCCCAAACCACCACTTTTTGGTAGGCATGATTTCCTCCTCTTCTCAAAGCAGAGCACCAGTGAGAACTTAAATGGGTTTTTCACTTAAAAATATGTAACGTTTTTTTAACGTCTACTCAGGCTTTTGTGTGCATCCCAGACTGTTTTTAAGTTGCTTGATTCAATATTTAGACAGATATTCGTTGGATCAGACATGCCCCCAATGCCCCCATATACAGTAAGCCCATTCAACTTCAATCTCAATGGACATGATGTTTTGGGGGGATAGTATTAGTGAAGAGAGACAGGAAGAGGGGAGAGACATGCAGTAATCATGGTCTCTATACTGCCTCCCCCTGGTCAGCCGGGGCGCCTGATGGAGGGGAAAGGAACTGGTTGGAATAACGTGTTCCTTCCACGCACTACGTCCAACAGGGGAAACTCCCCCCTGTCAGGTGATAAGAAGCGGCCTGCTCACTCCTCATGCATTGAAGGAGGCATGAGCTCAGTTCTGGGCTCTCCCTAGGCTGACAGAGGGAGAGTAGTGCCCAGGATTACATAGGCAATTATCACTGGGTGAAAAAATGGGCTACAAAATCGTGGGATAAAAATGTAATAAAAAAAAAAAGGAGGAGGAGGGGAGAGATACACAGGGAATGACACGCAGCAAAGGCCGCCGTCAGCTAGGCCTACATTGAGCCTACTGTAAGTGCCCGCCCGGACTGCTAGGCCAGCGGTACAGGCCGGATCGACATGATTTAAGAGTGCATCAGGTGTGTAATTAGAGCTAGCTCTGAGGCCAGCTGTAATTTAACTCAGGCCAGATAAGACTGCTTTAGACCTGAGGCCCATTCTAAAAACGGCTTCTAAATTCTGAAAATTTTCAAATTAAGTATTAAAAAAAAGAAAATAATAATAATGTTGCTATATACTTTATATAGCAACAGCAACACACAGAGATCAACAGCAACACACAGAGATGTTCCTGGCTGGAAAGGTAATAATGTATAGGTGTTCCAGGTCTAAATGGGTTAAACCAGCCACCCCATCCCATACAAGCACATTTCCAGTGACAGAAAACACACAATGAATGTTAAAATCAAAGCCACCAAATCGTTGTCATGTCATCTGTTTTCAGCAGTTTGTTTTGTGAATAAAATGTTTATTTTATGAGGAATAGTTGCTCAAATTATATTTCTCTCAGTTGGAGTTGCATTGCGTCCATCCAAAAACGTTTTAGCATCTCATCCAAAATGTTTTAGCATCTCATCTTAGCATAATTGAATTTAGCTTTTTATTGCGGAGCTGATTAAGTTATGTTGCACAAATCCCACCATTCCACTGCATCTTTTAAGCTCCGCTACAAATACAAAATGTGACTTGAAGGCAAATGCATTAGCTGTCGCCATGCACCTTGTGAGTGAAAAGTATGCTGTGCGGCTGTGCCTTTGATGAACATCCAGAATGTTGTTTCCACCAAGGATAATGACTACTCCACTAAACTGTGAAGACTTTTTCTTTCTTTTTTTTTGCATTAACTTATTAGTCCTGCGGAAGAAATGGAGTTTTCAGCTTCGCTCAGCTGGTGGCTGCTCAGATGGTTATGATGAGCGCTCAGGGGGAGCTGTTAGGGGTTAAGTGTCTTGGTCAGGGACACTTCGACACATAGACCGGAGCTTGTGAACTGGTCAGTGGTGTTAAGTAACTAAGTACATTTACTTAAGTACTGTACTTAAGTACAATTTTTAGGTATTTTTTATTTTACTGCAATACTTTTACTTCTACTCCACTACATCTCTGAGGAAAATATTGTACTTTACTCCACTACAATCATTTCAAACCTTTAGATATTAGTTACTTTTTAGATCTAGATTTTTATTACTAAACATACATTAACCACTTAAGCTCTATATATATTTTGGCTATTTGAAAATGGCCCATCTACAAGCTCACAACGTGTCGCGATGCGACACGTTGTGAGCTTGTAGATCTGCTATTTTCAAAAGATTTGTATACATTTTGAAAACTTGAAATGGGACATTCTGCATAATGGGTACTTTTACTTTCGGTACTTTAAGTACATTTTGATGCCAATACTTTTGTACTTTTAGGGCGCGCTCTCACCGCACTTTTATTTTACCTCTGGGGCAGAATATGCCAATGCATTGTCAATGTAAATGCGTGGATTAACGCAAGAGCGGATTTTTCCGCTTGTCGTGCAGACCTTGCGTTTATCTGCTCTACGCGACTTGTCGATTGGAAGCAGAAAACTGCTGGAGGCAGGAGCTGATTTTCCCCTCTGTCCAATCGGGTGAGTTGAAGGCGGACCGTCCCAAGACTCAGGAAGCAACATGGTGCTCAAGGCAGCAGGCGGTGCGGGCTATGGGGACGGTCTTGAATGTGAGTGACAGGTGCGTCACAGCGTTTTTTTGAATCCGCTGGCTGCAAAAAACTGTGGCCGCGCACAACCTGCGTTTAACAGCGGCCAGCCAACTTTTGGTGAGAGCGCGCCCTTACTCAAGTAAATTTAGAATTCCGGACTTTTACTTGTAAGGGCGCACTCCCACCGCACTTTTCTTTTACCTCTGGGGCGGAATCTGCCAATGCTTTGTCAATGCAAATGCATGGATTCTTGGGAAGACCGCGAATCCACGCATTTGCATTGACAAAGCATTGGCAGATTCCGCCCCAGAGATAAAAGAAAAGTGTGGTGGGAACGCGCCCTAACAGAGTATTTCTACATTGCAGTATTGATACTTTTTCTAAGCAAAGAACTTGAGTACTTTTTCCACCACTCGAACTGGTGACCTTCCGATTACCACTATACCCACTAAGCTACGGCCGCCCCTGAAGACATCAGTATGGGAGCTGGGAGTTGGACAGTGTAGGGGAGGGGGAGAAAGAAGGAAGGCACTGTTCTTATATCCTTGGAAACAGCAGACTAATGATGGATGTGTAATTAAAGGTACGTCCCTTCATAAAACCCTTAATAAAGAATTACACAGATTTAACCACTTAAACTCTATACTTGACTGGAGTACCTCAGGCTGTCAGGGCTGTATACTTGGTACAACATGCTTCTTTACTTCCACTACATTACATCTCTTACCAAACATTCTGCTATTTTTGCCAAATGTTTGCCCCAGAATATGGGGGGACGCTAGGGTTCATGTGGTTAATTGACTTGTTGTTACACGTTTTCAAATACATAAGACAGATGATGTAGGAGAGTGCATTACTTTGGTATATGGGGGGAAATATTGTGGAGGTCTGCATTTTTTAATGTGTGGACATTTGTCTTTTGTTGGACTCAAGGCTCCTTTTTGCATTGCATAACTTCAAAGTTAGAAAAGTTGCAAAACATCATGGATTTTAAGAAAACATTTCACACTAGCACATTGAGGGCTAAAGTGACATTCCCAGTCATGCCTGGAGGGTATGTGTAAAACACATATTATGAATCTCATCTTACTGAGATTGTCTATGCTCATATTCAAATGTTCCTGTATGGTTGGGGTTGCAGTTTGAATTCCTTCAGGAATAAGCATGGACAGATTCATAAGCATGGACATGAGCAGATTCCAACTGCAATTATTAATATAATATTATATATAAAATGACCTTTCCAGAGAAGAGACAAGGATGTCAGAGTGCCTGAATTAAACACAATAAGAAAAACATTGACTTATAAAAAGTTTTGCTTCTGAGTCTAGGGGCCGTCACAGCAGACTTTAGTTTCACACGCTTTCCTAAATATATAGGCTTTGAAAAAAATAAAAGAGAGCCTAAGAAAAATAATTAAAATTGGTTTGAAGGAGGACCGGACTCCATATATGAGATACAGAAATCTTTATTTATGGGCATATCAGTCGGATCGGCCGAATTTCACACCTCTTAGCTGTCACCAGCCACCAGCTTTCACACCTCTTAGCTGTGACCTGTCACCAGATAAAACAGCATGGGAATCGTATTATGTCCATCAGTTATTACTTTAATTAGTTTAATTAACGCATTCCATCCAGGAACGCATCTGTGTCATTTTAGATTTATTTATAGATTTATTTATTTTTTAGAAAATGTGTGCAAATCTTTGAATATATATATATACATTTTTAACTCAAATCTTTGCTTCCGGGGGTCCCTGGAACAAAATATTTTGAGATGGGGGGGGGGGGGGATTTGAGTTTTAAAAATTCGCTTAAAAAAAATACATATATTCAAAGATTTGCACAAAAGTTCACGATATATATATATATATATTTTAGATTTACAAGCTCATTAGAGATTGTAGATCTGCTATTTTTGAATAGCCCAAAGTATAAAATAATGGTTATTGCTAACAATCTAAAATGACACAGTATGTGTTCCCGGATTGAATGGGTTAAACAATTTTAACACACAACTTTAACTTACTGGAAAAGGCAAATCAAAGCCTTCTGCACACCGTACCAGCAAAGGGACGGGTGCGTACGTAGAGCAGACGTTTTCGGTCATGGACCTTCCTCAGGCATCTCGCATCAGATGCCTGAGGAAGGTCCATGACTGAAATAAATTAAGAGTTATCTCTATTGAGCAAGTGAAGACGGTGTGCTGGTTATTGTCTCCGCCTCTCCGCGAGAGAGTATGTTTAGCACCCTGTCCGTCCGTCCGTGAGCGTGTGTGTGTGTGTGTGTCCGTGTGTCATTCTGTCATTTTGTGTACAGCTAATCTCCGGCACCGTTGGCTTGATGGCAGCGAAACTGTGCACACACACTCCTTGGATGCCAATTCAGAACCTCGGCCCCAAAGTTTTCACATGGGCCTTTTATAGCGCAACCAGGAGGCTGATTTGTGCAAACAAAAATGTTGACAGTACTCCTACAGATTTTGTACAAAAATTATTCAAATCGGTACACAGTATCTCTATAGTCATGTGATCAACACGGATCTGTCCAATTTTCCATATTCCATCCTGATTGGCTAAGGTCGGCTTCCAAAGTTTGCACGATTAGTCCGTTTTGAACAAAATGCCTCAAATCATGAACGCAGCATGCGATCTCCGTGAAATATCACACGCACATTCCTATTAGATCGAGGAAGAAATGCCACTAGAATGTTTTTAAATCAGCCTCATGGTGGCGCTATAACAGGCTGATTTCCGTTTTTAACTATGACTGCACCAATCTGCGTGAAACTCTACCTAGAGGCCTAGAGGCCAAGGAAAAACATCTGCCCTGCTTTTTTCACATTTGCCTTTCATAGCACCACCAGGAGGCCGACTTATGTAAAACACATTTTTTGATATTAAGCCTTCAGATTTTATCCAAATTTCACGCAAATCGGTACACATGATCTCTATAGTCATGTGATCAAGATGGATCTGTTTTCATATTCCATCCTGATTAGCTAACATTGACATCTAAAGTTTGCAGGAGTGGCCCGTTTGGAACAAAATGCCGCAAATCATGAACGCAGCGTCCAATTGCGGTGAAACTTTGCATTCACATTCACACTACGTTGAGGAACAAATGCCACCCTTTTAACATGGCCCTATTATAGCGCCACCAGGAGGCCGAATTTTGCTAAACCTTTCTTTTTATATAACTCATACAAATTTGGTCCACACATCACGCAAATCGGTACACATTATCTCTATAGTCAAGATGGTTCTGTCCGATTTTTATATTGGCCCACAATAACCTACCAATAAGTTATAACCTACCTGAACTGGCGGAGACCAGTGCTCCGAGGAGCACTTTTTCTAGTTCCATTTTATTCTAAACTTAATGGAAAACAAATAATCAGATCAATAATCAAAGTCAGAAAAACTAATTATCAAAGGCATCGCTCAGCTGGTGTAAAACGCATCAGTAAACTTTGATCACTTGAAAAAATGTAACAACAAAGACAAACCTTTTTTCTGTACAGATTCAAAGGCTGGGCCATGTTTTTTTCATATTCTGGGGGAAACACTAGCAAAAGATAGCAGATCTACAAGCTCAGAGTGTGTTCAAGCTTCATGAGGTTCTGTTAGCACAGTTAGAGATTTAAACAGGTAAACAGTATTGCAATATATTGATGGATGGTCACATCA
This sequence comes from Gymnoscopelus braueri, assembly GCF_963280865.1. Taxonomy (NCBI): domain Eukaryota; kingdom Metazoa; phylum Chordata; class Actinopteri; order Myctophiformes; family Myctophidae; genus Gymnoscopelus; species Gymnoscopelus braueri. The sequence continues at coordinate 13,710,163 of NC_137606.1, forward strand.
ACCACAAATGAATACAAATGAGTTCAGGAGACTTGAGATTCTAGGCATGTACTATAATTTTTCATGGGCTTTTAGAAAACATTTCAGATTAAAACGAAACAAGACAGACTGTGATTCATTGTGCCCTTTCACAGTCAAAATCCATAATACGCCATGCATGCTTTTACACTGTAACCAAGAAACAATATTTCACTGCTCAAGGTATGCGACTACTCCTCCTTTGTCAATACAGAAATCTTGGCTGCAACCCACTTTTGGGGGAATAATGTCTGTCAAGACAATAAACACTATTTTACCTGTGAAGTTATATATACTATTTTTCTGACTTATAATTGCAGTGCCACAGTATCAAAAACAAATGTGTTAACCACTTAAATCCTATATAATTTGTTGACTGGAGTACCCCAGGGCTCTAGGGTCCCTACTTTTTCCTCTCTAACTTAGATATCTTCGCTGAAAATGGCCGATCTACAGATACTTTCACAGAATGTTCGCCCCGGAATAGGGATGCTATAGGGTTCATTAAGGTCCATGATTGAAGAAAACAATGTTAGCGTAACCTTCCAAATTAATTATTTGGTTGAATACTTTCAGATCTAGAATGCAAAGAACGTAAAGGACTCAAAGTGGTCCTTTGTTAGTTGTTCCCCCTCTACACAATACTTTCATCTATATAGCTGTCATGGCTGTTGAACGCTTTCGTAATGAAGACTCTGACGCCGTGAGCGAGTCAAACTGTGGCAAAGATTTGCCTGCTGCTTGATTCGGGCTGCATGAGTTAGACAGAAAGAGAACCGATTGTAGCCTTGGCCTCTAACAGTGGTGGACAAAGTATTCAACCCAAAAGTACTCAAAGTATACTCCTGGTCCAATATTACTTTTGACTTTATTTGTTTATTTAGACGGGACACCGCATATTAATGAACATTACATATCAATGCAACGTAAATACATCGGATTTAGCAAAGATGCTAACTTCAAAAGTGAAAGTTGCTCAGTGAAATTGGTACTGGAGTGAAAGTACTGGAATTGCTTAAAAAAAAAGGCTATAGCAATACATTGTTTTACAAAACAATTCCAGAAATTCTTCTTTCAATGGCTGATTCAAGCTATTTATTTTTTTGCTTCCTATAGTTGAATGTCAATAACTTTCTTTCCCTGTGCGTGTGTGTGCATGCATATTATCTCTGGGTTCTGTGTCAATATTCCCTCATTGCTTTAATTAAACAAACTCTAAACCTAGCAGCCACTCACCCGCTCCTCCTTTCTACTACCTAGCAACAAGGAAGAAGTAGTCTCTGTCAACCTCCTCAGACTCAGTCTTTAGTTAAGCATCAACGACCAAAACCCTGCAGGACCCCACTCTCGGCGTGCACAAAACACATGCACATCCCTGTGCACAGACACACACACACACACACACACACACACACACACACAGACATTGCCAACTGCGTTTTCTATAGACTCTCTACATCTGCTTCTTTCTCATTCCGTCCCTCATCTGTGTCCTTATCAATCTGGAATCAATCTGTGCTGCCATTGGAGACGGCAGCTTTAATTAAAATGGAATGATCCATGGGGCCATTGCTTGTGGATCCCAGGGGAGGTGTGACACTGTACGCAACGAAATCTAGAGTGCAAATTGACACCCCAGATGTGTGCCTCAGACAAACAGGTGAGATGATAACCAGGCAGAATTGTTTTCACACTTTATCGGCCCGTTTCAGGAAGACTTATTCCACTTTAAACAACACGGGACGCATATAAATATGATTCAGTTGTGGGAAAAGTGCACGGGAAGCATGCATGGTGAATATGCAATACATCCTTGTAAAAACCCTTTGCCTCTTTGTTAACCTGTCAAGATGAGTGACACATTGTAAAGATCACATCTGGAGACATTTAACGAGGTGCCACTTTGATGAATGTGGGCGTGAAGACATGGGGCAACCACCTCGCCTCAGTGTTTCACGCTCTCGTCGCCGAAGCACACCCTTTACATCGGCAAGACTCAGTGGTGCATGAAAAAGTACTCAAATGATTTACTTAAGTAAAAGTATCAATGCTGCAATATAAAAATAATCTGTTACGAGTATAAACGTCCGGGATTCAAAATGTACTTGAGTAAAAGTACAAAAGTGTTGGTATAAAATAAAAATAAAACTCATTATGCAGAATGTCCCATTTAAAGGGATATTTCACTTTAAAAAAAACTTTGGGTCATACGCGAGGGGGGCGTGTTTTTTCGATAACTTTTTTTGGAAAATGAAAAAAAAATAATACAATAAAAACATAAAATAAAATAAATGAAAAAAGTAGTTGAAAAGAAACGGCCCCTTCTTGTATTAGGAGGGCAGGGTGAGTCACCAGAACCAAGGACGGGTGTTTTTGATTAATCTAACATGTTAAAATTGGAGTTTGAAGTTATAATGGGTTTGTATAGGAAGGGGGCGTGTCTGATAAAATGAATATCTAATGTCTAAATACTGAATCAAGCAACTTAAAAACGGTCTGGGGTGCTCACAAAAGCCTGAGTAGACGATAAAATGACCCAAAGTTTTTTTGAAAGTGAAATATCCCTTTAAAGTTCTCAAATGTATAAAAATCTTTTGAAAATAGCAGATCTACAAGCTCACATTGTGATCTACAAGCTCACATTGTGAGCTTGTAGATCGGCTATTTTCAAATGGCCGAAATATGGCTGAAGTGGTTAATGCATGTTTTGTAATAATAATCAAAAGCTACAAAGTAACTAGTAACTAAAGTTTTCAAATAATTGTAGTGGAGTAAAAGTACAATATTTGAGATGTAGTGGAGTAGAAGTAAAAGTACTGAAAATCGGAAATACTCCACTAAAGTAAAAATACCTAGAAATTGTACTTAAGTACAGTACTTGAGTAAATGTACTTAGTTACTTTACGCCACTTTTACAGAGCTGAGAGGGTGGTGATACGTTGTGTGGCAAACAGATTACCTACAGTATGGCTCTATTCATGAATGGGCTAGACACCCCTATACATTATATATATATCAATACTCAGCTCTCCCATGGAGAAGCATGTATTATTTATCTTCCTTGAATGAAGACTTACACTCCGCATTTGCATTAGAAGGTACTAATATATTTTTTTTACCAATATTCTGCATACTGTTTCCAATCACATTCTGATCTGTGAGCCAATCTGCCAGTGGTGGAAAAAGTACTCAAATGTTTTACTTAAGTAAAAGTATCAATACTGCTAAATGGAAATACTAATAGTAAAAGTCCGGAATTCAAAATGTACTTGAGTAAAAGCAAAAAAAGTATTGGCATCAAAATGTACTTAAAGTACCAAAAGTAAAAGTACTCATTATGCAAAATGTCCCAAGCTCTCAGTTGTGGTTTCTTTTTCTTTAGTGCCTTCTCTTGCTTGCTCGTTCAGTTTCTACAGTCAACGATTGATTGATTGATTGATTGATTGATTGATTGATTGATTGATTGATTGATTGATTGATTGATTAATTGATTGAATACTTTATCAACGGTTTGCAATGATTGTTAAAAGGATAATACGAAAAGCCCTAGTGGCTTGTTTCCATTGTGTTCCTGTGTATTCAATTCATTAAGAAATGGGTATCAGAATTCAAATCCTTGACAGATTGTTGTGTTTGATTGAGATCCTCTCCAACCATTCACTGCCGGCAATGATCTGATCACAAGCAACTTGCATCCACTGTCCCCGTGTTCTCATGATGGCACTTTTTATGGTGCCCTGCTAGAGGATTCTGGGCAGTTAGATCAGACTTCATTCATAAGTGCTACAATAAAACGGGTCAGCCTTGAGACACAGGACTTCTTGCAGTGGGCAGGCCTGACATAATACTGTGTATCTGGTGAGCACATTGCCATGCCCTCATCAATCAGTTAAGGAGCCCCAATGATGATCAAGGGTGTAATTGGCTCATTAGCTAATTGGGGATTTATGAATGAACAAAATTGTAAAACGAGCACTAATGACATGTGCTGCCTTGTTAAGAAAGACAACGTCCCCCACTCATTATCCAGGGTTTCAGTCTTTTCCAAGGGTGATGCTCTCATTTTCCATTAAAGCCCAAATTCATATACACAGCTACAGCAGGGGTCCTGTGTACCCCTCGTCGGCTCCTCATTTGCATGAATTTGCATTCTGCACAGACAGTAACATCAGAATTAACATCTAGTCCACGGCCTTAGTGGGTGAAAGCCGCTGTTTAGGTGAACCGGAATTGCGCTGACTAGAGTGTACTTGTACTCTATAAATACACTTTAGAAAACTACCGTTGACTTATTAATGAAGTAACAGAACACAGAGTCATTGTGTGTGTGCGTGCTTGGTGCGTGCGTGCGTACGTACGTATATGCGTGTGTGCATAAATACATTTATTTCGATTTATTACTGGCTTTATCTACTGTACCTATAGGCGAATGTAGAGAGAGGGTAGACATGCGAGACAGGATTCAGAATGCTCACAAGGAGCATGTGGTCAGTGCAACTGGTTGAGCCACCAGGCATCCCTAGAGTTATGTATTTTGTGATTATGCTACATGAATGAGTGCATGTAATCATAATGCCCACTGTGGCAACTATCTTTGATGAAACGTTTTGTATTGCTGTTGTAATGCTCATGGTTACCCTACCTTTAACTATGGATTATTCTCTTGGAAACATGTAATGTCATGCTACTGTCAAGTTTTCTTGCACATACATAGCCCATGCATTTCCATTTTAATGCAAGCCTACATTTACAGTACCTATAGATATACGTAGCTGCAGGCCACCCTCTATTCTATTTCTGTACCACACCTTTGCTCCTTGAATGCTTGAATGCTTGAAAAACAGGAGACTGCTGAAGGAGTGCTCCTGCAAGCTTGCTGGTTCTCTGCCAGGGCCTCAACCTTTCTCATAAACACACAGGGGAGGAATTGGGGATTCCTCAACATCCCATCTCGCAGCAGATACTGTATGTCACTTCAAAATGCATAACCAGTTGGCACACCGCAATTGGACACTGCGTTCATGATTTGAGGCATTTTGTTCAAAACGGGCCACTTCTGCAAACTTAGCCAATGCATGAAATTGGGATAAAATCTGAAAGAGTAATATAAAAAAACGTGTTCTACCTGGTGGCGCTTTAAAAGGCAGATGTGAAAAATGCAGGGCAATAGTTTTTCCTTGGCTTCTAGGGAGTGCACATACAAAGTTTTACGCAGATCAGTGCAGTTATAGGTAAAAACCCAAATCGGCCTGTTATAGCGCCACCATGAGGCTGATTTGAAAATGTTCAAGTGTCATTTCTTCCTCGGCCTAGTGGGAATGTGCGTGCAAGATTTCACGGAAATCGCACGCTGCGTTGATTATTTGAGGCATTTCGTTCAAAATGGAGCACTCCTGCAAACTTTGGAAGCCAATCTTAGCCAATCAGGATGGAATATGAAAAATCTGAAAGAGCCTTTTGTTAAATGACTATTAGCTACTGTGTACCGATTTGCGTTTCTGGTTAGTAGATCTGGGTGGCAACGACTGTGCCTGTTTTTTTTTCACCTCCCCAGCTGCTGGAGTTTTAGGGTGTCATTCATTTGTGCCTGCAGGGAGCCCTGGAGTACAAGCATAATGTCTGGCCAAAGCCAGTTTGTAAACAACGTTGCTGTTGTTTACCTTGAGAGTGTGGCCACGGCTACACATGACATGTGGCAGGCTCGGTCAGTAGCTCAGTCAGAAAAGCTATAGCCTTTAAATTACAAGATTCTGGGTTCGATCCCCATATGAGTAGCACAGCTAATAGCGATGTACTGTAGTGTACAGTATGGCTAAAGCTGTGTTATAATAAGTGTTTACTGGTGCTTCAGCAGAGCAGTAAAGTTGAGGAGGTTATTTTCAAGTATGCATTATGTGAGGTCCTGCATGCACTAGGCTGTCAATTAAAGAAGAAGCAATTTATTTGGCTGTACATCACAAGCCAAGACCACAAGCTAAGGCCAGCTAGATTGGAGGCTTTCATTTGGCCCTAGTGCTCTCTCCCTCTTACGAGCTTGTATCAGTCCTCATTTGGATGCGTCTCCAAAGCATTTGATAAGGAAAGGAGGGCATGGCCAATCACAGACTGTGAATGACAAACTGGCTTTGACCAGACATTATGCTGGTACTACCAGCTCCCTGCAGACACAAATGAATGACACACTAAAACTCTAGCAGCTGGGGAGGTGGGGAAAAAAACAGGCACAGTCGTTGCCACCCAGATCTACTAATCAGAGAATTATTGAGTAGCACATAAAAAGAGCGCATTCACTTTTAAAGATAATGTTTCTGCGATGTTTTGCCTTATTAGACAGTGTCGCGAGAGGAAACTGAAGTCCGAATAAGGTAGAAATGTAAGACATGAGATTACAAAAAAACCTCAAGGGAGCCTTCAGAACCAGAAAGTTGGGAAACTGCCATTTCAACTGAATGCCAAGGCTGTCATGGCATTCCCTGATGAAAACTAGGAGAGATATGACTAGAGATTAGTTGGCAAATCCTCCACAGTCACAATTCTGGCTAATAAACTACAGTATATGAGTGCCAAGTCAGAAGAATACAGTTTTTGGCTTGAGTTATGGTACTTTCTTCCATCTTGACACTTTACTAATCAATGCCATATCAATTTGGTGAAACTTTCCTCATCAATGCCATACTGGAAATAAGTGACAAAACTAGAATAAAAAACTGCATTTTGAATTGCATTTTTTGATAGGGAAGATGCAAACCAACATAGTTCCACTACAGAGAATGAACCTGATGTGCTGCACAGATATTTTATTGCTATTGCTCATTTTCAACTTTTGTCCCTTGTCAGTTACTTTTCAGGATTCAAATTGAAGAATAGCAACCACGTTTCGAGCTTGTGGATCTGCTACTTTTGATGCTTTTGTGTGACACTGTAGTATGATCAAGCAGTACCGCGGGAAGTAGGGGTGCTGGGGGTGCGGCCTCCCCCCAGGTACCAAAACATTTTTTTATTTTTTTTGATAATAAATCGGTAAAATCAGGCAAAAATAAGAATTAAATAACATAACTCTAACCTAACCCTAAAACCGAAATAAATAAACCAAAAACTGGGGGAAAAACGTACCCAATCCGCCCAGAACCGCGCGCGCGGGGGGTCCTCATGCACGCGCGCGCCCTAACCTAAAAGGTCTTCCCGCGGCTATGTGATCAAGTAAGGCATACATTTACGAAAAAACACAAAAGGTTAGAATATGGAGAAAATAGGTTTCTGCCCGACAGAAACGATATACAATGGAATTAAAATCAATATAAAACCACAATACACTAGAGATACCTCGCTACCGAAATAAAAAATAAAACACTACAGTGTCTGAAGGAAGCCAAACAAAAATACGTTTTACTCTTATATGCACCTGTAAACAAGATATTCACAGACACACCAGTCTATATATACCATATACTGTACATACCAGTCCACGTATGAACAGTGAGCAAGGAAAGACTGCTTTCATTAGGCTCCACACAAATGGAACAAACTTCAGGGCTCTCTGAAACTGGTCGGATTGGTCTCGATAGAGACTTTTAGGGTGCTTCTTGAGGACGCACTACATAGTGACTGCACCTGTTTCATGTAACCCTACAGTATATGTATTTGCATCTGTGACGTTCTAATGTGGTTCAAATGTTTGTTATTGTTTCTCATTATACAGTATGTATTGTGTTTTCATGCTGTGATCAGAATGTCCTTGAAAAAGAGAGCTTGCTCTCAAGCTCCCTGAATAAATTAAGGAAAAAGAAAGAAAGAATATTACAATAAAGAAGAACCTACAGTTATAAAATACAGTTCAAATATGTAATACCCATGATCACAACAACATTTTGATCAAAATAATGAAAAAATATATATATTTAAATAATAAATAAATAATGTATAAAAACATAGCTGATAATCGGTACAGCTTTGGTTTGCTTTTAGCCGGCCAGCCACCCGCCTACCAGTGACATCATCATTAGGCAGGTTTTCTTTTTCAAACAAGATTTAAAAAATGTTACTTCCATTTTTATAAATGGCTTCAGGGAATCCATGCAAGTTTTTGCCAGATATATAAGAAGAACCAGACAGGAGGAGGGGAAGAGCCAGCATGAGCGTGGCCTGCCAATATGACCGATGCCAATGGAATGGATGATAAAGCATATTCATTGCATTGGCAGGGAGCGTAAGCACTAATTCAACAGATTCGACAACATTTAATGTGGTTGAATCAATGGCAAAACCTTATATTCTTCACTTCATCACTGTTAATCCTGATTTAACATTGCCAGTGTGAGTGAGCTCCAGGCAACTGAGCTGAACTTTAGTTTAACTGTGATAATTTGTATCTGGCTGTGTGAATCAGCCTCTTCTTTTTTTGGACATAATTTGTCCAGTTTCTAAGCATAATGAGTGCTCATCTTCACCTTGTCAGTGGAATTACGTTGCTAGGGAACAGCTTGGGTCCAAGATCATTTCCTGTCAGCGATTGACAATGATATTTCAGTTCAGTTCAGTTTTCTTTTATTTTCGGACAAATAACATAAGTAGTGAAGTACATTTCACAAATCGCCATCAATGTCCAAGAGTCCAAAAAAAGGGCGAGGGAGAAGCACTAGGCTTGTCGGGCCCGACCCTGGAGAGACTGACAGGAGTTATAAGCCTTGGCCTCATTTGTGCTTGAGTGGAATAAAACATGAAAGACAAAACACAACGCCAACCCCCTGCCCCCCCCCCCCCCCCCTTGCGTTTGCTCACTGCATCAAGCATGCAACTAGATCACGATGCTAATGAGTGGCTTGTCTTTTCCTCCCCTGCCCTCGTCTTTATTCTTTATAAATATTAGTTTGGATGAAGGATTTGCATTCACGCCACGCACGCGTGCGCTGGTACGTGACAAGTTCATTTCAGCGGCTGCTGACATGTGGCAGACTGCATGATATGCCAACTTCAATGCCTACTTTACTGTACCTCTACTTCGTTGCAAGTGATTTTGTTTGGGCAAAGGATTTGCATGAACTCATACCCGCAAGCATGCGGATACATGATGAGTTAATTTCAGCAGCTGCTGAGTCTGACACGCGGCAGACTGCATAATGCCAACATGCATTGCGGTCGGCATCCGAGTGAGTCAGAGCTAGAAAGAGGACTTCAACTCTTCTAGTAGAACTAACTGAAAGGAGAGATAATGAAAAAGTGAGATGATGATAGAGTTGTATCCCCGTAGGTATAGCGCTGTTTAGCGCCTTATGCTTCATCCTTATAGCCGGTGCAGAAGGGAGAAAAAAGACAACGAAGGAGGGGGAAATACTAAAATGGCGCTCTGGGACAGGGACAAGGAGAGTGATTCCTCTGGAAGTGCATTGCAAATGACAACCTCTGGGACTGCTTAGTTTGATGCCCAAATCAATTAAAGTGGCGTATGGAGCTTATTATAATATCGATTAAGACCGGGAAAGCATCTGTCATTTTAGATGTTAACCACTTTAACCATAGTCTTATACTTTGGCTATTCAAAAATAGCAGATCTACAAGCTCGTAGCGCGGCACCGAGTGCCACGCTACGAGCTTGTAGATCTGCTATTTTGAAAAATCTTGAAAATTTGTGCAAATCTTTGAATATATATTTTTCAAAGCGAACATTTGTAACTCAAATCTTTGCTTCTGGGGGACTCTACAAATGTCTTCTAAAGCCTAACAGTTTTTTGAAAAAACTTAAGTTTCTATAAACAGTGGTTCTCAAACTGTATGTATTTGGCCGCGGACCCCCATCTCAAAATGTTTTGTTCCAGGGACTCCCGGAAGCAAAGATTTGAGTTAAAAATGTTTAAAAATATATGTATATTCAAAGATTTGCACAAAAGATGGGCGTCGGCGGCCAAATACATAACATTTTGGGGGTCCTTGACATGAAAAAGTTTGAGAACGACTGATATTAAAGCAACATAAGTTAAAGAAAGAAAAAAACACATTTTTACGATTTTTCAAAAATAGCAGAGATCTACAAGCGCGGCACTCGGTGCCGCGCTATGAGCTTGTATATCTGCTATTTTTGAATAGCCAAAGTATAAAATAATGGTTAAAGTGGTCACACAGATGCGTTCCCGGTTTTAATGGGTTAAAGTGGAGGACAGTAAAGCAGGTATAGGCCCCTATACACCGGTGACAGAGCAGCGGTGCCAAATACAGCAGTTGTCTTCATTCATCTACAGTGGGGTAGGAGTGGCATTTTAGAGCTTAATCTAAATGCAAATTCCATGTAAGTGGCCTTATGATACATGGGTTCTGGGTCATTGCCTAACCCGATCGAATCGATCAGCTCACCGGCTTTATTAGCTTACGACTTGGTAATTGAGTCACCAATCTTTTTCCCAGCAGTAACTAAAAAAGAAAGTGTCAGAGACCTCTCAGGCTCGGGCTCTCACGGGGACAAAGTAGCCTAACAAGATTGCAGTGAGAGAGCGGCACGATAATAAAAGAAAATGGTGGACTTTCTGCTGTCGATCAAAATGTTAAAATGAAAATGAATAAGCCGTCACTAGATGTGATACATTTAATATTAACCCATTAAGACCTGAGGCCGATAAAAAAAATGGTTTCTAAATCCTAAAGCTCCTTACACACCAGGGCGATTTTTTTCATGCGAATAATACGTTTTTTTTTGTAAACCTTATAAAGTCAATGCAAGCTTACATGGAGCGAAAAAGCGAAGCGAAAAAGCGTCTTTTAATTATTCGGAACAAGTCTGAATTTTGCGTATATTCGCATATTCACCGGTGTGTAATGACCTTAACGCTTTAAAAAATATCTATATATTCAAAGATTTGCACACATTTTCACGATTTGACAAAAAATAGCAGATCTACAAGCTCGTAGCGCGGCACTCGGTGCCGCGCTACGAGCTTGTATATCTGCTATTTTTGAATAGCCAAAGAAATCTAAAAATGACACAGATGCGTTCCCGGTCTTTATGGGTTAATGCAAATAATTCAATAAATGTTGGCACGCTCACTCTACTATTCTTCATTCTTTGTTGCGACAAAATGATAGCAAAACATGCTGATAGTTTTCACAAGGTAATTAGATGCCATGTACCTTTTCTCATCCAATTAGGTCAGAGACGACAGATAATGAGGCTGGCTTTGCATTGTGCCAGTAATTTGACAGCTAAATCCCAAATGTTTGGTCCTTAAGTGTTCCATAAATGTTTTGAATGTTCCTAGTGTTTCCTCGTTTCATTATTGTCTTCAAGTGGTAATATACATGAACTGCCTTATTTTCTACTTGACTTGACTGGTGGGCGGCACATGCAACAAACTGGAATGAAATGTGATGCTGTTACTGTGTCCAGCACCAGCAATGAACTGGATGTGCGCAACCCACGGTTCTGAACTAGTAGACAAAAATGGCACCATATTATGAGCATTAGTGAGGCCCAATTATATGAAGATAGGTTGAAAATGGGTGAAGTCGTCCTTTAGGTACCTTTTTTGAGTATCTGTACATTACTTTTTGGATACTTATGCTACATTTCAAAGACAAATCAAAGACAAATATTGTACATTTGACTCAACTACATTTCTGGGAATGGAAAAAGAAGACCTACATTATTAAGTACATACACTACTATTTGAAATATACCGGTAGTGAATATGGCCGATCTACAAGCTCTTAAAGCACTTGCACGGAGAGCACGGTTAGCAAGTGTTTCTGTTGTGTCTGCTTGAAGGATGGGTAGGCATCATGAAGGAGGCTTGTCTGTACTTAGGTCTGGGCATGCATAAACATGGAGGCCGTCATTTCATTCAAGGTGGTTACTCTTTTAATTTTATGTATAGCTATGAACGCCCACCCCTTAAGCATAGTAAAAAAAAGTTTTCAAAAGCATAACATGTAGGGCCTGGGCACACACCTGGAGAAAACAAGCACAGTATGACAGACAGACAGACACACACACTTTATGCAGGAGTCTGTCTTAAAATGTTCAATTGTGAACGCTACAATTACATCTCTCTCTCTCTCTCTCTCTCTCTCTCTCTCTCTCTCTCTCTCTCTCTCTCTCTCTCTCTCTCTCTCTCTCTCTCTCTCTCTCTCTCTCTCTCTCTCTCTGTAAAGGAAACGTGTTTGTGGTGAGTCTGGCGTTTGCTGACCTGGTAGTGGCATTCTACCCTTACCCATTGGTGCTGTATGCCATTTTCCATGACGGCTGGTCCCTAGGTGAAACCCAGTGCAAGGTGTGTAACTGTATGACTAAAATATTTACTGTATCTATATGATCCATGCTGTGATCAATTTAGTTTGACCTCTTTCTTTCTTTCTTTCTTTCTTTCTTTCTTTCTTTCTTTCTTTCTTTCTTTCTTTCTTTCTTTCTTTGTCTCTGTCTCAGGTCAGTGGCTTCTTGATGGGCCTGAGCGTCATCGGTTCCATATTCAACATCACCGGCATCGCCATCAACCGCTACTGCTACATCTGCCACAGCTTCGCCTACGACAAGCTCTACAGCTTCCGCAACACGCTGCTGCTGGTGGCGCTCATCTGGGTGCTGACCGTGGTGGCCATCGTGCCCAACTTCTTCGTGGGCTCGCTGCAGTACGACCCGCGCATCTACTCGTGCACTTTCGACCAGGCCGTGAGCACGTCCTACACCATCACCGTGGTGGTCATTCACTTTTTCGTGCCCATCGCCGTGGTCACCTTCTGCTACCTGCGCATCTGGATCCTCGTGATCCAGGTGCGGCGCAAGGTGAAGTCGGAGATGCGGCCGCGCATCAAGCCCAGCGACATGCGGAACTTCATCACCATGTTCGTGGTGTTCGTGCTGTTCGCCCTCTGCTGGGCGCCGCTCAACTTCATCGGCCTGGCGGTGGCCATCAACCCCGGGGCGGTGGTGCCGCGCCTGCCCGAGTGGCTCTTCGTGGTCAGTTACTTCATGGCGTACTTCAACAGTTGCCTTAACGCCATCATTTATGGCCTGCTGAACCAGAACTTCCGCAAGGAGTACAAGCGGATTGTCACGTCCATATGGATGCCCCGCCGCTTCTTCCAGGAGACGTCGCGGGGCGGGACGGAGGCCATGAGGAGCAAGCCGTCGCCGGGCATCAACAACAATGACCAGGTGAACGGAGAGGGAGAGACGTTGTGATGGACCCCCTGACCGACACAAACACGCACGCACGCACAAACATACACACATACACATACACGCGCACACACACACACACACACACACACACACACACACACACACACACACACACACACACACACACACACACACACACACACACACACACACACACACACACACACACACACACACACACACACACACACACACGTGGTGGAAACAGTACTCAAATGTTTTACTTAAGTAAAAGTGACAATACTGCAATGTAGAAGTACTCTGTTGCAAGTAAAAGTCCGGAATTCCAAATCTACTAGTAAAAGTACAAAAAAAAGTACAAAAGTATTGGCACCAAAATGTACTTAAAGTACCAAAAGTAAAAGTTAGTTACTTTACACCACTGAACACACACACACACACACACACACACACACACACACACACACACACACACACACACACACACACACACACACACACACACACACACACACACACACACACACACACACACACACACACACACACACACACACACACACAGTACTCCTTGTTATTCCTCATCATTCACAGCGCCGCCCCCGTCGGCCTCCCAGCCTTGTTTCAGCAGTGGAGTGGTGTCTGTACTCCATCTCTTACTCAGTGACTACACAGCTCCACTGTGCCGAAGAGAGAGAGAGAGAGAGAGAGAGAGAGAGAGAGAGAGAGAGAGAGAGAGAGAGAGAGAGAGAGAGAGAGAGAGAGAGAGAGACGGTGGGGAGTGAAGCACACAGGACAAAGTTCTCTGTTAACCCCATTAAGACCGGGAACGCATCTCTGTCATTTATTGATTTCTTTGGCTATTCAGATCGCAGAATAGCAGATCTACAAGCTCATAGCGCGGCACTCGGTGCCGCGCTATGAGCTTGTATATCTGCTATTTTTTAATAGCTAAAGTAATCTAAAATTACGAAATTTTACTGGATTTTACTGTGTAGAGAGAGAGAGAGAGAAAGGGAAGAGGGGGACAAAAGAGAAAAGTGTGGCGATTGAGATTGTTTAATGACTTTATTCACAATTTTGAAGAAGAGTGCCATTCATAAAGCATATATATATATTCTCTAACTTATTATGTATCATAGTATGTACACCTCAGGGTGCCTGCCTCCTCTGCTGCTTGGGCAATATACGTTTGAAAGCGGAGGCGCCAAGGGCCCCATTTTTGCCGGTGCCTAACCCATTATCCCTACACTTCTTTGCCATTTTTACTATTTTTTTAAAGGTTCGATGACATTCATTTACATTTTTTTATTTTTAATGTTTTTTGGGGGGTTTTATTACCTCAATTACACCCTTTTTTTTTAAACTTTGAACATTCAGTGGATTTTCTGTGGTCTGTTTTTTTTTAAATAATTAGGCTGAAAAGTAATCTGGGATTGGCCCCTTGACTTTGATGTCATAGTCACTTAATCCTACCCCCTCTCCTCCCCGCCCCTCCCCTCCGCTATCCTATCCTTTGCGGGGGTGGAGCAGAGGCGATGATTGACATGCAAAATCCCTCAACAGCGACACCCGCAGACATTGCAACTGAAAAACACCTGCAATGGCTCACTGGAGTGGAATTTTCTGTTAAAACTTTTTATACGCGTTTGAAGGACCATGACAAAGACTTTTAATGTGTTGTAAAACTGAATGTCATGAAACCTTTAAAAATATTTTCAAATAGTTCAACTAGCCGATCTACATCGACACGTTGTGAGCTTGTAGATTGGCTATTTGAACTATTTGAAAATGTTTTTAAAAATAGCATAAACTGGCAAAGAAGTTTAGGGATAATGGGTAAGGCACTGGGAGAAACGAGGGCCCAAAGAGTTTATTTGCTTATATTTTTACACCATGGATTTCATGTCGTTGCTCTGGAAAGTACTTGTCACTTTCATTATCCTCATGGTTTTATCTGTACTGTACTTGTATTTGGCACGGCCAAATTCTCATAAGGGTATATACTGTACTGTACAGTGGTGTACAATGTTGATTACTGTGTCTTTTCATTTTTACCAAAAAGAAACTCCATCTATTTTCTCATGCCTTTTTTAAATGACCGAAATAGGTTAGTGTACCACAAATTGATAAATGCCTCAAACTCTCAATGGGCATTTTTCCATGGTTTGTCAAAGGTGCCTAATTCTTTTGCATATCGCCTCAAAATGAAGATTTTGCCAAAAAATATAACAAACAAACCATGCTAACAGGAAAAATTATGGTAGGGTTGTATCTCTGTAGTCTCAGATCATTATGTTATATAGGCTACACATCAGCAGATTGGGTGGTTTCAGTGGACACACAAAGGCGGTGTTCTAACACCATCACACACAAACAATCATCAAGTGGTTATTATGTTTAGGCAGTGGTGGAAAAAGTACTCACATTTTCTACTTAAGTAAAAGTATCAATACTGCAGTGTAGAAATACTCTGTTACAAGTAAAAGTACGGTAATCAAAATTTACTTGGGTAAAAGTACAAAAGTGTTGGTATCAAAATGTAATTAAAGTACCAAAAGTAAAAGTACTCATCATGCAGAATGTCCCATTTCACACGTTCAAAATGTATACAAATCTTTAGAAAATAGCAGATCTACAAGGTCACAATGTGTCGCATATATTCGCGACGCATTGTGAGCTTGTAGATCGGCTATTTTCAAATGGTCGAAATGTATATAGGGCTGAAGTGGGTAATGCATGTTTTGTGATAATAATCTAAATCTTCAAAGTAACTAGTGACTAAAGCTGTCAAATAATTGTAGTGGAGTAAAAGTACTATATTTGCCTCGGAGATCTAATGGAGTAGAAGTAAAAGTATCGAAAATGGGAAATACTCCAGTAAAGTAAAAAAAATAATCCTCAAAAGTGTACTTAAGTACAGTACTTGAGTAAATGTTAAAATTAGTTACTTTACACCACTGCGTTTAGGCACTTAACCACTTGAACCTCAGCATCCGTATTCTGGGAAAAACCTGTGCAGAAAATAGCAGCTATCAGCACGATCTGCTTTTTTCTGTGACGATATTTAATGTAGAGCAAAAAAACAAAAGATCCACTAGTATTGAGCCCTGAGGGACTCCGCTCAACAACTTATGGGGTACTGTGGTGTCACGAAGCATAAACCCCAATATAAGCACAATTCAGCAGTCTAAAGTCGGCCAACAGTGTTCTTATGCAGTTTACAGGTTTCAAATGTACTTCTTAGTAATGATGAGAATCAAACAACCACTTCCTCTATGCATTTTACACTTCATATCATGACAACGAACAAAACATAATCAATTCTACACGTGAACAAAATACTGTTTTCTATGAAGTAACTTAGTAAACTTTTAACTTAGTAAAAACAAAAAAAAAGAACTGTGTGAATCAGTTCACACGGCTTGTGATTCTGGTTCTGAGAATGGAAACGAATGTGCATGAGCTTTTATTTATTTGATTGCTTTATTTGATCTATTTCTAAAATTCCCTATCGGTTTTGCTTTGATGTTTTTTTCTCTTTTTTTTTTTTCTTCTTTTTTTGATGAGGTCTCTTATGATAACTGTTTGAAATGTGCTGCTGAAATGATAAGGAAGATGATGATGATTATGAGTGGGTGAGGGAGTTGATGATGCTGCTTATTGGGTGACTCTGCCTGTGGGAAATCTATGGAAGACACGGTTATGGATCCTTTCTTTTTCTAAGTGGGAAAAAAATTGAAGTGAGATATGTTGTATTTATTGCTGTGACTTAAATTTAATATCGCGGAGGATACGATTTCAAAAAGATTGTCATTGTAAAAGAAAAAAAGATTCAATGTTAATAAAAAAACATACTTTTTTAATTTTGTACTTTTATTTGATGTCGCTGTCTCAAGGATGCATTAGTCATATATAAAAGCTCTACTGAATACATTTGGTTCTGTATTATGTATTATATTGACCACATGATCCCTAGCATCTCTATTCTGGGCATGTCATATTCTGTGAATATTCAGCAAAAACAAGAGAACGTTTGGTGAAAATATGAACTGTTCAATATTAGTTCTAGCACAGTGTCGCGCTATGAGCTTGTAGATCTGCTATTTTAGAAAATTTGTGCAGAGGGGAAAAAGGACAGTGCCAAATACAGACACACAGTCATATAGGGTTTAAGTGGTTAATACTAGGATCACCAATACAGTCAGTATTACATGCATACATGCATTCCAGTTACCTTGTGGTCAAAAGAGCATTAGGTCAGACTCAGACAGGGTGTGTTTTAGCAGTTTGGGGAGGGGGGGGGTCTCGCCCCCTGGAGGAATGGAGGTAGGTCGGCGGGACATAAGCCAAATCCCAACATTAAGATTTCTGCCTCCTCGCCTCCTCTGCCTCCTCTGTCCTCCAGCATGGCGATGTTACGGTGAAAATTGGTAACCGGTAAGTCGGTTTTCTCGGTTTAAAATCTAACCGGCCCAATGGGGATGGGGATGATCCAGTATGAACCAATAGCCAAAGAGGCCACACCCCCATCTCAGGAAACGGCTGCACTGAGAGACTGAATAATGGAGGGAAACGAAATGAAAAATATAGCTGCAAACAGCGATAAACGGGGCCATGGCATGATAGGCAAAAAGCGATATGGAACAATAGCACAATAAGACGTAGAAACAGAATAGATTTAACTTGAGACAAAGCAGCCTATGCAACTAACAAATGAGCATTCTCAATAGCTGAGGGATGGTGGCTAAGGATCTTACTCATGGACACCTCAACCCATGGCCATAGACAGAAATCGAACTCTCAACCTTCGGACTCACAGGCTGTCACAGTAGTGATTGAGCTAAGGCTTCATCCAGCCTGATGGTGTCTGTTGAAGATTATAGACTCTTGCCTTCTGCCATGAACCGAGCCCCTGTTTCACTAACAATAAGATCAGTTGTTCACAAACCATTTACCAATAGAGAAATGTGATGTCTCCTCGGTAGCAAAACTAGTGAAAGTAGCCGATCTACAAGCTCACAAAGCATTGCTATCCAAAAAGTTGTGAGATTGTAGATCGGCTATTTTCACAATGAAGTATGTCATACATTGAAAATAACTACTCTCAAATAAGCATTTCATGTTATCTTTAACAATTGCACATGTATTCATTGATACAGCCATGTTGTGTGGAATGCAATTGAAATGAAGTCTGCATGAGGTGGGACTTGAACCGGCAACTCTGTGGTTGCAAGGCAGATGGTTAAGCAATCAGCCATTGGACCAACAGACCTGAACCGGTGAAAAAGGAGCTCAAACAGATGACAGTTTCAAGCAAATTGCTCAAAAATCCTGTGTTTAAGTGTTTTTCAAACTGATAGACAGACAGACAGACAGACAGACAGACAGACAGACAGACAAAGTGATAGAGAAAGACAGACAGACAGACAGACAGACAGACAAAGTGATAGAGAAAGATAGACAGACAGACAGACAGACAAAATGATAGAGAAAGATAGACAGACAGACAGACAGACAAAGTGATAGAGAAAGACAGACAGACAGACAGACAGACAAAGTGATATAGAAATTGTATGTCTCCTCGGGAACCGAAACTAGTGAAAGTAGCCGATCTACAAGCTCAGAAACACGTTGCTATCTGAAAAGTTGTGGGATTGTAGATCGGCTATTTTCACAATGAAGTATGTCATACATTGTAAAAAAAATACTCAGAGCATTTAATGTTATCTTTAACAATTGCACATGCATTAATTGATGCAGTCATGTTTTGTGCAATGCAATTGAAAAGTAGCCTGCCTGAGGTGAGGTTTGAACCGGCGACATTGTGCTCAAGACACAGATGTTTTAGAAACCAGGCTATTGGACCAACAGGCCTAAACTGGTGAAAAAGAGGTCAAACAGATGACACAGTTTCACGCAAATTGCTTAGAAATCCTGGGTTTAAGTGTTTTGACTGCTCAATATGGCGGAAAATCAATAGTGATTAAGTTATGGCTTCATCCAGCCTGATGGTGCTTGTTGAAGATCATAGACTCATGCCTTCTGCCATGAACCGAGCCCCTGTTTCACAAACACTAAGATCAGTGGCTCACAAAGCATTTACCAATAGAAAAATGGCTCAAAAGCTCACAAAGCGTTGCTTTCCAAAAAGTTGTGAGATTGTAGATCGGCTATTTTCACAATGAAGTACATTGAAAATATGTACTCTCAAATAAGCATTTCATGTTATCTTTAACAATTGCAAAGGCATGAATTGAAACAGTCATGTTGTGTGCAATGCAATTTAAATAAAGTCTGCATGAGGTGAGGCTTGAACCGGTGACCATATGTTTACAAGGCAGATGCTGTAGGGAGAAGCCATTGGACCAACAGACCTGAAGTGGTGAAAAAGGAGATGACACAGATGACAAAGTTTCACGCAAATTGCTAAAAAATCCTGGGTTTAAGTGTTTTTCAAACTGCTCAAAATTGCGGACAATCTAAGGGCGGAGCTTACTGGTCAAAGTGATATATGTGTTCCTCATGAGTCAAGGCACATGTGTAAGCAAGTTTCATGGCTGTCGGCCAAACGAGGCATGACTTTTGCCTGTGAGTCAACAAATGTGAGTCTGCATGTATGTGTTAGGGGCAGACGAATAATTTACATAAAACTGCAATATTCATTGGCTCATAAAAGCTTAACGTTTTCACTTAGAAACTAGAAAAAGTGCTCCTCGGAGCACAGGTCTCAGCCAGGTAAGGTAAGTTATTGTGGCCTCCTGGTGGCTCTATAATAAGCCAATGTGAAAAGGGTGCCATTTCTTTTTAGGCCTTGCATGGCAATAGGACACTGCATTCATGATTTGAGGCATTTTGTTCAAAAAAATTGTTTGGCTAAATTAACCTGCTGGTGGCGCTATAACAAGCCAATGTTAAAAGGGTAGCATTTGTTCCTCAACATAGTGTGAATGTGCGTGCAAAGTTTGACCGCAATCGGACGCTGCGTTCATGATTTGCGGCATTTTGTTAAAAACAAGCCACTACTGCAAACGTTAGATGTGAATCTTAGCCAATCAGGATGGAATATGAAAAATGAAACAGATCCGGCTTGATCACATGACTATAGCAATCATGTGTACCGATTTGTGTGAAATTTGGATAAAATCGGAAGGAGTAATATAAATAAATATGTTTTACATAAGTCGGCCTCCTGGTGGCGCTATAAAGGCAGAAGTGAAAAATGCAGGGCAAAGGTTTTTCCTTGACCTCTAGGGAGTGCGCATACAGAGTTTTACACAGATCGGTGCAGTTATAGGTAAAAACACCTCGGCCTAATGCGAATGTGCTCGCAAAATGTCATGGAAATCGTAAGCTGTGTTCATGATTTGAGGCATTTTGTTCAAAATGGAGTACTCCTACAAACTTTGGAAGCCATTTTTAGCCAATCAAGATGGAATATGAAAAATCTGAAAGAGTAGTTTCTATAATGACTATAGAGATACTGTGTACCGATTTGCATGATTTTTGGGCAAAATCTGTAGGAGTACTGTCAAAAAATATGTTTTGCACAAAGCGGCCTCCTGGTGGCGCTATAACAGGTGGCAGAGGTTCTGCCCAACATTTATTTCGGTATAGGTCCAAAGTTCATGTGTAAAAAGTTTTGTGCAGATTGCTCAAAAATCCCAGGAGCAGTTTGATTTTAACTGCTTTTCATATAATTCAAAATGGTGGGAGATCTAAAGGTCAGAGGTCAAAAGTCAGACCGTGAAAGTTGTTAGGCATGAGGAGACGCATGTGTGTATCGAGTTTCATGGCTGTAGGTCAAACATGGCATGAGTTGTACCTGTTCAAAGTTGGCATTTTCAATTGATTGCTATAGCGCCACCCTTTGGCCAATGGTTTTGAGTTTCGGGCCTTGGCCGTTTGGCATAGCCCTCTACCATATTGCCGAGTTTCGTAAAAAGCGTATGCACGGTTAGGCCAGAACTGCGAAAAACGGTGGAAGAATAATAATAGCGAAAGTGTAGAGATGCAATAACGGTCCACGGCCCTTTGGCCATGGACCGTGGAGCACATAAATGTTTCATATAATGTTTTACATATTTCTTAAATAATTTAATTTGATGACTGATGTTAATAGGCTGGCCTCATGAAGTCCACACTGTTATTGGACCTCATGTTGTTTTAACTCAAAGCAGTAAAGCCCCCCCCCCCCCCCCCCCCTCAGTCCAATCAGATGAGTTCATAGGCAGGCTTTCTGTGGTGAAAATAACTAAAAGTGAGTGACAGGTGATTAACTGGTTGCCTCGCAACAACCAAGAAGAAAAGCTCTGCAAGCACTGCTCCGCTTTGTAGACTGCACAAATAGGCACAAAAGGTACCCTGCATTTTGAGCAGACTGCACTACATCCTGTCTGATCGAGGCCTTAGTCTTGTATACCGAAACCATATCATATTGTAACTCTAGTTGTATCATCAGGCTGAGCCCTATAGGCATAGCTCTGCTTTGTGGGGATCAGATCAAGAGGAGTTACAAAGCATAGAGGCTCTCTTGGCTCAATTGGTACTTATGTACATACGCAGGATGTGCTTTTCTATCTTTCTTTCTGGAGAGATATACCTGCACACTGCCACTTGCACGTTCAGGAGAAGTTTTTATTGATACAACAACGTTTCGGTAGTGTAGACCTTCCTCAGGTTTATCTTTCTTTTCATCGCGACTCATTGTGAGCTTGTGGATCGGCTATTTTCAAATGGCTGAAATGTTTAGGGCTGAAAAGTACAACATTTGCCTCTGGGATGTAGTGGAGTAGAAGTAAAAGTACCGAAAATTGGAAATACTACAGTGAAGTAAAAAATCCTCAAAATTGAACTTACAGTAAGTACAGTACTTGAGTAAATGTACTAAGTTACTCTACACCACTGCTTTTCAGACACAAACTTCACTTTTAATCCCCTCACAGCTGCAGTATCACCTCCATCGACCCCTGCTGTTAACAACATGAACCCTAGCGTCCCTATTCTGGGCATTATGTCTTAATAGGTGAACAATCAGCGAAACTATGCGAACATTCGCTGAAAATAGCCGATCAACAAGCTCACAATGTGACGGGTTTAAGTGGCTATTAAATCCCTTCTCTTCATCATCTTCCTTTCTGCCCTCTGCTTTCCTCATCTTCTCACAACCCCATGTTCATTATTTACCCCGTCTGCTTTCAGCTATTGCTCTGTACTTGCCATGCTTCCACTACGACTCAGTAGTTGTTCCGCTTTGTGAGGACTGATGGGAAGTTAATGCATAAAAACTTGCCTCTGTCTGCCCAATTGTATAGTTGAGTGTTGACGGGAGCAGGAGCCATGGGAAAGAACATGCTAGAATATGGATGCCCATCAGTGTTGATTTCGTCGACTAAAACTATGATGAAAAATGTTGGTCGACTACCTTATTTCACTGACGAAAATGAAATAAAAAACTAAGCCATGATGACTAAGACTAAATATATTGACAATTTGGTCAACAAATCAAAAGAAAAAGAAAAATGTAAAGAAAAGAAAAGAAAAGGAGGAAAAGGAAAAAGTCTCTCTCTTAAGGCCTTTGCAGACAGGGTGCGAATTTTTGCACGGAAAAAACGGACAATATTTTTTTTTGAATGAACACATGGTTCTCGATGACCTCTTGCACACCGGCTCCGAATTTACCGTGCGGCGATGCGATGCGGCGATGCGATGCGTTTTTTTCCAATCGAACCCAGTTCGATTTGTGCGTCTTTTCGCATGCGGTAAAAACTGATTGACTAATCGCACCCTGTCTGCAAAGGCCTTTACTGTCGCTTTTGAAAATAAAGCAGAAATGCGGAAAAGATTATCTTAAAAATAGAAGGGAAAAAAAATCACACAAAAAAGGACGCTGATCATTCCAGTTTATGAGATAAGCTCCAGACACACAGAGACACACATAATTATGGTTGAAAATATAATCTCCACCTTCAGCCTGGATATATATATAATAAAAACATACCTTTCACCAAAATAATTCTGGAATTAGCAGGCAGGATATTACTGGAAGACACAGGTATTAACTACGCAAACTTGAGTCACACAGGATTAGTTGATCATTACACATAGCTGAGACCTTTATAATGAAAATCCTCATTAATCTGTTACTTTCCTCTGTGATTAGGATTTCCACGTAAAGGGACTTTGTTTTAGTTTCACACTTATCTTGGGACCTGCAATTAGAGGATTTAATAAGTTATGATGAGCTTCTCTGTCTGAGCTAGATTAGCTGAACCACATTTTGTGACTGCACCTATCAGTCACACAACTTTTTGTCACCGTGAAGGTGAGATATAAAGGCATCGGAAAGGTCCAGTCTTGAGAAAGAAAGAAAGAAAGAAAGAAAGAAAGAAAGAAAGAAAGAAAGAAAGAAAGAAAGAAAGAAAGAAAGTCAATGTACTGGACTGTCAACTATTTGCCTTCTAATATTTCCCACTCTTTCACTTCGTCTGTTCCTTGCACACACGCTCCTCTTTAGACTCAATTAACAATTAGTGTCGCCTGCCAGTGTGGCATGTGTGGATTTAGCTTTTTCAAGTTTATTATTAGAAGATTTAGACATTTTTTACAAGATATCAGAATCTGCATTGGACCCAAAATCTGGTGTTTCATCAACCTAAAGAAGCACTAGGACAGTAGGAGCCAGGAAACAGTAAAACAAAGTTTGTCACGTTAAATTGTAAATAATTAAATAAAAACAAATGAACTAATTATGCCTCTAGCACATTTAAGTGTGGTTTTACATTTCTTCTCCCTCCTGTTTATCTCTGTGCTGCTATAGCAATAAATGCAAATTAACACACTGGTACATTTCCAGGCTGCAGCTAATTAAGATTGCCAAAAAACTGGCACAGTTTACCAGAGTTCAGGCCTCTGCAAATGTAACACTTTAATTTACTTTATTCAGAGATCTGGGAAGCACAACATGTCAAGTCAAAGGCTGTGATTTCACCTTTGAACATTTCATAGTGTGCCAAATGGAATCTGCCAAGTGTGTTTATTTTGACAAGTGACTTGGCTGTAGGATCAAATATTTGGCACTATCAAATTGTTGCTAGATCAACCAATTGTAACATTCCACTAACACAATGCCAGGGTTTCCCTTGATCTAACCTCATGGGCTTTTTCACATTATATTTAAATGCTCTATTAAATGCTAGCAGCGGAGCCTCTGGGGTGGCCGTGGTTAGAGAAGCTGTCTGGGAAAAGGAAGGTTGCAGGTTCGGCCCTCAGCTCGCCCAGTCTATGCGTCTAAGTATCCCTGAGCATCAGCTACAGCAACAGCTCACCTCATGTGCTGAGCAGCCATCTGCTAGGTAAATGCACTAAATAATTTCCCCTCTTCTGGGGACCAGTAAATACTCCATTTCCACTTGCACAATTACTGGGAGATCTCAGTGTGTGAAAGCTGGGAGAGCCCTTCAGGGTTCTTACCCATTTCAAAAGGCGTCCCTCAAGGATCGATTCTGGGCCCTATTCTATTTACCCTATACATAAACAACATTGCTTTGTCTCTAGATGGTTGCCAAGCCCATTTCTATGCAGACGACACCATTATTTATTGTATTGCTGATTCTGTCCAGCTTGCAACCAGAGTCCTGCAACGGGCCGGGTATCCGTCGGTACCCGTCCGCACCCGTCGGCACCCGTCCGGTTTGACGGGTGAAAACGGGTGAAAATTTTACTTTGATAAGATCACGGGTACGGGGACGGGCGGTACTGAACTAATCGCAGGCGGGTATCATTTTATTGTGAAAATCAGAGAGCACTGTTTCCGCCCAAACAACGTCACTTGTGTAACTTAACACAGCACAACAGCATGGAGCATGCTGGTCAGTTATCTTAACTCACAAAAACACATTGAACATTCTGTTAAACCTTCAAATTAAAACTATCTGATGACGTAAACAACGACACATGTGTGCTGCGTAGATGCGCGTTCGGGCGTGGCTTAAGCTCGCTCCTCCGTCTTCACTTGATTTCTGTACAAACCTGACCACTGAATGTAGCGCTGTTGTTGAAGGCTGCTATCTTTTTCAACACACTTTTCAATAGGATTTACATTTTACACGGGTAAACGGGCGGACAACGGGTCGTTTATTTGATGGGCGGGGCGGGTCTGGTTCTTATTTTGAAATAATCACGGGTGACGGGTCGGTCTACGGATCTGAGTATTGACGGGCGGGGCGGGCGCGGGTTCTCAAAATTGGACCCGTGCAGGACTCTGCTTGCAACTGAGAACTTGCAGCTTTCATTTAATGCACTTCAGGACTCACTTATAGAGCTGAAGCTTGTACTTAATGCAGGCAAAACTAAATGTATGTTATTTTCTAGGGCCAGTGAAATTGACTACAATAACTTACGCATTACTACCTCAAATGGATCCAATACAGAAAGGGTTGCTGAATACAAGTACCTTGGAATCTGGTTGATGACAAATTTACATTTACATTTTTTTTTTACAGAAACAGAGCTAGTTTCCTAATGACATGTAGGAAAGGGGTTATTGAAGCAGTCTTTCTTTCTGTGTTGGACTATAGAGATGTCATTTATGGGAATGCTGCTCCTTCTAACCTTATGCCCTTAGCTACAGTTCATCATTCTGCTCTGCAATTTGTATCTGGTGAACATTATAGGACTCATCACTGCATCCTCTATGATAGAGTGGGTTGGCCTTCCTTGACTGACAGGCGAAACAAACGCTGGTACCTGTTTATTTTTTAAGGCAGTTGATGGGACTTTAACACTGTATATTAAATCTCTGCTGGAATGGAATCCTGTAAGATATAGGACACATCCAATGACTTGCACCCACAAATGTCTGCAAATGCTTTTAAACTTGTGTTTAAGATGGGGGAAAGTTTCTGTTTTATTTTGTTTCATCATTGATGTGAAAATGAAATTGTACTGTGATGTATCTCGACGACACTGCAAATGAGGGCAATTTAATAAATAAAGGTTTGAATGAATGAATCTCAAAATCTAAACTTGCTGAGCAATTCATACTCCCTGGAGGATGAACCCCACTGATTTTGGTGACACCATGGCCTTTATTGTAGCACCACACTCTGACCAACATATCCGTATGCATCTCAGACTTTAACAGCCGGATTGCCATGAAGCTGAGTGGATTCATGGTCCCTAGATGATTAACCCTAACCACTTTAGAGAACCAATGATATTTCCTCTAGCGCCACCCACAGGCCAAAATATATAAACTTTGCACCCAAGATACACTCTACTGATCTTGATGACCTTTCGCTACTTAAAGATCCAGTAAAATGACATTTTCTGTCATTTTATTTTGAAGTTTCTGTCTGAAACGGCCTCGCAACCAATCAGAAGGTTACATCCCTTCAGGCTATGGCACGGTAGAACCTCACTCACATGGTGCGCAGTGTTATTGTTTGTAAGGGAGAGAGAGATGGCACTGTGCAGAATGTTTGTTACCCAGTTGCTTATTTCTAACCTACTGTAAAATGTTTTCAGATACATATTTTAGTGTGCTGATTAAGTTTACAATGAGTAATACACGTCTGGACGTCATCTTGAATGAGATTCAAAACGGAGTAGTTCTGTAATTAAAATCAGCTGCATGTGTTTGGAGAAGCATGAGCTATGGTAATCACACAGGTGGATGTAATCAAGATTAATTTATATTCATGAAAGCTCTTCTATGTCATCACACAGCTCGTTTTCATTTACAGGAAGTAATTAAGATTGGCTTTGTAGGGACTTTACATCTATTGTTAGGTATGCCCATATGATGACCACGCATATGCTCTAAAATTGTGAAAAACATATTTTTCATTTCACTAGATCTTTAAGTCAATACTTCCACTTGTTTTCTGTTTTAAAAGAACTAAAGCACTTGAGTAGCTTTTTACTAATGGTAATTTTGGTTGCTTGGCTATCACAAGGAAACTCACTCAAATGGTTAGGTCATCTTCCATGAATGCTGCATCACCATCCTTTGAACCCTGCCAGTAGTGGGGCAAAACGAATGCCATGTTTATGGAGAAGGTCGATGGAATATATGGCAAATGTGTTTCTGACAGTAGTGTCTGTCTAGGGTGACCATATTCTGAATTCCCAACAAGAGGACACCCAACGAATGCACGCGCGCTGCGCGAGCGTTCATGCGTTCCGTGCGCGATTTTTTTTGCGGTTTTCCCCCGGATTTGTAACTTTTGGGGGGGGGTTTTGGTACCTTAATTCGGTTAATTTGGTTAATTCTGGGCCTCTTTGAGGTACTGAAAAATATTGCTTTATAAATAATATATTTATTTATTTAAAGCATGTCTCCTCTGTTTGTTTCAGATAACAAAATAATCACTGCTTAATAATTCAGCTTTTTAACAAAATAAAATAACATCTCTCTCTCAACAAGTCTTATCTTAGAACAAGTGAGGTACCCCATTATTCAAAATAACCTCTCATGTCTCAATTTGGCAGAAGAAGTCTCGCCTTGCACAGCTTTCTTGTGCTTTGAAGTGGCAGTATGGGCTTGCAGGTCTGACGAAACTTTATTTGCCACGGAGACATATGTTCCTGCTTTGCAAACAGTACACTCTGCTTCACATTTGTCACGACCCAGACGAAAACACGGGTACTTTTTGCGCATTTCATCTGTGAAGTTGCATTTGCGTTTCGGCATTTTCTCCGTCTGTGTAACTTTTCTCAGTCGGGGAGCAATGAATGACAGGCAGCGCAGAGCGCGATGTATGCTGTTCAGTGTGTGTCTGTGTGAGTGTGTGTGACTGTCTGTGTGTGTGTGTGTGTGTGTGTGTGTGTGTGTGTGTGTGTGTGTGTGTGTGTGTGTGTGTGTGTGTGTGTGTGTGTGTGTGTGTGTGTGTGTTTGGTCACGTGTGCCTCCAGCCTGTCAGCAGCTGTGTTGCCAAGTCTCGTGAGAGAAATAAGGAAACATTCCTCCAAAACAAGCCAGAAAAAGAAGCACATTTTTGTTTTTGAAGTTGCGGTAAATATTTGGACATGGCAACACTAACAATGTGAACAACTCGTTCGCAATTTACAAAACCGGGGTTACGGAAGTACCATAGTTAGCGCTTTCATTGTAAAAAAAATAATAATCCCAAAACACCGGACATTTGAAGGATTTTATAAACCCCCTCCGGACAGGCCGGACAGCACCCCAAAAGAGGACATGTCCGGGTAAAAGAGGACGTATGGTCACCCTAGTCCTGTGGGTCCTAGTTTGTTTTCTTAATTGATACCCAAAGTAACTGAACAGAGCAGAGGTCTCTGTAAAAGCCACCCAGTAGGCTTATTGCAGAAACAATCACTTATTAGGATAGGTAAGGGAGCCACTTAAAGGCAGTCAGCACACAGTAGAAGCATGTGGGGACTGAGAGCCGCTTAATCACTATGCCATCTTCAGGTCGTAAATAACACACTGTAGAATCTGTATTAATGAGTGTACTAATGTCTGGGTGCATTGGGTTACATTAGTACACTCTCAGAGGATTTTTACAGCAGTTTCATCCTGTTGTTTTGGCACGCAGTAACTGTATGTGAACAGAGGATTTTTACAACCGTTTCATCCTGTTGTTTTGGCACGCAGTAACTGTATGTGAAAGATATATAATTGTGTTATTTGGGTAACAGGATTCTTCCTGCCTCATTATGCTGTCTCTTCCCCCAAAAGTGCTCGATGCTGTATTGCTGAAGCTGCAACATTACTGGAAAAGCAGCCCCAGGGTTATCAGTGGTTAAAATGTCAGACAGTGGACAGTATGTTTGTGCTGTCCTCTGGAATCTTTTGGAACACATTGAAATTTGATCCATAAATGTGTTTGCGGAAGAGCATAAACAAACCTTGGGGTGTTAAATAGAGTATGAGGCTGAAATGCAGTTATGCACAACGTACATTTTAAGATTCACTAACAGTGTTGGAAAAGTTACTAAAACATAGTAATATATTACTTATTACTAACCCTAACCCTAACCCTAACCCTAACCCTTAAAAAGGGATTCAAGGAGAATCACAATTGCCTGACGAAGGACAAACAGAGTCCGAAACGTTGCAAAGTATGAATCAACTAGGAGCGCAGAGACACCACGGAATGAGAAACCAGGGGAGACCTGGAATTTGGAACAGACCGAACCATCAACTCCAAGGAAACAACCACAGACCGGGAATGAGAGATGGGGAGACCTGGCACCACGGAGGACGCCACCAGAACCATTGGGACCAAGGAGATCGCTGGAAACAGCAGAACCACTGGCCCCAATGGGATTGGAATCAACAGCGTAGAGTCCACCAGGAGCAGAGACCTGAACACCCTCGCTCCGGTCACAACCACGGAGCAGGAGCCAGAGTGACCAGAAACCAGACAGGTACAGAGGAGCAGAACACACACACACACACACACACACAGATCCCTTTGAAAGGGACCAATTCCTTAAAACAATTAGATTATTAAACAAATTTATAGTTTGCACACACCACCTCCAGAACATAACCCGTTCTGAAAAGGCACCAGCCAGCATAGCCAAAAAAACACACGAATTAATGACCTTGATTAAACCGGCACAGCCAAGTCAAAACACCACTCTCATGCTGGAGGGAAATGCAAGGAATTGGGAACACACTACAATATTGATTCTTAAAGACCACTACATGACACACTTGACAACAATTAAACAAGAGCTCTCCGACTGCCTAACAGAGGAATGGAAAAACCCTTTTTCCATAGCAACCAAATGGGCAAGAAAAAATTTAGGCAAAAGATTAAAACAAACAGACTTAGATCAGGCCCTGACAGCGATCGCTGAGCTAAGACCAGACACACCCCCACCCTTCATCTCCTCCCATCCAACCTCCCCCCACCCTCGGGTCCCCACCCCTACCCCATCAATCCAAACCACCCCTCCCCCAACCCATCCCCCCCAATCCACAGATCCACCGGAAAGGGACACCAGAAGAATACCCACACCAGGACCCAGCATTCAACCAAGAAACACCATCGTAGTCCAAGCACAGGTAATCCGGGAGATGGGACCCTCAGCACTACACCTGACACAGGAAAACTATCCAGACCTAGCAACATCACAAAGGAAGACCACATCACCAAAGAAACAGAGGAAGAGAAGGAAGCCCAAAGGAACACAGGAGGACCCAAACCAAATCTCCCCAGCACCAAGCCAAACCACGGAGACACAAACCAACCCAGACACCACACCACAAGAAGCCATCCAGGAGGGATCAGAACCACAACAGGAGGACACCAACGAAACAGACGGGAGAGAAGGTCCCCTGACAATACCACACAGGCACCCAGGGTCCAAATACAAGAAGAATTGGAGACTTAACCCAGAGAAGAAGATTCTGATTTTCGGTGACTCAAACCTGGCAAGGATCCCACCTTTTGCCAGAAGTGACATCCAGATCGAAAGCTTCCCAGGGATGGACTTCCAATCCTGCGTGGACCTACTGAAAGACCACACCATGGAAAACAACAAGGTAGCGCACTGCCTCATTTCAGTAGGTATCAACCACAAACAAAACAAAACAGACCAAACAGGACATAAAAAGATGCTAGCAACCCTTCACTGGGCAACTAAAAAATTTCCTTGTGCCAACATACACATAGCTTTGATTAACTACTCAGACAAACTCAGGGTACCAGAACAGAGGAGACTAGACAACCTAAACAGGTCCATCTCACAGATAAAACACACCCCCAAATTGGAAGACAGGGATTTCAAAACCGAAGGGGACAAAATACACTGGGTACCAGAAACAGCCAAAGCAATGCTAGAGAATTGGATTACTAGTTTAAACTGGAATGCCCTACAAGGCTAATGCAGACGGGGCAAAAATCAAACATAATTAACTTATCACACTATTTCAAACCAGACCAAGCTCAAAGAGACGTTCTGGAGAAAGGATTATCATTTGTTCCCACACTGGACATCTACAAACAACAGACCAAGCGACTGGAAAAAGATGTATCAGATTATCATAGAAGGATAAAGTTAGCCACTCATTTTGGAATGGGACAGAGGGGAGAAATAACACCGTTCCAGACGAGCTCCACCTGGGAACCAACAGACGGCTCCCTCCCAGACAGCCTTAAATTACTACTGAGAGAAGACAGTAAGATATTGAGCAGGATCCCAGGACACTTGAAAGAAACAGACAACATGACAACTCCACAGGTAAGGGCACTTAGACAACTAGCAAAGAATAAAGACATTATAATCAAACCTGCTGACAAAGGATCCTGCATAGTAATAATGGACCGATACCAATACATTTTTGAAGCAGAGAGACAACTTAGTAATAAAAACCATTACAAAGAATTGAGGGAACCAATCTACAAAAACACAGCAATTGAAGCTAAGAGGATTATAAAACAATTGAAAGAGAAGAAATTAATAAGTAGCAAACAAGAGGCCTACCTCTCGGGTCAGGATACACCGCGACCAAGAGTTTTCTATCTATTGCCAAAAATACATAAAGACCCGGCCACATGGACCGTACCCTTTGAAATCCCACCGGGCCGACCAATAGTTTCTGACTGTGGCAGCGAAACCTATCAGACAGCAGAATTTGTTGAATATTTCCTGAAACCTCTCTCAACCCAACATCCGAGCTATGTGAAAGACACTTATGACTTTGTTGAAAAAATCAAGAAAATAACAATGCCACAAACGGCCTTGTTATTCTCAATTGATATTGACAGCCTATACACCAACATTGAGACGGATGCAGGGTTGAAGGCAGTGAAAGAAATTTTCAACAAATATCCGGATAGGGGAAGGCCAGATGCTGAATTATTAGAATTGTTAAGCCTTAATCTGACCAAGAACGATTTTGAATTTAACAATAAGTTTTATTTACAAACAAAGGGGACAGCAATGGGAAAACGGTTTGCTCCTTCGTATGCTAATATTTACATGGCAATGTGGGAGGAAACAGCATTAAAAAAATGTATTCTAAAACCAACCCACTATTTTAGATTCTTGGATGATATTTTTGGGATCTGGGAGCACTCCAAGGAGGAATTTGAAGATTTTATTGAAGTTCTAAACACACATCACCGATCCATCACTATAAAATTTGTAACAGACACAGACAAAATTGATTTTCTGGATGTAACCATTTTCAAAGGACCACTGTTTAACACCAGTGGAAAATTAGATCTCAAAGTCTACTTTAAGGAAACTGACACCCACGCTCTCTTACATAAAACGTCATTCCACCCACCACACTGTTACACAGGGATTGTTAAATCACAGCTACTAAGATTCCACAGAATTTGCACACAAGAACAGGATTTTAAGACAGCCTGCAAGATCTTATTCTGCGCCCTACGAAAAAGAGGGTACACAAGGACCTTCCTACGAAAGGCCCAAGACACCTTTCTGGAAGTAAAGGAAAAATACCAGGGCCCACAGCTGGCTCTGGTAACTACATACTCCTCACAAAGCAAATTGGCTAACACCAGGATAAAAAGGAATTTCCAGAACAGAGGAAACACACTCTTAAATGGGTGTAAAATCATTTCAGCCTACAGAAAAAATAAGAATCTCAAAGATTATCTAGTCCATAGCACTCTTAAAGGAACGAATGGACCAACTAACAGGAGACCACATTACTTTAAAAGCACCCAAATGGTGACCAACAGACACAACAAAAGGGTGTTTGGCATTAAACAAAAAATACAAGCTAACACTAAAAACTGTATTTACTTAATCACCTGCACCAAATGTAACCTTCAATATGTGGGTGAAACACAAAACACAATCGCCACCAGATTAAACCAGCATAGATATAATATAAATAATGCCAAGAAGACCAATTTAATAATTGTTCAACACTTTATGACACATGGAATAAATTCCCTAAAAGTTTCTGGCCTAGAACATAACCCAAATTGGACACTAGGACAAAGGCAATATAACGAAAGACAATGGATAAACAGATTAGGTACAATTTTTCCAGAGGGACTTAATATGACAAACACTAGAAACACACAAAACAACCCTTCTTAATTCAATCAAACAAACTCACAGAAACACAAAGAGACCACCAGGTACTCAGAGAGAACTAAAAGAACAAGGACCCACTCAGAGGAAGGAGGAGTAACGCCTGACCGGGATACTAGATTAAGGACAAACACAGAAGCATCAACGACCCTATGGGAAGACAAGGGGCTTCTTCCTGACCCATAGCTTAAAACCCAAATAGGTGTGAGGGTACTCAATCCAAATGCCCACTCAAACCTTCAAAAGGACTAAGTGGGTTAAGACACACATAATCAAACAATGGACCTAGGAAGACTTAGATGAACAAATGTGAAATAATAAGGACCTTAAAATTAAATGTTTTAAGGTCCTCATTACTCTAAACCCTAACCCTTGTAGCAGAAATGGAGAATGGTGTCAGTCCCAGCAAAGACGCACTAGAATTGACCAGTAGTCACTGGGAGGTTCAGTTGGGGCAAACGCAGTCCCCACAAACATCATTTACTATTCTGTGCCTATCGGTACATAATTCGGACGGGGCTGAGTAGGCTCAAAGCGAACTTCGCAACGTTCGGCACGGCAACTCGCGCGCCTTAGCGCGCTCGGTGGTGCCTCTCGTGGCTCAAGTTCGCTTGAGACTGCGCCCCTCCATCGCGGTTGGGTCCATAACTATATTTGTTTTCCTAAAATCTTTTATTGAGTCCTAATCCTGTACCATTCTTATAATGAGACTATGGATGAATTTTGGTATGCAGTCCAACTAAGGTGGGACTCAGGATGACTGGACGTACCTGCCATGCACAGTCCCCAGTGAACATTCCTCACAAAGCTCACTGGCAATTTTATTTATAGTTTGTAAACATGCCTAAAAACCTAAACTTTGAAGAAAGGGAAAATGGTTAACCCTAATGGGGAATCCTTTCTTAGGAAAGGCGAAACAGCCAAAAAGAACTTAGGGCTAAGATTTAGAATTTAGATTAAAAACTTAGTAAACAGAATGTAAAAGTACAAGGACCTTAAAATTAAAGAGTAACGGGATCCCAAAAAGACTTTCTTTCAAAAACAAGATGGCGAGAGCAAAAATTCCTTGCTCTGCCTTTTTTGGAAAGGATGCCCTTTCTAAAAAAGGCTTAGCACTGAAGTCCAACCCAAACCATTCCCTAACCCTTAAAAAGTAATATAGTAACTTTACTTATTACTCCCTGCCAAAAGTAATTAGTTACTTTACTAGGTACTGGAAAAAAGTAATATATTACTTTAAGTTACATATTACTTTATAGTTACTTTCCAACACTGTGTTGGAAAAGTTACTAAAACATTACTTTCCAACACTGTGTTGGAAAAGTTACTAAAACATAGCAATATATTACTTATTACATATTACTTGTTTAAAAAGTAATATAGTTACTTTACTTATTACTCCCTGCCAAAAGTAATTAGTTACTTTACTAGTTACTGGAAAAAAGTAATAATATTACTTTAAGTTACTTATTACTTTAGTTACTTTCCAACACTGTTCACTAAGCCCGTATGGTGACAGCTAGGCCAGCTGAGGCGGTCTAAGAACTAAGACAACGTAGTTCTCAGAATTCTAAAATAAACTTTGGACACCAACTTGAATCAATTTGTCAGAAAAAGACTAAATGCACCATCTGCGCTCCACATTAAAAAAAAGGGAGATCCGATACAATGTTAAAAGACTTTCCTCTGGCTCTGGCACATTTATACATTTAGAAACTACTAGATGCTAACAATGTGTTACTGAGGTCACCATGCTGTCACTTCTACAAACTCACGCATCGATCCTCTTCTCCGACCAAAACTCTTAAGAAACCACCTTATTGCGCTCGCCCACAGGCAGGGTTTTTAATGCAGCCTGTGAACTTTGATAGGGATAAAAAATAATTGAGTTTGTAATGTCATAGCATGCACTGCTGAAGGGGTTACATATCAATAACACATTTTCAAGAGGTGAGATCATAAGAGATTATCAACACAAGCACTCACCAAGATAGACTTTAGGCTACTATGTGTAATGTGGCGTGATAATAAATTACTAAAAATAGATACTAAAAAAAAAATGGAAAAAGTTAACTTTACCTCCTGAACCGTTACAGCCCCTATATGGGCACAAAACTGTTCCATAGACTTTGCTTAACCACTCAAACCCTATTCACCTGTTTCCTAGGCTGTGTGTTTTCCACTTCCTGTCGATTTGATCCAATGAAATCCAATGAAACTGGTCAGATGACCAATGATATCCAATGAAATCGACAGGAAGTGTAAAACACACAGCCTAGGAAACAGGTGAATACCCATGGCTCTATACTGTACTAAATACACTCCTTTTTTCGTACTACACCAACTACAAATGTTCACCCCAGAATAAGGATGCTAGGGTTTATGTGGTTAAAGGAGAATTCCGGACAAATTAAGTGTTATCTTTGATGTCTCGTTACTCACCTACCGACGTAAAAAGTGGCGTTCTTTTTTTCCATAGATTCCCCTGTCGTCATTTTTTAAACCCCCTCCGTTGTCATAATGGGAGCGCGTGGGTTAGGGAAATTCGTCTATTATAACCGATGCAAAGTTATTTTTTTCTCTACTACGATTCATTGTAGAGTCTCATGATAGTCAAACATGCGCTGAAACTTCCTGCGAGGCTACCGTTAATGGCGAACGATTTAACACTGGTTGCTTGTTTCCAGAACCTGGCAACACGAGTTGCCAGGTTCTGGAAAGAAACAAGCATCCGTCGTCATAAAAAATGACGACAGGGGAATCTATGGAAAAAAAGAACGCCACTTTTTACGTCGGTAAGTGAGTAACGAGACATCAAAGATAACACTTAATTTGTCCGGAATTCTCCTTTAAAGGAGCCCTTCACTTATGTTCAACCGTATCTTCATATAACTGGTTCTCACTAATGCTCATTATAAGATAATAGAAAGTACAGCCTTTCTCTTGCATTCATGAAAACCTGCAAGAACACTGCCTACCAATGATGTCACTGGTAGGCAGGTTTCTGAACTGTCCACAGTCCTCCTCTGAGACACAGAGCAAGGCGACAGAAATGGTGCCATATAATGAGCATTAGTGAGGACCAGTTATGAAGATAGGTTGAAAACAGGTGATGGGGTCCCTTAAAGGGGTAGTTCACCCCCCAAATAACTTTTTTTCTATTGATTACTCACCCCATGGAGCCTTGAATTCATGGATATTTTTTTGTTTTTGTCGCATTCCTTCCTTTATTATTTGATTATAATAAATTTAGCCCCATTGATTCCGGTAGGAGACACAAATGCATTTGTGTCTCCTACCGGAATCAATGGGGACACATTTATTATAATCAAATTATTGGCTTAGGAATGTGACAAAAACAAAAAAATATCTAAGAATTCAAGGCTCCAGATGGTCAGTAATCAATAGAAAAAAAGTTATTTTGGGGGTGAACTACCCCTTTAAGGTCTAATGGTGTCACATGACGGGATAACAACGTAGACATTCTGACAACAGGGTACGTAAAATGACCGGCATTCAAAATCGGTGGTAGATATACCAATAAATTGTCAGGCATTTCAAGAGAGTGGTTTTAGTTTGGATGTCAATTGTCTATAAGCAAAATTAAAATAATACGGTTATGCAACAAACAAGCCAACAGGATAGAAATAGTGCTATTTCAGAGCTACATTATTTTTGCTTATAATGTAATTAAAAAAATATACATTCATTACCTCAGCAAAATTGTTCAGTGTGCAGGATTGATTTAATGAGCTATAGGCTCTTGTTCAAGGATGGAAACCCAAATAAGTGCAGCTTGTATAGAAAACATTTATCATACCTTTTACTTTCTGCTTTATCATAACGAATAGGAAAACTAGGCAGGAGAAAAATATGCTGGCCTTGTTGTGACAGTATAATACTGGGTCTAAAAACAACTTTGTATCTGTCTGCCGCTCACGCACTTGCGTGTGTGCGTGTGTGCGTGCGTGTGTGTGTGTGCACACGCACACACACACACACACACACGTGCATGCCCACACTGTGATGCCAGGACTCCTACAGTATGTGCTGTGCTGTCTCACTGCAACGTCGGCTCCTTGTGATGAAGAAGACCCATCAGTCAGGCAAACAGACACGGGGGAGCTGGGACTCTCCATCCACACCGCTCTCCTCCAGCGCCTACGGCAAGGTGAAGCGTGACCCAAATAATGTCAACCTCCCACATGATCCCTGAAATCACCACTCAGTCCCTGATGTGCAATGAAGACCATGTCCTGTGGTATTTACAGTTCAGTGACAAACCATAGTCTTTTAGGGACGACCGTGCTGGTACACTAGCAGCAACATACTGTACAAACAGTACAAACTATAGCTCACTGTAGTCTTTACAAAAATCCTCCAAATCCTCCAAACGAATACAAGCTCGGTTTGTAACCATGATATAGACACGCATCCTCCTATAATTTGAGTAACCTCTGTCTGTCTGTCTTGCGTCGTGTCTGTCTTGGGTCGTCTGTGCCCGATCAAACTGCGCATGCGTCACATCCAATCCAGCCCGTGTGTGTTGGCTCTGTGTGTGCGCATGCGTCGCATCTACAGCCCCACAACGTTACACTGTTGCACACACAGAAAACTCGCCTCCGCGGCCGTGTATGCACGTTGGGGAGGCACGTGTCAAAATGTACATTATTTGTGTTCGCGCGACGGCCGCGTATGTGTGTTTGCGACGGGGGACAGCTCTGGCCGCATGAGGGTGTGTGCGTGTGCGTGTGCGTGTGCGTGTGCGTGTGCGTGTGCGTGTGTGTGTGCTCGCGACGGGTTGCGCGCGTGTGTGTGTTGGCGACGGGGGACAGCTCCGGTGGGGGGGGCCGCAACGGGACACGCGAGAGGAGGGGGGGGGCCTACGGGACGGGACGCGCAACAGGACGTGCAATAACCCCACGTTTGCAACTACTTTTGCCTGCGCACCTCACCGGGTATGGTCTAGTGTAAATAATTTCCTTAATTAAAGAATCCAATGAAACTTCAGCTATAACAATTACCGTTTTGTTTATGACCGTTCAAAGAGCATAATATATGTACAGCTGAATACATTTTTCAATTAAACAATTCTTCCATGCATTCAGGTATGGTGGTAGCTAATTGGATTTACATAATCACATAATGAGAAATGTATTGTTCACTGTGCTGCATTGTTACTGTATTTTATTTCAAAGTTTATTTTCAGAACACATTAATTTTAAAGCTGCACTATGTAACTTTCCTCTTCTACCCCGGATTTGAACCCGTAGTAGAAGCCGTTTGAAGTGCTGAAATCTTTTTACCATCCTATGTCTAGATGAGACATGACCTTTGACACACAAAATACAACCACCCCAATTATATTGTATTAACATACTCTACCATACAGATTGGAATTACATTTTATTCATTGAAACAAAGTTACATAGTGCCGCCTTAAGTAAAAACGTGTGCATTTGCACACTTGCAGCCACCATACAAAGCAACTGTATTACCAGAAAAATACATCAAGAAGCACACAAATTGATATTGGTGAATGTATTTGTAGTATTAGTCAACTGGCTAGTCTTATCTCAAGTGGGACTGCAAGCTGCTGCACTATGTTGCTTCTCAAACCTGCTTCTCACCTTAGCTGTCACCCTAACGTGTCATTTCTCTACACTGTGTATTTCCTGCCTTGTTCATCTTCACACCGTACAAAAGCAAATCCGAGGTAGGATTCTCCCAAGGGATTTACACTGCAATTTACTATGATTACATTGAAAGCATACCAGAGTATGCATACGCATACCTCCCTCTCACTTTGCTTTTAAAATGTAAGCATTTTGCAGACTCTCTTATCCACAGTGATTTACAAAGTGCACCTTTAATGCCTGTCACCTACTGTGTACCTCCTAGCTTTCTTCACTAAATTCCCCATTCCTAGCTTTCCTCTTCAATGCCTTCTAATCCTCACATGGCATATGTACTGCCATGTGTGCATAAAAAAGTCTAACACTTCTAATCCAGATTGCATTCATGGGAAAAGCACACCATAATTTAAAGGGATACTTCACTTTCAAACATGTTTGGGCTTATTTTAACGTCTACTCAGGCTTTTGTGAGCACCACGGACAGTTTTTAAGTTGCTTGATTCAGTATTTAGATATAGAGTACAGAAGTCCTGACGTCACTTGCTCATCCACTGGGTCACGGGAGTAATTTCTCTATGGAGAATAACATTGGGTCATCTAAGAATCGTCTCGTTACTTTTTATTTTATTTACGATAGTCAGTCACTCATATTGATACAGTCTGTTTCTGGCGAAAATGTTATTGATTTGGCGGCGTTAACGTTGTTGATACTTTGACCATATGAGTCAAACCACCAGGCTCATTTATTTATTTTTGGAAAGCAGTTCTTATATGCCGCGATATTATACACATCTATGGGAATTCAGAATGGGGGGAAAAAACGTAACCCAGATAGGATGCGTAAATTACATCAGACTTCGGTACTCATCATAAACTCATTGTAACTTCAAACTCTATTTTAACCATGATGGATTCATTGAAAACACCCGTCTTTGGTTCTGGTGACTCATAGCCTACTGCCCTCCTAATACGGGCCATGTTTTTTCGATTACTTTATTCATTAATTCTATTTTATTTATTTATTGTATTTTATATTTTCATTTTCCCCCCCAAAAAAATTTAATAAATGAAAAAAGTACTTGAAAAAACACGGCCCCTCAACGTATTAGATGGACAATATCAGTCACCAGAACCAAGGACGGGTGTTTTCGATGAATCTATCATGATTAAAATGGAGTCTAAATGCTGAATCAAGCAACTTATAAACTGACTGCGGTGCCCACAAAAGCCTGAGTAGATGTTAAAATTACCCCAAAAGGCCCAAAATGTTTTAAAGTGAAATATCCCTTTAAATAGTTTTGAAGTTTTAGCACCCATGTGCTAAACTGTACATTAGAGTCATGTACTGTCAGGTATGTTGTGTTCTACAGTTTATATTTATACCATGTCATTTCTTAGTTAGCCTACTCTGCACAACATGGACTGGAGCAAACATCCAGAGCAACCCAGTGAATACAGAACAAGTGACCTTGGATATTTTACCAATATGTACGAGAAAGCATGTAAAATCTAGAAAGGTGAGCTCAGTAGAGCACAAAACTCTGCCACAAGTCATTCCCTAATAATATTTTTTGTATGTAGTGAACTTATTTACGTACAATCATGACCGTAGCGCATCATGTTATTACAGTAGTCAACCAGTTTTACATCGTCTCCACTGGTGCTGGGTCTGTTGGTGCATTTTTAGTACAACTGTACAAAAAAGATTTGGCCATTACACAGGTTTTTGAGTGGTGCTAGCCACTCCAAGGACTGACTTTGAGTGTGGGTCTATCAGTTTGAGCACGGCCTCAAGAGCTGCGGCTGATTGCAACACAAAGATGCAACCAGTTACACTAATTATACACAAACAGGAGTGCAACACACACACACACACACACACACACACACACACACACACACACACTTTTGAGTAAAAATACTAAAAATGAGTAAAAAATACTACTTACAATGAGTAAAAATACTTACAATGAGTAGAAATACTTTAAAGTTCATAAACTGAGTAAAAATACTTAAAATTAGTAAAAATACTTAAAATTAGTAAAAAATACTTTAAAGATGTTAAAATGACTAAAAACACGTAAAAGTCAGTAAAAATATTTTAAAGTACTTAAAATTAGTAAAAATACTTTAAAGTCATCAAAGTCTGTAAAAAGTAACTAATTTAAGTCAAAGCACCTGAAAGTTACTAAATTGAGAAAAAACATACTTGCGCACACATATTCGCACGTGCACACACACACACACACACACACACACACACACACACACACACACACACACACACACACACACACACACACACACACACACACACACACACACACACACACACACACACTAAAACGACCGATCTACAATTTGAGTAAACTTTAAGTACTTAAAAGTAACTTAAGTGAGTTAAAATATTCATAAGATGTTTTCTGCCAATATAAAGTTATTTTAAAGCAGTCTAATAATAGCTTAATGAAATGAACTCATGAAAGGCACCACTCTCTTCACACTGGGTGTGATTTTTTATTTTATTTTTACGAGCCAGAGGACACCTATTTTGGCACTTGATTGAAAGTTACTTTTTCATATTTTTTTAGTTGGAGCCTTGAACAGAAGTAGAGAGCAGGAAGTACACAATAATATAACTTCCATGAAAGATTCAAGGCCAAACCCCCTACGGCTTCTGCTAGACCACAGATTGATTTGGAAAATAAAACTCTCACTCCCTCTCCACTGGATAATGTATGCAGCCTGTGTTTATTTCGGCAGCCAAGGAATGTGGTCCGGTATTTCAAACAGCCGGACCCCACTATTATGTGCTGCCAGTTAATCACGCTGTGTAGGAGACATTTGACATTCCTTTTTACCCATCAGTACTTGTTGTGCATAAACACGCCTGGGGTGAAATATTCTGCAGTTACAATCGCAGTCACAACAACAGGTGGATGGATGGAAACAATCAACGCTCACCATCAGATACAGGACAGTGTAACACAAAAACACTGTGAAAGCAGGGTAAGTGGGATTCTTATGGCCAGATGAGAAATGGTATTGACCAGTAGCAAAGGTATTCATTTTATTTATTCATTGGTTCTGACGTCCACAAGGAAGCTGATGTTCTGTACATTATATATTTCAAATAAATAATACATGTGAAGTGTATAGCTTTAGAAACTCCAGAGTGTTAATGAACTCTTACGGGTCCCTTTTCTCACTTTCAGAGTTAGATTAGCATTCCATATTTTCCAGTGTGGTGCTTGACTTGATAAGAGCCGCTACATGGAAAAGACACCAAAGTGCAGCCCCCCGCTAGCTTGTTCTTTTTATGTCCTCTTTGTGAAAGGGGAGAGGTTACAAGGGGAGCGTGCGCGATCCTCAACAATTTTCCCCAGCTATAGCTGATCCCAGTTAATCCCGTATGATTTGCGCTTTGGCATATAAGAGCCCTCTCCTCCCCCTGTGTCCTCCGCAAATTACACTTGAAAGCTGAGAACGGAGGGTGGTATGCAACAGTCCGAAGGACAAGCCAGCCCATACATCGACTTCACATAAACACACACGCACACACACACGCACATGCACACGCACACGCACACACACACACACACAAGCTAATCATGTCTTATTAGGCACTTCAATTACCCTATCAAGTTCCCACCAACAGCTTAAGAATAGCTTAATTCCGGGCCAGTAAATGCCATTACACGTGACGTTTGCATTTGCCGTTTCTCAGAAATGGCTTTGCTTTCAAGCAGCAGTTTATCTGAAATAAAGAAATTATGAGAATGTCTGTAAAAAGGTGAGGGTTTGCCTCTTGAGATGCCATAAAGTAGAAAAAAACTAAAAACTATCAAAGCAGTGTTTATTTTAAAGCTACATTGTACAAATTATGGCAAACAAGGGTTAATTATGATTTTTTTTTTTTCCTTTTTCCTTCCTGTGTAGGCAATTTGTTATATTTTGTGCATTCTATGTAAGTCTTAGTTAGTTTGTGTGTGTGTGTGTGTGTGTGTGTGTGTGTGAAATGTGCTACACAAATAAAGTGTGCCTTGACCTTGCCTACTCCCACATTCATTTATTGGAGCCATGTTAATTATTTGCATCTCACTCACGAGTCACGACACGCTCCTACGCTGGGCTTGGTAAACAAAAGTTGGACAAGTGAGAAAAGGAGGTGTCAGAGATAAATAAACATTTGTTTGTTATGCTGCACTGTATCACCCACTGCAGGAGAAAATGGACCAATCTTGTAAACTGTTTTGGTCAACTTGGCTATT
Organism: Gymnoscopelus braueri; assembly: GCF_963280865.1. NCBI lineage: Eukaryota > Metazoa > Chordata > Actinopteri > Myctophiformes > Myctophidae > Gymnoscopelus > Gymnoscopelus braueri. The sequence continues at coordinate 13,753,263 of NC_137606.1, forward strand.
TTTGTGATACTAACTATACTAATGAATTGTTTACAGAGCTAGAGTGAGATTTAAATATTCCAAGCACACCAAGGGGAGTGTCAGTAACCCCACAGGGCCAGTACCACAACCGTAACATTTCAGCCCAACTAGCAGTATTAGGCCTATATACTGTATTCCACGCACGTGGCCCTCTCATGTGCCCTGAGTTGATGGGGGACAAGGAAAAGCGTATGCAATTCCTGCCATTGTTTTGAGAAGCGTTTTCAGATTTCAAACCATCACTGCCTTGATTAAAATGACACCAGCTGGCACAGGTCAGGCCAGGCCATCGTCACTGCATGCAATTTGGGTAGGCATGCTATCCTCCTGTTTTTCTCAACATGGTGGACATGCACACAAAACACCACCACATGCACAGTAACACCCATTGCCATCACCATCAAGCCATCAATGGAATCAGATTAACTCATTCACTGCCAGAAGAATAAATACATAAATAAATCATCCACTGCCAGCGATCTATCGATTTTCTTACCTTTTCAAATGGTCACATAATATTTATCTCCCGTATGATCGATCCCCTGATCGTTGCTAATCACGGGGGCTAATCACCCCGGCGAATTTGTCAGGTATGTGACTCTGTGTCAATAGAAATACATGATTTCAGTATCTCTCCACTGTAGGTCAGAGGAGAGATACAGGAAAGGAAAGACAGGAAAGAGAGGAGAGATAATAATATGCAAAAACTCAAAACCAGATCCTCTTGTCCCCTTAGAGGGAAGTACTCTGTGTGTGTGTGTGTGTGTGTGTGTGTGTGTGTGTGTGTGTGTGTGTGTGTGTGTGTGTGTGTGTGTGTGTGTGTGTGTGTGTGTGTGTGTGTGTGTGTGTGTGTGTGTGTGTGTGTGTGTGTGTCTCACACCTCTCTGGGCAACTCTCCCTCCTCTCTCCGCCAGCGGATGGTGGGAGTGGGGTCTCCATGAACCTCACAGAATAATTCTACGGTATCATCAGCCGATACCACTTGGTTCACTGGCTGTTTGATGAACACTGGCCGCTCTGAGAGAGAGAGCGAGTGTGTGTGTGTGTGTGTGTGTGTGTGTGTGTGTGTGTGTGTGTGTGTGTGTGTGTGTGTGTGTGTGTGTTTTATCTGAAGCTGTCAAGGGATGTGCAAGACAGAAAACGTAAGCTTGGGAGAATCTGTGTTTGCATGTACAGTAAATACTTGTCAGAAGTATGTCACAAGTCATGAATTCAATAAAGTGTGAAATTAACTTCAAGTTCACGTTCACCAATCTCCGCGGGCCATTTTCCAGTGAGCACATTATGTTCACTTCAACCGCCCTGCATCCTGAAGCCAAGTAATTGAGTTGGGTACTTCGGCTTACAACAGTACATGCGTTGGACTGACGATCAGCCACAGTTTTGATTTTGTGTGTACGTGTGTGAGTGTGCGAGTGTGAGCAACCAAGAAGAAAATGGCTGAGTGAAAGAGGGAGAAAGAGAGAAAGAAACACAAAGAGACACAGAGAGACAAAGAGAGACAAAGAGACAGAAAAAGAGAGAGAATTCAGCTCAACAGGTCAGAGTAAAACATGTGAGTCACGACTCACAATGTTTTTATCACCTGATCAAACAGGCATGGTTCCCTAGCGAATAATCGGATTTAAAACACTCGCCGCTTTGTTCTCCAACAACTCAGCATGACACTCTCCCATAATGCATCTGGGGTCATTACTTTTGTGAGACCAATGCATTGCAGAGTGCAGCCGCGCCTAACTTTACTTTTGAGTGACATCGGGACACGACGGGGTCGGGCCGGGACAAATTTGTCACAGATTTGTCACAAATGTGTGACATATTTGTCTGGCTTCGGGCCGGGCTCGGACAGTACATTTCTAGGCTACATTTATAATAGCAGCGAAGCCTGCCTTTTATATTATGAGCCTATAGGACACTAAGATCCAGGAGCAACTGAATCGCAGCTGCCGTCAGTAGCCTACCGAGGTTGTGTGTGTGCAGCCAGCGAAGCAGGCAGACAGCCTGCCACTGACACTGAGACAGTGTTGGAGCTATAAAGTTAATAGCCATCGTCAATAGTATTTCGGAAGGCTAAATGTTTTCTATACTGCCGTGTGGATTACCATGTGTCTGTATAATTCCTTTTAACAGGTCCGTTCATGAAAGTCCTTGCGGTCTTGTTTCCAATGAGGGCCTGTGAGCAATTAGGGGTTAAGAGTCTTGCTCAGGGACATATTTCATTTCATCGACACATTTGCTGGCCTGGCCTGGAATCGTACCTGGGGCAACCAGGGCCTCTGGCTCCTGGGACACTTTCACTCTAGGATATGAGCCCATTACATTTTAGGATATGAGCACGCAGATCAAAGTTCGGCTTTAAAGGTTCTATGACATTCATTTTCACTTTTTTAGTTTTTTCTGTTTTTTTGGGGGGTTTTATTACCTCAATTACACCCAAAAAATCTGAACTTTGAACATTCAGTGGATTTTCTGTGGTCTGGGGTTTTCTGAATATATAGGCCGAAAAGTAATCTGAGCTTGGCCCTTCGGCAGTGAGGTCACAGTCGATTAATCCCGCCCACTCTCCTCCTCGCCCCTCCCCTCCCCTATCCTTTCCTTTGGGGGGGGGGGGGGGGGGCGGAGCAGAGGCGATGATTGACAGGCAAAATCCCTCACCAGCGACACCCGCAGCAGGCAAAGATTTATTTTTTCATTGCAGTTGAAAAGGCTTTAGAAATGTGAGAGAAAAACACCTGCCATGGATCAATGGAGTGGAATTTTTTGTTAAAACTTTCTATACACGTTTGAAGGACCATGACAAAGACTTTTAATGTGTGGTAAAACTGAACGTCATGAAACCTTTAAAACATCCCGACAGGCACATTTTTTAAAAACCCATTAAGACCTGAGGCCGATTCTACAAATGTCTTCTAAATCCTAACAGTTTTCTGAAAAACTTATGTTGCTATATCAGTGGTTCTCAAAACGTTTTCATGTCAAGGATACCCCAAAATTATATGTATCTGGCCACGGACCCCCATCTCAAAATATTGTTGTGATGGGCAGTACAGCCCTGTGGCACCTGTGTCTGTGAATGTGTCTAAAATGGGAATCAGTTACCTATAGATTTGAGATACCTCCCAGTCTGATTGGATATGCCTGTTCATGTCACACTGTCATTGGCTGTCCTAAGTTCTGTGCTAGTTTTGATAAGAGACGCATTTCCTGTTCAGTGTTATCAGGGTTTCTCAGTGTTCAACGGCATGGACGGATCGTCTCCCGTTCTGTGCTAGAACGAGAGAACCCAAGTGATCAAATGCTCACCTGTAACCAGCGCGCAGTGTTAGTTAAGTGTTACCATCCTGACCAACTGTAAAGTGTAAACTGTACTCACATGCGTTTTCCAGTAAAGTCTGCTAAAATGAGGAATCCTTGTCGTGCCCGTCATTACCTAGCCTGGGACCAGACGAATCTGCCAGTGCAAAAACAAAATTGCCCTCGCCGATTTGGGTCTGGCACCGCTCCATTGTGAATCCATTTCCTTCTCCCGAAGTCTGGGGTGACCAATCAGGGTCCAGTATTCAAATATGGGAGACTGTAATTGGTAGTTGGTTGTAGGTCTAACCAATTGCGTGCAGAGTGCAGACTCTATTCTTTTGATCCCGCCCCTTGGAAAAAAAACGTCCTCATAGAAGCACCAGACTCATATCCACGCAGTGATATAGTCTGGCCACGCGAGGCTAGTCATTACCCACACCTCGCAGCAGCACGACAAATGGTGTGAGACGTGGGATGAAGACATCAAAGGTGTGTAGAATCCAAGAAGTCAAGAGAGAAAAGTTTGCTTTTCAAGCCACCTGTGTACACAGGACATTCGGGCCGACGGCTGTGATCATTGAACGTCAACGAGTTGCACCTGCTGCATGTCTTTTGTGTTCCATGACTACGTGTGCAAGAAAGAAGAAACGTGAGTTAATCCTTTCTGTTTAAAAGACAAAGTGACAGCAGGAAAAAATTCCCTACCAGAGAAAGTGACTGCACTCACTGCAGATAACCTGGGATAACTGTGATAACCTGGGCTGATGAAGAGGACATCGTTAAGGATCTGCCAGCTCACGTGGAGTGCAAACCCCCCAGTACGCTACCACAGACCGGTTTGCTGCATTGACAGGCCAAGTTACTGCATTAACCCATTTAGACCTGAGGCCGATTCTAAAAACACCTTCTAAATCCTGACCTAAGTTTTCTGAAAAACTTCAAATGTTCATACAAAGATTACAAAAAATGTATGTCGCTATATACTGTACATAGCAACAGGAACCCCAAAAGGGGTTCCCTGATTGACGACGTCGTCGCCAGACTCCATGAGTCCCTGTCAGCATCGCCAGCCTGCAGATCCCCCTTCAGAGTGGTCCTGCCGATGCCTCAGGTCTCCTGGGAGGTTCCGTCTGTCTGGCCATCCTCCTGCCCGTCCTCCAGAGCAGTCTTGTCCTTCTAGTCGTCCACCTACTCATCCTCCAGACCTGCACCACGACAACAAGGAAGCGAGGATGCTTCAGACTCAACGGAGCAACACAAAAATGGAGGTGAGGACACTTCAGACTCGTAATCGGAGAGACGACAAGAGCCGACAAGAACACACCTTGGCTGTGAGATTCACAAACCAGAGCGATACCAGAGTTAGACTGGGTTAGAAAAAAGAAAAAGAAACAGTGATAAGTTCAGTATTTCAGTCTGGAGCAGACAGGATGTGACCATTGTTTGTGTTTTAAAAAAAGGATCTGTACTGTTTATTGAAGTTCAATTGATGCTGTTATGTGAAAGAAGACATGAGAATGTATTTGAAGTTGATGCAAACTTTATTTTGTACACCTGCATGTGTACTGAAGTACTCTTGGAGGCGGGTTGTGTTGTGATGGGCAGTACAGCCCTGTGGCACCTGTCTGTCAAACTGAGGAATCCTTGTTGTGCCCGTCATTACCCACACCTCTACACCCAGCAGCACGACAATATTTAGTTCCAGGGACCCCCAGAAGCAAAGATTTTAGTTAAAAATGTGCGCTTAAAAAATATATATAAATTCAAAGATTTGCACAAATTCTCATGATTTTCCATGATCTACAAGCTCATAGCGCGGCACGAAGTGACGTGCTATGAGCTTGTACTGTATATCTGCCGTTTGTGAATAGCCAAAGTATAAAACCCGACTTTGAGAACGAATGTGCTATATACAGCTCAAATCTAAAATGACACTGATGCTTTCCCGGTTTCATTGGATTAAGACCCCATCTCCCAGACAGTGTGGTCATTGTTTCGATCCCATAGCCCGAAGAGACGGTTCATTCTGGTGGTGACTGCTGTGAGTATAGAAATAATGGAACAGGGGGGGCCTGGGGGCGGAGGAAACAGTCCCCCCCCCCCCTCCATTCAGGCGCATGTGGCAGAGTGACCTGCCGCCCTTTTGCATTAGTTGTGCATTCGCCAGCCAGTTCATCTGATCCATGGCGAAGGAAGTCATTCACAAAATAAAGCCACTGAACTCTGAAATCCCTCAAGTGGGCCTATTCTAGGACGCGTCATGAGGGAAAGACAGGTACACTGAGGGAGAAGATTTTTTCTTTTTATTTATGAGAGTGAAAGCAAGAGAGTGAGAGGGAAATGAGGAGTTGCTGCCTGCAAGCCAAGTGAATAGAATTGTAAAATTAATTATCAGGAGTGATAAATAGCATTTGTATTGCTGTGAATACAAATTGCAAACGCTAAAAGGGCTCACTTTTATAAATAGGCACTTTGTCATGAATGCATGTCAGCTGTTTAATTATTAGATACACGGCTCTGCTTCCTGCGGCCCGGAATGCATTTAAAACACCCTCTTAGGTTTTCTCAATAGCTGGAAGAAAAGGTGAAGAAACAGTTCATGCAGAAATATTTTGCCCTGCAAGTAATGAAGACAGGGAATAGGCTGCTGCCTGGAATATGATACATTTGCTCAGGGACGCAGTGTGGTGCGGTGGGGGGGTTTAGACGTATCCAGTTCCATTGGGGGGGGGGATATCCCCCCCACTTCTGGGACAAATAAAAAATAAAAAGAGAAAACCTCCGACGAGGTTTTCACGGGTTGAAAACGGACAGCTCGTCCCAAAACACACTGCCCCATTTTTTCGCGGACCGAGGCCGCCGGATTAGACCCGGGGCGAGGGTGTTTTAGGACTACGGTTCTTGTTTCTGAATGGAGAGGTGCGCGATGAGAGACGTTTCCTTTTTTCCACACATCTACACTTCATGGAGTACATTTTTTGTACCGAATTAACCGAATTAAAGTAAGAAAAACCCGAAATAAAAGGGAAAAAGCCCGCTCAGGGCACACATGCACGCGTGCACGTGTCCCCAATGCTCTCTGCGTCCCTGCATTTGCTAGTATTCCCCTATCTAACATACAGTATCATGAAAATGGCATGCTTCCTGGGATATCATGGGATCACAACTATTTTTTCTCACCCCAGGTCCCATCCCCCTGAAGCATGAATGTAACTGTATCTAAACTGATGTCAGATGTAGCCTACGTACCACTCTGTCCTTTACTACTCAAACCAGAAATGTAATACAGAAAACATGCCAGGGACACACAGTAGCGTGTTTGCGCTGATGCAGTCAGTTGCAGCCACATGTTCATGAAAATGGATTGCTTTCACAGATTGTGCTTTGCTGTATGATCGCAGCAGGCACGTGCTCAGGGGATTTGTGTGATTGAACGTTAAGGTTGTCTGCACAACTCTGTTTTCTTTGCTGCTCCTTCTTGTGACATATTTCAGACACATAGCAGCGGCTTTTCCGACGAGAAAGTTATTTCATGCGTCTCATTCTCCTCGGCGTAACTTGTTCACGGCACACTAGAGCAATGCACTATTGGTCAGAAATAGAAGGGATAATTTGCTATCTCCCATTACTGCTGAGACCATTATGAGAGCAGGGACATTGCCCTTCAAATGGACAGTACAGGTGGCACGTGAAGAAGCACAAGAGAAAAACCTCAGTGTAACGGCCAGACCGCAACCAATGAAACTAGTCGCACGCAACTCCTTGTTATAAGGCCAGTCCACACCAATGAAACTAGTCGCAACTCCTTGTTATAAGGCCAGTCCACACCAATGAAACTAGTCGCAACTCCTTGTTATAAGGCCAGTCCACACCAATGAAACTAGTCGCAACTCCTTGTTATAAGGCCAGTCCACACCAATGCAACTCCTTGCAACTGCCATTGGGGATAATGGTTGCAAGTAGTTGCAAGTAGTTGCATGTTGCAAGGAGTTGCAAGTAGTTGCATGTTGCAAGTAGTTGCAAGTAGTTGCATGTTGCAAGGAGTTGCAAGGAGTTGCATTGGTGTGGACTGGCCTTTAGCTACTGACAAGACAAAAACTATCCTAGAATAAACCTCTTGGTCCTCCTCTTCAAATATTCAACTATATGCTTTGTCTGGCAAACACTATGTCAGTGTTTTTCAACAGAACCCTGTGCATTTTTAGTGGCACAGGGTTCAGTTAACAACTCAAATAATGTGCAACTAAAAGCCCACATCCTCCTCCGTCTCATGCTGTACACTACAGCATGAGACAATGGGGCTTGCACTTGAAAATGTATAATTTATAGTAGTTCAATCGCTCTCAAATGTGAGGAGACATAGGACTTTTTTGGTGACTCATTTTGTTTGTGTAGCCTACTGAGGTGTTGTTGAGGGAGTGAATTGCCCACTTGCCCACCCCGGTTATCTTGTGTTAAGCAATGAGCGATTAATCACCACGGCTTAAAACAGAAATTTGCTGATGCTCCAACAGTGGACATGTTTGGAGGTGTTGTTGGGGGAAGGTGACTTGCTGCCCGAGCTAGCCTCGCGTAGCCAAACTATATCACTGCGTGGATATGAGTCTGGTGCTTCTATAAGGAAGTTTTTTTCCTAAGGGGGGGCGGGATCAAAACAATGGCTCTGGACGCAATTGGTTAGACCTATAACCAACTACCAATCACAGTCTCCCATATTTGAATACTGGGCCCTGATTGGTCACCCCAGACTTCTGGTGTAGGAAATGGATTCACAACGGAGCGGTGCCAGACCCAAATCGCTGAGGGCAATTTTCTTTTGCACTGGCAGATTCGTCTGGTCCCAGGCTATGCCCGAGTGCCCCTCCATCTATCGTTAAGTAGAGACGACGGGTTATTATCATTCTTTTTTGGTACGTCTTTCAGCAGCGGGCGGGGATTGGGTGGGCAGCTGCCCGCGTTGGCCAGCGCTGGCCACGCTTCTGCCCTGTGCTTCATTTGTTCAACAACACCATACAAACCTGGGAGAGAATGATACAAACCTCACCAAGTCCATTAAGATCACAATGTTGGACTACTGTATGTAAATGACAAAAACACAAGCTAGAGGAACAGATCAATTTCTCATCAATCCATGATCAACACTTGTGGAGTCAATTCATTAGAAGTAGTTCAGGCCATCAGAACAAGAGAGCGGGAGCCCCTACAAGTGAGCCGAAAGTGTCACAGCTGCAATTCCCATCATCTCCTCCCCAACTGGTGGCATCACAATCAACAATCTGAAGAGGTGGCTTGTTTTCCAGACACACAATCCAAAGCTGCGAATTGTGTCAGTGAGAACATTATTCCACATTTGAAAGGACTAAATATTCCAAGGGATAAACCTTACAGTTGAACATGGCGAGAATGAGCAGTAGGCTACCCCAAAGAGATAAACATTTGTGTTGAAAAGGTCAAGGTCACAACTGAGAGACATACATAGCCACAGTGCAGGCTTAGCGGAAGGGCTTTAGGTGCTGAAGCACAGGGCATCAGCCCTGCACCAAACGGCGGGGAGAAAGTGAAAGAACTCAACTATCGCCGAAAAGCGCCGAAATTTAGAAGCAGCGGCTGCTGAAGGAGCCCCGGCGAAGCGTCCATTTTACGCCCCGCTGACAAAACTGTCCGGGGGGGCACCGAAACGGGTCGTAGCACCGGACACCACGAAGGGTTAATCCGGCCCTGCATAGCTATGCTGGAGTACCTGCACAATTGTAAAACTTTTCACTTAATTTACTGGATGGAATGACGTTTATTAAATAAACGTCATTTGTATTAATATTGATCGGTCAAATCCAACCAGCATGTTGGCCATTGTGCATGGCTATCATGACCAGGGTGGGCCTTAATGTATATTTAGAGAATACACCCCAGGTGTGTGGTGAGGGAAACAGAGCAATGAGAAAAGGACAGAGAGATGTTTGAGACCCTGTGTGAATGAAGAAAGTGATGCGAGAGCAACAAGAGTGATACAGAAGGAGCTGTTTTAGCGTAACAGAGAGGATAGTTTATTATGGATGATGTTTTGTGTTCAGTTATGTCTGTGTGACTTCAATGTAAATAGAATTAACTGCTGATGAAGCTGCTGAACTACGCTGAAGGAGTGCTGGAAGGAGATTGCACTGACCCAGAGACAGATGTGGAATTGGGTGCACTGACATACAATATACTGACATGTCTGTTACTAAACAGTGTTTCATGTTCCTGGATAGTAATAATAGTATTAGAACAGTAATAATTGAGTTGGCGTGTATCATGGTTCTAACGTATAACAGCCCCCGGGCCTGTGTACGAACCTGTTTGTCTGACATGTCTGATATGTTTGCAGCTGTGCGGAGGCCTTTAAAAGGTGAAAAGAAAGTGAGCCATGTCCTCTCTCAAGGACACGAGAGAGAGAGGACTTTCTTTGTTTCTCACCATGCATTTCTATCTCACCATTGCTCACTCATTCTGCACACTCCCACCTCACATTGGCTTATTGACTTCCACACATCATTCGATTGTTATGCTTTGTTTTGTCATTACTTCTTATAAAGTCTGAACTAAACTATTCCTTAAAGTGAGGACTTCATTCTTCGTTGCAACCTTTAACGAACAGGTTGTGTAACTCATGGCTACAAAACTACTTTCTTATATTTCTACCACTATATATTATACTAAAATATAAAGCATACTGAAGAACAATGTTGTTTGCAAACTGACAGGAAACCCATTCACTCAAACCACCCTCAGTGTTTGGTGCTGTGGCAAACTGCCATGTGTGGAGTAAAGACTGCTAGCACTTAATCAGCATCAAAGCTGAACATCGTGTCAACCTATTAATTTCCTGCAGAGGGTGCGTGCCAGACTCAGAAATTATACACCTGAATGCGTAGCGCATCCATGAGCGCACTGCTAAAAATATGAGATGATATTGTTTGGTGCCCCCAGTTTCCTGAGCTGCAACAACATCCAGTTAGTTTCTCTTCTCTGGGCAAAAATAACATGACATTTTTTAATTAAATGTAACGTCTGCAATAGTTTCAATTTAGGCAGTAGAAAGTCAAATTTGAGCTGTATGGTAAAATACACGGAATGTCTCATCCTAGCTCAGCCACTAGTTACAACTGTAAAGAAACTGCAGATTGCATAGAAGAAGACCTTCTTGAATAGAGATGTAGATGAAGACAACGGTGTGGATTTCAACACATTTCCCCTTTCAGCAAGGTAATCAACAAACAAACTATACTATAAAAACTGGTCAAACATTGGCTAAATTGTCAAATAATATACTGTAAGAGCTAGTAGATCGGCTATTTTCACAATATGTACAGTATCTGTGGAACCGAGTCAAATAAAATGTAATGCCTCAACTACTACATTCCAAGTGCTTGTCAGGGTGGGGGGTCCCCAGTTCAGATATGACTGTTTTGGGGGTCGCGGCCTGAAAAGGTTGTGAACCTGTTCTAGGACGTTTCATATCAGAGCAACATACTAAGAATAATGTAATAAGACAAGTAAAACAACAACAACAATAACAAGCAGTCAGTTTCTCTCCTCTGGGCAAGAACAGTTGTTTGATGAGAGAGGGCAAGGAATGCAGGATGATGATTATCCTGCATTATCCCATACAGCTAAACAGCAGTTTAATTTCAGAACACATAACGCAGTCCGTGTCATTTAATCAGTTGTATAACAGTAGACCACCCTCTGTCCGTGAGTAGCTGTACCCAATACACTGATGACTGATCATAGGCCTGAGCTGCATGGGTGCCTATCCTTGACCTGACAGACCTCTATGGCTGAAACCATAGAAACCATAGAGGTCTGTCCATTATAATGGTGATTCATCAGAATAACAGCCTATTGAAGAGTTGTGCCATGTGGCTCAGTAAACCAGATCAACTGTAGTGTGTATGATCAAATCAGTTTTAGAATTTGGTTAATCTCATCATGGGGTGCCACAGCTGGCAACTGTCAGATACTGCTAGCAATATTAGTCACCCAACACTCTAATTTAGTTGCTGGTCATGCTGAAAATCATATGATCAATTGTAATTAGATAGAATAGTGAGAAAGGGGCACGGTGGCGCAGTCGGTAGAGCTGTCGCCTCACAGCTAGAAGGTCCTGGGTTCGATTCCCGCAGGGGACGCTGTGGGCACTGGGGGCGTGTTCTCTCCTCCGCGTCATCAGTGCCCATACCCTAGGTGGGGTTGGTGAAAGGGCCTTTCTGTGTGGAGTTTGCATGTTCTCCCCGTGTCTCCTAGGGTAGGTACCCTCACAAAAACATGCAGTAATCCTGGTCACTATACTGCCTCCCCCTGGTCAGCCGGGGCGCCTGATGGAGGGGAAAGGAACTGGTTGGAATAACGTGTTCCTTCCACGCGCTATACGTCCAACCAGGGAAACTCCCCCCTGTCAGGTGACAAGAAGGTCAGTTGGCTCTCATGCATTGAAGGAGGCATGAGCCCTGGCCTTTGAGGCTCAGACCCAGCGAGAACCACTGCTGTAAATACAGAGGAGGGGCCCACACACACTTGATATTTGATTAACCTATACATTTAATTTTAGGCCTCGTGACCCAGTTCCCCCCAAAGGCCCCTGCCTGGGGGGGGCCCTGAAGGGCCCCAGGAGCCCTTGTCAGGGCTTTAAACCCAGCGAGAACCGGAACTATACATTTCATTTTATTAATTGTTGATAATCGTGAGGCCCAGTTTCCCCAAAGGGCCCCTGAGAGCCATTGGCCCCTGGGCCCCGGCCCCACCGGCCCAATGGCTAATCAAGCCCTGGACTCGCCCCCCACCGGGAGGACGTATAGCCTTCGTCCTACTCCTCCCGCCAAACTCTTCCTGCTGACAGGAGCGGCCCCAGCCCGTAGGATTACAGTGCGTGCAGTGACGCTTATCACCCTCCCCGCTCAGCTTCATTCCCCCGAACACAGGCCAATTGTGTTTGTGTACTGTAGACACTCGACAAAGCCGGATGCACCATGGTGGATTCGAACCCGCAACACAATTTCTTTGTTCAAACTCTTGTTTGTGTCATGAGTACATCCACACAGAATGTGAATTTCAACATTGCTATAGTGCCACATAATATTATTATGTGGCAATATAGCAATGTTGAAATGAGGTAGATTGTTCACCACGAATAAAAACTTCAACCTGCGTGAATGAATGATAATTTTGCAGTACATTTGTCATGCTCCCAGACAGTGTGTGAGGACCGCAAACATTGCACAAAACTGTAGGTGAAAGTTTTATTACACTAGGACTATACTATGTCGTCAAGCTAGCATACTATAATACTGTAAGTAACTAGAAAGGTGCACTCAGTGGAACACACATCTCCACAAGAGACACAGTAATGTCAAACTCAAGCTAGTCTAGACACAGTTAGCAGAGTGACGCACTTATCCAGAGCGAAATCAGAGTAAATGGCATGAATCCTAGTTTCAAACAACAAGGTAAATGGTAACGTAAGTGGAGTGCAAGGAAAACAATTTAGTGCTTCCAAGAAACTAGGATACCAGGTAAACATCAGACTGGCAACTGTCTAAACAGCATAAATAACATTATTGGCATTTGTGGTCAAGTAAAGTCAAATCTAAATAACAAAACATATGTAGACAAATAACCAACATACAGTCTGCACCAACGCATCTGAACTTGTAAAAACAAAAACAAAAATACTACAACAAAATACTTTCTCACCAACTCAAATACAAAGAATGAAATATAGACCAAAAAAGTGGAGCACTGATTTGGAGCACTGCCACGTGCATAATAACTATGATAAATCACGCAATTGAATTAAATGAAAAGAGACAAACTCAGCGGATAGGGTAAAACAAACCTAAAAATCAATTCCATTGATTTCAGCTTAGCTTTTAACCTGGACCCAAAAGGCCCAAAACTCTATGCTGTGTCTTCACTTGAATCAGATAAACTCGGACACAGTTCTTTAAGGCTCTTCATCATGGTAGATTACACTGGCTAATTTACAAAAACGCTGAGTAAAATTAAGCTCATGTGTACAGTGTGCAGCATGGGAGTCGGGGTGAGGTTGAAAAACTGCACTCAGTGAGCCGAAATCTGTTCTTCCTTCTGTTGTGGGCTTTGAAATTCAACTTCAGAATACATTTTATAAAGGCACCAGAGGAAGGTTTGGATCAAGCTGGCATTCATTATTTTGTATTTGAACATGTTTTTGGCTCATCTCAATAACATCAGTCTTCATGAATATCAAGAGGATGTAAATCCTGCATGCCTGTTTTCCACACAGTATTGAACTCAGTCAGAGTAAAAATCTCCGGCAATAATCTAAGCCAATAATTTGACGACCAGCAGTCTGCTGGTCGACGATAGGCAGCGGTTCCGGTAGGAGACACAAAGGAGACTCTTTGTGTCTCCTACCGTAACCGCTGCCGGTCAAACAAATTATTGGCTTAAGAATGCGATCGATAGAAAAAAAATCATTTTGGGGGTGAACTATCCCTTTAAGAACAATTTTGAGGAATTTTTACTTTACTGGAGTATTTCCAATTTTCAGTATACTTTTGCTTCTACTCCACTACATCTCAGAGGCAAATATACTTTTACTCCACTACAATTATTTGAAAAACTTTAGTTGCTAGTTACTTTGTAGATTTTGATTATTACAAAACATAAATTACCCACTTCATATATTTCACCATTTGAAAATAGCAGATCTACAAGCTCACAATGCGTCGCGACGCATTGTGAGCTTGTAGATCAGCTATTTTCAAAAGATTTGTATGCATTTATACATTTGAAATGGGACCTTTAGCATAATGAGTACTTTCTACTTTTGGTACTTTAAGTACATTTTCATACCAAAACTTTTGTACTTTTACTCAAGTACATTTCGAATTGCGGACTTGTACTTGTGATGTGAGTACTTTTTCCACCATTGATGAAAAGGTACGGGGCAATGGGGGGCAGGGATATAGGCAGGGGAAGGCAGGGGTAAGGGACTGATATTAGGACTGATAAAGATAAAGTGATAAAGGACTGATAAAGGACTGATATTACATCATTAAACATCAAAAAGGTAGTGTGGCATGTTGTCCTCACAAGGACAATGACGTTACTATAGCCTAAAGGCCAATTCATTGTCCAGATTTAACTGGACAATGGAATTTAAATTACAGTGGCTTTCATATTTGTGATTTATATGTGATGTGCCAAAGCACATCAAACTGCTGATCTGTCAAAATGCAATCTAAAGGGCCCCAGCATGATACTCCAGGAGACCAGACCCCTACCATCTGTTTTGCAAATCTTCCAGTTACGCCAACATTAGTGACCTATCCAGTGCCTGTGAAATTGAAACCAACCTGTTCACTTGACAAACCATCTGGAGAGGATCATTATAATCTTCACCAATTAGATCAAAACTACTTCACCAGAACAATGTTTGAGAAACTAAGAGAGATGCTGAAAAATATATTTTAGACATGCACAGATTATCAACTACGGCGCAATATACGTAGCTGGCTAGCTGCACAGCTACAGCTGAAGGGAGGAGTGAATTGGCATAGTGTAGTTCCCATACGTCGGATGGACAGCTGGCTGCACTCCATAGCCTTGCGGATGCTGTATCCCATAGGCTGGAGGGACAGGTCTGAAATTATGAATTCACAAAAATAACAGAGTTGTTGTTGACTGATTTGAGAAATATTTGAATTCCTTGACCCGCTGACAGTGTGCACAAGAAATATGACGCTGATCGGCCCAGTAGTTTGTGAGATTATCTGCAGGCAGAAAGACACACACACACACACACACACACACACACACACACACACACACACACACGGGTGAACGCAAGATTCTCCACCCTGCCTTTGCCCTGGGGGGAGATAGTGAGGAGCTGTGCAGAAAACACTGTGCAGCTGCACTTTTTGGCAAATAAGGGGTGTTTGAGCATACAATAAATACATGAGTAAACGTACAATAAATACATATACATAAATAAACCCATACAACTATTACAAGTCTCCTTGAACTATACAAGTTATATAATAATTCCTTCTTCACACACAAACATCATTTAGCAACCACAACAGCACATCATAACCCCCCTCTGCTATCCTGATATGGTCCAGCCCGATCGTACTGAAACACATCACAGGCAATTGTTAGGCATTCAATCAAACCTTAACAATAAAACTTCACATTATATATTGCACTTCTCAAACATATTGCACCTAGTCTCTATTGCACCTATTACCCACATTGCACCTGCCCATCATGATTACCAAACACCCCAAACATTTATGTGTCTCCCCAGGCGGAACTCGTTGGCTGAGTGGCCATCTCAGCCAAACAGGAAACAAGTCAATGTATTCAACAATAAAATCATGACTGTGGAAAATACGCATGCAAGTTACTAAAGTGCTAATATACTGCGCAATTAAATAAACTCCGGCTTATAAATACATGTGCAACATTAGTAACAGAGGACCCCTTTGCAAACACCAAGCACCATAAGTCCTCGGGTAAGGTATTCCATCACTGCAAAATCTTGCTGTCAGAAAAGTCAAGCATAGTTGCCCACCTTGTTTACAGTGGAGGTGTCAGAGATTTTTACTCAGAGTTCAATTAAGTTCAATACTGTGTGGAAAACAGGCATGCATGATTTTCATCTGCTGAAACAATGCCTTTAGAAGCACACATTTCCAAAAACAATGCCAGCACTATTGTCACCATGATAGATAGCCTAGCCCTATAGGCCTAGATGATACTGATTATCATAGTGCTTTGGAGGCATTAGGTGATGTACAAGTCAATTTCAACTAAAAGTTGCCGGCAAGGGAACAGACTGAAATAGAGTGGTTCAGGGCAGATGAAAACCATTGCTTAGTAATGACAGGTGAAAAATGGAATAAACAGAAAACTTTTTAGCACCAGTACATTTGCCAAGTATTGGGGAGTCCTTGACCTGGTTCAGAAGCTTCAGTTTGACAGACGATTAATGGGTTTTCTGGGGTGACAAAGACCTATGTTCCCATCAGGGAGGCAGATAATGCTCATTGGTTTGAGGGACATGGGCTAGCCAGGGTCATCTTCAAGTGTGCGTGCGTGCGTGCGTGCGTGCGTGCGTGCGTGCGTGCGTGCGTGCGTGCGTGCGTGCGTGCGTGCGTGCGTGTGTGTGTGCGTGTGATCCGACGGTAATCGGCTTTGTTCCACTCTTGGGTCTGGCCGGCCCACAAACTAAAGAGAACTCATCTAATTGGCCACTGGCTTGTCTCTCATCTGAAATGGCTAATCCTTGCCCAGAAAGCCCATATGGGCTTAAAGAACATTTATAACAACATGTAGACAATCTAGGCATCACAATATTATTTGTTTCAGTCAGTGTTATGTTTATTGACCTTTCAAAAATGTTCACAGAGTTCTATGTACAGTATGTTCACATATATAGTTATTAAAAACACTGAACGACTTTGCTGTTACAATAAAACAACGTATTTGCATACACACATTACAGCCTTCACTATGTATAAGTTAAGCATTTCCTGTTATGCCATCCTCATATAGCCTATAGATTTAGCCTAAAACAGATCTCAGATCATTATAGCCAACCCTTGTTTTCTATACTTTAGCTAACTAGCCAAAGTTCTGATTACATGCAGACACATGTAATCATGTTCATACTTCACCCATTGATAATAGTCCTCTACTGCTCATGTCCAGGTTTGTATTAGGTCCAATACATCATCTCCAGTGGAGATTATCTCCCCAGAGTAGGGCAGCTTGCTGCCAGTGCCATGATGTGCTTTAGCCTGCATCCTCCTTATAAGAGCAATACACTCTGCTTGTTTGTGAGTACTGTAGGCTAACTATCATATTGATGGGTAGTGCAGTTGTGTATGGGTTGTGTAGTTATCATTTATTTTTCTCAAGGCTCCAGAACATGGGAGGGATGTTTTTCAGTTAAAGTGGTGCTATTAGGGCTTGTTTGTTTGTGTGTGCATTGATGGAGCAGGGCGGTAGAGTATCTGCTATCTGCGTGCCGGTTGTGGTGGGCCGGTCTGGGCCAAAATGTCAAGGCCGAAATTTGACCCAGTCCAGCCTGTGTGTGTGTGTGTGTGTGTGTGTGTGTGTGTGTGTGTGTGTGTGTGTGTGTGTGTGTGTGTGTGTGTGTGTGTGTGTGTGTGTGTGTGTGTGTGTGTGTGTGTGTGTGTGAGAGAGAGAGAGAGAGAGAGAGAGAGAGAGAGAGAGAGAGAGAGAGAGAGAGAGAGAGAGATGTGGGGCATTATATCTCAACAGAAATACAAGTGTGTATGCACGTGTACTGTACATGTATTCAACGTGCCTCTTAATGTACCTACATCTGTGTATATGAAAAGCATTTGTTCACGGGTGTGTTCCTGAATGGGCATGCTATTACAGTCATGTAAGACGTTGGCTGTGTGGTGTCACTCACTGGCATCACCAGTTGCCGTGCCAGTCTGTGACTGGGCTGTGACCGGCAAGGTGACAGAAGACAGAGTCATTAGCTCCCCAATCGCGTACTGCACACACATCCCGATGGACCGGTCTTCTTGTTCCTTGACATCAAGGGTTATAAAACACCCTGTTCCCCTATCCATATCTCTCATGTCACACACCCACACGCGCACACGCGCACACGCACACGCACACGCACACGCACACGCACACACACACAGAATGTTAAGCCTATCTCCATCCTTCAACAAACCAAGCTGCAGACACACATTGGAAACACATACACGACACACTGTCGTCTTTCTACTCCATCTCTTGCACTGACCAAAACATATAAAGAACATTGGACACGCACGCACGCACACACGCACGCACGCACGCACGCACGCACGCACGCACACACAGTGTGCTTGATATAGGAGCTTGAAGTAATCACGTGTGTCGCTGGCGCCTTGTGAAAGGGGCTTCGCACAGTATATCTCCCTGGAGTCACTCTGCTCCATTATAAGATTGACATTGACCGTGACCTTGTCTCCAACCCCACACCAGCTTACTGTTAACCATGGCACGTCACAAGAGGGATTAGCAGTACACTGTATGTAATATTTGAACAATGTGAGGAGACATGTGATAAATGAAATAGGTTCATAATTTGTACTACTATTGTGACATGCACTGCATGCACACACACGCGTATGGCAAAGGGATAGTGAGGTGTGGAAAATCTTGTTGGAAACAGAGGACTTGCGCTGGTCTGCACCGTCTACATTGCAAGAGGCTAATTTAGCAGACCTGCCGACCTTGAAGAAAGTCTTGGATTATCAGTTTATGCCGAAAAGACATTCAGCTCATGTTATGTATAGCATGTATGGCCAGACACAATCTGGGAACCCATTCGGCAAAAATAAAGGATTTCCCCCCCCTTTTGTTTTTGAATCTGTCTTGAGAGATTAGGCCAGACATAACAGGAAAACGTTTAAAGAATTAAATTCGGACTGTAATCATGACCTTGAGGAAGAAAATAATTTCTGACTGAACAAAACCGTTACTTCTCACAAAATGGTAATCCAATGTAGTTAGTTTAGTCTTGCTAATACTTTTTATTGGTTCAATAAAATCCACAGAGACACTTAAACACTTTCCCGTTTACTTTCAAAATCTTTTAAAAAATTGCAAAAAACACCCGATCTACAAGCTCACAGCAGGTCCAACTGCTTAAATCAGCCATGCACACCACAGAAAGTAATCAATCGAAACCAATGGAAGGTTCTCACAAGTATAGCAATACAAACGTGTGTGGAGATTTTGACACATCAAATTAGTTTTTCTTTAGTTAGTCTTAAGTGAACTCCCCTGCTAGTGGCATTGAGGAGCACATTGTATGCCATGTTTCAAATCCAGCTCACAACATCTGCTGAATAGCGTCCCCTTTCTCTTCACCGTTTTTCCTTTCACAATGCGCACTGTGCGTTATCAATGAAGCCAATGTGCCTGAAAAATAATAAAACATTTACAATGTCCTCCAATTCTGCTCCTCAACTTGAATATATTATATTTAAGTTTAATTTCATAACACTGGATGTCAATTTTCTCACAATCCACAGACAAAATGTGCTTCCTCTCCCGCAATCTCCATCACTTTGCAGAGGAGAGTGGGACTCCGCCTCCTCCCGTATTTGCATAATTTGACTCATTATTCTAGAGCATGAGGTAATTAACCTGATATATGTGATGGCCAACTCTCTAATTGGAGCAATCTTTCCTCCGTCAGTCTGCCGCGTGCGTATATAGGATAGGGAGATATAGTGATGGACAGAAATTGGAGGGGGGGGGGGTTGAGGCAGATGTGAATGCGTCACTAGAAATATAGAAATAGAAATTGACACTTCATATCTCAACGTTGCCATATGCACATTACCAAGTGCTCATATGAATGCACGTGCATGAAGTATGTGTGAGACAGTGAATTGATATGATTCTCATGTTTTGCGCCTCTTATCTCGATATCATCTCAGCCTCGTTCCACATGTTCTTTCATGCGCTGTAAAATAGCAATTATATTATGCATGAGGCATGTTTCAAAATGTATGCAGGTGTAACAGGGAAATGTATGAACTCTGTCAGATATTTTCATACTGGTCGTATTATGTTGACACTTTACAAGCATTCCATTATTACAAAAAGGATCGCACACTGGCCCACTTGACTCTATTGCCAAACGTAGTGACGTACACTAAACACATATAGTAGTTGTGCAAGTAGGTGCAAACATTGATTGTTTACTTTGCTCTGAGCTGACCTGTCATTGAGAATCTGTGAATCTCTCAAGCAAACACAATCTCAGTCTCTCATTTACTCACCGCCTTGTATGGTCTCATTCAATCACCAGTCACCACCTTACATCATAATATTATGCTCTCTTTCACTCTCCCACCGCTTCTCCTTTTTTCTGCCTGCCAATCATTGTCAAAATGTACTTGCCTTCTCCTCGCCCTTCGCCTACCCTATTTCTGCGCTCTATTTTCTGGCAGAGAATGGTGAAGTAATTCTAGTGATCTGGACGTCTCATTTATAGAAGCTAGACCGGTGCCTGGGTTAACGCTACCTGGAAATGATGCAAGTTGGGAACGATGCAAATTGAAAAAGGATGCCGTACAGACGTACAGAGATTTCCAACAATTATTGTTGTATGTGTGACTTCACATCTTGATTTCACCAAACAATCTATTCATACTGTAGATCGCTTCAATAATGAACTACTTGAACCCCACAATCGCTATTCTGGGGGGCTCAGACGTGCTGTGATGCGTTGTGGTGCATTGTGAGCTGGTAGATTGGCTATTTTTGGCAAAGGGATTTGATGTATAGTGAAAAAAGAGCGTACCAAGTACTGTTGCAACTATGGTCTGTTCTACTAAGAATAGAGGGTTTAAGTGGTTAAGGGACAGGGCACTGAAAGGACGAAGTCAGTCATACAGTCACACCCCTGCATTTAGCTCTAACACAGCTTATAGGGCCAGAGGACAGATCTTTTATTAAGAGGGAGGGAGTACTAAAATATGGGTGTAGGAAGTATGAAAATTGCATGCATTTGTGACGCTTCAAAATGGACAGATCTACAAGCTTACAACGCGTCGGTACGCACCCACTTGACAACTTGTAGATTAGCGCAAGCGAGCCCCTCACGCTGAGCGCTAATGAAGTAAATACTAAATAGCCTACTCTCATGTGTAATGACGAGAATAATAAGTTAGTTTACAAAGTTTAACCTCACGACCAAAGGCTAATAAAACTTGGCAAGGATATTATGTAAGCCCTTTCTACTGAACAATTTCTAACTCACCTTTGCCGAGGTAAAAAGATGATTATGGAATCTGCAGATATCCGCACATTTTTATCAGAGCTTTATAGATTACTGCAGGGGAATCTGTCCTTTTGACGAACCCTCCACTGTATTGGAAATGGAGTAGGCTAATGGACACGGCAAGATTTCCCCCATACTGTATCCTCATCAAGGTAAGACTGTGTTCATGTGATCACTGATGTGGTCAATATTATAAATTAATAGTGCGATGGAGTTGGCATTAAACTTAAAGCCCAATAGCGAAACTGTGGCCACAGTTGCAGAAACGGCAAATACGCAGAGGGAACTAATCATTCAGCTCTAAATGTGTCAACTGAAAAGAAATAAAAAGCGGTTGAATTTGCATCATGTCATGTCTATAATAGGCCTAGTATGCATAGCAGCAATAGATCGTTGACATATTTTTTCTTTCTTTTTTATATGTGTTGACAAATACTGGGCACATTTTTATTTCAGGTTTGGCACTAATTGATTTAGCATGAAGAATAAAGCATTTTAAAGACATACGCAAGCTTTGATCCCATGTACTAAGTCAGTCTCGGAGCAGACTTGGACCTCCCGCAAAATTCACAGACAGAAAAAGATTAATGAATCAGAGTACTAACGTGGGAAGTTGCGTAAATTCCTTTACGTTCAAAACATGGGCGTAAACAGCTTAGTGAATCGGGTCCGTTGTCTCTGTCTCTCCCTCCCACCTCACCCTATAGTCAGTTCCACCAACCTGTTGCCACTCCCTCAATAGCCCTGCAGTTCCCTGGCCATACTCATCTGTTCTCACTTCCCTAACTTGACAATTTGACAGAGATTGAATGGAAGAGTCCAGTCGTTACTCCTTCCATTCAATCTCTGTCAGTTTGTCAAGTTATGTCAGAGTGTTCAACTTCTGTATTGCTGTTTCATAGTGTTTAATAACCAACCACCTCAGATTCTGTTCAGCCTGCTCCTGTGTGTTTCACCTTGTACAGTACCTGTCTTGTACCTGTCACCTGGGGATCTGGGGAAAGCCCGCTCCCTTACTCTACAGTAAACGCATTGTACTTGAGCCTGCTCTGCCCCCGGCTGTTCCGCACTTGGATCCTATTCTCCTGACGCAACATAATTAGTTCATTTTGTGGGAGAACTATAGCCCTCCACCACCACTATACAGTTGCTTGCAAATTAAATTCTTGCAGAAGGCCACAAGAGAAAAATCTGAGACAAAAACACTTGCGATATCTTAGCTGGAATTTCAGAAGAGGCACGTTTGAATATTTAAAGTAAACTGGCTGTACAACAGACTTGGTCACTCCTCAAGTCACAATGTCAACTAATGTTTATTTTGCATTTTATCATGATTTTCATGAATTGAGGCATTTTGTTCAAAACGGACTTATCCTGCAAACTTTGGAAGCCAATCTTAGCCAATCAGGATGGAATATCAAAAGTCGGACAGATCCGTCTTGATCACATGACTATAGAGATACTGTGTAACGATGTACGTGATGTTTGGACAAAATCTGTAGGAGTAATATCATTTCTTTTGGGGAAAAAAATCAGCCTCCTGGTGGCGCTATAACAGGCCAATCTGAAAATGTTCAGATTGGCCTGGCAGAGGTTCTGCTCTGGCATCCAGGGAGTGTGTGTGCACAGTTTCGCTGCGATTGGGCCAACGGTGCCGGAGATTAACTGCTCGCAGACAGACGGACACACAGACAGACAGACAGGGTGCAAAACATAGTTTCGCCCATGCCTTTGGTCTGGTGGAGACAATAAGTAGCCTTGGATAAGGAAATCCATGCACCCTGCTAGCCAGCAGAGGAAAACATTAAATGTGTTGCAGCAAAACAAAACAAAAACATTTAAACAGTTTTGCAGAAACAGCAATGTGAGCACGCTTCGAATGCTATCAATGCACTAAATGGGACATTATCACATTTTAATGGTCTAAGTAGGCGAGATACTGACCTACCCGCGTTTCATCAGACCATTGATTGGGTGTAATCAAGAGATACTGACCTACCCGGAGGCAGAGCTGTCCCCACAACATGATTTACGATTCTGTGCCTATCGGTACATAACTCGGACGGCGCTGAGTAGGCTCAAGCGAACGTCGCAACGTTCGGCACGGCCACTCGCTTTAGCTCGCTCGGTGGTGCCTCTCGTGGCTCCAGTTCGCTTGAGACTGTGTGCCTCCGTCACGATCCAAAACTATACTTTATACAAAACACCTCCGTCGGTAGGTGAGTATCTCTTGATTACACCCAATCAATGGTCTGATGAAACGCGGTAGGTCAGTATCTCGCCTACTTAGACCATTCAATCGTCTGATTCAACGTGATAATGTCCCATTCAGTGCATTGATGGGAGCATAAAGAACCTGCTCAATGATGTCCCCTTGAAGGCATCCTTCAGGCACCGTTCTGGTTTTTAGGCACCACAATGCAGTTTCAACATCCATGACACAGATTCTAGGACACAATTCTTTCCAAACTTTACTTGACTTGTTTTTAGGCTCAGACCTTTAGGAGTGCAGGTGCTCAGCCTAAATGTTTATGTCATGCTGCTATGAGTTGTGAGCTTGTACTGTTTATCCGCTATTTTCGGCACGCGACACTGTCAAATGACAAATAAATCAGCAGGCTTAATGCATACAGTGACATAACACATTTCACTGGATAACAATTTTGTACATTAATGCTTCTATGTATTATATTTCAATTTACAACAATAATACCTTTAATTCATTACTAGGAAACATGAGTTTTACACCATGAAATATGTTTTAAGAAGATTAAAAAATGTAATATGCTGATAACATTTATAGTAATTTAATATTGGGTTGCTGTGTGCAATGCATTCAGGTAAGATAATTTTGACCTTACTCTCTCACCCGAATCTGGATATAAAAAAACAACAACAATGTAATCAAATATCCATCTATATGGAAAATACAGACATTTACAGTGAGATTCTTTGATTCAATGTCCATTAATGTACTGTAAATATACCATAATTATAAAGCCCAGTAATGGACAGTAATAAAGTACATTTATATATAGTGAGTATATTTTGTACATAAGTAATTGTACTTTTAACTTGTGACATTCACTCCTGCTGAAGTCAGCTGATGCTCTACTCCAAAAATGTACTTGAGTACGGCACTCAAGTGTACTTCTGTTACTGTCCACCACTGCAGGTTTGAATAATTTGACCAGGCTAATAATTCTCACCTGTCACCACTGGAGACATGTTTGTTGCCCCTCACTTGAGATGCCTGTCAGTCACAGTCAGAGTTCAGGCTAATTGAGATGCTTGTGAATTTATGTAGAACATAAGTTCACACCTCTTGATTGCCTGGGAGCTTGGGCTTTCTCTCTGCTGCTGCAAAAACCACGTCAAGGACATCACTCCTGTCCTCTGTGACCTTCACTGGCTCCCAGTCCAACACAGAATTGACTTCAAAATACTAATCACTACCTACAAAGCCCTCAACAACCAGGCCCCCTGCTACATCTCTGGACCTCCTAATAATAATAAACTGTATTTGTATAGCACCTTTCATGACATGAAATGCAGCTCAAAGTGCTTTACAGAGCAAGAATACAATTACAGAAAAGTACAATTTTACAATAAAGCAAAAAAAGAAAAGAAAATCAAAAGCATAAAACAACATTAACATTAATAGCAAAACCGCGAGGACATGAATAACAACACTAAGCTATCCACAGAGGCTGCCTGTCTTAGGTGTATTGGGAGTTTATTCCACGCTGTCGGCCCGTAGAAGCAAAATGCTGCTTCACCGTGTTTTTTATATGTCATTGTAGGCACCTCGAGCAGGTCAGCACTTGAAGACCTGAGGGGGCGGTTTGGAACATATCTAGGCAGGCAGTCATAGAGGTAGACTATTATAAACTAGTAAAATAATTTTATAATCAATCCTAAAAACAACCGGGAGCCAGTGTAGTGAAGCTAGAACTGGAGTAATATGTTCTCTCATCTTAGTTTTAAAGCTGCCGCATTTTGGACAAGTTGTAATCTTTCAGTTGTTTTCTTTGGCAGGCCAGAGAGAAGTGCATTGCAGTAACCAAGCCAAGCCAATCAAGAGATAAATCAAAAGCGTGGATCAACATTTTTGCATTGTCCAACGACTAATTCGTGCAATATTTCTAAGATGAAAGAAGGCAATCTTGGTAACATGATTAATGTGTGTATTAAAATTCAATTCAGAATCAATGTTTTATATCTGCTCTGTAAAGCGACTTTGAGTATCTAGAAAAGCGCTATATAAATCGTACGTATTATTATTATTATAATTACTTCAGACAAAAGATGGCTGTTCCTCTTCTACATCATCACCATCACCGCATCATCATAGTTTGAAGCCCAATTCACCTCCCTATCGTGAGCTCCTCGGCCCTGCTTGGGCTAGTTCCATCTGTTTAGTGCCAGGAAGGTGTTAGAGCAGACATCTCTTCTTCATTGAAGTGTGACCCTGTGAACGTTCACAGGCTCTTCAATTAGCCTGAGCTCTTACTGTGACTGAGACAGACTATGACAGGCAGGAGACACTCCTACGATGACTTTACACAGGACAAAATACAATGGCTATCCTTTTTGTCGATCTGATAGCATTTTTATGCCGACGTTTTTATGGGCATTCCTATAGACTTTGTGCATAGTTCTAAGCAGGTCAGTGCATTCATTAGGTGGTTTGAGAGTTACTAGTTTGTGTAAGTGTATTGTGAAAACAATACAGCAATGAGTTGATATTAAAAATACATTTTATTTTTGAATGGTTGTCTATTTTTAAAAACAAGTATCAGTATATAAAAACAAACTTTAACTCAAGTAATGGGGTTGCGTACTTTGTCAGAAAAGAAAGAGTGAGAGAGGGATTGATTAGTACAGTGATTCTCAACCTGTGGGGCGTGGCTGGAGATAAATCGCTGGAGGGATAATGGCAGTGCTTGGCTGCCCCAGGCGGTTGCTGAAATGAGTGTGCATGGAAGCATGAGGCATGATATCACAATTTACTGTGTCATGATTATGGCATTATGAAAAGTAAATTAAATTACCACTCAGGATTCTACTGTGTGATACCCTTATCTAGAAAGAGAACGTGACGTCACCCCATTGAAAGTAATAGCGAAAACCTCTCAGGATGGCGCCACCTGTCCAGCTCTCATACCTGAATACACATTTGGATGTCTGTACACGTGAGTGTTTAGCCGCATTCAGGTGTACATGTATGCATGCTTGTGTACATGTCATTAATAGTACTAAGTTGACACTATACAGTAGGCTACATTCCTTTTATGCACTGACTTCCATGCCTAAATTATTTGTGTGTGTGTGTGTGTGTGTGTGTGTGTATGTGTGTGTGTGTGTGTGTGTGTGTGTGCGTGCGTGCGTGCGTGCGTGCGTGCGTGCGTGCGTGCGTGCGTGCGTGCGTGCGTGCGTGCGTGCGTGCGTGCGTGCGTGCGTGCGTGCGTGCGTGCGTGCGCAGGTATGTAAACATATTAAAAAGATACAAATAAACCGGGACTGAGAAATGACAGGCCAGCCACCAAAGTCAAAGCAACCATCTGTTCTCTCCAGTGGCCCAAGTCCACACAGACTACCAGTTACAGGTCTCCCAATGCCAGTCCACTTACTATCCGTCTTCAGTTCCAGCGGGCAGGGGACGGATCAGCAAGGAGGCCTGCCATAGTTCCCTGATTACAAAGGAGTGTGCACGTGCATATACAAATGCTCCTCAGCACTGCTGGTCTCCCTCAGCTCCCTCTGAGCTCATTTGAAAGTGGGATGCTTTGATGTTAGAGGGTGAAAGAGAAAGTGTGTACGTGTGTGTGTGTGTGTGTGTGTGTGTGTGTGTGTGTGTGTGTGTGGGGGGGGGGGGGGTGCACGTGTTGTTGCATGCTGTGTACGGCAGTTCTAGAACATGAATGAAAAGCTGTGGCTGCTGAATGGAATGTTTCTGTGTCATGTCTGTCATTCATAAAAAGATAGGGAAAGGAGGCATGCTTTGTTTTCCTTTGCCTCTCTTCATGATTAAACCTTCCTTTATTAAAAGGCTGGAAATATATAGTTGATTTACTAAAATTTTAATATTATTATTCTCATTTTATTATTGTTATATATATATATATATTATGTCCAAAGTCATGTCAACGTGTTTTGTTGAGATTAAATGTGGATGGGGATGTGGATGGGGATGAGGTTTGTGACATTGCTCAGAATTATGGCCAAAACTGCTGACTTAACCTCAGGGGAGGTGAGCCTTTTAAGGACACTGTTAAGGAGAACAAAAGGCCATCATCATTGATTCCTCCCACCTACTGTAGTGTCAGCACCCGTTCAGCTCAATCCAAATCAGAACATGGAGGAGGAGGAAGAGCAAACCTTTGTTACTGTTAAATACGACCCCCCCCCCCCCCCCTCTATCTCTGTTGATGGCACATTGTTGTACAGGAGACAGATCTGTCCATAGGATGCAACCGGAGGAGCCACCTTCAGAAACTAACAACACACAAGACTTCATTATTTGGTTTATCTCAGTGAGCATCCAGTTTGCTTTCACAGGTATACAGGCCTATACAAGTTGCTGAAATGAACTGTCATACAAGCCTCACATTAACATTTAACAAAATCCCATAGATGTTTTTTCTTTTTTTTATATATAATATAAGAAATAATATAAGATCATATTTGATGAAACAACTGAGAACTCATCTCCCCTACATCCTACTATCAATGTGTGAAATCTCTATCTGTTATTTGCTGTTGTTGGTGCATGATTGTAGCCTATACTTGTAGACTTTTTCAAAGCACTTTCACTTTGTTGTTGTTTATTGTAGGTGAGCATTTGCTTGCTATATATTTATAGGGATGTTGAAAAATAAAGTTCCCGCTTTGGAAAAATGAAGGCCCCCCTGCTGATTATTGCCTGGAGCCGGTACTGCAAATATCACTGATGGTTACAGAAACATTCTACACCAGATTAGGTAAGGCAAGGCAAAGCAAGACCATTATATTTATAGCACATTTCGACAGCAAGACAATTCGATGTGCTTTATACAGAACATCAAGCAAAGGCCTGACTTGACGAAGATGTAACCTGTTTTTCTGTGCTTTGCACCCTGTGACTTAAATAAAAAAGGCTCAAATCGTCCAAGTTGCTCCAACGGCTCCTTTATTCAGTTATACGTGTCCGCTCCTGAGTATATAGAAGATGTAACATTAAAACAATCTTTAATCTTGGAATTTGTGTTGATCAATCAGACAACTGCACATGCACCAGGGTGGTTTGGCCACGAATACTGTGGATAGGTGTTGGGAGTGTGACATGATGTTGTCCCTTGCAGAGCTGCCAACAGAGCTGTTAAATTAAAACTTATTTTAATGCAGGAGTGAGAACTCCTCTGGCAATCAACCGGGCTTTGAAATCTATTTAAAAAAAAAGTGAAGTGGTAAAGGCAGCATGACTTGGAGGCATGCATACTTTTCGCACCATCTCCCACACCACAGTGATGAAGAAGATCCAGTATAATGAGATGTTTCCAATGCTGGCAAAATAACCTCCCCAGATGCCACTCTCAACCTCTGTTTACAGCATCTCACCCGGCTGCAAAACTATATAACAGAGAGAAAACAGAGCTCTGTCTACAACATGTAGTTAGTTCCACCACAGGTGAGGTCAAGACACCCACTCGCATACTGATGACATTGGGCTGACTAGAGCCATAATGCTGTGGGACATTTCAATAACAGGCAAGTGGAATTAAAAGTCTGCTTTGCTAGGGACCCTCCTCAACCGTGGAACGATGAATGGAGCGGGGCTATCTCAGCTGGCAAACCTCAAGTACAGTCTGTTCTTTTTACACTTTTCTAAAGGCTAGTGGAAAGAACTGGAAGAAGCAGAGAGAAAAAGGCCTTTAAAGTCTCACTGCCTGCACGTTGTTACTGCCTGGTGTATTGGGTGCATTTGTGGAGAGAAACAGTAGATGATTAAAATAAATGAGACATCATCAGACATCAGTCACGTACTGCTTGAATTTCTTAATTGAGCTTTACAAACATATGGTATTTAGCGTTTGACTTGTTTGTGCATTATATGCTGATACATTTGTTTCCTTTTTAATAAACTATAGAATGTTTTTATTCAAACAGGAAATATTTGGATGGCCTGTGAAATGAAGCATGCCGTGAAAACCCAGGCATTTCTCATCTCTTAGCGATTCACTCGATTGCCTTGCTATGGTGAAGGTTGTTTCTGTGCTGTATGTGATTTTGTGCTGTACATAATGTGTAATGTGCTTTTTAGCATGCTTTTATTGAAGCAAATAAGCAATTCCACTATAGGGCTTCGAAGATTCATCTTAATGTTCCTGGTAGTAGGAGGAAATGCTACAAGAATATGTTTGGATGACCTGATTTGCAAGACCATTAAAAGGACAGAATGACACTTCAACCAAATCAGATTGAAGTGCAGCTCTAAACAAAGGAGCTAAAACATTGTTTCAGACAAAGAGGATATAAAAAGACGGGTTTAAAAGTGCCTCATCATCTTTCTCCAACCTCTGTTAAAAACGCAGTGCCTTGCTGCTATTAGAACAACAACAAAAAATAAACGCACACAGAGTGGTTTGTGACATTGAGTATTCACCTGTGTCCAAGGATACAGGTGCTTGGAGCTTGTTCAGAAAGCTGCGGCTCGTCTGGTGTTCAACCGCCCCAAGTTCTCCCACACAACCATCCTTCTCCGCTCTCTACACTGGCTCCCCGTAGCGGCTCGCATCCAGTTCAAAACCCTGGTGCTAGCCTATAGGGCAGTGAAAGGAACAGCTCCTTCCTACCTCCGGGCTATGGTCGATGCCTACACCCCTGCCCGACCACTTCGGTCTGCCACCTCGGGGCGACTGATTGCCTCGTCACTCAAGGGTCCTTCTGGCCGATCCACACGGTCACGACTCTTTTCTGTTCTGGCCCCACAGTGGTGGAATGAACTTCCCACTGATGTTAGGACAGCAGAGTCACTGCCCATATTTCGCCGCAGGCTGAAAACTCACCTCTTCAGGAAACACTACCCTTCCTCTCTGCCTGACCTACTTGTTGTTAACTAGTTGTACGAACGCTTGTTTTCTATTGCTGTATTGTTTATTGGATTATTGGATTGTTTATTGGATCTTGTTTAGTCGATATACTTATTTGTTTTAGCTCATGCTCATTTGATTTAGCTATTTTGTCTCATCTGTTTAAGGAAATAGGTAGCTGATATATTGCACTTTTACCTTAGCGCTAGGTATACTCTTGGTTGCTTGTTTATGCAGAAAATGCACTAAAGACTTCTGGTGATTAGTAGTTTTCGTTCCCTACCTATGTTGAATACACTTATTGTAAGTCGCTTTGGATAAAAGCGTCTGCTAAATGACTGTAATGTAATAGATATATAGAACACAAAGAACATTATATGATCCAGATCCAGTACTCCTCTTGTGTGGTGTACAAGAGACCCCCTCTTGTGCACCACGTTACCTCTTGATAAAATGCTGGTGAGAGCAGACCTTCCATCACCCCCGTATTTCCTTAGCTCTGTTTCCTTCTGGAAATTACCTATGTTGTCATTGCTAACAACACTCCAAACAAAATCATTCTTCACCCCCACATGGAAAGAAAATAGCAACAACATCAACGGTGTAATTGCATGTTCTGCTGCTAATATCATATAGCCTACTTAAATGCCCATGTGGACTGGTATACATTCCTAAGACCACAAGACTTGCAAAAACATGAATCGCTGAACACCACAGTTGTCTCAGAAACAATGTAACATCTAGTTCTGTTGCTGTACCCTTTACCAAGGTGAAACACAACACGTCCACTCTCACTCTGCTTAAGCAGTTAAAACATGCTCTGCCTTATTGTCTCTGCCAAGCCGAAGTCGTGGCCGAGACTATGTTTTGCCCCCTGTCCAAGCTCTGCCCCAAATTTTTCACATTGGCCTGTTATAGCGCCACCAGGAGACCGTCCTTTGCTAAACAAATGTTCGTTATTACTCCTACACATTTTGTCCAAACATCACACAAATCGGTACACAGTATCTTTATAGTCATGTGATCAAGATGGATTTGTCAGGTTTTTCAAAGTCCATCCTGATTGGCTAAGATTGGCTTCCAAAGTTTGCAGGAGTGGTCCGTTTGGAACAAAATGCCTCCAATCATGAACGCAGCTCGCGATTGCCGAAAC
The DNA here is from genome assembly GCF_963280865.1 of Gymnoscopelus braueri. Classification (NCBI taxonomy): domain Eukaryota; kingdom Metazoa; phylum Chordata; class Actinopteri; order Myctophiformes; family Myctophidae; genus Gymnoscopelus; species Gymnoscopelus braueri. Next base: position 13,784,662 of record NC_137606.1, read on the forward strand.
CTTTGCACGTACATTCCCACTAGTGACTAGGCCAAGGAAATACCTCTGCCCTGCATTTTTCACATCTGCCTTTTATAGCGCCACCAGGAGGCCGATTTTTACTAAAATTTTTTTTTAATATTACTCCTACAGATTCTGTCCAAACTTCAAGCAAATCGGTACACAGTATCTCTATAGTCATGTGCTCAACACGAAATGAAATGGACTGTAGGCTACTATTGATTGCAGCCATGTAACCGGTTGCTTGGCTTAATTCCCTGGGAACTATTGCTTTACAAAATGAGTGTATAATATTAAAAAATATATATGTTTGATTTTTCATATTCCATCCCAATTGACGAATTCCAAACATTGCTGGCCCACAATAACCTACCTGACTTGGCGGAGACCAATACTATTCATCTTCAGATCAATTCTAATTTAAATGAATAGGATTGGGCCCTGGATATGTTTCGTACCACTCACACTTCAGTAGAGACAGTTCTGTCAGTCTTGTCTGGGCACACGCCTGGGAGACCAGACATCGGAAATGAACCCTATGTCTTTGTTCTTAACACATCAAGTGCCAGAGGTTTTTTAAAACAAGGTACATCTAGTGCCAGCGTTCTTACCGTTTACACTGAGCTGTTTAGAGCTGTAGAACCCTCCACGAGGAGGCGGATGTAAACAAAGGGTGCGTGCGTGATGGTCGAGGGTCCCGACTAACGCCTGGAACAATAATATTTCTAACGCGATCTGCAATTGCAGAGTGAAAATGGCTTGTTTTCACCACAGTAAAAAGGAGATATGGAGCCTTTTATGGAGAAGAGATTTGTTTTGGGCCCTTGTCACATCCGTCCATTCCATTTTACAGGGACCTAGGATGATTCCTAAGTTACATTAGAGCGCCACTTGAGAAGAAAAAAAAGATTAAAAAAAAGAAATTGCAAACACAAACATTCTCGTTTATGGCACTCGGCGGGTGTATTTGCAAACACGAAGATTCTCGTGTTTGGCACTCAATGTTTTAAGTGTTACCGCTTACGATGAGGAGTCAGCGAAGTGAATATACAATGCAATGAGTTCTATTGCTGCTTCTTTTTGAGCCATCCTCACAGGTTTTGATGGACCATACTTGTCAACAGCCTGCTTTTACCTGTCAAGAGGTGAACTCCTGTCTCATAAATCCAAGGTGTCAGAGGTTTCCAAGGAACACCCCATTGCCTGATGGCAGTGTTCAGCTTGAAAAGGCCAGGACTTTTAAATTATAAAACATGACCTCAATGGGAAGGTGGGTGCATGCTTTGTACCAGTGTTTAACCAAGCCTGGGTCCTGGGTATCCATTATTGTTTAGAGGGAGACAGCAGGCCTTGGCAGCAATCTGTCATATTGTGAAAGATGAATGTGACTACTGACTAATAAAAAGTTATCTACCCTCTGACTTTCTGTGAAGTACCTAGGGACAGTGGATGCCATTCTGCTTTTCTGCGATAAATTAAATGACTCAGGCCCCGTTTACACGACAACAGTCTCTACAGAAAACGGCAAAATAAAGACGGCAAAAAAAAAATATATATATATATATATATATATATATATATATATATATATATATATATATATATATATATATATATATATATATTTAGACGGCAACGGTGTTATCAGGGGTTGAAAATGCAATAAATTGAAACCCCCTTCCAGAGTGGAATTCTTTGAAAACGCTGCGCCTCGCGTCTCCATGTAAACGGGCAAGACGGTGTTAACCAGTGTAGCCAGATTGTGCGAGAGAAATAAGCAACCATGTCTATGAAAACTCAAAAGAAGCGACTAGGCTACGGCTATTTGAAAATAGCCGATCTACAAGCTCACAACGCGTCACGACGCGATGCGCCGCGTTGTGAGCTTGTAGATCTGCTATTTTCAAAAAAGAAAAAGTAATCTTGAGAACAGAATAAGAGATAATTTTGGAACATTTTTGAAAAATTTTAACATCATTATGCAGAATGCCCCATTTCACAAAGTTTTCAAATGTATAAAATGCATTAAAATCTTTTGAAAATAGCAGATCTACAAGCTCGGCTATTTTTAAATGACCGAGCTTGTAAAACGACTGAGATGTAGTGGAGTGGAAGTAAAAGTATTGGAAATGGGAAATACTCAAGTAAAGTACAAATACCTCAAAATTGTACTTAAGTACAGTACTTAAGTAAATGGAAATGTACTTACTTTCCACCACCACCAACATCTGGAGGAACTCTGAAACTACCCGACTCATCTAGCCAGTCTGAGTATAGTTTTCTTGTATTACCAGGTAGCTTTAGTAGCTGTACTTTGCTTGCTTAAAAGTATTAGTGCTATATTGTTACTTTTCTTAAAAGTAGTTTGTTAGTTTGCTTAAAAGTCTTAGTGCTGTAGTGTTAGTTGTCAGCTGATAGCCCTATCAGAGGGAGATTCACCTGCAGGCCAATAGCCTTATTGATAGTAGGGGAGGGGCCTACAGATTCTCAAGGTGTATATACAGTACAGTAAGTACTGTATAAGTCTATCCAGCCAGAGTGTCACTTCAGTGTGTTATTCAACTTCTGGAGGAACCAAGGGGCCAGCCTGAGATATTTACATTGACTCCAATACGGAAGAGACAGTTCATATGAATGATCTGTAGTTTGAAACTACTAGTTTAGCTGTTTTACCCCTGCAGGTGTCAGAAAGAATATTCTCTCAATGTAAGCGGATGGGTTTTTGACTTAACTTTAGACTTAATTTTCTTACCTTAATAAACATTGTCATAAATACTATATGCTTCCAGTCGCTAGTTTAAAGTCTCCTTTCAATCATCATGATATGTGTTTTGCTAAATGATGGTCCCATTTATTTGAAAATTGACGATGAAGGCTATGCTTGATTGACAAGCTACACAACCAATAGCGCTATTGCTAGCATTCATTCCCCGCCCCCGCTCTTGATTGACAAGGTACCCGACCAATACCATTCTTTGGGGATTGTTTTCCAGTTCCTGTTCCCGACGTGCTCTTTGGCATATATTAAAGATGGTGGATTACAGATTCCTGAACAATCGGCTTCATTTTCGGTCTGTAGAAACCAATGGCGTGACGCTGTCCATTCTTTTTACAGTCTATGGGAGGAACTCTGAAACTAGCTGACTCATCTAGTATATGGTGTCTGCCATCAGACCTCTGGAGCTTGTTCAGAAAGCTGCAGCTCGTCTGGTGTTCAACCGCCCCAAGTTGATGACTCACACAGATTGCAAAAAAATCAATCTGTGTTGATGACTCACACAGATTGCAAAAAAATCCCAGGAGAAGTACGGCTTCAAGTATTTTTCAAACTACTCAAAATGGCGTAAATCTAAGGGCTTACTGCTCAAGTTACAGATGTGTTCCTCATGAGTCACGGCACATGTGTAAGCAAGTTTCATGGCTGTAGGCCAAACAAGGCATGATTTATGCTTGTTCAAAGTTTGCATTTTCAAACAATTGCTATAGCGCCCCCCTTTGGCCAATTCAAGTAAGATGTTTCAGCGCTATTTGGCATACTGCAAAGTTTCTTAAAATTTTGACTGAATTTATGTAGTTGGGGGCAGAAGAATACTTTTAATAAAACTTCAATATTCATTGGCTCATGGAGGCTTCGTTTCTTGGCCGTTTGGCAAAGCCCTCTACCATATTGCCAAGTAAAAAAAACGACTGCATGATTAATTAAGAACTGCAAAAAACGTCTGAAAAAGAAGAATACAACTAAAAAGAAAAAAAGGGTGCCTACGCACTGCGTGCTTGGCCCCCTAATGACTGCAAAGTCAGTCAGAAGCCTTTAACATAGCTGCCTTCTCGTATGACGCCATCTTAACCTCATCAATATTTAAACATGATCAATCTAAAAGTGTAAGGAAACATACTATCATACTGACATGATGTAGTATTCCTTTTCTCCTCAGGTACTTTTGACATCAATTACGCCAGCAGTGCGTCACGTCGACACAAAGTTGCACACTGTGCAATTGATTCTACAGCTTCTTTGTGGATGATAATAGCTATGTTTGCTTGAAAATTGCATTTCCAGTTAGAGCCATTGTTTCTGTTAATCAGCAAATAAAAAGGCTGCATTAATGTTGCAAACATCACCCTATTCTCTCATAGGGTTGGTGACAAAGATTGTCAAAGAAAGTTGTGCATAGGAAATCCTTTCTACCAAACAATAAAATATATATCTGTGTCAAAACATATACACATACTATTAACCTATTTCTCTAGAAAAAAGTTCAAGATTATCTGGTGTCTAGATTTTATCTTGTGGGACTGTGTATAATAATTGTAACATTCAAAATATGGACAGCCAACATTCTCAAGATAATCAAAGCTCTCCCAGTAAAGTGTGCATTCATAGCCCATTTCTGCAGCTCAATTCTATTCCCAGGACATGTATTTCTCTTAAAGGTAACACTTTTCCTCCAAAGCTTACTGCATGCTATAGGCTAAACATAATATTAGCAGTAAAATGTTTTGTCACAATTTGTCAGGAGTGACCTATTTGGCAGCCCTGTGGAGTTTTTACTCAGGCTCAGAGGCACTAGCTTTGACAATAAACAAGTTACTGCAGTGGAGGGATAATTACCAATGAGGGAAACAATCTTGCTCCGTTATCAACAGTTGCATGCCATTTCAGAAAACAGCTGTGGCCAAACTGTAGACAGTGAAGTTCTTGTACTTAAAGCAGTACAAATACAACGTCCAGTCGTCAGTCACGCTCATGTCATCATGACTCAACCATAACCATAAAAGGAGTTTTGAATGCAGCTACGCTAAAATATGGAGTGTGTTGTCTAACCTGAATGTGTCGTCATGGCATCAGGCGCAAACAAATCAGTCAGCTCCATATTTGGGCACAAAAGGGGGCATGCCCATATGTGGGCATATAGTGAAGACATCAGCGATCTCCATATATAAGCATAAAAGGGACATGGACTGACAGATACAGAGATCTCCATATGTGGGCATATTGGTTGGCTCGGCGGTGCAATGTAGGTGTGAGGACCACGTACCCTCACACCTACCATTCATTAATGAATGCTAGTAAAATAAATATCTATCTACAGTACTGTATTGTACACACACAGCTTCGTCCCAGAGCTTGGCTGGAGCCAGCAGTTGCCTGTCTCAAGTTTTTTTTAAAGCTGCTCTGGTCTAAATTTAGCAGTCACAAATCTATTTATAGCCTCACATTCTCCTTTTCACTTAGAAGCTTAGCCCCCCGTCTCTGAGTTTCCCTATTCTTCCTCTGTCTTTCATCCCCACCCTTCTCGTTCTCTCACTCTTGCTCACGTGCCAGTTGTTGGCTGTGCCACAGAGTGGACTGGGCATGATAAGCATGCAAACAAGTCTACAGAAATGACGCAATGTCTAACTACATACAGTATGAAAGATAATACATGAGAGTCAATGCCAGCATGCTAAGGATGTTGATTGCCCTGCTTGTGTTGACAACTGCAATGCTTCTCCACTCCTCCCCTGCACTCACACACATGCTCGTACGATTGCACGTGTGAGACACACATGCACACATACCCACAGACAGAACTGATATCTATGAATACTAAGTGATAAAGAGAACACGACTCGTGCTCACAATACTGTAGGTTTGCAGGTGCAATAGTTGCATTTTTTTTTTGACTAATGACTATCTTTGCACTTTTGCAAAATATGCTCATAGATTTTTCCGACCACAAAGGTTATAACTACTGCCATTCAGGTGATTATGTCACAACCCTCCAACATGATCATTTCCATAGATTCATTATCCCTGGTGTGACCTTCGCTCCTCCTGGCGACTGGCATCACGTCAAAAGCGTCCTTGAGCAGCACACTTAACCCCCAATTGCCCCCGGTGAGTAGATTGGCTCTTTGCATGGCTGGACATGGCTTATTCAGTTGCAGCTGCCCCCTCCCTTTGGAATCCACTCCCACCTTACATCAAAGTTGGCCCCACTCTTGCCGTGTTCAAAGCCTCCCTCAAAACCCACCTCTTCAGACTTGCTTTCCCCACCTAACTCAAACCAAATCTCCCTTTCTGCTTCTTAGTTTTAGCTTAAGGAGTAAGGAGTATATCCGATTATCAATACTTTTACTTCTGCTCCACTACATCTCAGAGGCAAATATTGTACTTTTTACTCCACTACAATTATTTGAAAACTTTTGTTATTTTGTAGTTTTGAGTTATTAATACAAAACATACATTAACCACTTCAGCTATTTATCAGCTATATATATTTAAATGTTGGCTATTTGAGAATAGCCGATATGATACCTTGTGAAACTGCAAAATGAGTACTTTTACTTTTGGTACTTTACGTATATTTTTTTAATTTGTAAGTAAAATGTGATTGCCGGACTTTTACTTGTAACTGAGTGTTTCTACATTGCAGTGTTGATACTTTTACCTAAGTAAAGAAATGAAGTACTTTTCCCACCACTGGCTATTATCATGTTAAGAATTATATAAAACTAGAAAAAGTGCTCCTCGGAGCACAGGTCTCCGCCAGGTCAGGTAGGTTATTGTGGGGCAGCAATGTTCGGAATTCGCCAATCAGGATGGAATATGAAAAATTGGATGGAACCATCTTGATCACTTGACTATAGAGACAATGGGTACCGATTTGCATGATGTTTGAATTTGTAGGAGTAATATAAAAAAGAAAAGTGTTGCAAAATCGGCCTCCTGGTGGCGCTATAATAGGGCAATGTTAAAAGGGTGGCATTTGTTCTTCAACGTAGTTTGAATGTGCGTGCAAAGTGTCAACGCAATCGGACGCTGCATTCATGATTTGTGGCATTTTGTTCAAAACGGGCCACTCCTGCAAACTTTAGATGTGAATGTTAGCCAATCAGGATGGAATATGAAAAATTAAACAGATCCATCTTGATCACATGACTAGATATGTGAGCTGAGGCGATCAAAGTTTCAGTACAATAAACACACCAAGGACATTTAAGATCAAGCGAAGAGGAACAGTCGATCCAGACTAGATCGACGAGATCATGTGTACCAATTTGCGTGAAATATGGATACATTCTGAAGGCTTAATATCAAAAAATGTGTTTTACAGAAGTCGGCCTCCTGGTGGCGCTATGAAAGGCAAATGTGAAAGATGCAGGGCAGTGGTTTTTCCTTGGCCTCTAGGGAGTGTGCGTGCAAAGTTTCACGCAGATCGGTGCAGTTATAGTTAAAAACACAAAATGGGCCTTTTATAGCACCACCATGAGGCTGATTTGAAAATGTTCAAGTGGCATTTCTTCCTCGGCCTAGTGGGAATGTACGTGTGAAATCTCACGGAAATCGCAAGCTGCGTTCATGATTTGAGGCATTTTGTTGAAAACGGACCAATCCTGCAAACTTTGGAAGCCAACCTTAGCCAATCAGGATGGAATATGGGAAATTGGACAAATCCGTGTTGATCACATGACTATAGAGATACTGTGTACTGATTTGCGTGACGTTTGGATAAAATCTGTAGGAGTACTGTCAAAAAATGTGTTTTGCAAAAAGCGGCCTCCTGGTGGCGCTATAAAAAGCCCATTTGAAAAATTTGGGGCAGAGGTTCTGCTCTGGCATCCAGGGAGTGTGTGTGCACAGTTTCGCTGCGATCAAGCCAACGGTGCCAGAGATTAGCTGTACACAAAACGACAGAATGACGGACACACGGACGGACACACGGACGGACGGACAGGGGGTAAAACATACTCTCTCGCCATGCCTTTCGGCCTGGCGGAGACAATAAAATAAAAGAGCCTTGTTTGTACTACCTGGTGCAAATTAATAACTAATAACTAACACCAACGGAGGAAACCATGCAAGACACCAACCTGCTGATCGGGAGCAGTTAAGGCTGCAGCATAATTCAACCAATTATGAACTTTGTTTGGCTAGGCTAGCCAATATGAACACAATTATTAGGGCACCATTTTGAGCCCAGATTATTGATCTAACCTGATGTCTCCTTAGCTAAAACTCTTGAACTCTCTTCCATTCTCATTTTCCAGCTCAGGACCCAGGCTTGAGGCTTCTCTCTAAATATGTTTATCTTACTCCTGGTGCAAAATGTACTATAGGAGGTCATTTTATGCTGGCTGGTGCCTCCAAATCTTACCACCAACCTCCCTAAATCACCTTCCTCTTTAAGAGTAAACCTCACACAACAAGCAGAAGAGCACGCACACTGATGCATGCACCAATGCACCTGGAGAAAATCCACACGGGCACACACACCTCGTTTGCTTCCCAGAGGAATCCTTATCCATCCAACTGCATACATTTTAATGGCTGGTCATTGGCCCACCTGCCTCGCATTACCCCCAACAGCGCAGGGGTCAATCGATAAAAGGGATATTGTGCTGTGCCCTGGCTAACATGACATGTTACAGCAGCAAGAGCACTGGCTCCTGGGACGCTAATATACTGTAGTCTCATGATATGGAAATGGAGCCCTGCTGTGCAGGCAGCCCGCTGCCAGTTTACAGTGTCAGCTCTGCTGCCGTGCATGGTTAATAAAAAAACATCCCTCCCCAGGTGTGTGGAGTGTGGCGTGTCAATGCTTTGCTTGCCGCCAAGTCGGGCATATTGTGTGCAGAAAATAACATAGGTGACTTCGGACGAAACTGGGCGTTTATGCAATTCTCCGAATTAATTAAAGTGACTACGGTAGATTAATCTAAATTAATCAGTGAGGCTAGTCCAGTGACCATTTGCATTTAATTACATTAACATTTCATTTGAATTAAAAAGCATGAGTCAATCGCACATTAGGGGCAGATACGATCCAGCACAGGATATTAATATTTAAGTACAGCATATGAGGAACAATAGCCGTCAACCCAAGGATATTGAGTAGGGAAGGCTGGTGGGAACAGGATTAAGATTCTGCCAAGCCCAGCAACAATATCAGCTTTCCTGAAAACCAAGGTTTTGAAACACAATTAATCAGAATAAAGTGTCCCCAGAATGAAAACTAATTACACATAACATTTCCTCCATCGGTCAGAGGGTCCACGGTCAAAGCGGCTTCAGTCTGTAGAAAATGTCACTTGGTCTATTTGTGGTACAGTGAGGGTTCCAATGTAATGGGGAGAGCTGTGGAGTGGCAGTTATTGCCTGGTGTCCATCATCTTCGACTACCACACCTGGGGAAATGGTGTGACAAGCTTTAGTGGCCTCAAGGACATCCATGCTTCCGTGCACAGAGCCAATGAACTGCCAAAACCGCTGTCGGATTCCCGCGACAGAGGTCACAGTTGGTTTCTGCTTGAGGCTCAGACACCCCGTAGAGAAGAAAACAAACTAATCTTGGGAGATGAAGAAACCTTCACCTTATTAAGATGTTCTTCTGAGAAAGGGAATTTTGTCTGAAAAAGAAAATCTGTTTTATTTTATTAGTTCTATAGGCTAATAATCAGGCTTGATGGGAGAGACAACCAGTTTAAAATAACAGTAACTCTGTGGTGAGATGAGGGGAGAGTCTATTATGGGCTACAGGACAACCGTACCAGATAAAAGGAATTAAGGAACAAAGATGTGCAATTTGGAACTGCTTATCTGACAAGCAACAGCAGATTGATGCAGATTACTTGAACTTAGTAACTGGTTCTCAGTGCAGTTGTACTGGGTCTGACTTCAGAGATACAATATGGACAAGACTGATTTTCTACTATAGGGACTATAAAGCAGAAGTTCACTAATATCCACAGGGCTGTACTGGGGCACATGAATGGTATATTTGAATCCATAAAATCAGTGGTCGACCCCTTTAACCTCAGCATCCTAAACCCAGATGCCCACTGTCATTAGACTGTGGTCTGAACATTTTCAGCTGATCTTTATTGACCTAGAATGCATGTTAACCAGCTGGCTGGCTCTGATATACTGAACAGTCCATGGCTGGTCTCTATCGCCTAGGGGCCACAGTGGGACCACAGCTTGCTTGTGACAATACATTACGAGAAAAAGGTGGGGTGGGTTATGCTCCTACACTCCTGCCCTCCCCTGCTTATAATGGATGTAATGTAATGGCTGACTTCCCTCCACTTACAGTTCTCTCCATGCAAGGCAGCAGCAGCTAACAAGAGGATTCGATTATCCTGGCACAGATGAAGACTTTTAACCCTGCCCTTGGCCCCAGGGCACAGGGTCAGCCACAGAAGCACAGTCCCTTGGGCATCATAGACGCTAATAATCATATAACATTAGCTAGCGCTCTGCACCTCTGTGACCTTCTAAATGTCGCTATGTATTCCTCCTTTGTTATTTTATTAAAGGAATAGTCTTATACCGTGTGGCTTTCATACCCATCCACTGTTTTGTTTCCTCTTCAAGTCTGTTTTTCTCATATCAGGCTGCACCTCCCATTTTCTGAATCAGGGGCTTTTGTGCTGCCAGGGCATGGGCATCCATATGAATGAGCTGACATAATGATGCCAAAGTGAAGGGCAGGGTGAAAACAATGCTGATAATACAATATAACGGAAGGCATTTTTGCACATCTCAAACTGACTTTCACTTTATTTTTGGCTGGTCAAAGAAAAGGAAGGGTGGTTAACCCTTTATGTGAGCTGAGGCGATCAAAGTTTCAGTACAATAAACACACCAAGGACATTTAAGATCAAGCGAAGAGGAACAGTCGATCCAGGCATTGACTAAGTAATTGTGGTCGCCAGTGAGCCAGTACCATAATCAATGGTGTGATCAGTTCACATTAGCATAGTCGGGTCTATTGAGACCTGATGTCACTAATCATTCGAAGGGAAAGAAAGAGACTTCCTGATACAGATATGATCAATGTGTGTTGTCAGTCAATGACTCATGACCTTTCAGTGGAATCTGCCTGTATAGAGCTTAAAGTGCAACAATCAGTCACTGACAGTGTGAGTCAGGTGTTAGTGTATAGGCCAACAACAGGTGGAAATTAAGGTGAAGGTACACTATAACAGCTTGGGGGCTGCTTCCAGTGACACTACCTCATATCCTGACACGTACAGTACTTCAAAGCAGAAATATCCACTGACTGATCTTTGGTAATCGCCCAAAGCCATCCTACCAAAGGATATAGGTAGGATGGATTTAATAAGAGGATCAGTTTCATGACCGCCAGCTGCTGTCGCATAACTGAATGATGGGATGCATAGGATGAGTGACAAACTGGGATAGACTGTGGTGGGACACTGTATGGACATTAACTAAATAGATATTTAGTAGCATTATGATAGGAGAGGCGAGTTGTAGGTTTGCAGTATATTCCCTCTGACCAGTGAAAAGTCTATGGGAATAACTGCTACTATGAACGTGCCTGTAGGGGAGAGTGGTGTAAGATGAGACACTTTTCACTTAAGCTGTACTTGAACTGGGAACGCATCTGTGTCATTTTAGATTTCTTTGGCTTTTCAAAAATAGCAGATATACAAGCTCAAATCTTTGCTTCTGGGGGGTCCCTGGGAAAAATATTTCGAGATATTTTTTATTTAAAAAAAATATATTTTTTTCAAAAAACTGTTAGGATTCAGATTGTTTTTAAAGAATCGGCTTAATAGTCACGGGATATTAAAACAATCTTGGAATAAATTCAAAAGTTGGGGTACCCACCATAACCTTGGTTAAAAAAATAAATATATTGCAAGCATTTGTTTTGCACCAAAACCACTCCTTGGGCTAAAAACGGCCCAATCTCAATGGGCTTTTTACACAAAAAGTATACCTGGAAAAGGATGGCGATGGCCAAAACCACAGCCCAAGGAGTGGTTTTGGTGCAAAACAAATGATTGCAATGGATTCAGAATCATAAAAACACCCTAGTTTGACCCCTCACATGCTACTTAAAACAGAATAATTTTTTGGGGGGATTTTTAAGGTTATGGTGGGTACTCCAACTTTAAGGAGCTGTCAAAAATTCTCCTAGGGAAACTGCATTTCAGTCTTTGTGAGATGTGTTACTAGACACCTTTACAAACACATTGGTGAAGATTTTTTTAGGTAAGGAATTTATTCCAAGATTGGAAAATATTCTGCTAATATCCCCCGACTATAATGAGTTAAAAGTCCTGAAGCTCCTGGTTGGAGCGGCAAGCTTGGGGGGGGGGGGATATGTGGAGTGTCGCTACTATTCTGTTGTTAAGCCGTGACGTTGCGCCCCGTCAGAACAACTTCCGGGTCCAAGTGTGTATTTTGCCAATATGCGCAGTGCTGTGTCCCTCGCTGTTTTAACAGATCTGAGACTAAAATAACGACTAAAGTGTAATTCTACCGCTTTCCTGGCAACGACAAAGAGAAGAGGAAATCGTTATTTTCAATATATCTATATATAAATATCTATATATTAATGCTGTCAAAATGATCGCGTTAACAGCGGTAATTAATTGTTTGGATTAATTGCTAAAATATTTAACGCATTTAACGCATGCGCAGAATGGCCCGCCCCATACATCCCATAATTCCACCAACACACGTCGCTCACTCGCTCTAGTGTTCCAGCTGGGCGGATGAATGACATGTAAACAACATGGAGCAAGAAAAGGTTGGCCCTCTGGATGGGGAATTTGAGTACAAAAAGAACATAGATGGAACAATAAATAAGCAAATAGTTATTTGCAGGCACTGCAAGAAGGAGTTTCAGTTCCACCGCAGCTCTTCAAGCTTAAAGTACCATCTCAACGCTAAGCATGTTGGGGCTTCCAGTGCAACACCTGGCTTGCGTCAGACCACCCTGAATGAACGCAGGCCAGTAAGCAGGTCCACCTCGGATAAATTAACCAACACAATTGCCAAATGGGTTGCAAAGGACTGTAGACCGATTAGCATCGTTGAAGACAAGAGCTTCGCCGATGTTTTGAAAGTTGCGTCCCTCGACACATCCTACAAGCCACCATCAAGAGGCACACTAATGACCAGAATCCACGCTCTCTATAACAGAGAAAAAAGAAAAAAAGAGGCTTTAGCTCAAGCGGATTATGTCGCCCTGACAGGAGACCACTGGACGTCAGTGAGTAACACTAACTATACTATATAGTGTATATATATAAATCAATAAAATAATTAAATATGCATATAATATATATATTAGCCTACTTTTTACTGTCTGTGATATTAGCATTAAGACCCTTTTTAACCCTCAATGGTTCATTTCTGAAAAAGGAGGTTCTTGTAAAAAGATTTACGGGTTCCGACATGTTTGTTTACAATGAAGAGTGGAGGGCACTGGTGCCTTTTGGACCCGGAAGTGACGTCGGACTACAAAATGACGTCAGACTTAAAAACCGAATACCGCCGATCAGGTGAGTGTCTCCACAGGGCCAGCCAGTGTAGTGACGGCAGAGTGCAGCACCACCAGGCAGTGTTGATTTCGTCGACTAAAACTATGACGAAAATCTTTCGTCGATTACCTTTTTTCCACTGACGAAAACCAAATAAAGACTAAATAAAAACTAAGCTATGATGACTGAGCTATGATGACTAAATATATTGACAATTTCGTCAACAAATAAAAACTAGACTAAAATGTTCGGGAGGGACTAGTGGAGAAGAGATCCAGTAGAAAGAGCCATTTTATGTTTGGTTGCGGTCGGGTGTTGCGCTCTGAAAATAGCCGATCTACAAGCTCACAACGCGATCTGCTATTTTCAGCATACAACCAAGTGTAAAATCAGCCATTACGACGCCATCAAGGCACCGCCTTTTAGTCAACTAAATCAACTGTAGATTTAGTAAACTATAATCTTATGATATTTAGTCGACTAAAACTAGACATTACATTACATTACATTACATTACATTACAGTCATTTAGCAGACGCTTTTATCCAAAGCGACTTACAATAAGTGCATTCAACATAGGTAGGGAACGAAACTACTAATCACCAGAAGTCCTAAGTGCATTTTCTGCTCAGACAAGTAACCAAGAGTATACCTATAGCGCTACGGTAAATGTGCAATATATCAGCTACCTACTTTCTTAAACAGATGAGACAAATATCAAAATCAAATGAGCAAGAGATAAAACAAATAAGTGTATCGACTAAACAAGATCCAATAAAACAATACAATAATAAAACAAGAGTTTGTACAACTAGTTAACAACAAGTATAGGCAAGGCGAAGAGGAAGGGTAGTAGTTTCCTGAAGAGGTGGGTTTTCAGCCTGCGGCAAAAGATGGGCAGTGACTCTGCTGTCCTGACATCAGTGGGGAGTTCATTCCACCACTGTGGGGCCAGAACAGAAAAAAGTCGTGACCGTGTAGATCGGCCAGAAGGACCCTTGAGCGACGAGGCAATCAGTCGCCCCGAGGTGGCAGACCGAAGTGGTCGGGCAGGGGTGTAAGCATCAACCATAGCCCGGAGGTAAGAAGGAGCTGTTCCTTTCACTGCTCTATAGGCTAGCGCCAGGGTTTTAAACTGGATGCGAGCCGCTACGGGGGAGCCAGTGTAGAGAACGGAGAAGGATAGTTGTGTGGGAGAACTTGGGGCGGTTGAACACCAGACGAGCCGCAGCTTTCTGAACAAGCTCCAGAGGTCTGATGGCAGATGCCGGAGCACCAGCAAGGAGGGAGTTGCAGTAGTCCAGGCGGGAGATGACAAGAGCCTGGATGAGCACCTGGGCTGCCTTCTCTGTGAGGAAGGGGCGAATCCTCCTGATGTTGTAGAGGAGGAATCTGCAGGACCGTGTCACTGATGCGATGTTTGCCGAGAACGACAGTTGATCGTCCAGGGTCACACCCAGATTCTTCACAGTCCGAGTTGACGTCACCACAGCATTATCAATGGTGATGGCCACGTCTAGCCTTGCCTTCGTCTAGCCTTGCCTTTGTTCGTCTAGCCTTGCCTTTGTTCGTCGCTTTGAAGCAGGTGGTATAACACCACTTCAAGTGATTGCTAATTGTCTGCCAGGAGTGATGGGCCAAATCACAGACACTTAGCAAGGCACTTGATTGGGCTAGCCTGGTTAACTGCTCAACTGCTTTAAGCCTCCTGCTTCAAACACAAAGGCTAATACAAATACAACTAATACAAACTTAAAGCACTGATATACTTTAGCACTTAAAGTACAACTAATAGCAACCTGTTAGATAAGAAAATCCTATACTTACAAAACCCCAGATGAGTTTAGTAGCTCAGGTCTCTACAGAGTTAGAAGGCACAAACTAACACATTTTAGATGAGTAAAATAAGATTAAAACTAAATAGAATTTTAATCAAAAGACTGTGACTACAACGAAATCAAAATTTGCTGTCAAAATTGACACTGCTCCTATAGGACAGATCATTGAGGGAAGGTATATGTGCCAATTTCTGTTCTCAGCTTGATGTGATGACACCTGCACACTAGGGCATTAACGAATAGTGATTTATGGTATTCGAATTATTCGACCCAAAAGTATTCGAATAGTCGATTATTCGGTTTGATTATAAAAAATTAAAAAAATTAAAAATTAAAAAAAAGTTTTTTTTTTTTTTTTTTTTTCAATTGCATTGATGACTCGACTCAAGGAATGCGAGTTGACGTCACACCAGAGATCACAGCTACGTGTCAGCTCTAGAAAAGCCACTAAAAAAAAAAAATCATTAAAAAAAAAAAAAAAAAATGCATTTTTTTTTTTTCGACTATTTTTTCGAATAGTCGAATAGTGGTTTGATAGTCGAATAGTCGGTTTGATATTCGAATATTCGAATATTCGACTATTCTGTGAATGCCCTACTGCACACTAGCAAAACTAAACAATAAAAGCCTGGAGATCGAGGCTACCTGCACGCTGACTGACCAGCTGGAGACAGCTGCTGAGTTGGTTCTGATCAAGTGTTTTACTATTTAAGCTGCTTACCCTGCCTCATTCATCACTGGCTCTCCTTGCTGGAGGAACACTTCCATCGGGCGGTAAGCGATACACTCCACTTGTTCTCTATCCTATCGCACATTTACTGTGGTTAGATGATTACCTGATATTGTTGTTTTAATTCTCCGTTGTAGGCAAAATAGGAGAGCGACTGAATACTGGGTATGCCAGAAGTGAGTCATGATATATTGAACACAATTCGCAAATGCCAACCTATGTCTTATAGAGGCTGATATTCAGTTACTGTAAGTGTTTTGTCTCTGTGGAGAACAACAGCAACACTTCCAGGATTATTTGGTCACAAAATGTGCCACAGTAATTGTTGATCTTCGACTAATATTGATCAGTAAAGGGATTGTAATAATCCATGTCACTGTGCCAACATACATTGTATGTGTTTGTATGTCATACAAACACAAGCAATTACAGCTTCTCTAGGCTTTGGAGAACGAGGCCTTTCCAACTTGACCCGTCATCTAAATGCTCCACAAACATCATTCTTCTCTCCTCCTGCTTTTTAGAGCTGGTCATCATACAAAATATCTTTATATCATGTCCTTTGGATCAATGTCCAGCAATCAGACATATTTTCATAGAGTCATTAATGCCCAGACGCCAATCCGTTTTTATAATAATATATAACTTGCTGCTCAGAGATTCACACATACTCCACTCGTGGAGTGTGTGATGGACAGATAACTTTACCTCTACCAAACTCCAATTCCATGAAGAGAGCTGCATTTTATAGGTCAATTGTACTTTGGAATAGTCTTCCAAGTGAGATTCGAAACACCAGAGAAAAGGCCAGTTTTAAAAGGAAACTTCAAATTCATATAATGTATACTCAAAACATACAATAACATCTATTCTTACATACCAGATTGATAGTGCTACTTTTTAAATCTGCTGTATCCCTGTCGGTATCTCTTTTTATGTGATTGACATTAAGAAGTCAGCTAATGGGGATCCGTTTAAATAAACAAACAAAACAAAAATTCAGAAAAATCTTTCACAATAATTCAGATTCATTGCCCTGTTGTCTCTTCAAATAAATGCAAATAAGAATAGATTAATGAGCCAGATACGCACCCCACTGACATTTTCTGGTGCAGTCTAGGGAGTTGGTGTGGACTTATCTGCAAACAGTGATCTACCCTAGAACACTAACCATGGGTGAATTTCACCCGAACAATTGTAATTATGTGATTTTCATAATGTTGCTGATGTCTGAGGTGGGCGGGTCCTTAGGTACCTTCAGGACGCTCACTGACGTCATAGAAGGTAGGTTTGTTTCCCTGCCCCATCCCTGTTTTTGAGCGGCTCCTATAAGAGGGTTTAGGACCCATCCGTGGTGAAAGTTTTTCTTTCCGTCGTGAAAATGTGTCTTTCGCTGTGACGCCATGCTGTGGAAAACACGCCCATAGGCTAAGCTTTGCAGGACGTGCTGTGATTGGCTAGCGAGACACATGATGAAATTAACTTCAAACTTCGCAGACGCGCTGTGATTGGCTAGCGAGACGCATGATGAAATTAATAATAATGTAAAAAATCACACCCAGTGTGAAGTGGGCGGTGTGGTCATCACAGTGGTCATCATAGTGATGGAAGCTCACTTCAGAAAATAATCTTTATTAAAGTCATATTCTGATGTGACTCATAGTGATGGAAGCTCACTTCCAAAGAAAAGGGATTTTGGGAAGTCCATAATCTTATTTATAGGTTATTAATGTCATCATGTGTCTCGCTAGCCAATCACAGTACTGAATAGAGTCAGCCAATAGAGTCAGCCAATCACAGTACAGCTAGGGGTCTACTAATGAGCCAATCACAGTGCAGGAAACTAATACTAATGAGGTGTCCCAACCCCACTTATAGGGGCGGCTACACCGCCCAAAAATGGAAGCACGTCACTTCGCAGGACGTGCTGTGATGGGCTACCGAGATGCATGATGAAATTAATAACTCATAAATAGCACCGCTCACTTCACACTGGGTGTGATTTTTTTTCCTACAGGCAGGACTTCGGGTGAATTTCACCCAACGTTAGTGAGAGAGGGAGAAAAGAAATCTCATACACCCACGATGGTCAGCTGATGCAATGCAATTAGACTGTGCCTTCACTGAAATAGGCTCACAGGAATGGGTGGACCAAAGGAAAAGTTCCCAGTTCCATTTTTTTTTTAAAGGAATATTTATTTTGCAACTTTTTTATATGGGTCCCCCCATTTTATCTGTTTTTCCTTTTTTGTGTGAAATTTCATGTTGAAATATTAAAGAGGAGTACCTCAATTTGCCATGTATTGTTGTACTTTAATGTATTTTAAATATATATATATATTTATTTTATGGAATTTATTATATCGGGTAAAATATACCCAACGTTAGTGATGGTGTAGCTTCGATCTCCAGGCTTTTATTTTTTTGTTTTGCTAAAAAATAAAAGCCTGGACCAACCAGTTGATGTTCCGGGCATAGGAAGTGTTTCATTTCCCCAACCCACCAGAGTGCAGTGGGCGTCGCTCCAAATGGTGTGACGTCAGGGCTCTCAATGCTACACATTGGGGAGGAGGGGCGCGGGGCGGGGCAGGGGCTGACGGACAGATCGGTGAACCAATAGGATCCGGCGGAAAATTTTCTCCGGAGATTTTGAACCCGCCCGTCTAGACATGATATCAGACACGCTAGAGCAGTCTAGTGATGGTGTGACTATTTTCATCGTTAGTGTTCTAGGATTAAGAAAATCTCAGCGTTACAGTAAACTAAATAGAATTAAAACAAGACTGCCATGAAATGTCATTTACAGCTTTGCTACCAATATAAAGAAAACAAGTGCGTCTGTGTCTAAGTGTTTGTTCTAAGCTGGTCTACATGGCCCTCATTGACTCCAATGTATTCCACGGCTGCAGCTGTGCGACAAATCTGCCGGCTGGAATTGCTGGATAGCGAAAATGCTGAAGATGACCATAACTTATTTTTATTTACCTTCTTACCGTCTCATAGGCCTGCGTCTCATAGGCCTGCTTGCATCAGGTCTCTTCCGGTTCAGGGGCTGAACATTGGCCACGTTAGCAGCACTAGTACTGCTAGCATTGATTCGTTGAGACACACATACAGGGCTTGGCCGAATCCGCCATTCCGTCGCCGGTTCAAACAACACAGCTTTCACCATTGGAATTGCATTACAGAACGTACACATTGTTACATTTTATGGATTTTCTTTCATCATAGTGCAAAATATGGCACCGGAGCTCCACCCCTTTAGAGTATGGGATCCCATTGTGGTGCGTCCGTTTTCATTGGTAACTCCTCATTGGCTGGCCTTTTGCCAATAGGGAGAAGGGGGAGAAAGGGCGAACGTGACGACTAGTTACAGCGTCTGTTTATTTACAGTTTTGCCCAGCTGTAAAAATAAATGCTACACTAGTGGCAGGGCTCCAACGATGGCTATGTTGGTCAGTCGGAATGTTATTGAATTTGCTGTGCACATTCACACTCCACAGAGGATGACCACAAATTCATTGATTTCTCCAAATCGAATGGGCGGATTGCCATAAAACTTGCTGAATGCATAACTGTCCAGAGGATGGACCCCAAGGATTTGAGTGATTTCATGACTTTTCCTCTCGTAGCACCCTCAGGTCAGGACATTGCACTCAAGATACGCACTCATAATCTCACGGTCAGATTGCAGGGTGCATCCTGCTGTATTTGGGTGAGACTTTCTTCTAGTGCCAACCTTTGGCTAAAATTGGAGCATTTCATTTATATGTATTACTCTTACAGTGAAAATACAACACAAGTTCCACTAGTGAGAGAGTGGAGCAACAGGATAAAAGCAAAAGGATTGCAACATCAGTTAGTTCAAACCACTTTGATCATGTTGGATGTAAGAAGCAGCCCAGCCTCTAGGGGCTCTTAAGTCTTGTTTTCCTGTTTAACGTCTTACAATTTGCACACTCAAACATGTGATGTGAGCGCAGACTGGAATGGGTGCGCATGAGAAAGAGTTTCAAAGAGATTCAAGCAAATTAGTTGAGTTGCAATTTAAAAGGGGGGGAAAATGTTGTGAACCTGGTACTGTTGGACAGGCTGGAGGTGAGAGGAGGCTGTGTTCTGACAGGGAGAGTGATTTCCCTTGTGGTCAGACCTCTTGAATAATATTACAGCCGTCTTGTGTGGGAAGCCTCCAAGGTGTGTGCTTACACTGCAGCATGCTGGGAAAATAGACAGTAGTTGACCTGCCAAGATAAGTGGCTCTGAACAAGGCCTATATGTTTTTGACGGCGTATATGCTATTCCATACATGCCGACTACTCTGTCTCTCGCACACACACACACACACACACACACACACACACACACACACACACACACACGCTTCAAAACTGGACATGCATTAAAGCTTAGAAATGCATAGCTCACTGCATACTGCCCCAGTGGACAGTACTCTGGGCAGGGGTGAAAGTAAGCCGGTCCGGTCTGATAATCCGTACTTCCGTTCCGGCACACAGCACTGGGAACGAGGGCTGCCAAAACCCACATACAACCGGTCGCAGTTCCATTTCCAATAAGAAAACACATCAAAGTTATGTCAATATAACCAACAGTTTTCTTACACTGTAAATTGCTACAAAATTGTGTGTTTGTGCCCAGCACAGACCTGTGGGTCTTTGTAAAGTACTGTAGTAAGTACAATTTTGAGGTACTTTGACTTTACTTGTATGTACATTTTTCAATGGCCCTACTTTATACTTCTACTCGAAGGTTTGTGGCATTTTGAGCAAATCGGACCATTCCTACAAATTTGGAAGCCAATCCGTCTTGATCACATGACTACAGAGATACAGTAATGTGTACCGATTTGAGTGAGGTTTAGACACAATCTGTAGGAGTCGTAGCAATATTGGTCTGTTCAAATAAATCGGGCGGTTACAGAGTAGCAGCACCAAAAGAGTAGCCTGGTAAACCCTCCCTCCGGAAATCTCAATTCCATTTCATTTCTGGAGTGAGTCTGGCCTGATCCGCCTCTCTGCAATATTGGCTGTGTATGCCAAACGACCGCGCCTATCAGCGTCGTCGCTCATTGTTCTGTGATTGACAGCTTACGTTGGCCAATCAGGTGGCGAGTTCGAGTGAGCCCAAAACACGAACGGCAGCCATCTTTTTCTTCTGCGGCCAATTCTCCGCTATTTTTTGACTTCAAAAAGCTCTCTAACTTCTATTTTGAGGCACGGAATTTACTTATAAGATATCGTTTGGATAGAATTTAGTTGTTTAACTTCATATATGTGGTCAATTAATCATGACAAAGCCTATTTAAAAAAAAAAAAATAGAGAACCGGTAGGGGCGGGCAGTGACACCATTGTACCCGAAAAAGGCAACCCATTTTGGGTATGGCTGTCTCAAAAGTCCCGTCGCGTCACATTAAGACTGGTGAACTGCTGATTGGCTGAAGGGGGAAAATTATCATTGGCTGAAGGGGTTGTCAGTCAACGGTATTACTCCCGCCCAACTCCAGCACAGCCAATATTGCAGACAGGCGGATCATGCCAGACTCACTCCAGAAATGAAATGGAATTGAGATTTCCGGAGGGAGGGTTTACCAGGCTACCAAAAGAGGCCGATTTGAAAAAAATTTGCATGGAGATTCTTCCTTGGCCTACTCGGAGTGTGTGCGCAACATTTCATGCCATCGGTCCAGCGGTGCCCGAAATTAGCTGCTCACAGACGGATGGAGAAACAGATTCACAGGACTCATTGTTTGATTTGATTCTTTGTTCCTGTAGTTTTTTTTAAAGCCATTTCACATTAACACTTGCATGACTAAGCTATCAATATGACCGATTTTGAGAATTTAAAGTGGATTATCTTCTCTCATGAAGCTCTGAGAAAGTTCCCCTTTCATGACTTTTCCTAAATATTTGTTTCAAATCATCTCCGTTTTTTTTTCCTTCTGAAACGTATTATAAATATGAAATATATACCATATATACCATCCCAACCGTTATGTTTTGGCTAAATTGACCGCTCTCCCCCTCTCTCCCCCAGGCAAGAGACTCTAGACCCCCGCAGAGCGGCCCGTAGACGAGCAGACTCAGAGTCCATGTTGCCATGTCTGCTTATTATAAGCGACTTTGGGCTTGTTTTTCACGTCTTTCTATTATTATTATTATTATTATTATTATTATTATTATAATTATATATATATATATAATTACATTATAATGGTAATAATAATATAGCTGCCCACGTGTTTTGTGCACAGTTTGCACACTGGGTTGTTTACAAGTTACTATAGTTCGCTTGCTGCTACTAGATTTATAGCAGAATTACACATTTTTTATTAGGTCTTAGGTATTAGGTGCAAATTAGCCTCGGCTATAAACCCCATAATACAATGCAATGTTTTCCTTCATTTTGTGTTGTTTGTTTAATTCTGGACTTTGACTGACCTGTAACGAAGTAGCTACTAAATTGCACACATTTACATTATTCAAGGATGGATTTCAGTGCATTCCTCTGTAATGGCCGAAAGATTGGAACCTTTGTAGTAGTGTTATGTATGGAAGATGTCCTAACAGGTGCTAACGGTCCTCATGATGACATATGAGACACACAGAAAGGCACAATGTATGCAGTAACATTTTCATAGACCTGCCTGCTTATTTCTCTCTCAAAATTTGGCGACCCATTTTCTACTTTCCCTTTCACTGCAAAGCGGTGGAAAAAGATTGGATCTACAAGCATACAGCTTGTCACGCAGCAACTGTTTTATGCATGAAGATCAGATATTTTGCGCAGGATTGAGCACATTTGTGAGCAGGCCTGGTGTTTCAGGCATCAACTCGCGAGTTGAAAAACAGTATAAACTAGCTAAATAACTTTTTTTTGGCTCTGATCTGATCAGCAGAAAGGATTATTCATTCATTTTCCTCCGTGTGTTTGATGACCCCCCCCCATTTTGAGCTATACCAACCTTTCAGCTAAACAGGCCGCTCGTTTCTATGGAAGTATTCCACAACGTGTAGCTAGCATAGCCTCGTTAGCTCGTTGTGGCGAGTGTCTTGCCTGAACAGCTACACGACGTCGTGACGTCTTTGTTGAACTGCAACATGGCGTTTGCACTTTCTTCATTTACAGCCCGTGCATCGACATAAACGTTCAGATTTCAAATGTAAAGTGCTTAACGCATGGCCACGGATGTTACAATTATGTACGGGCCCACATAAGTACACGTATCTTCCGTATTGTTCAATAAAAAGCATTTTAATCCGATCGGTGGCCATTTTATCCATTTGCTTTCAACTACGCGACCGCATCGGTTGGGAGGCGTATTGCACTCTTGATACATTATAACTATGAAAAAATGGCTGCCGATCGGATTGAAATGCTTTTTATTGAACAATGCTGAAGATACGGGTACTTCTACCCATCCGAAGTGAATTGTAACATGTGTGGCCATGGGGTAAGAACTTTATATTTCACATCTGAACGTTTATGTAGATGTACAGGCTGTAAATGAACAAAGTGCAAACGCCATGTTGCAGTTCAACAAAGACGTCACGACGTCGTGTAGCTGCTTATTTGCCGTGGTGGGAAGTAACTAAGTACATTTACTCAAGTACTGTACTCAGTGGTGGAAAGTAACTAAGTACATTTACTCAAGTACTGTACTTAAGTACAATTTTGAGCTGTTTGTACTTTACTTGAGTATTTCCAATTTCCAATACTTTTACTTCTACTCCACTACATCTCAGAGGCAAATATTGTACTTTTACTCCACTACAATTATTTGAAAACTTTAGTTACTAGTTACTTTTCAGATATAAACTATGATATAATGAAACATACATTAACCACTTTAGCCCTATTTTATACCTCGGCTATTTTCAAATATTTAGTACTTTTACTTTTGGTACTTTAAGTACATTTTGATGCCAATACTTTTGTACTTTTACTCAAGTAAATTTTAAATTTTGGATTTTTACTTGTAAGAGAGTATTTTTATATTGCAGTATTGGTACTTTTACTTAAGTACAGAATTTGAGTACTTTTTCCACCACTGACTGTACTGTACTCACAACGCGTCGCATCGCGACGTACATTGGCTATTTGAAAATTGCCGATCTACAAGCATGCATTGTGAGCTTGTAGATCTGCTATTTTCAAATAAATTAACGTTAACGAAATCAACACTGCATGGAAGTAAAAATGAGATCCCCACATACACAAATCACAAATCATGATGACATATAGGAGACAGATAGAAATACACACTAGCCTACTGCCTACACTTTCATAGACCTGCCTGCTTATTTCTCTCTCAAAATTTGGCAACCCATTTTCAACTCTCAGTTTTTTAGAAGACAATGGAACCCCCCACTGTTTGGGGGAGAAAGTGTGAACTAGTCTGGAGAACAGAGGGAGACAGTGGCCAATAGGATAGCCTGATTTGGGGATCAAAATGATCTTTTTTCAGGCTTGGTGGAGGAGTATGAAACCTCAGTCATGCGAGTGTTAAGGGGTCTGTTTGGGGTTCTTGGCATGGAAACGTTAGGGAACCCCTGTACTAGCAAACAGCATAGTAGGCATTAGCCCTGGTTCAGAGCGTTATTTTGGTTAATGGTAAGTTCAAATCCTCCAGATCTGTAGAGGGTACTGTGGAGTAAATAAAAATAATTTCCGTCTCGCTGACATATTTTATTTTCTGCCCAAAAAGTGTATTTTACAGAGTAGGTGGGGTGCTGAGAGGATTCCCACCTCCGAGAATAGACTTTCAACAACACAAAACAGCCTTTGCTTCGGTGAGTAGCGAAATGGTTTTGTTTATTTTCACTACTCTTGAGCACTCGCAGGGCAGTGGAATTCCTTGTACAAGCGCAGAGCGAGGGGTCTTCCAGGGCGTTAGAGGGAACTCACTAACGCTCTGAACCAGGGCTAATTAGGCATAAGCCTACATGTTCGGGACATCATCATGACAAAGTGATATTCAGTGCTGTTTGGCCACTTAGACCCTCTATACTTAGTCAAACGGTACTTACTGCACTGTTGTCGTTTTTAAATCTACACCACATCTCTTTGCCGAAAACGGCTTGTACACTTGCTATTTGTGGCGAATGTTCCCCGCAGAATAGGCATGCTGGGGTTCAAGTGGTTAAAAACTATGTATGCGTACGAATGTTCCCTCAGCCCTGTATTCCCTCAGCCTTATGGTCCCTCAAAACTATCACTAACCTTTACCCTAACCCCTAAACTAACCCTAAACTGATGGAACAAAGGGCTGAGGGAACATAGCATGACCCCACCCAAACATTAGCTACTATGACAATAGGGAAATTAATCACATGGAAATAAAATATGTTGTACTCTCAGTAATAGATATTTATTAATTTACTTATTTATTTATATTAATCAACTTAAATTCCTCATGACAATTTGCTCCACAGAATGAATTCATGTCAGCAGTAGGTCATGTGACTTTGTTTACATGACAGCACAGTACAGTAGGGTTTGAAATGAATCAGTACTTGCACCTGAAACTGAACTTGGAGCAAAACTTCTCAAGCTACTTTTTGAATGCCGTCGTCTATTCATCTGTTGGTCTTCTTGTCGATCAGTACTACTGTGATACTGTAGATGATGTCTTCCAAAACTTTCTCCAAAAGGAGAGATCTGTATCGCATCGCCCCGCTAATAGAACTACCTTGCTCAGACTATAAAGCTTCCTCTGTAAACATGGGAAAGTAGCTATCTTTAAGGCACGACAAAGCAAACTG
Source organism: Gymnoscopelus braueri (assembly GCF_963280865.1). Classification (NCBI taxonomy): domain Eukaryota; kingdom Metazoa; phylum Chordata; class Actinopteri; order Myctophiformes; family Myctophidae; genus Gymnoscopelus; species Gymnoscopelus braueri. Next base: position 13,810,297 of record NC_137606.1, read on the forward strand.
TTTGAGGAGAAAAAACGGAATGAGGAAATTGTCCAACACGAAAAAATCCTAATTAAAGCTATTGCTTTAAGTCATTGATGTGCAAAACAAATCATTAATACAAAATTGGCATAGCGCCAATCTAAGTGCTGTTAAAAGCTTGGTTAGACATTACATTAACTTAAAATTAGCATTCGCTCATACTCATCGTCATTAGGTAGCTAAGTTGAGCTTGTGCACGTCAGTGATGAAGCACTGACGCAACACAACGCTTGGGTATAGATTCAGCGCAAATAAACGAAGATGTTAACATTGAGCGGATTCGACTGCAGTGTCACACAAAGGTCAATGAACCCTGTGATGGCAATAATAGGATCTGAATGTGATTTATTGCTAGACTAATACACGGTTTATTGCACTATAAACTCACTAGTGTGCATATGCTGTAGCATGGCCTGCGTTTAGCCGTCAACGAAAACGATGGCACATTATTACCATTACCACTGATGGCCTTTGGGACAAATTGAACGCACTTAAAGTTATGGTATGATATCCATTATGTAGAAGGCTCTATAGAAGGGTGGTATAATGCATGGACCATGAAAATACCATTACTTTATCCCCTTTATGGCATATGTTGAAATGGTACATGTAAATACCCTTGAAGATGACACTGCTGATTGTTTCTTTGCTACTGACCCTAGATGAGCAATGAACAATGTTACAAACATAGAAAATACAGAGTGTACCGTGCTGATTCACTGAAGTGTATCTTGATCTGCCCACCAATTAGTTGCGAAGAAAGGTCACAAATCAGTTCCATTAGTTGAACAAATCAAAGTTGTTCTTGTCAATGTTCAATACACACCGACTTTGCTGAAATGCTGACTCCTTAATGAACAATTTGTGGAGCTACAGCTTTGAGCCCTGGTGTTCTTGTTAGTCTTTGAGATTTGTGCATCGGTGTGAATCATTAGGCCATTCGGCCTCAGGGCTCGGGAATGTCTTTGAGGATGGAATCTTGGTTTACTTCGGCTCAACAAAAACAAAGCAGCCTGTTTAACAGTCATCAGGTACATTTGGCTTGTTCATGGTCCGACTTTGACGGCACCTGTTCCCACACCTGTTTCTGTCCCTCTTTATAAATATGCAAACAGCGGGAATCAGTAGTGCTGCTGTCAAAAACCCATTTGGTTTCTGTACCTGATGCCTATCTACTGCATGGTTGTATCCACATGCTTCTAAACAGTCTGCCTTTTGTGGTGAGAACATATCTAGTGGAATAATGAACCTGAAAGGGAACATGGTAAGTCCCCAAGGGCAATACGTAAGCAGTTATACAGGTGCAGAAAGCAATAGCAGGAATAAAATAACGGGGGGAAAAAGACTTGAAATAATGGGTTTCCCCCGTCATCTCATACATTCTTGGATTTGATTGGATAGCCCCTCTTATAGGGAGCTTTATAGTGTGTCACACCAGGGCATACATGCATAATGCTGACCCAGATGTTCAGGCTCTAACAGTAGCTTGTCTTATAGTTATGTGTCTAGTAATACTTTAATAATGTACAGTATGTAGTGTTCCTATAGCTCTGTAGTTAATTCGATGTATTTGGTCCTATATTCTTCTGTCTCAGCTATCCCCAGCCGTTTGTTCCCATGTCCCCACTCTGTCCATTGCGAGCCTTCTACTACCGGCTTCAAGTGAAACGGCAGCATGTGGCCCAGAAGAGGAATGCCTGGTCATTTGTGCAGTAGGTTACCTGCAGGAATAACTTCCTGCCTTCCTACAGTATGTGTACTGCGCGCATGTGTGTGTGTGTGCGTGTGTGTGTGTGTGTGCGTGTGTGCGTGTATTTGTGGTGGGGTGTGGGGCTGGCGGAGGTCAACCCGAAGACAGAGAAGGTGCCGTAGTCCAGTTTTCCGTGAAGGCCCCAGAGCCCGCCACAGGGGTCCCGCCGGGGGCCAGAGTGGTGGGTAATTCCTGCTCGGCAGGGTTAAAGACCTCGGCCAGCGTGACGTATGTGCCCGCCAGGAAGCCGATGAAGCCCACCACTGCGATGAGGAGATCCTTCACCAGCATGGACGGTTTCAGCTGCCGATCGGAGTAGGTGATGAGCTCCACCAGAGGAGGGAAGATGAGGGCCAGGGCGCTGCTGCTCACCGCTCCCACCAGTGAGATGACCAGGTCCAGGCGAGGGATCAACACCGCCCCGGAAACTGTGAGCGAAGGAAGCGGACAGGAGGTCGAAAAAAAGGTAAGAGATAAGAGAAGAAAATGGAGGGTGAAGGATGAATTTGAACGGAAATGAAGGGTGATATATATACGTGATATGTGTGTGTGTGTGTGTGTGTGTGTGTGTGTGTGTGTGTGTGTGTGTGTGTGTGTGTGTATATATATATATATATATACAAAAAGGAGGGAAGGAAGGAGGGAAGGAGGCGTTAAGAGGGGAGAAGTAGTGCAGAGGATTTAATAGGGGGATGTGGAGACGAGTGGAAAGATGGAAAGAAGAAAAATAGCATGGACAGGGTGGTGGGGGATGTTGGTGGGGGGTGGGGGGGGGGGGGGGGGGGGGGGCGAGCGGAAAAAAAGGTAGAGAAAGAGCGTAGGTCATCAACCCAGGCATGGGAAACAGCTGTCTTATGAGACACATACCAATCCATCTTCCATACTCCAGGCTCACGCACACCATTTAGCATACAACACACCATTGTATGTCGTTGCTGCAGAATCCTTGCATCTCCACATTTCTACTTTTCTTTTTTTCACGAATTAATGCTCTACTTCATCACACGAAAATGTCGCATGAAAGTAGTGAAAATAGCAGAGCTTGTAGATCGGCTGTTTTCACTATTTTAAAATGTTTTTAAGATAATAACGAAAAAGGAGTGGTTTTGGACATACAGTACAAGGTTTCCACCCGACAACAACGATGTGCAGCATGCAGTACATGAACACCCCCCCATCGAAAATCCCCACCCCCCCGTCCCGTCCCCATTTCCCACCCTCATTCTTTTTCATTCCTACATTTACATTGTGCTGTGCCTGGGAAAAAAAACCTTGCTATCGCCTGCAGAAAACAATTGGATCACATGGAACATGAAAGGTGCAGCGGTTGTTGAGACCTCGGGGTACCACAGGGCCACCCCGTACAACAGATGAGTCACAGCTGGGTGGGAGTGCAGACTATAGAGGGAACTGCCAATAAGCACTGTAAGCTTCCAGTTTTAAGTTGGCCTTCTAATTACAGTTAGAAGAGAAGGGTGGAGGATGTGTGGGGAGGGAGCTGCTGTATAGTTGTACAGTAGCTGACATGCCGACAGTAATCCTGCTTGAGTCACGGGTCCCCTACCATGGCTGCATTAACCCATTAAGACCTGAAGCCGATTCTACAAATGTCTTCTAAATCCCAACAGTTTTTTGAAAAACGTGTGTTTCTAAATCAGTGGTGCTCAAACCTTTCACGTCAAGGACCTCCAAAATTATATTTATTTGGCCGTGGACCCCCATCTCAAAATATTTTGTTCCAGGGACCCCCCAGAAGCAAAGATTTGAGTTACAAATGTTCGCTTATATATATATATTAAGAGATTTGCACACATGTTTTCGATTTTTCAAAAATAGCAGATCTACAAGCTCATAGCTTATGGGTTAAAGGAGTAGTTCATCCAAAAAATTACTTGTTTTCTATTACAAACCCCATGAAGCATTGAATTCCTGGAGATGTTTTTTGTTTTCGTCACATTCCTAAGCCAATCATTTTGATTACCGGCGGAAAGACGCTAATGTATGAGGTAGGAGACTCAAAGGAGACTCTTTGAGTCTCCTACCGGAGAGACGGCCGGTCATCAAATTATTGGCCCGTGGACTTTGGACTTCACAGTCCATTAATCCCGCCCCCTCTCCTCCCCTCTCCTTCTCCCCCACTGGGGGTGTGGGAGCTCTAGCCTGGCGTAGCCAGACTATATCACTGTGTGGATATGAGTCTGGTGCTTCCATGAGGACGTTTTTTTTCCCAAGGGGCGGGATCAAAACAATGGCCCTCGACGCAATTGGTTAGACCTACAACCAACTACCAATTACAGTCTCCCATATTCGAATACTGGGCCCTGATTGGTTACCCACGTCTTCTGGAGCAGGAAATGGATTCTCTATGGAGCGGTGCCAGACCCAAATCCCAGTGCAATTTGTTTTGCACTCGCAGATTCGTCTGGTCCCAGGCTATGGGAGCTCAACTCTGGGAGCTGTGGGATCTGGGAACCAAGACTTCATGTCCCAAGTTTAAATTAGTCCCTGATAAAACAGAATGAACTAACGAAAATCGGCAGTCCTCAGAAAGAATATTGACTATATGTGGGATCAAATAATCCAACATGATGATGCATTCAATCCATTGTAATAAACCTGCTTCGAAAATTCCTGCATTCTGCTGGTGATCAAAGACCAGAACAGACTAGCAGTTCAACAATCTCCCAGAGATCTTTTTTTCTTTTTTTTTACACTATACATTAAAAATGCATGGAATAATAAAGATTGGCAGAAAAAAGAATAGCAATATCGAGCCCATTCAACAAAGGAGCTGCCGATAAATCAGGAATGAGAGCTCAGCAGATAAGAACTTTCCAAAAAAGTCCTCAACTTTATCACTTAAGTTTATCACTGGACATAGGCTTTGAATAAAATGTCAATGCGATCACCTAAATAAATTGAATAAAATGTATATGTGAAGCATAACATTATTTGCACAGTGTTTGTTAAATGTATGCCTATCACTGTGCTATTACCATACCAAATAGTGATGTGCGGGTCGGGTTTTTTCATGACCCGCCCCGCCACGGAACCCAACCCGCCTCAACCCGCCCCGCGAACCCATATATAAATCTATGGCTCAACCCGGTTGAGCCCCGCGGGTCATACCTATAATTCTGTAAAATCATGGTTAGAAAATAATCCCCAAGTGTATTCAAACTGTTTTATTTTCATTATTCTTATTCTTATTAGGAATAAAGACAAAACAAGAGCATGAGATTTTTATTTTATTTTTTGCGTTGTGAGAGCGGCTGACCCGCTCACCCGCAGCCCGCATAATTGCCTTTGAAATTCTGACTCGACCACCCGCGCCGTGGGTTAACCCGCGGGTCCCACGGGTTACGGGTCAACCCGCGCATCACTAATACCAAATATTCAGTCCGAAGTAGGAACATGCTAATTTAGCAAATACTAGACACACATGATTATGCATGCTCACAGACATTCACACATACTGTTCCTGTGATTATTTGTAATAAATCAGTTCACATTTGAATAAATGTCTGTATATTATGTGTCTATGCACAAGGTCAGATAATTTGTTTTAACCATGTTTATTTTTATGTATTTTGTGAATCATATTAATATTAATAATTCCTGTGTTACTGTGTGCGTGCATGCGTGCGTGCGTGCGTGCGTGCGTGCGTGCGTGCGTGCGTGCGTGCGTAAGGAGGCTCATGAGCGTACTGTAAATGTGCATGGTATTTGTTATATGAGACAATGGGATTCCCCGTTTAACAGTGCAAGGTGAGGCTGTAGAGAATAATGATCTTCACTATCTATGATGGTAGCATATGATATGATACTGTAATGCTGAACAAACACTCCTTACTGCTGGGACCCAACGTGGTTGTATCTCTGCTTTGTTTTACCACCGGCCCTCCTCTCAGAAGAGACACTGCTATTGATCACATCAAACCAAGACTCTGCAGACATCCACTAGCCGTACGCGTGTGTGGTGGGCTGTCGAACACCATGGGTAATGTTACATGTAGGAGAGCCCTGGTGGCTAGGAGAACGGGTTCTCCTGTCCAACCCGTAGCCCAAACACACAAACTCCCCAAAGACCATGGAGCTCCAGTGTGTCTCAGCTCCATTGACTAACTGTCTGCATTGCCATTCCTCCTCCTGTACATCGGTACCTCAGGGCAGTGTGTGCAGATTAGTATGAAAAAAATGTCCAGCACTGCAAAGTCCTTCTGGTTCTTTTTCACCCATTAAGACCTAAAGCCGATTCTACAAATGTCTTCTAATTCCCAACAGTATTCTGAAAAACGTATGTTTCTATAATCAGTGGTGCTCAAACTTTTTCATGTCAAGGACCCCCAAAATGATATGTATTTGGCCGCGGACCCCCATCTCAAAATATGTTGTTCCAGGGACCCCCCAGAAGCAAAGATTTGAGTTAAAAATGTTCGCTTTAAATATCGCTATATATTCAAAGATTTGCACACATTTTCACAATTTTTCAAAAATAGCAGATCTACAAGCTCGTAGCGCGGCACTCGGTGCCGCGCTACGAGCTTGTATATCTGCTATTTTTGAATAGCCAAAGTGTAAAATAATGCTTTTTTAGCTCAAATCCAAAAATGACACAGATGCGTTCCAGGTCTCAATGGGTTAATTAAGGCACGGGCATACACGGGCGTGTTTTGGCGTCAAGCCTTCCGCAGTGTGTGCATTGCCAATTTGTAGGGTTCAGTAAAAAAATAACAACTTTTCCATCTATACATCCAGGACTCTAGCTGTGTGTCTTTGTCCACTTTTTGCCCATATATGGAGATCCCCGAACTCTCCCATGTTGGAGTGTCATTACATGACTGTCATTAACAGACTTCCCTCCAAAGTACTCTAGTAACAGGTAGTGCGCTACTGTTCTAAGCACTCTGGGAAAGAAAAAATAAATATTAATATAATATGATATAATACTTATATACGTTGCTATTGAAAATATAGTGATGTGTAATTGTTAATTATGCAATTATTTAAAGTATATAGAAATATTATCAATGATTTATGCAATACATTTTCTGTTTTATATAGCTTAGAAATATTATATATATTTATATTTATATAGCATAGAAATATTTTCTTTTTCAATGAGTATTATTGAGTATTATACAATTGATTTTCTGTTTTGAATAGCTTATTTAATGCAAGAAGGGTAGGCACTGTAAGCTAAAAGCTTCAGCCTACGCCTTTTCGGTCAAGCAGTTTTGTGCTGCTTTGTTTTAGTTTTTAATAGCTTTGTCTTTTATTGTACGAAATGCCATATGTCTGTAAGGTTTATGAGTTGGCCGAAATAAACTTTAACTAACTAACTAACTAACTGAAACTGCACAAAGTATGAAAAAAGTAAATACAACAAACGAAAAAGTTGTCACACGCTGCAGCAGTATGTGTGTGTGTGTGTGTGTGTGTGTGTGTGTGTGTGTGTGTGTGTGTGTGTGTGGGGGGGGGGGGGGGGGGTCCGTACAGAAAGCAGAAAACATTCTGGTTATTTGAAGCAAAACTGAGGTTAGAATTGCAATTTGTATGCGCTGTGCTAGATGTCTGATATTGACACATTGACCCGTGAGCAGCTGGGCTCCCGGTCCAATTACAGGACAAGATCTTCTCGAGCACCAGGAGGGAAGACGTTTTTGAACTCTCTATCTTTTCTTTTTCACAAACAACTTCCTCTCCTCTCCTCCTTCCTGCTGCTAACAAGGACATCAAAACAAATCCTCCTAGGAGACAACCTTGAGAGAGAGCTCTGTCTGGAGTTTATCATTTGTTTCTCCATCAACGTTGCCGATCATGCCGCAGCATGCCACGTCTTCAACCAGCCAAAATGTACACATTCCCCCCCCCCCCTTTTCCGTTCGCTCCACAACACTGATATTGACCTACAAGGCATGACACCCACATACCTTAACTCATTAACTGCCAGAAAAAAAACATCGTCTATGTTGCCCTTGCCAGCGATTTCCGAGTGTTTTCACTAAACTTTGAAAAATCATAGAATATTATTCTTCCGCCTGCCGATCGCTTTAAAAGACGTAGAGTGGTCTCGTAGACTCGAAGACTCGTAGAAAACAGTATCTCGTAGAAAAAAAACTTTAGATATGGCCAGTTGAATGTGGGGTGGTTTTGGCCCCAAAACAACAGAAAGCAGAGAAAAGCCTTTTTCTTTTCTTTTTTTTACAGGGAAGTGAACGGGCAGTTTTTTTTTGCGATCCCGTGATGTACTGCTGCTTTGCTTCCCTGGGAGTCAAATGGTGACTCCCAGGTTAGCGAAGAGCGCCGTCTAGTGGAAAAACACTGAAAACATCGATCAATGACAGAGAATAAGTTAACCCATTGATACCTGGAACGCATCTGTGTCACTTTAGATGTCTTTGGCTATTCAAAAATAGCAGATATACAAGCTCATAGCGCGGCACCGAGTGCCGCGCTACGAGCTTGTAGATCTGCTATTTTTATTTCTTTTCATTTTTTTTCAAAAAACTGTTAGGATTTAGATTTTTTTAAAGAATCGCCTCAGGTCTTAATGGGTTAAAGGCCTGATCCAACCCCTCCAACTCACTTAGATCAGCTAACACAGGAATGCTAATCGAGCCCTGGACACCCTGGACAACACTACACATGTCCTAAACTCTTCTCCCTCCTGGCTCCCAAACTGTGGAATAAACTCCCCATTGCAGTCAGAACTGCAGACTCACTCCCAATCTTCCACCGCAATCTAAAGACTCACCTCTTCAAACTCCACCTCACCCCCTATAGCACTTCACTCTCCCTGTACCACTTCTTTACCACCTTCTCTTTGGATTGATGCTAGTGGCTGACCAAGATATGTTTTTTATGCAGACATATTATCTTGGTCACTCGTTCTCATGTCTTTGAATGTGATTTAGATAGCATCTTACACATTGTGTGCCAAAACCGTAAATATACGGTTTTGCAAATACACCTGTGGAGTGCCAAAAAGCCAAAAAAAACGTTAATATAATTTTTTTTTACCTTTTTTTTTTTTTCCCACAAGGGGGGGGGGGGGGGGGGGCTAGCGCAGCCCTGGAATCACCCATGAACACTCTAAGAAGTAAGGGACAGATGGATCACCGTGCCAAAAAATCTGGCTCCCATCCGCTTCCATTCTATCTCCTTGCTAAAAACCTCTGTATCTCCTTAACTTTTTACAGTGGGCAACACGAGTCATTCTCGATGCGCGATCGGTCTGCAATGGTGACTCGCATGAGACATGTTGTTGTTCCAGGCTTTAGCCAGGACCATCGCGCACCCTTCACACATGCATTGTTTTTCATGGATTGCTCGTCGTGGAGTCTACAGCTTTAAACAGCACAGCGCAGCGCAACGGTGAGATTTCTGGCACCGAACGTAATCTGTTATTATAAAATTCGGGCACCCAATGTGTTAAGAATGCGATTGAGATAGCATGTTATTCAGTCAGATGCTAGGTTCACTGTTTAGCTGGTATCTTCAATCAATCGTTTCAATGTACTATTATTTATGTATTTAGATACAGTAGCTTGTTGCTTAGACAAACAGATGCTAGGTTCATTGTTTACCTGGTATCGTAGTTTCTTGAGGGACTACAGTACACTGTTCTCTCTGCATTCCAGTCACCCTGGATAAGAGTCTGCTAAATGCCTAAATTGTAAATTGTATGTCAGATCTGATTCTAACCTGAAGAAGATCCGAGAGGATCAAAAGGTTTTGTTTTGTTGTGTGAGTGAAAAAGTGAGTTGCGAGCCTTCCTTTTCAATTGTTTCACTATTTTGATGTTTGGCTCAGCACCAACGTGGGAGGATGTGCGTGCATTTGATCACAAATGAGAGGTCAAAGAGGTAAAAGAGGTTTGGGAGCTCCAGTGCGGTTCAACCCTGCCCCCTTCGCTGCGACTGACTGAGATGCGTACAGCTCCTGTTTCTCTATGAATACGTCACAATACAGCAGTGTTGATTTCGTCGACTAAAACAATGACGAAAAATGTTCGTTGAATACCTTTTTTCACTGACGAAAACGAAATAAAAACGAAATAAAAACTAAGCTATGATGACTAAAACCAAGACTAAATATATTGACAATTTCATCAACAACTAAAAACTAAACTAAAATGTTAGGGAGGGACAAGTGGAGAGGAGAACCAGTAGAACTAAGACAAGTAATTTTATGTTTGGTTGCGCTCGGGTGTTGCGCTCTGAAAATAGCAGATCTACAGTACAAGCTCACAACGCACTGCGCTGCAACGCGTTGTGAGCTTGTAGATCAGCTATTTTCAGCAAGTGTAAAATCCGCTATTACGACGCCATCGAGGCCCGTCAAAATACATTTTAGTCGACTAAATCAACTGTAGATTTAGTCGATTAAAATCTGATGATATTTAGTCGACTAAAACTAGACTAAAACTAAATGGAATTTTATTCAAAAGACTATGACTAAAACTAAATAAAAATTGCTGTCAAAATCAACACTGCAATATAGAAAGTAATACTATCAGAACAACATTCCAAGTCACGAGGCACTCCCAATTGATCATATACAGTAGTAATCTTAGATCGCTTCATATAAGAACTGTGTTCCAAAAATAAACACACCACCCTGGCGATTTTACTCATATGGATATGAAGCATCGACTGAAGGTGTAAATGTACGCATTTACCCAAAGAGTAACACAATATAAACACTAGAAACGAGTCAAACAACCCAAAGACTACATTTCCCATGAACGTGGCTGTTGTAGGGACAGTGATTTCAGACCCGGAAGTAGTAGTTCTTAAGACTTTTAAGGCAGAATTAATTCCATTTTCGCCACAAACAGGCTGTATCAAATATGAATGAATATCATAAACGATGCAGAGCCACCCCCCTGACAAAAACGCCAGGGTGGTGTGTTTATGTTTGGAACACAGTTCTTATATGACGTGATCTAAGATTCCCAAATGGGGATTTCAACACAAAAAATAAAGCTGTGAAACAGACGTCAGACTTCGGTGCTCTATGTCTCTTAGCTGGACACTTTTGTTGCTCACCCCCCGAGCTGTTTTGTCAATGACAAAGCAGGAAATGCCCATTTAAATAAAATGAAAACATGCACAGTTCTGAAGCATTGTTTTTCATGGTGGCTTCTGAACAGTGGGGGTATATGATTAAATAATAAATGAAGAAACCCAATCCATACTTAACCACTTTCAACTGGCATCCAACCATGTCATTATAAGCAATTATTTAAAAAAAAGCATATTTACAAGCTGATACAGCATGCTGAGAGCAAGTAGATTGGCTATTTTCACTATCCACAGTGGTGGTTAATGTCCATTGCAAAAAAAATCACATTACTCTTTCTCCACTATATACTATCACTGCATTACCACACTTTGGCCTCTCTTCTCAAGCTTTCAATCTCAATCTCCAAGTGCTCTGTTTCTTCTCTCCTGTCAAGTCTGTTTCTTTTATTTATTTATCTCTCCTACTCCCCATTTTCAACTGACTTTCCCGAATCGTTACCACCTATCATTTCTCATCTACATCATGGAACACTGCAAGATTCTTGAATGCCTTTCCTCCCCTCAATTTGCTGTCCATGGACCCCTTGCAATCCCACCCCATCATTGCCCGTGGTCTTCTCTAGCCACCATGTAATTTATTGTCCCCTCAAAGGCCCTCCATCATTCCCTCGTTCTTTCCATCTGTGATGCATTCCCTGACTTCCATCTCCCAGTTCAATTCTCTAGTTCTCAGTCCATCTTTTTTCCCTCATTCTCCCCCCCCCCCCCCCCCCCCCACCCCGCCGATCCCCCTCTGCCTTGCGTGCACGCTCAAATCCCTCTCTCTAAAATGAAATACTCTAAAGAGATGACAATCTCTTTAGAGTGGCACTTCTTCCTTGGCCTAGTGGGAATGTGTGTGCAAAGTTTCGCGGTAATCGCACACTGTTTTCATGATTTGAGGCATTTTGTTCAAAACTGACCACTCCAACAAACTTTGGAAGCCAATCTTAGCCAATCAGGATGGAAAATGAAAAATCGGACAGATCAGTCTTAATCACATGACTATAGAGATACTGTGTACCGATTTGCGTGACCATCGTATCATTTTCAACTGAAAGTTGGTTATAAATCTCCACTTATACAGTAGGCAACCTCAACTAACCTTCCTCTACACTTATCGGTCTTATAACTGAACTGTTAGGATGCCATGTAGCTCATTAAATGAGAAACTGGCCACTTCGTACACACACACGTACAGCCCCAGTGAGACAGATACAGTTCCTCAATGCAATCCCTGTAGCCAGCACACCTGCCGGCTCCACACTGCTGCTGTGCACAGCATTATATTACAATCAAAATATTATTGATTAATAATAGTTCAGCACTAAAGGAACAGAGAAGAGAGACTGTAATCCAATAAATAAAACAATAACAAAGCCACTATATTTGTCAGATATAGGGTCACTCAATGTTTCGGGAAATAATAGAGGCTAAGCAGAACATAGTCACTTGTGTTTTGTGGCTGCAGGCAGGGTTCTCAGAGCCGTTTTACAGAGATGGAGGTCTGGGAAACAAACATTGATGCCTCTGAATAAATCACAGCCCAACGCACGCACGCACGCACGCACGCGCGCGCGCGAGCCATCTCACATGCAAGTTATCTTTCAGATACACAAGGAGACAGTGGGTGATTGGGACAATACCAGAGAGACGACAATGGTGGTGAGGGAGGGGCCGGAATGAATGAAGGATAGAGGAATGGTGAGAAACAGCGAGGCTCGTCTTAACATGAGGACGGGGACCCGTCGTGTCAATGGAAAAAAAAATGGTAGTTAATGAAACCTGTGTCATAAAAACACCTGAATCGAACACCATCGTGAGTTGAGAGCTGTCAACACATGCACGTACACATGCACGCACACACAGCATCCAAACACATACACAAGACTATGAAATATAAAACAATTCCAGACAAGTTAAACTGGAACCAGATGCATGCCAGTGGGGATATGTGCTCCGATCCGCACCAAACTTGGAAATCTAGTATATTTAAAAATGTGCTTCAAGATGATCCAATTAACCAAAAAATATAATTGCTAAGAAAGTAATCGATAGCTGCAGCTCTAATGCACTATATTTTGCAATGCCTGCTAAGCAATGTTTAACTCTCTCAGTGCCACGCCCCGACATATCCCGAGTTTTTCCCGAGTACCCTCAGTGCCAGCACGAGAAATCCCGAGTTTTTACTTTTGACTGTGGTCGCGCTATTCTGTATATTTTTCATGATCACTTTCGCTTCCTGACTACATCAGACTCACCCGGAGCCGGATGTAAAAAAAAAATTTAATTTCCGGGTCACGTTGTTTTTCTCCGGTGATTTTCGGCCAGAATAGGGAAAGTCACGTTTTTTCACACGGTATAAAAAGCGAACGGAGAGGTCCACGTCTACTCTCTTTGGTCTGGGTGACGATCAGTCATCGTAGTCGTGTATCGCATCGTAATTTAGCCCGATCAACGATTATCGAAAATGTCAACATCCGGTTCTGACCGGATATGACGTGAGCCTGTTTGGGAGGGGGCGAGTGAGCCAGCGAGATCATCAATGTGTCGATTTGTTGCTCTCTACTGGTAGAACTGTATTATGGGTTTAAAACCCCAATCAGATCATTTATTTGAATGAAAAATTACAAAATTAAAAAAAACGCAAATTCCTGGCAGTTTGGGAGTACTTTATGAAAATACTCTTGGCACTGAAAGAGTTAAACATGCAGTGTACTGTTCTATATGTTACATTTATTATTACTGCATGTCTACTTTGTATGAGCTCATGGTGATGCACTAGTGCTTCCCGTAAAGGTCATAGTAAATTCAAATTATTCACTTCCAGTTAAATGATCAACGTTCAACTTTTAACTTTAGGACTTACTCACAGTTTCAGAATTAATTTGTAATTATTCAAAAGGAGCTGAGCATGCTGTGTGGTCTATTCTACCGCAGATCTACTGCTAATACTACACGCCTTTGTTGTTCACATTAACATTATGACATTTTTAGAAGGCTTTACTCATGCTACAAGAATTAAAATGTCAGATCAACCATGCAGGGTTAGACATTTCTGGCACATCCTTGTGAAGGAGATGGCAAATGGGACCATGTTTTATTAATGAGACTGTGGAATGTCACCAGGCATGATTATTTGACAACATGATTTTTGGACCCCACAACCGCCTCTCTGGGGTTGCTCCAACACAACTCTTACATTTTTAATGACACATCCTGTTCTCTTGATCTGATATGACAGCCCTGGGGTTCAGGGGTCGACTGGGACAGAAGTCCTGATGGCATCCAAGATAAGGATCTCAGTACAAACAGCAGGAGTTCAAGTTCAGCCGTAAACACAAGAGTTCTCGCTTAGGACAGCAATAGGGGCCTTTGAACCCTCAACAAAGAAAAATGTCAAGAAATACAGCCACAACGCAAAAAAAAGTACGTTGTGTACTTGCATTATTTTATTGTCTCCGCCAGGCCGTAGGCATGAGGAGACTATGTTTTGCACCCTGTCTGTCCGCCCGCCCGTCCGTGTGTCCGTCTGTGTACAGCTAATCTCCGGCACCGTTGGCTAGATCGAAGCGAAACTGTGCACACACACTCCCTGGATGCCAGAGCAGTTCTGCTCCAAATTTTTCACATGGGCCTGTCATAGCGCCACCAGGAGGCTGTCTTTTGTAATACACATTTTTTGACAGTACTCCTTCAGATTTTGTCCAAACATCACGCAAATCGGTACACAGTATCTCTATAGTCATTAAACGAAACGTGTCTTTCAGATTTTTCATCTTCCATCCTGATTGACTAAGATTGTCTTCCAAAGTTTGCACGAGTACTCCGTTTTGAACAAAATGCCTAAAATCATGAACACAGCATGCGTCTGCCCTGCATTTTTCACATCTGCCTTTTATAGCGCCACCAGGAGGCCAAATTATGTAAAGCACATTTTTTCATATTACTCCTTCAGATTTTATACAAATTTCACGCTAATGATACATGATCTCTATAGTCATTAGATATATATTTTTCATATTATATCCTGATTGGCTAAGATTGACATCTAAAGTTTGCAGGAGTTGGAACTAAATGCCGCAAATCATGAACGCAGCATCCGATTGCGCTGAAACTTTGCACGCAGATTCGCACTACGTTGAGGAACAAATGCCACACGTAACATTGCCCTATTATAGTGCCACCAGGAGGCCGCTTTTTGCACTATTGTTTTTATATTGCTCTTATACAAATTGTGTCCAAACATCACGCAAATCGGTACACATTATCTAGTCAAGTGATCAAGATGGATGCGTCCGATTTTTCATATTCCATCCTTATTGGCGAATTCCAAACATTGCTGGCCCACAATAACCTACCTGACCTGGCGGAGACCTGTGCTCCGAGGAGGTTAAACATTTTATTTGTGCCGTCTATGAGATAAAGGGAAAAAGCATCTTGTGCTAAACTTCACTGGGATTCATTGAACAGCAGACATATGCATGAAGAGCATGCTTCCTCCTATTTATTCAATGACAATTTACAATTAGGGCTTATTCATGTCAACATTCATGGGCATCAGCTAAATTAACTGGAGTAAAATGACTACAATGATGGGCACAAGCCTTTTTAATCAATCTCCACTAATGCTGCCTCAGTGACAATGCAGAGAGTGCTTTAGTGATAACAAAAACAGCAAACATTTCCAAATTAGGCAATGATGTAGAAAGGAATCATTTAATGAAGAGCAGGAGAGCTTGGATGGGGTTACTATTGAACGGGTGCATGGAAACAAATTCCTAGGGAGGACAATAGATGACAGGCTTAGCTGGAAACCACATATTACACACGTTAAGTACAAAGTAGCTAGAAGTATAGCAGTCATAAATAAAGCAAAGCAGGTTCTGGATCATAAGTCACTCCACACTCTCTGCTCTTTAGTCTTGCCATATTTACATTATTGTGCTGAGGTTTGGGGTAATAACTATAAAAAATCATTACAGTCGCTAGTAATTATTATTATTATAGTTGAGTGAGGAACAAAAGCAATGTCCAAGCATCAATCAGTTTAAAGTAATGTACAAAAGTATGATGTTCACAAGGTACAGGGAGGAGGGGAATGGATAGTACATGGGTGTTCCACTGAGTCTACATAGGGTAGCAGTGTTATTTACTGTAATTATATGATATAATATTATGGTGCAATGCCAAATGAACAGACGGCCTTTCCTCAGTGTTACTGACGTCTTTTCGTTTGGTTGACTCTATTGCTGCGGATCATCAACATTATTAAAACAGACTCCATAAGACTTCTACAGGGAGTGCGGATTGTTTCTTCCTTTTAAGAATGCATAACAGTACATGCAAATGTGTCAAGCGATGAAAGTGAGGACTTTCCATCAACAGTATATTATTCTCATTACATCGCTGATTGCTTTCGTGGAGGGAGGATTTCATATGGGAATAAAATGCAATGTGTTGAAGGGCGTTTGGGCCTGTTAACACATTGTGTGCCAGAGGTTTATTAAAATATTGTACGTTCAGTGCCTGCTATTCTTCCATCCACTTACGTTGATACGTTTCGTGCTGTAGAAGCCCCGACGCGGAAGTGCATGTAAACAAAGCGTGCGTGCGAGACGGCGGAGGGTCCCGACTAACGCATGGAACAATAATATTTCTAACGCGATCCTCCATTGCAGAGTGATCGCCGATCGAAAACGGCTCGCTTCCACCACGTTAAAAAGAAATGGAGATATTAAGCTTTTAGTCAAGGAGTTAACATCGGAGTGGCCGACCGGACGGATTTTTGACATGGATCCACATCCGGCCTCTCCTTCTCAGAGACTCCTTGGATGATCCCAAAGTTTCGTTAGAGCGCCCCACGTGGGCCCCACGTATTAAAAAAAAGGGTCAAAACCGGTCCGGACCGTTTATGGCACATGACGAATGGATTCTCAAAAACGGTCCGGACCGTTTTTGGCACACAATGTGTTAACAGGAGTGGCTAGGGAAAGAGCATTCTCTGGTGGTTGCATCATCCTCACTTGAGCATGTCCTCTACCTCAGGATAGCCAGACACCATGATTTCCATCTCACTCAGACCTGAAAGTAGAGTGAACTAACGCATTTGATTAACCCATTCAATCCGGCGAACGCATCTCGTGTCATTTTAGATTTCTTTGGCTATTCAAAAAATAGCAGATCTACAAGCACAAGAGTGCCCCGCTATAAGCTTGTAGATCTGCTATTTATTTATTTTTTAATCTGAAAATGTGTGCAAATCTTTAAATATATATTTTTTAAAGGAACATTTGTAAAATATTTTGTTCCAGGGACCCCCAGAAGCAAAGATTTGAGTTAGAAATGTTCGTGTTTAAAAATATATATATTCAAAGATTTTCACACATTTTCACGATTTTTCAAAAATAGCAGATCTCAAGCTCATCTGTGCCGCGCTATGAGCTTGTAGATCTGCTATTTTTGAATAGCCCAAAGAAATCTAAAAATGGCAGAGATGCGTCCCCGGACCGAATGGGTTAATCCACACCCCAATGCCTCAGAACGGTGGGCGGTTCCTCTGAGGCCACTGACTGCCACTTAACAAATCATGTTTTGCTCATTAATGTTGCGTCACTATGAGTCATGATCTCCCAAAACACTTCACTTTTCCAATTTGATGACGACAAAGAGTGTAACAGTTCCATTCATGCAAGTAAATGAAAAAGAAACAGGAAGAAAAAAAATGTATTCATGCAACATGAAATCTCTCATTTCCATTGTTGGTACTGGACACTTCTGTATCTGGATTGTTTCTGCACGGCCATCAAGGCCCAGCAAGTATTGTTCACTTGATTTTGTTCAACTAATAACCCACTGTTCACAAAATGTTCATTAAGTATTCCTAAATGCCATATCTGCAACATCCACATTCAACCACAACTAAATCAATCAAAGGGATCTCAAGCATCTCACTCCACTGGAGAGCTGGCTTCCATAAAGCCTTTAACAATTCTAAACTTTGGGACAACTGCCAATTCAATTCTGCCACTGAGACCCTTAGAAGCCTAATTAAAATAATAACACAGGCAGGGACATAACTGCATATTTGCAACTCAAGTCACTGACCATTCATGCTGAGTGCAGTATAGCGAAGGATGAAAGGATGTGAACATTTTGAATTTAGGTGCCAGTTGATACTCAATTATTCAAAGTTCTGTTTTGATTACTGCTGACAATGACTGTTCATCAACTACCATGAACGTTTGAGGGGAAGCCGTTCCTTCTTACCCCCAGAGGCATACTTCCCAATCCCATCAATGGCTTCTTATGCAGGCATGATGTATGCTGTGTACCAGCTTCACTCATGGGAGACACAAGATCAACATTTGAAATGCCTTTCTTGAAATCATTGGCTGGGCATACAGTACTTCAAATAGAAGCTTTTTTTTGGTCCTCCTTGCAAGTCTTTACAGAGTCGCTCTGGATAAGAGCATCTGCTAAAAGCCTACACTGTAAATTGAGGGAATAAAAAAGCTTGATTGAGTGATTTGTTTCATTTATCTACGGTCGAAGTTTAGGTCACGTCCAGGCCAATGTCAATATTTAGATTAGCAATATGGGAATCTTAAAGAGGCATCCATTCCTGACACCATAATAAAATTATCATGGGGTCAGAGATAATATTCTTTGGGTGAATTTAAATTTGCTTTTGTGGATTAGAATGGTAATACTCCATGCCTTCGAATTAAAGCCAGAATGAAAAATGTTGCCCACCCAAGATTTCTCTCAGGAAAGCAATCTCAGTTTTAAGAATCAAGAGGTTGTATTAGTCACTACTCAAGTCGCAGTGAAATGCTGGTGTGACAAGTTCCGCAATACTGTTTTAACAGTAACACACCACAACAATAGAAAGTAAAGAACAAAAATAAGATTGGATATTTTGTTTTATACGGATACATTTGTATAAATGCCAGCATACCTAACCTGGGTAAATAAAGGTAAAAAAAAATACAAAAAAATGTATATTGTGCAGTATGACTTTCCTAAACTGTCTGAGGTGGCAGACACTGGTAGGTACCATCAATGGCTTCTTATGCAGGAATGATGTACCCTGGCTTCACTCATGGGAGACACAAGATCAGTATTTGAAATGCCTTTCTTGAAATTATTGGCTTGGCATACAAAGTAACCTACTTTTAACAGAACCAATGTTTTTGCCCTCCCTGTCTTTACAGAGAATGATCAATGGCCTTTAGATGCAGTTAAACATAGCGTAGTTAAACCATTCACACAAAGAAGGTGGGTAAAGTATCTCACTTGTTGAGAAGGTGCGCGTGCCTTATTACTCCTGTAAGAACTGTTTGTGTCTCAGTAATTTCCCTTTTAATCTCTGTCTTTCTCGATTAGCCTCCAGCTAACCCAGACCACAGCCCCATGAGGCAGGAGGTAGAAAGAGATTTCCACAAATGAGACACACTTTTGCCCTATTTCAGACTATTAATACCGTCATTGGAAAAGGCTTCAGAGGAGGGCACCACACGTGTGCCCTTTCAATTTGTGGGTAATTAGCAATCATCCCGCTAATTGGCAGCAGTTTAAAGAAGCACACTAACCTGGCGTGATTCTTATCGGCAGGCTGTGAGATTACAGTACCTTCACCAGTCCCTTCAGTGAAATAGAGAGAACAAGCACCCCATAGCTCCAATCCAATTAAAATGGTTTCAAGTCACGAGATGGCATTGTACAGATACTGTAGATGTGAGCTTTCTTCAGATTGGGCATTCCGTATTAACACAAGGTCTAATAACGGTGTGGCTTCCTTATAGAACTAGGATTTCATGTGCCCAGTGTATGATGTCAGTCTTCTACATGTACTATTACGTCAGTCATCTCCATATTTTGGGCAGGATTTCAGCCCGATTTCCCCCCTGGGGCTGTGTGTGTGTGTGTGTGTGTGTGTGTGTGTGTGTGTGTGTGTGTGTGTTAGAGTTCTCAACGGGCCAGAAAATTAAAGCCCGGCCCTAACTGGGCCCTACTGGGCCGGCCCGAGGCTCGCCCCGGCCCGAACAATTACCATACTTTTAGGCCAGAAAACCCGACAAACCCGAAAAGGTGTCATCATGTGCTTAATGTCCTCAAAGTCACACATGCAACAAGCTTTGAACTGAGCAGATTGGACCTTTGATCGCCGATTTTCGATTGAGTTTTGGCCATTGTCGCCCGTTTTTCTTTAATAACACGGGCTGGGAAGGTCGGACGGCGACAAACTAGATACCTGAGTAAAGTTCACTTTGAGCTGCATCCAACACATCTACTGCCATTTCCGTCGCTAGGGGCAGTTGAAATTTCTTTTTTGGGGGTAATAGACTAGCCCGGCTCGACCAATTAGCATAGATAGAAAAGCGTGGGGTCGGGTCGGGTAGCGCCGGGTCGGGTCGGGTTCGGGCAGAATTTGTGTGTGTGTGTGTGTGTGTGTGTGTGCACGTGCGGGCGTGTGCAGGGGAGATTGTGGTTTTCTTGTGTTTTTTTTCTGTCTGATTCTGTGTACAGTTTGATGGACTGGTTACGGGGCCAGGCTGCCAGCATGGCTCCGTTTTGATGTTGACGGTATTTTTCTTCTTCTTCTGCCACTTTTCGCAGTTCTGGCTTAACCGTGCATACGCTTTTTACGAAACTCGGCCATATGGTAGATGGTCATGGAAAACTATCAAGAAATTAATCTCACAATCTTTCGTCAAAAGGTGGTGCTATAGCACTCAATTGAAAATGCCAACTTTGAACAGGTACAACTCATGCCCTGTTTGACCTACCCTGCGGTGGGCAACATTGATGATGGAGAGCGCCACTATATTTCCACAATCACTCCAGAGGGCCACATTGCATATACTGTCGGGTAGACAGACTCTCGTATTCTAACTTCTTTTCGAAAATGAATGCCATACTTCGCCATTCTGTCACACAATAGCAAAAATAGCTCAAAATGGTGCGATGTGTGAAAAGAGAGAGAGAGAGAGAGAGAGAGAGAGAGAGAGAGAGAGAGAGAGAGAGAGAGAGAGAGGGGGGCAACTAGCTCTGGTCCATAGTGTTAGGAGGAGAACTCTAACTTCAGCAAGTTTATAACTTCCCTGAAATATAATGATTGTGTTTTTCATCAAGTCAAGAGATGATTTCCTCCCCACTATATGTGATTATTGAATGGCTTATTCTACTTTGTCAGTCTTTTGCCTGTGACGTGCAGCAGGTCAAATTGCTCAATCAAGGCCATACCATTTTTGGAAGGTGAGACACCTGTCAGGTAAACTATTCAAAGTACTAAAAGAAAATTACATAGGTTCAAAAGCCTTTTGTGGTGGAAGAAACCATGCAGAGACAAATTGCAGAGCTTGAAGCCATGGCAAGCTTATGAGCGGAGAAAGCTGGATTGTTCATGATCAGAAATTTAAGAAATAGGTCATTAATTTATGCAGGAAAAAAATAAGAAATATGGAGATAATAAGGTTTCTGATCGACAGCAACGATGTTACTGTGAAGAGCTAATGCTGTATACTGTAGATGCAGTAAAACGGTACAGTGTTATACAGTGGCTAGAACCATACAGTACATTAGCTACAACCAACTGGAGTCTTATGTCAAAGAAATGTGACTTATGTGCTGTGCTGACGGTATTGTGCATGTCGTTGGCTCGTTGCCATTCACATGGGTGGCTGTTGCATGTGCACGTATGTCCATGTAAAGTATGTTATACTGTACTGTACCATTGCAATTAATGAACAGTTTCTGTTTGGGATGAACGCAGCACTCTTTACATCATCTGGAATGCATCCTTCTAGCAATAAAGGTCTTAATATCTTTAGTTTGACACTTGAGGTAACGTGAACACCATCACATACTGCAGCTCATGGCTGTAGCTGACTCTCATCAGAGGCGCTGGAATGGAATATGACCTGGGGGGACACATGAATGCGCGTGAAGCGCGCGTTCACGTGGACCGTGCGCGCGCGCACGAAGTGCTTTTCAGGTGGGTTTGTAATTTTTTTGGGGGGTTAATTCGGTTATTCCGGTTAATTCGGTTCAAAAAGTGCACCCCATGAAGTGTAGATGTCAGAGGTAATTTTGTCTTTCTATTTAAGGGAAAATCAAGGTTGCTCTAATGAAAATTAGAAGAACTCCATTTCCATGACACATATCATTTAAACAAAAATAAGCACTTTATTTAGGAATAAGGAAGGTAAAAGGAAGGCGGTGGGGGTCCCCCCACCTCGCGCTCGCGGTGGTCACGAGGTGCGGGGGACTGGACTGATTTTATTATTTATAAAGAAATAAATAATATTTTATTTTTATTTTTTCATCTTTTTTATTTTTTGGCTGGACTGAATAGTGGGGGGACACAGAGTCCTTTAATTAAACAGGTGCCGGCGCCACTGACTCTCATCAAACAGTTTATTAATCTCAGCTGTGCGTATTTCTTTTAAAGTGGTTTTGCACCCTGAATGCGCACACACCCACTAATGTTTGTAAACAAGAAACCGGTCTATACTGTAAATCCTCCGTGTTGCCACAGAGAGTGAGGGACCGAGAAGGTAGAAAACAGTAAAAATCCTCTGATTCTGCCACACTGTTGAATCTGAGAGCAGAGCCGTCTGGATATACACAGGCTTGGGCGGAACCAAACTTACTTTTACTTTTTCAAATACTTACAACGTACACATTCGAGTTATTTTGAATGCCTGGGACGTCAGCAAGGGCATGCGGTCGCAACAGGTTCCTGACGCCAAATCAAATGGGTTCAGATCTGAGCCAAGTCTACTGAGGAGGCGCGTCTGAAGCCTGTCCTGGACAGGGGTCTTCAGACGTAAAAACAGATGATGATGATGACAATACACAAATATATATTTTTCAATTCTTTAAAAAAAAAAAAAATCTAGGCTTGGTGGGTGCTCCCCCAGCCTCATGGCGCCCTAGACAATTGTCTACTGTGCCTAATGGAAGGGCCGGCTCTGTGCACACACACGCACACACGCACACACACACTTAATTTCAACCCATGTGTGTGGACCTGTGCGGTCATTGTAGTTTAATCATGAATCATGAATCATGAACATTAATTTAGCAAATCTTTGAATATATTTTTTTCCTCCCCACTATATATGTGATTATTGAATGGCTTATTCTACTTTTTCAGTCTTTTGCCTGTGACGTGCAGCAGGTCAAATTGCTCAATCAAGGCCATACAATTTTTGGAAGCATTTTGCGAGCAGTAGAGGCGAGACACCTGTCAGGTAAACTATTCAAAGTACTAAAAGAAAAAATTGAAAAGCCTTTTGTGGTGGAAACCATGCAGAGACAAATTGCAGAGCTTGAAGCCATGGCAAGCTTATGGGCGGAGGCGACGCGCTGTCAGGCTACATAGGTGCCTGGACCGCTACCCCAGCGGTCCAGGCCCGGTCATTGTAGTTTAACCCATTAAGACCGGGAAAGCATCTGTCATTTTAGATTTTAACCACTTTAACACTTTACCTGCCAATCACGAGTATAACCGTTGATGAAAAATACACCCGTTTACTGCCAAGATAATCCATCCACGAGTATAACCGTTTTTGGTCTTTTTTTTTTTCAATTTATCCACACAGAACCAGAGATATCACGATCCAAAGATTTCTAGCTCCATTCACTCCTTGGTTAACTTATTACTTTAAAATCCTGTATCTCGGCTCCTGTGTAAAAAAAAATTAAACACTGGCACTGGGGGAAGTAAAATAAAAAAAACCCTCTGGCAGGGAATGTGTTAACCATTATCTTATACTTTGGCTATTAAAAAATAGCAGCTATACAAGCTCATAGCGCGGCACCGAGTGCCGCGCTATGAGCTTGTAGATCTGCAATGTTTTGAAAAATCATGAACATTAATCATGAATCATGAATCATGAATCATGAATCATGAACATTAATTTTGCAAATCTTTGAATATATTTTTTTAAGCGAACATTTTCTGCTCAAATCTTTGCTTCTGATGGATTCTACAAATGTACATTCTTTTTAGAAAAAAGATATGTACAGTATTTGGCCGCGGACCCGCAAAATATGTTGTTCGAGGGACCCCCCAGAAACAAAGATTTGAGTTACAAATATATACATATTCAAAGATTTGCACAAAATTTTTGTTTTTCAAAAATCTACAAGCTCATAGCACGGCAATCGGTGCCGCACTATGAGCTTGTATATCTGCTATTTTTGAATATCCAAAGAAATCTTAAAATGATACAGATGCGTTCCTGGTCTTAATGGATTAAATGAAGCACTCAAACCCTCACTGTGTATCGTTATATTTCCAGGGTACGATTTAACTCCATCGTCGCGGAAACTGTCAAGAGAGAGTTGAGTGAGGCTCTGAAGCCGATAGAGAATAAAATAGAGGCACAAAGCCAATCTATCGTGGACCTGGAGCGCTCGGCGACAGACCAGGATAGCACGGTGGCTCACCTACAGGCTACTGTTGGCATGCTAACCGACCTGGTCCAATCTCTTTCCAAGTGATGCGAAGAATTGGAAAGTCGCTCGAGATGGCAGAACATTAGACTGGTGGGCTTGGCTGAAGGTACCGAAGGTTCCCATCCCACTGAATCCGTGGCGAAACTCCTGAAAGATCTGCTAGCTCTGGACGACCTGCCCGTATTGGACCGATGTCATCGCAACTAACGGGCCCGGCCTAAAGACTCCGAACAACCTCGTCCTCTCATCATGCGAGTGAATATGTTTCAGATCCGGAACCTGATTCTATGCCGTGCCGGGGAGTGCTCTCCTCTCTCATACGATGGTAAGACTTTAAACAGGCAAAAGTCATGCCTCGTTTGGCCGACAGCCATTAAACCTGCTTACACATGTGCCTTGACTCATGAGGAACACATGTATCACGTTGACCAGTAAGCTTCGCCCTTAGATTGTCCGCACTTTTGAGCAGTTTGAAAAACACTTAAACCCAGGATTTTTCAGCTATTTGGGTGAAACTGTATCATCTGTGTGATCTCCTTTTTCACAGGTTCTTGTCTGTTGGTCCAATGGCTTCTTGCTTAAACGTGTGCATTACAACCTCAAGGTCGCCAGTTCAAGCCTCACTTGATGCAGGCTTCATTAACACTTTGCGTGCCAATCGCGTAGATCTACGCGAACCTAAATAATTGTGCAGCGTGCCAGTCGCGTAGATCTATGCGAAGTGGTCTTCTTTTTTCTTTTTTTTTCACAGGTTCACATTTCATTGTAGGCCTCCCTCGCAGTGACACATTTCATTGTAGCACACCCGGATATGGAAATATACGTATTCAGGAGATTTTCGTTCCCACCCGCCGTCGCTCTAAATCTTCCCCTAATCCGCCATTATCTCGGTTGTTGTTTTTCTCCTCGCTGATCGCTGTTTAACATAAACCGCGGCAACTGCAAAATGGAATGTCACCGATTGAAACGGTCTTCTCTGGCCACTCACACAGCTACCCTGTGTGTCTACAAACAGTTTAACGCGCGATCTTAAGGTATTTACCGAGGTCTGTGGCGACGTAAAAAAAACAAAAAAACAACAATAAATCGCTGGCACTGGTGAGTACATTATGATATTAAACTCTGGCGTGGAATGTGTTAAAGTTGCATTGCACAAAACATGATTGTGTCAATTACTGCATGTGCAATTCTTAAAGATAACCTGAAATGCTTATTTGAGAGTATGTTTTTTCAATTTATGACATACTTCATTCTGAAAATAGCCGATCTACAATCTCATAACTTTTCAGATCGTGTTTCTGAGCTTGTAGATCCGCTGCTTTCACTGGTTTCGGTTTCGAGGAGACATACAATTTCTCTATTGGTAAATGGTTTGTGAACGAGTGATCTTAGTGTTAGTGAAACAGGGGCTTGGTTCATGACAGAAGGCAAAAGTTTATGATCTTCAACAGACAACTTCAGCCTGGATGAAGCTATAGCGCTACAGGTAGTGTCTCAGCCTGTGTAATTTTATCAGACACGCCCCCTTCCTATGCAAACCCATTATAACTTCAAACTCCATTTTTAACATGTTAGATTCATCAAAAACACCCGTCCTTGGTTCTGCTGACTCACCCTGCCCTCCTAATACGTGAGGGGGCCGTGTTTTTTCGATTACGCGTATTAGGAGGGCAGGGTGAGTCACCAGAACCAAGGACGGGTGTTTTTGACGAATCTAACATGTTAAAAATGGAGTTTGAAGTTATAATGGGTTTGTATAGGAAGGGGGCGTGTCTGATTAAATGAATATCAAATATCTAAATAATGAATCAAGCAACTTAAAAACGGTCTGAGTAGACGATAAAATGACCAAAAGTTTTTTTGAAAGTGAAATATCCCTTTAAACTCTGCCGTGGAATGTGTTAACGATAAAGCTTGTTTTAAACATTTGAGTGCCTGGATCATCCGTTTTGTTTTTCGTAAGATTGCATCCTGCTTGATTTAAGGGCACCGCTGATACTTTTAATACCACTTTTTTCTCAGTGAGCACCTGGTTATTCTGTGTTCTTTGGCTTCAAGTAAGTAAGTAAGCTGAGATTCTCAGGAAGAACAATGCCAATAGAAATGATCATGCCCATGGCATTGGGAGCCGCAACAAAAGAAACATGACTGTAGTGCCTCTCCCAAGAGAAAACACCTAGGCAAAAGATAGGGCAGGCGATAGCGGCTTAACGGCTTCAATTCAAATGGTGCATTTATATAGCGCTTCTATCCGAAGCGCTTTACATTGATTGTGCCATTAACCCATTCACACACACATTCATACACCGATGGCGGAGGAAACCATGCAAGGCACCAACCTGCTCATCGGGAGCAATTAGGGGTTCAGCGTCTTGCTCAAGGACACTTCGACACTAACTCTAGGGGAGCGCCCCAGCCCGGGATCGAACTGGGAACCTTGCGGTTTTCCAGTTCACTCTACCCGGCCACTCTACCCCTGAGCCACTGCCGCCCCAATTCAAGCCACATCACCCCTTTTTTGTTTGCAAATGTTCAATCAATCCAAAATAGGCTAATTTGGATGTCGCTGCTACATAATAAAATAAAAAGATTACAAAATAAGCAACCAAATGCCCTTTTGGGGATTCTGATCAAGCCACTCTATTACTTACTCCGGTATACAAACAAAGGCTTAGATGATAAGCAATAACGTGGGAAGTCAGATGCCGGCTCTAACACACTCAGCACCGTAGCCCCACAGGGATGTGTAACGAGCCCTCGGCTGTACTCCCTATAGACCCATGACGTGATGCGTGGAGAGAAACCATCCTCTAGTTTGCTGACAATACAGCGGTGGTGGGCCTGCTCTCAACTGATGACGAGAGGGCAGGCTGGGGGAGGTGACAGAACTGTCGCAGTGGTGACAGGGAAAGTGCCTCTTTTGAAGGACAGGATCATGGACTTCTGCAAGAAACGCCAATAGTCTTATATGTCCCACTCGTGATCAATGAGGTACCAGTGGAGAGGGCGAGTAGCTTCAAGTACCTTAGTGTGCACATCACATCTGATCTGGAGAATGCACACAGGGACATCGGGCCACATTGGACTCTGCTGTACAGATATTGCTCTGTATTATCTTGCACATTCAGCAAAACGGATTTTTTTTGCACCAAATGAATAAAGATGATAAAGATTCATTTTTAGTGATTTCTTAACGACAGGAGGACTAGAGGTAGTGATCAATGACCTACTGTAGCTATAATGTCAGTGAGGATTGCCCTCTCTGATATACAGTACATGGTTGTGTAGGTTTTCTTCAGCCCCACTAGTAGCAGGGCTCTAAGGATGGCAATGTCAGTCTGTCCATCCATCCTTCATGATCCCATAAACACTACTGATTTTGGTCACCCCATGAGCTTTCCTCTAGTGCCACCATTAGGCCAAAATGTCCTTTTGCAAACAAGATATTGCAAAATGTAATAGGCGGGTGAATGCTTTCAAGTTTGGTCCCCTCTAGGGACAACTAGCGGGAAGTTTAGACTTTTAGTCAAGTTTTAATGACATCCTAAGTCTGGAGAAAGAAAAAAAAACATGCTGTTTATTACAATTTAGAAGTCTTTCTTGTCTTCTTTTCATCCCACATGCTGTGACACCTCCTGGGAGAGACACTCCTCTGTTCTTGTGTTGTTGACATGCCTCTGAACCAGCAACTGCTCCATTATAAAATAAAAAAATGATTTCTTTAATTTAATGTTATTTAATTCCAATTCTTAATGAATAAACTAAATTGAAAAAATGACAATATAATTCAGATCTAGTACAATCGAACCACTTGCTTCCGATTCCAAAAACAGACAAAAAGCTAAGCCTATCAACCAGGCAATAGTCATTGCCCTCAGGCAACAGCAAATGCCCAGATAATATTCCATGTACACCTCAGTATCAGCATATTTTCAAACGTGACTAGGGTTTTGAATTATCATGATATTGTGATGGAAGTATGAGTAACAGCGGGTGAGAAAAAGTATATGCCAGCGTATGCCATTATCATCACTAACGGCTGAAATATTTCCAAATTTTCTGATGACATTCAGCATGGAATACACAGAATACTCAGGAAAAACCTGAATAAATGAGCAGGGAAACATGCAGTGCAGATGCTTCCTACTGTACTGTGTGACACATGATCTGTGGCATGTGTCGAAAGGCTGAGCAGGCCCAGTAGACCCTGATGTTGGATCACGATAGCAAGGAGGAAAAGATCTACGACTATGAAACAGGGTTCATTACTGGGGCAGCAAGGAGCTTCAGGCACAAAAGACTGCCAGTGTTTCAGTGAGAATATCTCCATCTCCATCTATGGGACACAGACATCAGCAAACATATGAATCATATCTTAACGTCCCTACACTGGTTGTCTGTTTTAGGTTTGCTTTTATGATTTTACTGATTACTTTTAAGGCAGGTTGTGCACAGGCACGTTAGGGGTTAATAACAAAAATGTAATTAGGAGATAGGCTGGCCCATGATTACCCTTTGCGCCCAGCCATTACAAGGCTGGGCGCAGCGTAAGCCCCTCGGGCGGGAACCTGCTGGTTGTTCCTGAGTCGAGGCTGAAGACAAAGGGTGACCGTGCCTTTGCTGTCAGAGCTCTTCAACTCTCAAACAACCTGCCCGAGGAACTCAGGCTAAATCAGTGACTTCTTTTAAATCGCATTCTTCACCCATTTAGACCTGAGGCCTAAAAACGCCTTCTAAATTCTAAGTTTTCTGAAAAACTTCAAATAGTTATTCAAAAATTACAACAAATGTATGTTGCTATATACTGTACATAGCAACAAGAACCCCAAAAGGGGTTCCCATCCTGAAAGGTATAGTTACAAATAGGGGTTCCCGCCCAAAATGGGTTAAAACATACTTTTAATCGACAGGCCTTTCCATAATTTGAAAGTTTGATTCGCTTTATGTTTTATTTCTCAATGCACATTTATACATTTTTTAATGCCAAAAGTTTGATATAGTAGTACAGTCACTTTACCAGCATGGACACGAACAGTTTTGTTCTTTCGTTTGTTTTGCATTTCAAAATGTCCCACTCTGTATTTATTGCACACCTGTCTGTCCACCATTGAAGGGGGTCCAAGAATCAAGAGGGTTTATTTGTCAGTCCTCATACAGGTACAAGCAGCAAAATAAAAGTGTGTTAAGGTCCACAATACAGTGCAAACAGCAACATAACAGGGTCCCTCTTGTGATCCGTCCCAAATGTTCCTCCCTTTCCTCCCCCCCAATCAAGGGTACTTTTTTCTTGGGTTTATTTTTTTTCTTTGTTAATATCTTCTTATAACTTAATTTTATCAAAAGGCCTTTCTATAATGGACGACAATGCCCCACGAGGGGTCACTGCTATGGCCTTTAGAGTTTCCAGATCTCAACCTTATTGAAGACCTAAGATTTTGGGCTGATTTTATGTTATGTTTTTTTATTTGACATGGACAAACCAAATGCATTGTTTAAGTGTTATAGCACGAGTGCTAATTTTCAACACCTGTCTACAATGAACTAGTTTCCCTTAACTAGACCGGTACCCACGCGGGAACGATGTAAGTTGGGAACGATGCAAATAGGGAATGCATGCCCCACCTTGTTATGCAATACTCGTTATAACGTCAGAGTCAGAGTACCCGTTGTAACCTTTTGTGCCCATATGGGAGCCTCATCTATCACGTTTAAAAAAAAGGCAAATTATTAGTAAGCCAGTATTTAGGAACCTCGGTCTTTGAACAAGAATCAATAGCCTGATTTGAAAGATATTGAGTGAAGAGAACTGTTACGAACATTCAGGGCATACTCACCCATACTCGCCTATCCCCATAAATGGAGACAAAGTCTGACAGTATAGAATAGCTAGAAAAGGAGATTCCTAAAGCATACCTAGCTCTGACATCAGAACACTCCTTCCAGAAACCCCATATACGGAGATAACCGGAACCATCCAGGACTGACATCGTAGTCCCCGGTTTGGGCATGACAGACATAGCCAGCTCCATATGTGGGAATGCCTGACACCACCTGACATCACCGCCGTGATGTCAGGAGCCACCCTCAGTGGTATAAAACAAGCCGTATGTCAGGGTTGATCTAATCTCATCATCGGCATTAGACCCAGTCTTAACCCTTCCAGAGTGAACAACATAGACCCAATCAGGAATAGCTCATCAGACAATCCAGTGTCCTCGGCGACGCTCGAAGATCATCTTAACTCTCTCCAGAGCAGCAGGAGATTAGCTGGCCTTATAACCCAGTTAATCACGGATGGCATATTCAGGACGACTAGCTGGCCTTACAAACCAGCTAGGCCTTCACAGTGGCTCTTGAGTCCGGTTCTAAACAATCAGCCGATTATAAGTGGACCATGGTCCTTCGAACCGGATAGCCGGATTCAGGGCTTACTGTAGGGGCAACAGCTCAGATCACGGAGCCCATCACCTGGCTTGAGCGGCCGTCCCCTCGGGTGACCCGCTCAAGGCAGAGTTCCAGTTCCTCCGCGACCGATCAGGGTTCGGCACGCAGGAGACGCCGCTCGAGGCCTGAACGACGGTCCCATAGGGCGACCCGTTCAAGGCAGAGCTCATCAGCGACCGATCAGAGTTCGGCACGCTCATCACCTGGCTTGAGCGGCCGTCCCCTCGGGTGACCCGCTCAAGGCAGAGTTCCAGTTCCTCCGCGACCGATCAGGGTTCGGCACGCAGGAGACGCCGCTCGAGGCCGGAACGACGGCCCCATAGGGCGACCCGTTCAAGGCAGAGCTCATCAGCGACCGATCAGAGTTCGGCACGCAGGGTACTTTTAATGAAGTCCGCATCAAGTGAGGCTTGAACTGGCAACCTTCAGGTTGTGAGGCACACGTTTAAGGGAGAAGCCATTGGACCAACAGAGTTCGGCACGCAGGGTACGATACTCGAGGCCTGAACGGCGGTCCCATAGGGTGACCCGCTCAAGGCAGAGTTCCAGTTCCTCATGGGGCAGCGGGCTCCTCACTACCACATAAATAAACCTCATCTGAATGTCCTCATGGGGCAGCGGGCTCATCACTACCTCAAGTAATGTATGATGGGTCAAAACAGACAAAAACTGAGACACAGGCATAGGCGAGGAAATGTTCTCTGATTTTGGACGTATTCCCACAGGAAATCCGTGGGGCGGCGTATGCCAGAGAACGTTCTTGGATTTTTAACGTATTTCCACGGGAAATCCGTGGGGCAGCTGTTACGAACATTCAGGGCATACTCACCCATACTCGCCTATCCCCATAAATGGAGACAAAGTCTGACAGTATAGAATAGCTAGAAAAGGAGAGTCCTAAAGCATACCTAGCTCTGACATCAGAACACTCCTTCCAGAAACCCCATATACGGAGATAACCGGAACCATCCAGGACTGACATCGTAGTCCCCGGTTTGGGCATGACAGACATAGCCAGCTCCATATGTGGGAATGCCTGACACCACCTGACATCACCGCCGTGATGTCAGGAGCCACCCTCAGTGGTATAAAACAAGCCGTATGTCAGGGTTGATCTAATCTCATCATCGGCATTAGACCCAGTCTTAACCCTTCCAGAGTGAACAACATAGACCCAATCAGGAATAGCTCATCAGACAATCCAGTGTCCTCGGCGACGCTCGAAGATCATCTTAACTCTCTCCAGAGCAGCAGGAGATTAGCTGGCCTTACAACCCAGTTAATCACGGATGGCATATTCAGGACGACTAGCTGGCCCTACAAACCAGCTAGGCCTTCACAGTGGCTCTTGAGTCCGGTTCTAAACAATCAGCCGATTATAAGTGTTTCAAGAACATTTAGCTTGGTTAGTAGAAAAACAAACTGAACGCACAAGGGGGAACATATTAGATAAAGAACGATCCATAACACTTCAAATAAACTGTCAAACTGCCCTAAAGGGTGTTTAGAACTTTTTATAACAACAGCAATATTGATGCAACCAGACATTTGCTATAAAAAAATATATTGAGTCTCTCTCCCTGGCAAAAACACTGAAAAACTCACAAAGGAATAATTACTAGAGACCAAGCCAGATCATACCTACTGTAGAAAGATTATTCATACCATAAAGCCAAGCACCAAAACAATCCAGTTGTTTTGGTGCTTGAGAATGGTTTGCCAATATCTAGAGAATGGTTTGCCAATATCAAACTACACTTGATATGAATCACATTCCACCGCCTCTGCTTCAGAAAGCCAGGAATACAAGGCTAAAATACAGGATACATTACAGTATAATATAGGAATAATGTGGATTTTTACATTTAGGAGCTCCATTGGTTAATCTGTTCCTTTCTCTTCCAGATCCCCAATGGTACCCAGAGTACTGTATGTGCGTGTAAGGAAGAGATCAATCTACTAATTACTTTACAAAACAGGAGTAAGGTAACTGAATCGGGGAGGGGATTGTTAACCTACACAAGATGTTACATTTACAGTACACATTTACAGTATAAAGGTTTTCTCTAACAGCCTGTCACCATTATAGTTTGTAAAAAAAGAACACTGTATTGCAAGACATTCTATAGGGCTACAACTATCGATTCATTTGTTAGTGATTATTCTATTGATTACTTTTTTGATTAGTCAAATAACCTTGAACCATGTTTTTTTAAGCGGTGGCCGCTTCTACAAGTGACTTTGTCTGTTAGTGTGTGTGTGTGTGTGTGTGTGTGTGTGTGTGTGTGTGTGTGTGTGTGTGTGTGCGCGTGTGTGTCTGGCCAAGTACAGCATTAACACATCCACCGCCAAGGGCTAATCTCATAATGTACTCACCAGTGCCAAGGTTTTATTGTTGTTTTTTGTTTTTTTTCAGGTCGCCATAGGCCCCGTTAAAATCCTTTAGATTGCCCGATCCAATGTTTGTAAACAACGGGCACATGTCCTGGTGTCTACTCGTCGAGACCGCGTGTCAAACGGAGCCGCCATGTTTGAGTTCTGATCGTTTATGTTAACATGGGAAATGCGAGGATGAAAAACTACATGTCCCATTACAGGTTTTACAGAGCTTTTTGTGTACGACTTAGAATGAAGGCAGACGGGACACAAAAAACGTGATCGCACTTCCGGTCGATTTCGGGTGGTGTTACACTGAAAATGGTCCCCCTGGAAAATTGAAAAAAAAAAAAAATCGAAAAAAAGGAAAAAGCACCACAGCCCGTAGGGCTACGGTCTCGGCGCTTAACAGTTGGATTTAACGGCCCGTAGGACTACGTTCTTGGCGGTTAATGTGTTAACAGCTGCAGCTGACTGCAACAAAAAGCTGCAACTAATTATACAAATTAAACACAGACAGACAGGAGGCATAAAACCATTCACACATGCGCCACTTAAAGACATGCCGGCAATACACAAGTGTGCATACACGTATGCCCCAAGCCCCCAGAGTTGCTGAGAAACATTGAAGCCGCCACCCCAGTGGCCAAAGCTGGAACTGCAGGCGGGGAGAAATACATGCACGTGCAAAACATACTGAGAGATATTTATATATATAAATATAAATATGTAAACATATTATACATAAATACATATGCATTTACATATAAATATGCATCTCGAGTGTATCTAATAAATATCTCGCGTTCATTCCTTGGCAACCGGGCTGCCGTAGGACGCAAAAAGGACAATAGTGCGCATGCTCATAACTCTATGGTGTGTCAAAAACGACTCAATAATTCTACTTCCGGCAGACTTCCGGGTGCTTCAAAACGCCACTGAGCACATTCATTGAAATGATAGCTGGGGGCGGGGCAATCCGCCCTATAGTTATATTATACCTCTATGGTATGCCCGCACAAAAAAACACAGGGGCCCCACACAGGGGCTTATGGGATGATATTACGGGATGTTTTAAGATTGATATTATGGGTTGAACGGTTCTCAAGCTACGTGAACTACAGACGTACAAAGATTCCGTTCATTTAATCTACGATATTCGATAGAATCCTCAATGTGCATCCTTGACTATTAAGGTTTTTATCAGTCATAACGATTTTACATCTCCATGTCTCTGTTAACAAGGCCAGACTCACATGGGAGCCTCATCTATCACGTTTTAAAAAAGGCAAATTATTAATAAGCCAGTATTTAGGAACCTCGGTCTTTGAACAAGAATCAATAGCCTGATTTGAAAGATATTGAGTGAAGAGAACATTTAGCTTGGTTAGTAGAAAAACAAACTGAACGCACAAGGGGGAACATATTAGATAAAGAACGATCCATAACACTTCAAATAAACTGTCAAACTGCCCTAAAAGGTGTTTAGAACTTTTTCTAACAACAGCAATATTGATGCAACCACACATTTGCTATAAAAAAATATATTGAGTCTCTCTCCCTGGCAAAAACACTGAAAAACTCACAAAGGAATAATTACTAGAGACCAAGCCAGATCATACCTACTGTAGACAGATTATTCATACCATAAAGTGATTATTCTATCGATTACTTTTTTGATTAGTCAAATAACCTTGAACCATGTTTTTTTAAGCGGTGGCCGCTTCTACAAGTGACTTTGTCTGTTTGTATGTGTGTGTGTGTGTGTGTGTGTGTGTGTGTGTGTGTCTGGCCAAGTGCAGCATTAACAGCTGCAGCTGATTGCAACAAAAAGCTGCAACTAATTATACAAATTAAACACAGGTAGACAGGAGGCATAAAACCATTCACACATGCGCGCACAAAGAAACACAGGGGCTTATGGGATGATATTACGGGATGTTTTAAGATTGATATTATGGGATGTTTTTACATTGAGATAACTCAATGTAATACCAGCACACACTCAAATAGAGTAGTACCGCACCGCCTGAATACCAGCACACACTCCAGCACACACTCAAGTAGAGTGGTAACGTCTGGATACCAGCACACGCTCAAATAGAGTAGTGCAGTTACTCATCAATGCACCGCTTACTTCACAATGGGTGTGATTTTTTTCCTATATCAACGAATCGACAAAACAATTCTAATAGATTTTTTATAATCTACTAATTCAATTATTCTGATTAACCACTTAAGCCCCATTTCATACTTCGTCGTACAACAGTATCTTGCAAAAACTACAAGATACTATTTTTCCCCCCAAAATTGATTACTTGAATAAAATTGGATTTTTTTAATAATGGAACTCATTATGCCCCTTATGTCTAAAGACTAATTTATGCTCTGTCGCGGAAGGTGTCGCACAGCGGAAATAGCAGACCTACAAGCTCACGACGCGATGTAAGCTCCAGGAGAAACCACTGAAGGAGGAAACAGAGTCCGAATTCCCTCACCAGGACAAGCCATAAAACAAGGGCTGTACAGTACGAGATGATCCTCCGCTCACCTTTATTGAGACTGATGGGCATGTCAGTGTGGGAGGAAGTCAACCACTCTAGATCATCACAAGGAGAGGTGGCAAAGGAGAGCTGGTGTCATGGGCTGCTTGCCGGTGACTTCATGGATTTAACAATAATAATTTAGATGTATTTTAAATGTATAAAACAAGAGATGGGGTTTCTGGCACAACTTCGCCTACTTCCAAGTAAAAGGTAAAAACACTTACAGTATTATCATAGAGAACAACTTGATAGGGAACCTGATGAAGGCCAAAACATGTTGGTTTAACAATAAAACTGTTCCATGTAAGTATTGCTTGAACCTCTTTAAATATATAAAACTTGACAGTATGCAGGCAGATTGAGGGTTTATGGATTTATGATTTATATAGTGAAGTAGGTTCTACAGTATAGAGCCTACGTCACCTGGCTGATGCTGAACCATTTTATTATTAACATTGACGTGAGGTTTCAGCTGTTTCCATAACACATGCCAACACCGTTCAGAAAGCTTGTATACTCTGGACTGTGAACACATCAAATGATCAAAGCAATATTGAAGACAAGCTATAGACAGAGCAAGTGAAAATGAAAACTTGGCACTTGGCGAATAATAACATCAAAATTGCATTCCAGAGAGAAAACAATAAAGCTATTTAACGGCAGAATTTTAATAGCCCTTGAAATCAATACAGCACCACAGAACTACTATAGCCACTCGTCTTGCAGCCAAACAACTTTCAGAGTTGTGTCATGATTGAGTGCACATTTGATGCAGTGTCATACAGTAGTTAAGTTACTGAAGTGGGCTGTGTTTCTAGCCTATCGTTGCTGTTGGGTGGAAACCTTGTATGTCCAAAGAACCTGTGTTCCAATGGATCCAATGTAGCTATTATTTATTCATTATGTATTGTTAATACATTTCATTGGTTCAATAATAAAACCCACAGAAACGTAACCACTTTCACTCTTTCCTTTTTAAAATAGAGAAAATAGTAGATCTGCAAGCCCACAATGCATCGTGAATGCATTGAAATGTGAGCTTGTAGATCGACTATTTTCGTAAAGTTTGTAAAATATGGTATATGGAGATACAAGGTTTCTGCCCGACAGCAACGTTAAATAGCCTATGAGGAAAGGTTAATACT
Source organism: Gymnoscopelus braueri (assembly GCF_963280865.1). NCBI lineage: Eukaryota > Metazoa > Chordata > Actinopteri > Myctophiformes > Myctophidae > Gymnoscopelus > Gymnoscopelus braueri. The sequence continues at coordinate 13,847,117 of NC_137606.1, forward strand.
GTATAACTAGTTAATACTGTATAACACTTGTAATGACACAATGTGTTGATGTGCTAATCACAAGTAAAGCTGAATACATCAATGGTCAAAATGAAGATTGGCAAAGAAGAATTATAACAAATCAGATTTCTACAGTGAATTATAACATTTCTCACAATGTTCCTCAACACAACTGATGGGTTAGCAACAGTGGAATCGGTACAGCTGCCACTAAAGCAGAGGTCTTCAACAGGGGGTCCGCGACCCCTAGGGGGTCCGTGGAGGTACTGCAGGGGGTCCGCGAAATTATAAAACATTTTTTATATATCTTTTATTTTTTCAAAATTTTCCATTTGTCTTTTAATATTTATGTTTAAAATAAATCATGATTCTGTCCATTTTGAATAGCTTCTATACATGATTATTGTGCAATTGACATATTGTTGATAGTATTGACATTGGTTCTCAGTTAATAAGGTATGTTTATTAATGGCATTGGTACTGACACCCTACTCACTGTACCTTGTACATGTTTTTTTTTTTTTAAGCATGAATATATTAATCTGTATTATTGTAATAGCTTAGTATTGAATGCACAATAACATGGTCTGTTTATACATATGAAACACAATTTTATACATAATTATACAATATATGTTGTAGCCCCCCCCCCACCCTACGAGGTAGGGCAGTGTTAATCAACTGGTGGCCCGCGGGCCAAATCCGGCCCCAGCGGAGCTTTCTTGTGGTCCCTGGAACATATTCCATGTTCCAATGTAAAATTAAATGCAAAGAATTTTTACTAGATGGTTGGTTGTACAGGATGAACATTTTCGTATGAATGAAAGGTTTTTTCATTACTTTTGAGCACCTGGGTAATAAGAGCACAAGCTCATATGATGTGTTTGAAGTGGATGAAGATGGAGAAGATGGAAGCTGGACAAAGTCCACACAAAACTAACGCATACACGCTAATGGATGCATAAGGAGAATCATTTCTTTGCTTCTCCATCTTCATCCACTTCAAACACATCATAAGAGCGTGTGCTCTTATCACCTGGGTGCTCAAAACGAATGAAAAAAACGTTCATTAATACGAGAGGCTTCTATGCCAGGGACCCGTGGCACCAGGCAGGCACACTGAAATATCTACTTCCTATTTTCAAAATCTATCAAAATCTTAGCCTGTGCACTAAGAACTGACACAGAAATGTTCCTATCAAACATCAAAATGCATGAATGCAGTATTAAGCAGGCCCTAATAAGTTACCATAATGGACATAGTGTGTCCATTATTTTGTCCTATCGGACCTATAGCACACAACAAACGGTTTTGTTATCACGGTCTTGTGGCCCCTGACTTCAAGTCATTTTACAATTGTGGCCCCCTGCCTAATCTAGTTGAATATCCCTAAGGTAGGGGGTCCCTGCTCCATCTCCCCATCAGTTTTGCGGTCCGTGGCCTGAAAACGTTGAAGACCCCTGCACTAAAGGACAAAAAAAGATGGGCCTAATGATAGTTGAAATTGATCTCCAAATAAAGGGGTAGAGGGATGTAATATTTGTTTGCTGGATATGGCTGTGATAGGTGGAAAACATGAGTATTTATTGTGCCAGTTTACCGCCCTCAAGCTAGAGGCCAAAGTTTGTTAACCACATGTATACTGGCATCCCTGTACCCACCCTTATTGGAGACGCAATTATAGGCAAAACTTCTCAAAAAGACAAGGCTTATATGTTTAATTGAAAGTACGTGTAAAAAAAAAAAATGTATTAACATATTAGAAATAAACATGACTAAACTAAACTAAATTATTGACAATGACTCGGTAGATTGAACCCTAACATACTGAAATTGAGTATGTGAAATGAGTGTGTGAATTCTGTGACTTTTATGTGCAATCTCATAACAGCCAGTAAACATGATATCCACTGGTTAAATGCATGTACCCATAGTTTCCCATGTATCCCTCTTTTCATCCAGTATCTGACTTTACAGTCATACGTTGCTGTAGGCTGTACACAGACACATTAACTCATTCACTGCCTGAATTATTTCTGGCCGCGTTTGCCCACTGCCAGAGATTTTTCATTGAAAAAAAAAAAGTACTCAGGAGCCGAGATACAGAATTTTTAAGTTTTAAGTTAACAAGGAAGTGGATAGGAGTCTAGATCTTCGAGAAATTATATCTCCTTGGTCTTTGGGTCAAAAAAAAAAAAAAAAAAAAAAAAAGTTCTTGGCAGAATTGGTAATTGGAAATAATTACGTTTTTTACGTTCTAGGCAGGGAATGAGTTAATGCTGACCTAAGAATATTCACCTTTTTGCCACAAGAATTGTGCAACGACTTTTTGCTAACGAAAAAATGCAGCTGGTATCATACAGTATGTAGCCTCGGGAACCCATGCATTTTTTGTTTGTTTCATACAGTATGTAACAACTGTTTACAAATGATGTTCAAGAGTTAAATATTTACAATGGTCTGTATTTAATTTCCCAGTTTCTTCTTTATCTCTGCAGAAAGACAGTCGGTGTGTGTGTGTGTGTGTGTGTGTGTGTGTGTGTGTGTGTGTGTGTAGCTATGCCAGAGAGGATCTCTATTTCCTACAGCCCTCTAATTAGCCAATTCATCAGGCTAATTACTGTCTTAATTGGACCCCACGACCTCATGTCTCATAAGCCTGGAAATGATTAAATGACTTCCCTCTGGAGAAGGAATGTAAGGTGTAGAAATGTGGACTGTGGACAAAATAACAAAAACTAGAACTGTATTTTGTGTTATTTTGATTGTTTTACAAAAAAGAACGAAAATCAAGTCCTTAGTTTTAGTCTGTGTCAGTAAATACACTAGAGGTTCGGGCCACACATCTAGAGTTCAGACCGCTACACGGCTCTCACACCTCCGTTATCCGGATCCGACCGATATGTCTGAGTCATAGTGTCGGGGGCTTTGTCAGAGTACCCCATGTACCCGTCTGTCTGTGTCATTTTTGTGCCTATATATATATGGAGATCTCTGTATCTGTCTGTCTACCTGTGTCCCTTTTATGCTGGACAACCACATATCCGAACAACACGGCGGTGGGCATCACACCCCCTCGAGTCCTTGCAGATGCGCGCACCAAGTTTGAAGTCGGTCGGTCCGATATGTGCACATGACCATATATGTGCATAGCGGTCGGATCTGTGGCTCTGGACAACCGGATCTCCATATATGCCTATATATGGGCATATCTGGTTTGTTTATGGTAATGTCTGAGTCATAGTGACATGCCTATTGTATACGGGCGTACCGGGTTTGTTTATAGTTATGTCTGAGTCAGAGTGACGTCAGAGGTCCGCCGGCCTTAAGCCAATTCTAATATAGGATAGGGTGAGCCAAATATTTTGGGTGGATATGAAATCTTGTGTTCCAATATTTTTTGCTGTGGCAGTTTTTAGCCCTATCGTCGAAAATCTTAAAAAATTGTGAAAATACCTATTTACAAGCTCACAACACGTCGCAATGCAACACTAAAACTAATAAATACTAAAGAAAAAGAACCTTGGACTGAAGCGGTGGGTGGGGTGATCAAATAGAGTCGGCTGTATAAGTGAATTACCAACGCTTGTGCCATTACACCTGTCCAAACAGAATATTGAAAACAATGTCTTCTTGGAAAGGTTGTTTAAAGTTAGCAGCATACAGCATAAAGCAGAACTCTGGAGGCTGTACAAAAGCTAGCTACTGTGATACATTGAAGATTGAGAAAATATATTGTTGAAAACTAATAAAAAAAACAACCCTGAGGCTGACCTCAAAGCTGACTCTCACTAAAGCCTACATCTATTTCATCTCCTGGCTTTGATATACTGTACTTTTACATAATATTCAGTATGATAGAGCCTTTTCAATCTATCTTCAAGTCTAGTGCTACTTTCCACTCTCTAAGAGGGATTTGGCAGGATTGTGAAGGTGTTGTGTGAAGCTCTGCTTTACAAACTGACATGGCCGGCCTTGTTAAAAAAGGCGAGGCACATCTCAATATCAACAATACAGATAAAGAAGGAAAAACAGAGCGCAAGACCTGTGGTAATGTACCTGTGGTAATGTTTTAGTTTTTTTGCCCACCACAACTCCGGACTACCTGGTGATAACTCCCTGGTGGTTCGACGTTGCACAGCTCCATGGCCTTTTTGTTGGGGACTGAAATGCAATCATGTTTGACACAAGGCCAGAAGGAGTGCACACACTGAGAGGAGAGGTCGCCATCAGCTGGGGTTTGAACTGAGCAGATGAGGCACAGGAAACTGCATGTCTGTTCAAATCTCTGGCATACATAGACGGGAGAGGAGGGGGGGATAGGTGCCCTAAAATAGCCTTCGCTGCTGCTGGCTCTGACTCTGTTGTTACTGAGTCCTTTTCACTTTTTATGTAGTTTCCCGTAAATGAATGCCTTGATTGAGTGTACTACAGTGTCCCAAAAAAATAGCCTACAGTATCTACAAGCCCAAAACACTTGAGCTTGTAGATCTTTTTTCAAGTTTTGGACATATGCGGTTTCCACCCGACAGCAATGATATACAGTACGTGGCTTACAGAGGGGCGCTTGAGAGGTTAGGTATGCCAAATCAAAGATGCGCACGTAAAATAACTTGAAGTATGCAGACGGTGAGCTTGTGAGTCTCTTAGGGCCAACGAGCGAAAGTATTCATGCGAGCTCCTCAGCATGGAGATTACGTTTGCTTTAGGCTGGGCAAGCTTAGCAACAGTGGAGAGAACGCAGAAATGGGATATCAGGAACATACATTCTAGTGGTTATACAGCCCTAACAAAACTATATCTAGATAGAGGATAGAGTGACTTCACTCATTCAAATGTAGGCTACTTGAGCAGTATATAATTCCCTAACAAAGTCAACCTCTCATCACTTCCATCCCTTAACTCTTTGGAATATTCTCTGTGACCTCCATCCTCACGGAGGTCGCCTCATTACACGCACAGGATTGTCGTAGTAGAGGGGAAAAAAACATCTGCACGGGGTAATCCATTGCACAGCTGCGGCCGTTTGAAAGCAGCTTGTTTCTGCCGTAAAGCAAGCGGAACGGAGATGTAGCGATTTCCCCATGGGAAATAAACAGGAAGTAAATTAGCTTTTATTTTTGTTTAAATGACTTCAATTCCGGGTCTGTCTTCAGGCAGTGAAAGCATCATTCATACGGTTGATAACAGCACCAACTGGTGGAAAACCACTGAAAACACAAAATGTCGTCTTTCTCGTCGACGGCAGGCTAAGCCTTAGCAGAATCCGACAAGAAGTCTTGTCGGTGGCAGGCAAAGAGTTAAGATATTCGATGCCAGATTAAAATGCAAGATTTCGCTACTACGTCTGCAAACTTCCCATGCAAACTGCTAGCCTAGCTACTTAGCTACTCTGCCAAGACTCCGTCTGATCAGCACAGCCCCTCTACCTGTGCTCGTTTGAGCACTGGTAGAGGGCCTATTTCAACCAATAAGATTGCTTGGTCGGACCTACCCGTTTTCATTTCACCACGTCTACGTTTGTATTTATTACTATCACATTGATGTTTTAATACGCATCTGTGTGTCATTTTTAGATATCTTTGAATATTCAAAAATAGCAGATATACAAGCTCATAGCGCGGCACCGCGCTATGAGCTTGTAGATCTGCTATTATATATATTTTTAAAGCGAACATTTGTAAAATATTTAATTCCAGGAACACCTGAACCCCCAGAACCCCCAGAAGCAAAGATTTGAGTTACAACTGTCCGCCAGAGAAAATATATTTTTTTTAAATATTTCATGATTTCATGATTTTGCAAAAATAGCAGATCTACAAGCTCATAGCGCGGCACTCGGTGCAAAACCGGAGATTCCCGGTTTTGGCACTCAATGTGTGATATTCCATAGGGGAAAAAAAGACAAATTTAGCTACTACGTCTGCAAACTTCCCATGCAAACCGCTAGCCTAGCCACTTAGTCGGCTCTGCTCTGCCAAGACTCTGTCTGATCAGCACAGCTGATTTTTATATTTTGATTAATTTAATTTGAGAACGGCTAGGTGTGCTGTCATGCTCGTTTGAGAACAGGTAGAGAGCCTATTTCAACCACGTCTAAGTTCCTATTTATTAATATCACGTTGATGTTTTAATATCAATGTTATATTATCAATAACATCTTAGTATTTGACCAATTATTTGGTCCCACAGGTTTGGAATCGCTGCACTAAACTGAAGAGTATGATTTTTTTTTTTTAATAAAGTCAGATGCTCAATCCCGTCGCTCCACCAAATCACTGATACATATTTGGATGTCAATATGATATCATATTGATGATGTCAAAGTTGCCATCATCAATATGATATCATATTGATGATGTCAGAGTTGCCTCCATATTGCCTCCATATTAACACAGAAAGCAAAACAGTTAGAACTTGGATTTAACAAGACCCAGGTGGAAGTAAACTTAAGGGAGCATTCTTGAGGAGGCAGAGTTAAATAAACTTTTTTGTTACCACCGCGCTCTCACTGCTCTTGCGATATCCTGGATGAGGCAGTGTTACCACGACTGACTTTCCTGTCTTGAAGCTTCATTCAGAGACTAAATGGCTTTATATTTGTCTTTTACCGAAGAGGATTTCTCCTGTCCTGTGTGTCATGACATATTTAAAGAACCTGTTCTTCTGTCGTGTAGCCACAGCTTCTGTAAAGCCTGTCTGCAGGAATGGCTGGAAAGGAAGGAGCAGGAATGGCTGGAAAGGAAGGAAATAAAGAAGTGTCCAGTTTGTAGTAAAATGGCTTCAATGGATGATCCTCCCTGTGTTCTGGTGCTGAAGAACCTGTGTGAGACCTTTTTAGAGGAGAAACACAGGAAAATAGATCACGAGGAGGAAGTCCCTGAATCACTGAAGCTCTTACAGGGGAAACTGAAGATCTTTAATAGAGTTAAAAAAAACTGTGACCAAGCAGCAGAACACATTAAGATCCAGGCCCAGAACACAGAGAGGCAGATGAAGGAACAGTTTAAGAAGCTTCATCAGTTTCTACAACAGGAAGAGGAGGCTAGGATCACTGCACTGAGGGAAGAAGAGCAGCAGAAGAGTCAGTTGATGAAGGAGAAGATTGAGGGTCTGAACAGAGATATATCAACTCTTTCAAACACAATCAGAGCCATAGAGGAGGAGCTGAGAGCTGAACACATCTTATCTTTGCAGAACTACAAGGCCAAAGTGGAAAGAGTTCAGCTCACACTGCAGGACCCACAGATGGACTCAGCAGCACTGATAGATGAGGTCAAACACCTGGGCAACCTGACCTTCAGAGTCTGGGACAAGATGAAGGACATTGTCTCTTACACTCCTGTGATTCTGGACCCCATCACTGCTCGTGCCGGACTGTTCCTGTCTGATGATCTGACCAGTGTGAGATGCGGAGAGGAACAGAAGCTTCCGAACAACCCAGAGAGGTTTGACTACTACTACGCTGTCCTGGGTTCTGAGGGCTTTAACTCAGGGACTCACAGCTGGGATGTTGAGGTTGGAGAAAATAGACGCTGGTGTGTAGGTGTGGTGTCAGGTTCTTTTCAGAGGAAGGGAGACGACAGAGGAGGCAACGCGGGTCAATACTGGGCACTAATCTCACATGATGGTGAATACAGAGCACTCTCCAGACCAGAGGATATCCATGGTCTCTCAGTGAATCAGAAACCCTGGAGGATCAGAGTCCAACTGGACTGGAACAGAGGAAAGCTGTCCTTCTCTGATCCTGATACTAACACACACCTACACACCTTCACACACACTTTCACTGACACACTCTTTCCATCTGTTTATAATGTTGATGATAGTGTCCCTCTGAAGATGTTACCAAGGGAGATCAGTGTTAACTAGACGCGTCGCAATTCTGGGAAATTGCAAAGTGTGGTTGCGCCGACGCCGGTCGCGGCCGCCGGGACTTGAGGAATACGCTTGGAGGAATACCGTCGGAGGCCGCGCGACGTGCCATTCGAATTTGGTGATGATTGGATCCTGCGTTCATGATACATGGCGTTTTGATTTTAAGAAATAGGCCCCTCCCACTAAATAAATAGGCCCCTCCCACAAATGTAGCGGGCCAATGACATCGTCCTGTAACTCCTGAGATCACCTGCTTTTCATTTTGAGAGGAGTGATCCCCCCAAAAATCATGTTTTTGCATCAAACGGTTACGTTTTGTGCATTTGTGGCGCCCCCTGTGGATCAAAGTGGAAATGCTTTTGGAGATTCGTTGAGTAAACCACCCTCGACATTTGAATCAAATTTGGGATTGACCGGACGTTTTGTTCGTGATTTTTGGCCTTTTTGGTAAAACGGGCCCCTCCTACTAACTTCGGAAGCCATTTACGGACGAACGGTACGGACTATCAAAATTATGTTTCACTCCAGATTATCGCATGGGTCCAGAGATCATGTGTACTGATTTTTGTGAAATTTGGAGAAAATATGTGGGAGGAGGAGCTAAAAGTGTGTTTTGAAGAAAATTCAAAATGGCGGAAAATCTATCCTGACGCAAATGGGCGTGGCCTATATGGGGAGTTGCGTCATGACCCAAGGAATCTAGGGGGGAAAAGATTTTTATTCTAGGACCTACGGTTCAAAAGTTATAGGCCAAAAACGTAAAGTGGGCTGTTATAGCGCCACCATGAGGCCGACTGGTGTAATGTGTTTTTTAAATAATTTCGGACTAAATCATGAACCTCCCCACCAAATCTTGTAACTCTAGCTCTTACGGTTTTTGAGAAAAAAATACTTGAATTTGAGTTTTTTCACTTTTCCATCAAAGTGGATGGGGACATTTAATGCACTAATAAATCAATATCAATTAAACTATGTAACCAATCTCTTAGCAAAGTACAAGCGCACGATTCCCGGTGAGGCCGGTCATTTTGACATATGGCACTAAATTGGGAAAAATAAACTGTGGGAGGAGTAGCAGCCTGAAATAAAGTTTATCTAGAATAAAGTCAGTAGAGTACTATAGTCTGGTTGCCCATTCGGGCAACCACACTAACTAGAAAAAGTGCTCCTCAGAGCACAGGTCTCCGCCAGGTCAGGTAGGTTATTGTGGCCTCCTGGCGGCGCTATAATAGGCCAATGTGAAAAGGGTGCCATTTCTTCTTAGGCCTTTAACGGTGTGAGGGCCACGTAGCGGCCCGAACTCTAGATGTGAGGGCCACGTAGTGGCCCGAACCTCTAGAAAAAAAACATTTAAGCAATATTATACGGCTCGGCCTCGTTCCTGACTGTCTTGCCAATAATCACGTTAACGCACACCCTCTCATGTAATATTGTGATTATATAACAGTTACCATCAAAATAAAACATATACAAATGTTTTCATATTGTGGGGCATTTCGCTATAACAACCTTTATGCGAGTGTTATCTCTGTTATAGTCCAGTCAGCGCTCGACAACTTTCCCCAAACTGAACACATAGAGAAACAAAACTTAACTGTTAGCTCAATCTCATTGTAATTAAGATATTAGATAGGGGAAAAAAATGCCGAATTTAGCTACTACGTCTGCAGACTTCCCATGCAAAATGCTAGCCTAGCCACTTAACCGGCTCTGCTCTGCCAAGACTCTGTCTGATTCGCATAGCTGATTTTTATATTTTGATTTTAGTCAATATGATATCATATTGATGATGTCAGAGTTGCCATACAGATGCCAGCGCACAGAAAGCAAAACAGTTAGAACTTGGATTTAACAAGACCCAGGTGGAAGTAAACTTAAGGGAGCATTCTTGAGGAGGCAGAGTTAAATAAACTTTTTTGTTACCACTGCGCTCTCACTGCTCTTGCGATATCCTGGATGAGGCAGTGTTACCACGACTGACTTTCCTGTCTTGAAGCTTCATTCAGAGACTAAATGGCTTTATATTTGTCTTTTACCGAAGAGGATTTCTCCTGTCCTGTGTGTCATGACATATTTAAAGAACCTGTTCTCCTGTCATGTAGCCACAGCTTCTGTAAAGCCTGTCTGCAGGAATGGCTGGAAAGGAAGGAGCAGGGATGGCTGGAAACGGAGGAAATAAAGAGGTGTCCAGTTTGTAGTAAATTGGCTTCAATGGATGATCCACACTGTGTTCTGGTCCTGAAGAACCTGTGTGAGACCTTTTTAGAGGAGAAACACAGGAAAATAGATCACGAGGAGGAAGTCCCTGAATCACTGAAGCTCTTACAGGGGAAACTGAAGATCTTTAATAGAGTTAAAAAAAACTGTGACCAAGCAGCAGAACACATTAAGATCCAGGCCCAGAACACAGAGAGGCAGATGAAGGAACAGTTTAAGAAGCTTCATCAGTTTCTACAACAGGAAGAGGAGGCTAGGATCACTGCACTGAGGGAAGAAGAGCAGCAGAAGAGTCAGTTGATGAAGGAGAAGATTGAGGGTCTGAACAGAGATATAACAACTCTTTCAAACACAATCAGAGCCATAGAGGAGGAGCTGAGAGCTGAACACATCTTATCTTTGCAGAACTACAAGGCCAAAGTGGAAAGAGTTCAGCTCACACTGCAGGACCCACAGATGGACTCAGCAGCACTGATAGATGAGGTCAAACACCTGGGCAACCTGACCTTCAGTCAGGTTCAGTCAGAGTCTGGGACAAGATGAAGGACATTGTCTCTTACACTCCTGTGATTCTGGACCCCATCACTGCTCGTGCCGGACTGTTCCTGTCTGATGATCTGACCAGTGTGAGATGCGGAGAGGAACAGAAGCTTCCGAACAACCCAGAGAGGTTTGACTACTACTACGCTGTCCTGGGTTCTGAGGGCTTTAACTCAGGGACTCACAGATGGGATGTTGAGGTTGGAGAAAATAGACGCTGGTGTGTAGGTATGGCGGCAGGTTCTTTTCAGAGGAAGGGATACAGGGGAGACGACAGAGGAGGCAGCGCGGGTCAATACTGGGCACTAAACTCACATGATGGTGAATACGCAGCAGTCTCCAGTACAGGGAATAATATCCTTGTTCTCTCAGGGAAGCAGAAACCCTGGAGGATCAGAGTCCAACTGGACTGGAACAGAGGAAAGCTGTCCTTCTCTGATCCTGATACTAACACACACCTACACACCTTCACACACACTTTCACTGACACACTCATTCCATTTGTTTATAATGTTGATGATAGTGTCCCTCTGAAGATGTTACCAAGGGAGATCAGTGTTAACTGATTGCGTCGCAATTCAGGGCAATTGCAAAGTGTGGTTGCGCCGACGCCGGTTGTGGGCTGCGGCCGCCGGGACTCGAGGAATACGCTGGGAGGAATACTGTCGGAGGCTGCGCCAATTACATTGTCACGTCTCTCATGAGATCACTTGCGTTTCATTTTGAGAGGATCGATCCACCCCGAAATAATGTTTTTGCATCAAACGGTTACATTTTGCGCATTTGTGGCGCCCCCCTATGGATCAAAGTGGAAATGCTTTTGGGGATCCGTTGAGTAAACCACCTTTGACATGCGATTCAAATTTGGGATTGACTGGAGGTTTCGTTTGTGATTTTTGGCCTTTTTTGTAAAACGGGCCCCTCCCGCTAACTTTGGAAGCCATTTAAGGACGAACCGTAAGGACTATCAAAATTCAGCTTGGAGATGTTTATCGCATGGGTCCAGAGATCATGTGTACCGATTTTTGTGAAATTTTGACAAAATATGTGGGAGGAGGAGCTAAACGTGTGTTTTGAAGAAAATTCAAAATGGCGGAAAATCTATCCAGACGGAAATGGGCGTGGCCTACATGGGAAACGAAATTTTTATTTTACGACCAACGGTTCAAGAGTTATAGGCCAAAAGGTAAAGTGGGCTGTTATAGCGCCACCATGTGGCCAACTGGTGTGATTTTTTTTTCTATAATTTTGCAATAAACTATTAACCTCCCCTCCAAGTCATGTAACTGTAGCCCTTATGGTTTCCGAGAAAAAAATACTTGAATGGGAGTTTTTGCAATTCCCATTAAAGTGGATGGGGAAATTTAATGCACTAATAAATCAATATAAAAAAATCTATCCAGACGCAAATGGGCGTGGCCTATATGGGGAGTTGCGTAATGACCTAAGGAATCCAGGGGAAAAAAGATTTTGATTTTACGACCTAAGGTTCAAGAGTTATAGGCCAAAAGGTAAAGTGGGCTGTTATAGCGCCACCATGAGGCCGAATGGTGTAATATTTGTTTCAATAATTTGGCAATAAACTATGAACCTCCCCTCCAAATCTGGTAACTCTAGCTCTTACGGTTTCTGAGAAAAAAATACTTGAATTTGAGTTTTTTCACTTTTCCATTAAAGTGGATGGGGAAATTTAATGCACTAATAAATCAATATCAATAAAACTATGCAACCAATCTCTTAGCAAAGTACTAGCAGTCTATTCCCGATGAAGCCGGTCATTTTGACATATGGCACGAAATTGGGAAAAATAAACTTTGGGAGGAGTAGCGAATAAGAAAAAAGTTTATCTAGAAAGTCGGTAGAGTACTATAGTCTGGTTGCCCATTCGGGCAACCAACTAGAAAAAGTGCTCCTCAGAGCACAGGTCTCCGCCAGGTCAGGTAGGTTATTGTGGCCTCCTGGCGGCGATATAATAGGCTAATGTGAAAAGGGTGCCATTTCTTCTTAGGCCTTTAACAACCCATTAACTGCCAGAGGTATTTTCATATTTTTTTAGCCAGTGCCAGAGTTTTTCATTGAAAACAAAAAAGTACTCAGGAGCCGAGATACAGAATTTTTAAGTTTTAAGTTAACAAGGAAGTGGATAGGAGTCTAGATCTTCGAAAAATCATATCTCCTTGGTCGTTGGGTCAAATTGGAAAAAAAAAATATTAGTTTTTAGTTCACGTAGATCTAAGCGATTGGCACGTGGCGGCTTTAAATAGGTTCGTGTAGATCTACGTGATTGGCAGTGAATCAGTTAACGGTGTGAGGGCCATGTAGCGGCCCGAACTCTAGATGTGAGGGCCACGTAGCGGCCCGAACCTCTAGAAAAACGCATTTAATATGCAGGTTGAGCCCTCAGACCTTCACAGGGGTTGACACGAACGCTTGCCCGGTCGGGCAGGTGAAGTTTGCTATCGGGTTGCCCGAACAGACAGGTGCGCATTTTTAGTGGGGATCCAACGAGATATCTGTCTTTAGACATTTGAACGTGGCCAGAGCGCTCCGTCTCCCCTCTCCCTCTGTCCAAAGTCCATTTATTTATTTATGTCCACATAAAGGAGAATACATAACACACACACACACACACACACACTGAACCTGCGACGTGAGCTCCGGCGAAAACACCTAATCTACAAGCTCACAACGGCTGCATGCATCCCACCCGTGATATGTCACATGTGCTGCGGTTCCCTACTTGTCCCTAACCGACGTGTGGAAATACAAGAATGCAGCAAGCAGCTTGTAAAGCCTTCCTTTTGTCAGTATCAGTTCAAAACAGTAGTGCCAGCCCAGTACCTCCGTTTGTTTATTGAACGGTCAAAGCTTAGCTTAGCACGTGTCAAGTCAGACGAACGTAAACCCTTGACTTCCAGTCGGTGGACTTCAAAATAAGAGCAGTTTGTCAAGTAATGAGAAAGTAAGTGTCTTCAGGTCTGTGGAATGTAATATAAGAGCACCGTTGGCCTATAATGTGCTGTTTTCACTGTTGCTACACTTAACAATATAAAATAAAAAGTGTGAACTGTGAACCCATAGTCATATTCATAGCTATTTAGTAGATATTTGGCATAAATATTGAGGTATGGCTTTTTTTTCTCCGTGCAGCCCCAGAATTCGTAAGTAGAAAGTAAAAAATTACTGTTAAATTGAACGGAACAAATTTTGCTTAGCATTTTATAATGGATGATTTACTTTTCGGGAGAGTGGACAAGACCTGTGGGCAAGTAGAACATGACCTGTACTTGCCCGACGGGCAAGTGCCTCTGAGACCTTAGTGTCCACCCCTGCTTCATATCTATTTATGTGTTCTACCAATATGAGCTCTATTGAAACATTGTAATTCAAATCGTTCATTCAAAGTCATTAAATTGAAATGATCATTGTGCCAATTTATATTACATTTAGTGTCACTGCATGCAAGAATGATTCTAGAAGCTAGTACTGCATAAAGTTGTCTTATTACTTGGAGGAGAGTTGTGATGCTACATCTGCACCAAATAATGTGCATCAACATTTCAAAGATCATTTTTTCCTCTCCGACCATTTGTTCTGTTGGAGTGCCTCAGTAATTATAGAGTAAGAGGGACACGTTTTACATTAAACATGAGGGGGCTGTTTCTGTGGTGTGATTATCTGTGATTAACAACTTGTTTCCAAAAGAAAAATTTGTCAAAACCTTTTTTGCAATGAGAACAGCGGGTGGACGGGCTCCAGGGCAGACTGGACATCTTAAGTGTTTTGATGGCCTTCTTGCTATTGGGTTAAAGACTTGTTCAACATCAAGATTGAATTGATGACCAGGACAAAATTACATGGCTCAAGATGGTAATTACCAACATGCCATGTAAATGCAGTTTGTCTCTTTGCTCTGGTCTTAACCCCACCCCTCATCCTGTCCCCACACCCTAAATTGGAACATGTAGCTGTGGCTTCTTCAGTGGTGATAAGCAACACACCATTAACCAATGAGAATAATTTTCACCCACTCTGTTGCCATTCAAAGCTCACAAATGCAGGGTATTCCATTTACTTAAAGGAGCTACACCATTTTTTTTAACATCCACCGCCAAGGGCTAATCTCATAATGTACTCACCAGTGCCAAGGTGTTTTTGTTGTTTTTGTTGTTTTTTTCATGTCGCCATAGATCTTGTTAAAATCCTTAAGATTGAGCGCTACACGGTCTGTTTACATCCGCGAGATCTCCCTGTATCTCCCAGTGAAAACCACGTGTCAAACGGGGCATCCATGTTTGCGGATTACGTTAAACAGTGAAATGCGAGGAGAAAAAACTACAGGAAGAGAATTGAGTTTCAGTTTCGTCTGTAGAATGGGAGCGGGCGTGATCGTCAAAACCGGATCCCAAATAATTCTATTTCCTGTCATCAAACCGGAAACGGAAGTGGATCAAAAAAATTCCGAAAGTGCACCCGGACCGCGCATGCGCGAAAAGACCGCAGCCCGTAGGGCTACGGTCTCGGCGCTTAACAGTTGGATTTAACGGCCCGTAGGACTACGGTCTTGGCGGTTAATGTGTTAATATCATATGGTGTATGTCCCTCAAACCTTTTTCAAAAGGTTTGAGCCTAAATCATCACTCAGATATACTCATCCCAAGTCAATTGTGTCTGTTAATAAAAAAAAATATTTAAAAAAAATATTTAAAAAAAAAGAAAAAAAGAAAAAAATTCTGCATAAAAAGAAGCATCTAAGAAAAATACAAAATCGAAAAAAAAACACTTTGAACATTTTTGAACAATTCCACCAAGTGTTTGAGGTGCCTGTTTCACCCACTTCCGGGGGGCGGAGCCAAAATCAGAGCCCGAAGTATTTGTTCGTAGACCCCCACTTAGGGGGGGTAGAAAAAGTTTCGGAGCGATTCGGGCACTTTTCATTTAACATTGGGTTTGCCATCAATAATGTTTGTGACCTCATAAACATTTCTGGAAATCCATGAAATGAGAAGGAATGACTGAATTTAAAAAAAAAACATTTTTTGGGGTACAAGAGACACTGGGGACCCCAAAAAATACAAAAAAACAAGAAAAAAGTGATTTTCATGGTGTAGACCCTTTAAGTCTTTCCCTAATGTGGAATGAACTGTTTGCTGTGTGAAGATCTAGCCAGACACGCACAGGACACTGTGCAACTACTGCAAGAATGGAGACAGCGCAATAAACTGAGATTCTACATTCTCCACTCCACTTTTTATGGTTGCTCTTTCTTTATCCTCCTGTCCCTGCTCTCCACTGTGACTGTGTATATTTTGGTATTTTTTTAATGGAGAATGATGGCAATGGAAGGGATGCGGAAGATAGGTACTCCCTATAGGGGGATGGGGGGTTCCAAGTGGTGCGGTTGCCATCTCAGGCAGAGAGATATTGATGAATCCCCGGACAAGGGCACTTTGGATTTCTCCTCCAGTAAGCCTGCCTGTGCAGCGATGCGCTGACCTGTCATTGGTTTGCAGCAAGCCTGTCATCGTGTGGCCTATCATGGTGGGACACGCTTCTCTTCCCAGGCCTTGGCTAGACTATAGGTGGGCTCCACCAGAGTTTCTGCTGTCAGGGCAAAGGCTCGGGGGAAAGCTAAATCAATATGTCAGATAGCATAATCTGCTGTGCACCTGAGGGTGGCGTGTGGGAAGAAATGAAACAAAACTATAAGTGTGAAAACTGCTGCAAAATTCCACTACTAGAATATTAGAACAAGGGAGAGAAGTGCTGGAGGTACAGAATGTTACCTCTCACTCTCCACGCTATTTGGTGCAAACTAGTCTCTGAGCCAGTGCCAGAAAATCAACAGGTCATAGTCCTTCCAAATATCCATTTCAGTCAGGAAAGTCAAGAAAAAATAATTCCAGTATTGATAGTATTCATATTTAGCACCAAGATTTACACAAAAGGCATTTGTTTTTTTCTATGCAAAATGCCGTCCTCTTCCACCACTGTTAAGATCCTTACAAACCGCGTGCATTGTTTTTGTGCAATTAATTTGCCCGGAAAAATATTTTCCGGGCAAACTACTGTTTGTGTCATGAGTACATTCACATAGAATACGTTGTCGATAAAGCGACATTTTAATTCAGAACGAGGTTGATTTTTTCACCACAAATAAAAGGCGGTAGTGAATGAGGCATCATCTACTGTATATGAATCGTCTTCAGATCATTTATTCATCACACACGAGTGTAAAGACCTTCACAGACAAAAAGCTAATTTAAAGGGCCCTGCTTACTATTCTGATGGCTTCTTGGATGAATAATTTACTTGAATACCTCTTAATCTGTCAAAAGAATTAAAATGGTAATGACCCTCAAAGACAAGCATGGGTGGGTTGTTATAAACTGCTACTGTCAGAAACCATGACGAGCTACACTCGACAGGCTTTGGGGCACTGTGGATATCTTGTCAAATCTTTAAAAGCATGAATGTTCAACTCTTACTCCACTTTTAGAGTACATTAGGTTATGGGATTCTGGGAACCACCTGAGGCAATGATCCTTTAATTTCTGCATTCTGGCTAGTCACTCGCTAAGTGCAAGGTGAGCTATTAACACATTAACTGCCAAGACCGTAGTCCTACGGGCCGTTAAATCCAACTGTTAAGCGCCGAGACCGTAGCCCTACGGGCTGCGGTCTTTTCGCGCATGCGCGGTCCGGGTGCACTTTCGGAATTTTTTTGATCCACTTCCGTTTCCGGTTTGATGACAGGAAATAGAATTATTTGGGATCCGGTTTTGACGCTCACGCCCGCTCCCATTCTACAGACGAAACTGAAACTCAATTCTCTTCCTGTAGTTTTTTCTCCTCGCATTTCACTGTTTAACGTAATCCGCTCTAACTCAAACATGGATGCCCCGTTTGACACGTGGTTTTCACTGGGAGATACAGGGAGATCTCGCGGATGTAAACAGACCGTGTAGCGCTCAATCTTAAGGATTTTAACAAGATCTATGGCGACATGAAAAAAACAAAAAAACAACAAAAACACCTTGGCACTGGTGAGTACATTATGAGATTAGCCCTTGGCAGTGGATGTGTTAATAGGCTTTGAATGACTGACTTGACAGCCTAACAACTGATTGACTTTGGGGAACTGAGTGCTCTGCAGCTAAATGAACAAACAGGAATGCTAACTGGTGATCTCACCGTCTCTGGTTCTCTGAGACAGGAAGACTAATTTCAGCTATTGTGACAAGCTCAGCTTCTCTCCCCTTGCCTCAGAAGCTGACCTGGATCTGTCTGGATGCACAGACGGCATCCTGGCGTCCTGGAAACATCGCAGACAAATAGCGAAAATGGCAAAACATAGAAGCTGTTTCTTTGCCTCTCTTCTTCCTGTCTCTTCCTCATTTTCTGTTTGAAGAGCTTTTAGTTTTTTTTACATTTTATTATTTATTTCCAGCATGCTGGTGTCAAATATTTTCCAACGCTCTGCTCATTCAAAGGACGCAAAGGGGACGGAGACAGAAATATGAATAACTAGAAAAGTGCGCTTGTTGGAGAGCAGATCCCGGCCCGGCCGCGATGCCTACCCAGGGCTGTGTCAGTCGTGGGGTGCAGCTGTCAGGACACGAGGACGCTTGTTACATCAGGGCAGGGTAACGCCAACCACTGCCAAAGTGTCATTTTGCTTCAACCTATTAATTAAGTCCTGAGGCCGATTCTACAAATACCTTATAAATCAGTAGTTCTCTACACTTTCAAGATTTCTAAAAAAAAATCTAAAATGGCAGATGTACAAGCTCGCAGTACGGCACGAAGGGACGCTCTGTGAGCTTGTAGATCTGCTATTTTTGAATAGCCAACGCTAAAATCTAAAATGACACAGATGCTTTCCCGGTTTTAATGGGTTACACTACTTTAGCCTAGCTGTGAGGCTCTGACGAATCAATTTTGAGAGGTACCCTTAGGTTCAACATTAAACTAGCAAAAACGCAACTGTTAAATAGGATATGCTTTACAGATTAAAGCAAACAAGTACCTCCTCTAATAGAATTCTTTATTGTAGAAAAAGCACTCTCATTTAGTACTTACTTTTTACAATTGAGACTTGACTTTTGTCAATGACTGGGTCAGGGTTAAGCATACCAGTAATTTAGAAGGGTCACTAAAAGTTGCTGAGAAGGTTGAAATAAATGTCAGTTGGTAATTCTTGAAATGAGCTATTTACACAAGACAACAATCTGTTAGTGAACTCAGGAAATGGAGAATTACCCTAGAAAACATATAAATTGAAAAGAAAAATCCATCTCTCATCACACAAGGCAAGGAGGTTGTTTGTCATGAAGACTGTATTAATGAACTAGATAATAGCCTCTAAATGGCATTCTGGTCTTTCAATTGCTTCTGAAACTGTCTTTATGATCTAAAATGTGCTATTAATGCTGAGTGAACCAATGCAGCCTGGTAGCTTTTACCACCTTTTAAATGACCACCATGTTAATATGGTGTTTGATCTGCTGCGTGGACTTTTTGAACTATAGCAGTGTCAGCCCACTTCAGCCCTTTCTAATTGATGAAACCGTTCCGTTTCAGAGTTGCTGAGTGGGTTTCTTAAAGTCAGTAGAGTCAACCCAACATCTTATTGACAATGAGAATAAAAAGGCTTTGAGAATAGGTTAGTCTGATGTACTGGTACTGTAATGTTTAAACACTGTCATGTTATACTCAGTCACAGGGGGTGTCACAGGCTTCCATTAGCGAAGCACCATTGATGGTCGATGTACACCGGATGACCCTAAATACAGACAACAACTCAAAGTTTTTACGCAAACATCTAAAGCTCATCAAATATCAAGTAAGCACTCCTAAATTATACCTCACATAATTCTCCAAAGTAGCCCAAGAAGAAAAATGTGTTTTCCTTTTTCAAGCAATTTCCCCCCAACCCCAACAGTTTGTCTGTGTATTCATGACCCGCCCACACAGTCTGGCTTTAGACTATAACACTTCTCTCTTCAATGAGTGTTTTATCTCAGCCACAAGCCTACAACTCTTGCTGAATGCTCGTCTTCAGTTCTAGCAGATTTGTGCAAAATAAGACTTGGGGTTTCCTACAGCGACGTGAATTGCCAGAAAGCTCATTTGAATACTCCCTAAAGGGTAAGAAAACAAACGAACCAAAGTAAAGAATGAAGGAGAAAGCAAAACAGAGTGAAGGAGATGCTGACTTTACGGCTGAGCTTGGGAGGAAAAAAAAAACATGCCTCATAGGCTTTAATAGATCTCAATCATTACTTCGTAATGAGCCCATGTCAGACCATGCTCAGCAGGACATATTCCCATCAGATGCACCGACTTTGTGTTGACAGCAATGCTTTGAAGCACAAGTCATGCAGAGTTTAGGCTTTTCATTTATGATTAAGATGTACTGGTATTGACAGTGCCACTGTGTGAAACACATAGCTTGATTCCAGTTCCAGGTCCACACTTGTCCTCTTGGGGCGGCCATAGCTGAGTGGTTAGTGAGCCCGCCTAGGGAGCCAGAGGCCCTGGTTGCCCCAGGTTCGATTCCAGGCCAGATCAGCATATGTGTCGATGAAATGAAATTCGTCCCTGAGCAAGACTCTTAACCCCTAATTGCTCACAGGTTCTCATTGGAAACAAGACCGCAAGGACTTTCATGAACGACCTGTTAAAAGGAATTATCCTTATCCTCTAATTTTATAATGGTGAAAGTTGGATTTCACAGTCATTATTTGTATTACTATTGCTTTTTATTTGAGAGAGAGAAAAAAATAATAACTTTTTGTGACTATTTAAACTCTTCACTGGCTACACCTACTGTGTGTTTTTTGTGTGAAGGAAACTTAACTATCCAATCTTTTATCCTTCCCCAAGGCCTCTCAAATAGTTCCAGTAACATTTCTTTCCCTTGCATACAGCTCGACAGAGTTTCAATACAGATAGCCTTTCACCCGATGGATGTTGTTTACCGTTAGGGGATAAGCATTAGTTTAGCCTATGGAGCGGAAATAAATTACCAAAACTGCACACTGGTAGTCAGGCCATGGGCTCATCTTTGATATACTATACATAATGTGCCTCATGGGCATTATATGTCCACCTTTCACTGTGCAATACGGGGTGGGGATTCCCCAAAATAATACCATGTCCCAAGATATCCCTGATTCAGACATGGCAACTTATCAATATCTGCCTTTTAAAGAAGTGGGATATCTGCAGTTTAGTGTCTTGAAGAAAAACATTCCCTCCTTTCTCTGCCCTTGGTTTTCTGTCTCTCCCATCTTAATTAACCCATTAAAACCGGCAAAGAATGTATATTTTAGCGTTGGCTATTCAAAAATAGAAGATCTACAAGCTCACAGCGCATCACTTCATGCCGCGCTGCGACCTTGTAGATCTGCTAATTTGTTTTACATTTTTGAAAGATCTTGAACAGTCTGTGAATATTGTTGCATTGGTAGTTGCAACTACAAAACAGGCAAAACAACTTGTGATTTCCTTGTACTTTTAAAATGACCAAAGGTTGCTATGCACACTGTAGTACCACAAACGAATGGTTGGAATTCCATAATGTAGTGCCCCTGCCCGTACCGATACGAGGAGTCCTGTACATGTGGCGTCTTCAGCACTTTAAAGGGCTTACACCTGATGTCATCAAGGCCTTTTATGATGCTGATGCTAGGTGATAGCCTAGTCCTCCACAGAAACCAAAGATCAAATTACTCTGTCTATTATTACATAAAAATGGTACAAGCCAGGCGATAAGCCAATAAATAGGCCTACATCATTTATCAAAAGCCAAAATTATTGTCGAATTTTCCTTGATAGGCTATAGCGGCACTGTTGAAAACGCACCTGACACGATTTCTGGAGATGGTGTAATGAAATGAATGGTCCAACGATACCATAGTGCAAAAACCTTCAGAGGACAAACCGCTGGTATTTGCAGAATATACAGTAGGTGCAGCAAATAAGTGATATCAGTGTTTTGGATCTGCTACCCAAAATTGAGTTAAAGGAGTAGTTTCACCTCAAAAATGACTTGTTTTCTATCAATTACACACCCCATGAATTATTTAATTCATGGAGATCTTTTTGTTTTTGTCGCATTCCTAAGCTAATAATTTGATTGGGGGCGGAAAGATGCTAATGTATCCGTTTCTAATGTATCTGACTCTTTGAGTCTCCTACCGAAGAGTCTGCCGCTCATCAAATTATTGGCTTAGGAATGCGACAAAAACAAAAAAAAACTCCATGAATTCAATGCTTTATGGGGTGTGTAATTGATAGAAAATAAGTTTAATAATTGTTTGGGTGAACTACTCCTTTAAGCACCCATGCAGCCCAATGTTAGGGCTGCAGGTATCAATATTGTTTATTACCTTTTCAAATAACTGAATAATCAAGAAGCACATCTTTTAAAATAATATTGTTTAAAATATTTCCTTTGTTATATATATCAACTAAATTGATTAGTCTGATAAACCTTTCTTTTCGCTATTACTTTGAAAAACAAATGACAAAAAAGTCAGGAGATTGTACAGTCAGATGTGTGCACAAACACAAGAGCAGTCAACCGGATAGAACATGAAACTAACATTGACTACACATAACTATGGACACACATGCAAACAAAAATAAATCCAGACACAAACTCTAAGCCTCACACACACACACACACACACACACACACACACAGGTTTGTGTAACTATATTTGTGAAGACATCAACATTTTAAGAAAGTGATATGTATTTTTTACAAAATGTGCCAGTTTTAATCATAAGCCTGAAGCCAAAAGAAATGGAGATCTACAAGCCCACTACATCAGCTATTTTCCGGTGCACGACACCAGCGCTCAACTATGTGAACATCAGGCAAAACTCTATCTCTAATCCCTAAACCTAACCTGAAACTTGCCCTAATTGTAATCTCCCCAAAATATATTTTTTTAACCATAAAACAATTTTTTTTTCTTGTGACGACCAGGAAAATGGTCTGTGGGGACATTTGGCCTTCACAAGTATAGCGCGCGCGCACACACACACACACACACACACACACACACACACACACACACACACACACACACACACACACACACACACACACACACACACACACACACACACACACACACACACACACACACACACACACACACACACACACACACACGGTATGTATCGTTCTGTTTGGTATGGCATGTTTGGCATCCATCCAAGATAAATGAAGGTGAAAGAGAGAAGTCAGACCTAAGGAAGCCTGCTGCAGGAAGCAAAGCTTTGTTTTTCTTTTGGTGTGGGAAAATATTAATGAAGCTCTGGGGTTTGCAATACATCGCTAGCATATTCTTTGTGTTGCTCTAGACTTCCTATATCAAATACAAACGAGACGGCATACGCACATCCAATCCAACCAAGCACGGTTGCAGAACTAAAACAGATAATTTCAAAAGAAAAATAAAGTTTGCACGCCTAGAAACTTTCTACAGTGACGCGCTCGTTTATTTCACCTTATGTTCGATCGGTGTATCTCATCTTCAGACATAAACATTCCAGGCCATATATTTGTATCCCAATGAGTACAGTACCTTCTAACCAATAGTGAACCCATTATACTGTAGGCAAGGTACATCAGGGTACTCAAGACTTCCCACTCGGCACACCACTCCCTGGGGTCCTTGGCGATACGCAGGTCGAGTGTGAAGTCGATTGGTCGGGCGGTTCTTGACATACGATAGTGACACACTCACTCAATCAGAGATTTTGTGCATTTATAGAAGGCTTGCGGTAAAACATAATATAAAGTCACGTGACAAATAATTCACTTTTGACGGATATCTAATTGTAAACGGAGATCTGTCACCCATGTTCGAAATCATCTGACAGAGTATCTACAGCCCCATAAAACACACATACTGTAGTACAAATCTGTGTACAAGACATGACAAATGATAAGCAAACACAATGATCACAAGTACTCTATATGCATAACATAAAATATACAAAGAAGTGACCTGGGTGGACGTGAAACAAAGCATCAAGTTGAAAGACCATCATAGGTGCTAAGGTGTCCAGCATGTACTGTAGATCCAAAATGTTTCTCTTTTAAGTAGTAGCAAAAGTAGAAGTTCATGTCTGCACCGCGTCTGTGGCAATTTACTTGTTCAATGTCCACATACTTGAGAGCGGAAACATTGTGATGTGCTTCAGTGATGTCTCTATTCCTAATAGTGGTTGTGTTCTGAGATTCTAGTTTCTATTGGACTGCTTCTGAAAAAGACGATTTTCAACACTAAACTGTCAAATTCACCATCAACTATGAAAAACAGAGGATTTTGCTTATTACTTGACATTTTATTTTATCAAAGATGTGATAGGTTGTGGGCCTTAGGGGGCTGGTGGTTTAAGGCTGCTACATTCCAGCTCGTTGGCTCCATGGACAGCTCCACAGCAACTCAGCTGCCTTCCATTAAGCCATCTCCTTAAAAGCTGAGTGGAGCTGCGTGTGGCAACTGGAGAGAGAAAAGCTGTCTGGAGAGACAGCCAGATTAAGGCTCCGTTTACACAACAACGGTCTCTACAGAAAACAGCAAAATAAAGTATCAGATGTGCCGTCCGTTTAGACGGCAACGGTGTTATCAGGGGTTGAAAAAGCAATAAAGTGAAACCTCCTCCAGAGTGGAATTCTTTGAAAACGCTGCGCCTCGCGTCTCCATGTAAACTGGCAAGACGGTGTTAACCAGTGTTGAAATAAGAAACAAGCAACCCAGTCTATGAAAACTCAAAAGAAGCGACTAGGCTATGGCTATTTTAAAATAGCAGATCAAGCTCACAACGGCGTTGTTTGACAGACCGGTTCACAGACCGGTAAGTCGAATAGCGGCCCCGCCGAGTTTAGTTAGACAGTACCATGTGGGCCGGTATTATTTGTGTTTGAAGTTTATTGTTTAAATTCGGTTTTCTTTTTTTTATAATTTATTTTTATCCCACGATTTAGTAACCCTTATTTTTCACCTGGTGCCAATTTTCTAAGTGATCCTGGGCACTACACTCCCCTCACCAGCCTAGGGAGGCCAGGGCCGAGCTCATGCCTCCTTCAATGCATGAGAGCCAACTGACCTTCTTGTCACCTGACAGGGGGGAGTTTCCCTGGTTGGACGTAGCGCGTGGAAGGAACACGTTATTCCAACCAGTTCCCTTCCCCTCCATCAGGCTGTCATGGGGGAGGCGTTATAGTGACCAGGATTACAACATGTTTTTGTGAGGGTATTAACTACCCTGAGAGACACAGGGAGAACATGCAAACTCCACACAGAGTGGGCCCTTTCGCAAATTCTGTTTTCTGAATAAAAGCCCCTGGCCATCGTCCAGCGGGGAACTACAATTCCAGCCTGACCCACACTACTCCTTCCACCAAACCTATCCTGTTGCCACTTGTTACAATAATAGATTAAGTCTTAAGTCTTTACCGTAAGAGTATACAGACAGAAACTGTTACACGGACAATCCTAGAACTGTATATCAATGCTCTTAAAAGGAGTCTCCCCATCTCCCAGTTCAATCATATACAGCAGATCTGCAGCTCTGACGAGGACTTAATACAACAAGCTGTGATCATGGAGAAATGTTCACAACAAATTAAGTACAAAACAATGGATCACACAAACATCACATCAAAAACCTCTCTCAATAGAACTAAACCAAGGACACAAGACTGTGTCCCAGTCAGTAAAACCCATGCGACAAAGTACAGCTGGGAAACACATATATATATATATAGATATTGATTTTGTGATACGACATTAGATATCGTCTTGGATTTTGGATCGTAATATAGTGTAAGATTTAGTCCATATTACAGTAAAATGATGCTGAACCTATTGTTGGTTCTGGCCGAGTGGAATGAAAAATGAATGCCTTTGGATGCTTGTGGTCATCATAACCGTATTAATTACCACTGTTTCCTGAAGGAATTTGAGGACATTTCTGTGCCCCTTCTTGTAAAAGCTGTGTCCAATTGTGGTATACAGTATGTAGTTCAATATCTGAACTGCCTTGTAACCGTATACATTTCTTATTTTGTGTGGTACTATGTGTGTTAGACTTTCTGTATACAGTGTATGAGACAGATGTGTTTTACCAGTAGGGATATGAACCTTATGCTTTGTTTAATGTCCACCCAGGTCACTTCTTTGTACAATATATTTTATCTATTATTGTACTTTGGCTTCATATTTGGCATGCCTTATGCACATATTTGTATTACAGTAAGTGTGTTTATGGTGTTGTAGACACAATGTCAGATGACCTAGAACGGGTTCACTATTGGTGAGAAAGTAACCAATCAGATAACATACAGTCAGGGATTGACACTAACACCTGCCCGCCTGCCCGGGGCAGGTAAATAAAATGGTAGGGCAGGTGAAGTTTGCTATCTGGTTGCCCGACGGGCAGGTGCACATGTTGTCTCTCCAGCTCTTTTTATTAAACAGAAAATGCCTTTTCGAGTCAGGATACCAATTTTATCGAATCAGGACAGAGAACTCAGACAGGATACAGATTAAACAAGTGAAATTGGAAGTGACGACACAAAGAAATGAGCATGTAAAATTGGAACTGGAACATTATAAAAATTAAGCTGATAAATGGGTAGGGTACTCTCTCCTGATTGGCTGAAATGGTGTCACCTAACTGGAAATTTATTTCTGTCTATCAAAGAGCTGGAGAGACAGAGAGACCCCTGTTACTGAACAAACACTCTATAGCAATGAGTACTCAACGAGTACTATCAGAATTAGAGCTTTAACCCATAACAAAACCCTTTTTGTTTTAACCAAAAAATATCACTTACCCTACCTTCAACCCATAGTCATATTCATAGCTATTTAGATATTTGGCATACATATTGAGGTATGACATTTTTTTATCGTGCAGCCCCATAATTCGCAAGTAGAAAGTAAAAAAATAAGTGTTTTATTAAATGGTAATTCAAATTTAACCTATAATTTTATAAAGGACGATTTACTTTTCGGGCAAGTGGGCAAGACCTGAGGCAAGTAGAAAATGACCTGTACTTGCCCGACGGGCAAGTGCCTCTGAGACCTTAGTGTCAACCCCTGATCATACAGTACAGTTTAACTGAGATACAAATAGGGATGGGACTGTAGGTTTGTTCAAAGTCTGAAAGGTGAAACATCACGTAAGGTGAAGTAAATCGTTGCTGTCCGGCAGGAACCAGCTAACTCCATTTTTCCGCTTTTGCATTTTTTTTCCATAAACCAGGGCTATTGAACACCCTTTACGTCTGTGTAAAGGACGTAAAGGGTTTGAAAAAAAAAAAAAATATTGAACCTACGAAAAGTATTAAAAAGTGCTTCTGACAAAAGCAGCTAACTCCATTGGATCCTCAAACTTTCTGCTAAACCAGCTAACTCCAGCAAAGGGGGGTGGAGTTAGCTGGTTTAGCAGACTCCAGGCTCCACCCCCCTTTGACATCCAACCTCATGGGGAGTGACACGCCGGGAACGGGACTCCAATATTAGCAGCCTAGGTGCCGAAATGTCTCTTCTTTAATAGACTTCCTACGGAAAAAATATTTCTAGATTTGCATTCAGTCACCAATTAGACTACACAATAAAATCCTCAGTGTTAATTTACTCCATTTGTAACTGTGTGAGTGTAACTGTGTGAGTGTCCAAATACTTTCTACACTCCCAGACTGAGTTAGATTAACACTGAAGATAGGGCTGGGCAATTAACCAAAAATCTAAACCAAAATTTAGAACCTATTGATCTATTTTTTTTTATATAATTGTTTTACATTTGTTATATCAACGAATCAACACAAAAAATTATATATTTTTTACGATTAGTCTGATTAACCACTTAACCCTATATTGTAACACCTCGAATAGTGGTATACAAAGAGAAAATAGTGTTTTTTTTAAATAATCGTTCATTTATCGTAATCGAGGTAAAAGTCTGAAATAATCGTTGTCATATCACCCAGCCCTAATGTACTGTAGGCTAACTTCATATTTAGGAAAAGGGAACAGACTTACCTGTGGAGGTATGCATCACACCGTGGAGGCCCAGGTCCAATGCCATCAACCAGAAGGAGAAGCGGTAGATGAAGGGATGAGATCAAGGAAAGGAGATCAAGGAAAGGAAGAACAAAGATAAGAGAGGAGAAAGAGGTAATGAAAGAGGGAGGGGGGAGAAGAAATGGGAGACGCTGGTTAGAAACATCAAAGCAGACTACAGATTACAGACTCTATACACATTATTACACTTGTGTGGCTGAATCCGATAACATTTGTACTGCTTCAAAGAGGCCCGGCGGGTTGCTGAGTTTATCTTGCATATTGAAAAGCATACACCCGCAATCAACTATCACTGGGAGTTGGATGTGATGTGGTGTAATTGTCAGAGAAACTACTCCAATTCTGGAAAGTTTCAGGTTTCACGCCTCTCCATGATCAATGTGTTCATCAACAGAATTGCATCCTTTGGAGGAGTCCTTGAGCAAGGCATCAGCTCACTCTGGAAAACCACGTGCGTCACGTGCCGCCATGTGTAGATCAACCTAGTTGATCAACATAGTTGATCTCCATGCGACGGTGCAACGGTTTGACTCCTCCCTCAGCATGCGTTGGCCATGCCATCACGCACGCCTGGCTATCTTTCTTTTTTTATACAGGTGAAAATCCTATTGAGATAGAAGATCTCGTTTGCGAGGGGGTCCTCTTCAGGGTAGCAGCAGTACAAAACGTTACAACTTACATACAAACGTTTACATAAAAAAAGAAACTGAACATTAAAGTAGAGTGCAAGAGTATCATAAGACAAAATATAGTAGCACCTATAGAAGCATACAGTAATAAAACCATTAGCTAGGGAAGCATTTGCACTGTCCGATGGAGTCTGCCATCAAATGAGACAGTAAACTTTTACAAGGCCTAAGCGAGATCAGTTGCTTAAGCTACAGATCTCTCTTCAAGTTATTCCAAGCCGCAGGCTTGTTTGCCAAGTTCAGTTTGCACTTTAGGGAGAGTGAAACCATGGAAGGATTTATAACTAAATAAGTACCAGTAAGTGAGGCCACTGGTGTCTTGTCTAGCCTGTGACTGTACTCTTATGAGAGATATCGATTCCAATGCTAAAAGTACTGCAAAGGAACTGGTGCCAAAGCTTTACTCAGGAGACATCACTGGTAAAGTACATCAATCAGCCATTTATTACACACACAAACATACTGTACTGTACACACAAACACTCACACGATCCTTGATTAAAGTATGTGTGTCCTAATACAGTGGAAAGGGTAAAAGCTTATTTCTAAACAAAGATGGCCATATTGTGGCAATTAGCTAATGTGTCAAAGATGATGAATGGCATGTAATTGTTTTGTGCTATGTTGGGTACCCTTCATCCAACAAAGGACAATTATCCATGGGTAATTGCTGTACTGTACTTTGCATATCGTTTGATCCACTGGTGGGGTCAGAAAAATGACTGGGGTGCTGCTAAATGGTCAAATGGCATGCATTAGTTGGTTAGTTGCATTAGTTGTTAGTTTTGCCTGAATTCCCTTACATGCTAATGTAGATAATCACTCAACCATATTACTAATGTTGCACCCACTTGTACTATATTCTATGTGCAACTTACTAATGTTCACATCGACAAAGCGACTGAACGCCAACACAGAAGAATACTTTTAGTGTACATGGTACCAAATACCCTGCCTCTCTCACAGACAGACAGACAGACAGACACACACAATGCCATACAGAACATTATGCACATATACAAGAGCAGCCTCATTACAATAGCTTGATTTGCGGCTCAACTAATAACGTAATAACATAATCATCAAGTGCAATGCACTATTTTGTCACGCAGCCTATTAACACAACCAGTCTTGGTGACTTCCCTGTCATACGCGCACTCAGCACCATGGTCAGGATAAGGATCAGAGATCTCTGGGGTAGTGGTTCCCATGGTCTGCAGAAGCACACTGGTGTGCTGTGAGACAAATCTAGTTGTGCCTGAAATTGAATTCATTATTTGGTATGATCAAAACAGGCATGTGTTTTGAACATGTAGGTAAGCATTACGTTGACAAAACACCATTTTAACAAGTGGAGTAGAGAGTGCACTAGTTTGGTCACTTAAGCTGTAGAAGAGATTTCCTGGTTAAAGAATCTAGTAAAGGGTTCAGGAAAGCACAATAATGGTAGTTCGAAAGATAACCGGAACGCTCGACCCAAAACGCTTGCCGCGGAACACTCGCCCACTCGCCCCACTTGATTTGTTCTGGTGCCAACACTGCACGCGCTGTCTTACACGAAAACATAATTCTCACAATCCTACTTATAATAAAGGCAAAGGCAAATATATTGAAAGAAACAGATAACAGAGAGAGAGGAATATAAGGCTGACATGTTCCTTATGCACACAAGCACACAAGAATGACATTTCTCATTCCCACAATCCTCTCTGTATCCAATCTCCAACAGTTATCAACCACTTTAAGCTCTAGCCTATCTACTGTATGTAGGAGAAGCTCTCATCACATGGTTCCTTTATTAAACAGAGCCAGTCTGACAGATAAACACAGTACACAGTCACACCAGAGTGGCTGAGACGTCACTAAAGCAAATGATTGGTAGTGGATACGCTGACAAGTCTGCACTTCGCTCCTGTCTCCACCACTTCTGATTCCGAGAAACTAAACTGAAATGACAAGTTGAGCTGAGGTAGGTAGTCTTGAATGTTCTCACTTCAGCTCAACACACTCTCCGTCCAAAGTTCAGACCCTGCCAAAAAGAAAAAAATCAACACACAGCAAGACATTTACACTCTTTCCAAACTGTTCAGCCAAGCTGCTCAGTTTGTTACTTAAGGGCAAGGAGTATTGTAGGTGGCAGGCCCGGATTGGACGGTCTGGCACTTCTGGCAGATGCCAGAAGGGCCGGGCAGTCTGGGGCCGCGGTCAAGCCAAGCAAAAAAAAAAAACACCCAGCCGGGCCACCGCCCAACGGACCTTTAAGAGAAATTTGCCGGCCCGGTCCATTCACGACATTGTCATTGGGGGGTTGAAGTGATAGTGACACTTTGGTGGAGGGGAGGTAGAGACTTTGTTCCCCCCGGCCCCCGCTCAAGTGGTTTGCTCCGTACGTTTGACGTAAACCACTTAAAAAAAAGCCGGGCGGGAATACGTCAATAGAATGCAAGCAGGTGGATTCTACTGGCAGGAGAGAATGGAGAGAAAACAAAACAAAAAAGTAAAGGCTGATGCGGAGAAAGTACGAGCTAAAAAAAACGAAAATGTCTGGAGGCTGATGCGGGGAAATGTTTAAAAATAACAAAGATGTTTGCCCAGCAGCAGTCTGCTGAAAATAGTGTTAATGTCGGTCCATAGTTCTGCTGTCAGTGCAAGCACTAGTAGCACCGCTGCTACAGAAGATGTGACTCAAGTTGCATGTGAGCGAAGCTTTTCCACATTAAAATTAATCAAAAACCGTCTGAGGAGCACAGCATCACAGAAACACCTCGAGAGTCGAGGCCTTTATGCTGATGGCAATTGAAAAAGAGACTCTTGTGTCTTTGGACAAGGACTGCATCGTCGACCGAAAGCGCACTGATGCGACAGCTGCTCATTCAATAAGGTAGAACATAGCCTACAGTTTATTAATCTATTCTATTCTATTGTGCTTTGGTCAATTAATTGGGCAGCTGCTGCTGTGCGCTGCTGCTGTGCGTCTTTACGCAGTGCAAGGTTGGTGTGTGCGTTACAGTTCTCGTGTTTTTGGCCGCTGTGCCCTGCTCTTTGTCTCAGGGTGAATTTGGTTGTAATAGACTAAAGAGTTTAACTATTTGGTGTGGCCTTATTTGATGATGCTGCAGCTTGATGTGAGTTATGATGCCTGCAGCCAGTGTTGTCAGGTCGGCTTATTATAAGTTTTCCCCAAGATTTTATTTGAAAATAGCAGATATAATAGCTCACAACGAGTCGCATCGTGATTCGTGACGCGTTGTGAGCTTGTAGCTCTGCTATTTTCAAATAGCCGATGTATACAGTAGGTTTAAAGGGCTCATGTGGCCCATAGTCGCTTCTTTTGGGCTTGTTTTCCTAGACCTGGTTGTTTGTTTCTCTCATAGAACCTGGCAACACTGCCCGCAGCAGGCAGTTGTTGGTGGCTGGTTTTGCGTGTTTCTCTGTGGAGTGTGAAGCTGTATATTAAGTGGAACAAATAATCGTATGCATATAGGCAATGTGTAGATCATTTGATAGACAAGTGAGCGCTATGATATTAAACTTGGACTGTGACTAGATCTCCGTAAAATGGAGCTACTGACGACGTGACCTATAAATGGAGTAATAGTAAAGAATAGGTTCCTATGTATATTCGTGAAATATGAACATCTACAATGGTTCAATAATAATTAGCATGGATTATTACAAAAGAAAAACATCTACCATTTTAAATTGGTCTAGTAACTAATTAGGATAGGCTAGCTAAAACGTTTGACAAGTAATAATCTATATACAACTAACACAATTATATTTTTCGTTTTGTTTTATATATATTTAGAACACACTATTATTACTGTTGCAATGTTATTTAAACAGTAAACCTATATGGCCTAAAATAAAATATAAAGTAGAACAAATAAAGTAAAATCAGGCAAAAATAAGAATTAAATAACATAACCCTAACCTAACCCTAACCCTAAAACCGAAATAAAGTCACCAGAAACCGAAAAGAAACTAACAAAATCCACCAATTAACCACATTTTTTCGCGCGCGTGCAGGGTTTCGGCGCCCGCGCGCGGCCGACCCCCGCTATGGGCCGGTGAAGATCACAAATGCCAGGGCCGATTTTCTGTGCCAGTCCGTGCCTGGTAGGTGGTACAAATTAAGCCCAAGTGAGTTCTGGCTCAAATGTTTTAGTCTGAGGTGAGGTGAAGTGAGGAGAAGATGTTAACAAACTGCAAACTGGAGGGAGCTTCATACCCTGATGTCCTGTGGTCATGTTTCTCTGCCATGCTTCTCCAGAACATGATGCCTTTCGCCTCTTTTCATCTTCTGTTAAAAAGTGTTAAAAATTGAATCTGAATCCAATGCTGCCTGCGGTGACTGAATAAGTTGAGAAATACATGTATATGCTGTACATGTTTTTTTTTTTAAATAAGAGCAGGACCTGGCCTGAACAGACCCAAATGTCTGAAAATCTGGCTAAAATGTTTTAACCTGACCCGCTAGCACTGGGCATTCAAGGCTTTAGCCCAAATGCTTTCTGACTACTGTAGCTCTGATCTATTTTGACAGACGAAACACCCTCAGCACTTGCTGCTGCGATGTGCCCCCCTGTGTGGAGAGTGTGCTAACTGTGCTTGCACTTGATCAACTTAAATAAACTGAACATACTGTAACCTCAAAGTCAAACCAACATTTTCTGTGGAGGGAGTGTGCGTGACTGCGTAGCACATGCATAAGGTCAGCTTAAAGTGGTTTGAACTTTGACCATTTTTGTTGTGCATCCACAGTTTATAGAACTTCCACGCTATGTGTATATACGGACACATTACATCTACTTGACTAGCACTGACTGGGGAGATGCATCTCCTGCAGCTAAGCCGCATTACCATGATACTGCTCTGTAATTCAGGTACGTTTGGTCTCTGCTTCCATCTTTTCTCTTCTGCCCTTGGTCTTATTGTCTCCGCCAGGCCGAAAGGCATGGCGAGAGTATGTTTTACCCCCTGTCCGTCCTGTCCGTGTGTGAGCAGCTAATCTCCGGCACCGTTGGCCCGGTCGTTGGCAAACTGTGCACACACACTCCCTGGATGCCAATTCAGAACCTCTGCCCCAAATCACATGGGCCTGTCATAGTGCCACCAGGAGGCCGATTTGTGCAAAACCCATTTTTTTCCATTACTCCTACAGATTTTATCCAAACGTCATGCAAATCGGTACACAGTATCTCTATAGTCATGTGATCAACACGGATCTTTCCGATTTCCCATATTCCATCCTCATTGGCTAAGGTTGGCTTCGAAAGTTTGCAGGATTAGTCCGTTTTGAACAAAATGCCTCAAATCATGAACGCAGCTTGCGATTTCCGTGAAATTTCACACGCACATTCCCACTAGGCCCAGGAAGAAATGCCACCCTTTTCACATTGGCCTGTTATAGCGCCACCAGCAGGTTTAATTTAGCAAAACACATTTTTGGAACAAAATGCCTCAAATCATGAACGCAGTGTCCGATTGCCGTGAAAGGCCTAAGAAGAAACGGCCACCCTTTTCACATTGGCCTATTATAGCGCCACCAGGAGGCCACGATAACGTACCTGACCTGGCGGAGACCTGTGCTCCGAGGAGCACTTTTTCTAGTTGTGGGATTGCATTCTTTTCCCTGGTTTTTTTAACACCACACTTCACACATTCATCTCTGATGGGTTTTCATGCTTTACAGCCTGGTTTAGAAAAGAGTCACATGGTGCCTTTCCACTAGCCATTTCTGTCAAATAAGATGGCCTTCAAGTCAAATGAACTGTGACCCATGTATAAAAAGACAGACACTTACTTCTTTATCTAACTAGCCTGGTGATGAGGGCTAAACAACACGTACAAATGACTTACTCTTCATGTTTCTTCCCTTCACTATTACCTTGTGGCATTTGACTGGCCTCTCTTTACTCTCTCTGCCAGTACACACCGTTGACTCTTGTGTGTTTGCGTGTGTGTGTGTGTGTGTGCGTGTGTGTGCTAAGATAGCTCTCATTACTAAATTATGTCTGTATGTTTTTTGTGAGTTATTGTAGTTCGCCATTACTTTAAATAAATAAAATCATCACTAAAACAGTTGATGTGACCCCCCTTGTAGTCAGATAACATGTTTGATAACATATCGCCACTCTTATAAAGTCCTCCTCTGAAGATGGTTTCCTCTGGTTAACACATTGGGTGCCAGAGGTTTATTAAAATATTATACGTTGAGTGCCTGCATTTCTTCCATCCACTTGCGTTATACGTTTCGTGCTGTAGAAGCCCCGACGCGGAAGTGCATGTAAACAAAGCGTGCGTGCGAGACGGCGGAGGGTCCCGACTAACGCCTGGAACAATAATATTTCTAACGCGATCCTCCATTGCAGCGTGATCGCCGATCGAAAACGTCTCGTTTCCACCACGTTAAAAAGAAATGGAGATATTAAGCTTTTAGTCAAGGAGATAACATTGAAAACGCCGACCGGAAGGATTTTTGACATGGAGCCAGATCCAGCCTCTTCTTCTCAGAAACTCCTTGGGTGATGTCAAAGTTTCGTTTTAGCGCCCCACGTGGCCCACATGTATAAAAATAGAATTGGGTCAAAAACGGTCCGGACCGTTTTCGGCACTTCTCGTTTGGATCCTCAAAAACGGTCCGGACCGTTTTTGGCATTCAATGTGTTAAAAAAGGCAATGCTGTCTTTTATCAGATACTGTCAGAGACCTGATAAGACAAAAGTGTATCAATGTGAGGAAGAGAGAGAGAGAGAGAGAGAGAGAGAGAGCAGTAGGCTTCGGGAAGTCATCCACACGCTCTTCTCCTCCTCAGTGACTGCTATACATCGCTGCCATCTCTATCTCGGCAGCCTCGGGACTGAGCCGAGCCTGGACCATTAGTGATGCAGTATCACAGACTGCCCAGCGCTAACATTCTAGGTACTAAATGCTAATGCATGCTGGTTTAGTACACTAGATTAATCCATCAAGACCGGGAACGCATCTGTGTCATTTTAAGAATTATTTGGCTATTAAAAAAACAGCAGATATAAAAGCTCATAGCGTGCAATTATTTGAATATGAATATGAACATTTTTAACTTGAATCTTTGCTTCTGCAGGGGATTCTACAAATGTCTACTAAATCCTGACAAAAAGCGGCACAGCACTATGAGCTTGTATATCTGCTATTTTTGAATAGCCAAAGAAATCCAAAATGACACAGATGCGTTCCCGGATTGAATGGGTTAATTACTAAAAGCCGGTCAAGGTAGAGCCAATGCAAAAACACAAAAGAAAAACCAATCACTGTACACCAGTGACAGCTGGTATTAGAAAGTAGTCAGGCAATGTATAAACAGACAGGTTAGATAGATTGATAGATAGACTGACTTAGCGAGATACTGTAGGCATGGGACCAGTCAACGAGCATATAGCGACATAATAGTGTCCATTCAATTAAATGTAATGGGGCAGAATGTGAAACTGTCACATCACATAAAAAGCAACAGAACAGTGCTACATTGCAAGTTCACTGATAAATGAAAGGGCCCATTGCACTTAACAACTGTTTATGGGACAGCATAATTAGTTAGGCTTAAATACTTTGTAATGTCCCAGGGGACATGAAGCAGTGTGTCATTTAAGCCATGAGCAAGAGCCAACAAAAGTTATACAGTACGTTATCTGGGACTAGCGTCAACAGTATTGTTAAGCCTGAGGTGCTGCAGTGGACTGGCAAGGCTAAAGGGAGATACTGTTCAACAAGCCACCCATTGATACTGTTACTGTTTCACAACACTATTTACAATCCCTGATGCTTTAATTTTACATAAACAAAGCAGAAACTCCGCTGTCACTGCCACCCGTCTGGTAGCGCACCAGACCCCACCGGTTTCCGAACGTGGGTGGTGGGCCTAGGTGGGAGATGATATATGCCCGCGTCACCTCTTCAGGCTAAGGCACTCGCTGTCGAGCCGGCCTGGCTCCAGAGGAGGGCCCCGGGCTTCCTCCGGGCCGGGTCGCATCTCTTCTTTTTCGAAAGTCCATTGGGTGTTGATGAACCGTTCTTTGTCTGTGAGCGCAGGATGGAGCGGGAGATCAGCCGGAGAATCGGAGCAGCAGGAGCGGTCGAGCAGTTGATGCACCACACTGTTCACTGACGAAAAGAGAGCTGAGCCAAAAGGCAAAGCGTTCAATATACAGAGCAATCTTCGTTCCTACTCTCACCTATGGTCATGAAGTGTAGGTCAAGACCAAAATAATAAGATCGCGGATACATGCAGCCGAAATGAGTTTTCTCAGATGAGTGGCTGGCCTCTCCCTTAGAGATAGGGTGAGAAGATCGGTCTTCCGCGAGGGACTCGGAGTAGAGCCGCTGCTCCTTCACTTGGAAAGGAGCCAGCTGGTGTGGTTTGGCATCTAGTACGGATGCCTCCAAAGCATCTTCCAAGGGAGGTCATTGGTGCATGTCCCACTGGGAGGAGACCCCCCTGACAGACCAAGGACCAGATGGGGGGATTATATCTCCACACTGCCCTTGGAACGAAGTGGATAATGTTGCTCAGGAAAGGGAAGTTTGGAGCTCTCTGCTAGAACTGCTGCCCCCGCGAATCTTTCTTTAGTCTTTCTCTTTAGCCTAGTCTCTGATCATAGCTACCGAATCACTTCTAAACATGTGCAGTATCGAAGATCTTCCATTTGCTAATTTCAACAATGTGAATAGAATTCCATTGCAGAGTAGGAGTCAACAATGCTTCCAAATACCTGAATGTGAACTGAAGTTCACAATCATCTGTTTACAATCTGGATTCTTTAGTATAAGCAGCCTGCCATAGTTCACTGTGTCATTCAGGTTCCCCATTGCAACAGAACAATGTTTAAGATCCTAATTATCTGGAAACCAGTTTTTTGTATGCCGGGTTTTACTAAGACTGTAAAATCAGGCAAAAAAAACTATTGGACTTTTACATGCGCATTATCTCATTTTCCCACATACTTTGTGGTTCTTGCGAAAAGTCCAAGGGGAAAGGGTGCTTTTTATACGAGCTGAGGGGGTCAATGACAACAAGGTGCAGAATGGCCTCATTACCTGATATGGCGCAAAGCCACACACGCACACAAATAGATTCCAATTAGGCTGTCGGCCCGTGGGGCAGGGAGAGCTCGGAGGTCGGAGGTCCCCATGTAAAGGGTCGACCCTTTTTAATTAAACAATCCCACTGCGGCTCCCATTTTAGTAGAGCCTCACACGCTCTCTCTCATACAGTCTTTCTCTGTGACAAACACACACTCTAAAGCGCTATTTCTCTGTATCACCCTTTTCTCTTTCACATTTTAGTTTTTTGCTCAGTCTCTCTTACAGTCTCTGCTTCTACTCGGGTAACATTATCATCTTTCACTCTCTCACTCTGTTTCTCTCTCATTCCCGTCTCTCTTTGGCAGTCTTTGCCAGGACCGTGCTCTCCCTGTCACACAGTAGAATTCCTCATAGAGTGGACCCGTTGGTTCAGAGTAAGACACTTTTCAACCTGATGTCCCTATTTTAGGCATGTCTTTTAGGCGAAAAAAGGAAACGAAAAGAAAGTTTATAAATGGGCTATATTTTCTTTTACTATTCCTTGTAAAACAAAGTACATAGTATAGGTTAATTTAACTGGGCATTCTCTCTCTCTCTCTCTCTCTCTCTCTCTCTCTCTCTCTCTCTCTCTCTCTCTCTCTCTCTCTCTCTCTCTCTCTCTCTCTCTCTCTCTCTCTCTCTCTCTCTCTCTCTCTCTCTCTCTCTCTCTCTCTCTCTCTCTCTCTCTCTCTCTCTCTCTCTCTCTCTCTCTC
Source organism: Gymnoscopelus braueri (assembly GCF_963280865.1). Classification (NCBI taxonomy): domain Eukaryota; kingdom Metazoa; phylum Chordata; class Actinopteri; order Myctophiformes; family Myctophidae; genus Gymnoscopelus; species Gymnoscopelus braueri. The sequence goes on from NC_137606.1 coordinate 13,885,377, forward strand.
TCTCTCTCTCTCTCTCTCTCTCTCTCTCTCTCTCTCTCTGAAGTAGATGGGAGGTGATGGCAGGGAATGTCAGCACCCCACCGACCTGTGAAAACAAGACCAGCGGAAAAAGTGAGAGTCACAGGCTAAGGATGATAATCTACTGCAGGCTGACAGACAAGCGGCAACACAGTGAATGAGGAAAAAAAACAATTCCGACGCGGAATTCAGAACATAGGGGTGACATTGGGACACCGTGAGCACAGGGTGACTGAAGTGGTCGGCTTGTCAGGGAGCTATTGTTTACTTAACACCGGCAGACTGTGTGTGTGTGTGTGTGTGTGTGTGTGTGTGTGTGTGTGTGTGTGTGTGTGTGTGTGTGTGTGTGTGTGTGTGTGTGTGTGTGTGTGTGTGTGTGTGTACTCAAGTAGTAGAGTAGTAGTAGAAATATTCTGTTACAACTACAAGTTTTGTAATAATATTAAAAATCTACAAAGTAACTAGTAACTAAAGTTTTCAAATAATTGTATTGGAGTAAAAGTACAGTATTTGCCTCTGAGATGTAGTGGAGTAAAAGTAAAAGTACTGGAAAAGTACAAATACCTCAAAATTGTACATAAGTACAGTACTTTAGTACATGTACTTTGTTACTTTCCACCACTGTGTGTGTGTGTGTGTGTGTGTGTGTGTGTGTGTGTGTGTGTGTGTGTGTGTGTGTGTGTGTGTGTGTGTGTGTGTGTGTGTGTGTGTGTGTGTGTGTGTGTGTGTGCGTCCTATTACAAGTATTTTTCTCCTCACCTGATCTCCCCAACTCAGACATTCAGAAAACCTCTCTTGATGCTCCTATATCTGGGATAGGTACTTAAAGCTATTAAGGGGTTACCATCTGGGAAGGCACCGGAACCAGATGGGCTCAGTAGTGAGTTCTATAAGGAGTTCTGTTGAATATGTTTAAATATTCCTTTGATGTCTCTGAGAGAAGCAAACAACCTGAGGACTTTGACTCATAGAGGCTCAACTCCTTGTTAAAACATTTCACTAAAAGACTTGCAACATGATTGGAAGGCTTGCTCCCTCTAAGCTAAGGAGGCCCCAACTCGTTTTATTGAAGGCTGGAATGCAATTCATGTAACAACATTGCACGGTCTACCGAGTCTACAATCCAGTATTTCCAACAGCAGTCAAGGGAGGGTTTAGTTAGTTCTCGGGATGCTGAGAAGGCATTTTAACATACAGTACTGAATGGCCTTATCTGTTCCATACACATACACTGCATAAATTTGGTTTAGCTGAAAAATATATTAGATGGATTAAGTTACTCTATAATAACCACGTCTCTGCATTTTACTTACATTAATAATGGGTTGTGTTCTCCCAATTTCTATATAGTATGGAGAGAAACAACTTAGACAGGGATGCCCGCTTTCAAGTTCATTGTTTGCGCTAACCATTGAATCGCTCACTGAGGCAGTTAGGACAAGTGCTAGCATATACTAGACAGCATAAGATAACGCTTTTTACTAATAATGTCTTGGTCTTTGTAACCTAGCCTGAGGTATCCAATCCTACTGGACCACCTGTGTTCTGAAATAATCTGTATTGTTCAATAAAGTGTTTTAATCCCACCTGCGCCTGAATTTCACTGTATTTGTAAATGAGAGCAGTGGCACTGTTGCAGCAATTGAAAGCCCAACAAAGATATACAGTAAACCTTAGACACAGATTGGATTAAAAAACTTTTTTATTGAAAAAATGAAAAAAAAAAAGTTAAGCACTTTATATTAAATGTATATTTAATTTGTACATATTTGGAGAAGTAGGAGTGTCCAGTGGATATTGGAGGTGGTCACAAAACACAAATATCAGTCTCGTCCGAGACTAGAAATACAAATACATGTACAGAAGTACACATTTCTACTCTATTTGAATGCATTGGCCTGGGATTTACATAGATGGAAAACCCTTCCAAAGTATTGCTTCGCGTCACAATTTTAAAAATGAACATTCTACAGAGGCTGCTATACCCAATTCAAATTATTCCAGTTATTTCCCCACATAAAGTCAAACAATAAGAAATGGCTTTAGTGCTAGAGACAAAGCACGTCTCGAAAGAGCTACATTATGTCTCTCATCCTCAGAGGTTGGTCTTGATCTTCCTGACATCTGAAACAACTTAGTGTTCACCTCCACGGTATAGCTTACTGGGTGCATAAGCCTATATCCACCTTGCTTGCTACAGAATGTGTGTGTGTGTGTGTGTGTGTGTGTGTGTGTGTGTGTGTGTGTGTGTGTGTGTGTGTGTGTGTGTGTGTGTGTGTGTGTGTGTGTGTGTGTGTGTGTGTGTTTGCCTGTGCATGTACGTGCGAGACCACACGGAGAATCATCAAGGATATTAGCATGCGCACAACTCACTGTTCTTCCATCTCCCCCATGCACCGCCACTAAAAAAAGACACAAAGCGACACAAACGGACACCCATGCTGATTGGTTTGCTGTAGGTGTCTCACTACACTTGAATGCAGGTGGCATTTGAAGGAGTGTGAGACGCACGGAGGAGGAGAGGCTGGCTCGATGCCGGTAAAAGCGAAAAGGTCAGCAAACCTGTGGCGGGAATGGGATGACTCACCCTCTCACTCCTGTCGGCACAGTAAAATCCTCAGCATTTAACACTTTAACCCTGGTATGCCTATTTTGACATGTTGGTGTTGGGAATAAATATTTAGATTCCACCCCCCCTTTTTTCCCAAATAAATACTATAGGGCTTAAAGGAGTAGTTCACCCGAAAATGTACTAATTTTCTATCAATTACTCACTCCATAAAGCCTTGAATTCATGGAGATGTTTGGAGGTTTTGTTGCATTCCTGAGCCAATAATTTGATGACCGGCGGAGTCTCAGATCCTACTGAGTCTCCTACTGACCGATGACCTGGTCATCAAATTATTGGCTCAGGAATACGACAAAACAAACAAAATATCCATGAATTCAAGGCTTCATGTGGTGTGTAATTGATAGAAAATAAAAAAATAATGGGTGAACTACTCCTTTAACACAACGAGTGCCAGCGTTTTATTAAAACAGATTACTTTGAGTGCCAGAGATCTCATCGTTTGTAACGCTGTGCTGTTTATAGCTGTGGACTCCACTGCGAGCACCCACACGCAAACAATGGATGCGTGTACGACGATCGATGGTCCTGGCTAACGCCTGGAAGAATAACATCTCTCACGCGAGTCGCCATTACGGAGTAATAGCCCATCGAAAATGACTCGTTTTCCCCACTGTAAAAAGTTAAGGAGATACAGAACGGGAGCGGACGGGGAGCCATGTTTTTTGGCACGGTGATCCATCTGTCCCTTCCTTCTCCGAGTCACCGTGGGTGATTCCAGAGCTGCGCTGGCCCCCCCCTTGTGGAAAAAAACAAAAAGACTGATAACACGGTTTTTACCGCTAAGCGCTACTCTCTGAAAACGATAATGTGGGTGAACGTTTCGACTCGCAGAGTAGAATGAACACAATGGTTTTACAATGTACTTGTGTGGTTGTGGTCACTCCGGGAGTGAGCGATAATGTGCGGGAAATTAATGTGTGTGTTCACTGAAAGCCACAACTGCCAAGAGACAAAGAGTGTGCTTTGGATAGCACACACTAGCTGCAGATGATCTCTCAAGCGAACATGGTTGTGCCGCTATATAACTTGACGAAAGAAGCTCAAGGTTTCATTCAAAATCCCCAGAAAGAAAAAACTAACTAAATGCAGTGTGTTCTCTCACATTGGGGAGTAAAAAAAGAGACTAACTGGGGGGGGGGGGGGGGGTCTGGGGGGGTCCAATCTGACTTGGGGGGGTCCAATCTGAAGCTAGGGGGAGACTAATAATAAATACTTATTTAATAGAATCTGAACCCACTTTTGAAATCATGCACTCATAAACACGATGTATTTTAAAGGATTTATTTGCTCCACCCCCCCCATGTAAATCCCAAAATGGTTTGGTCCGCAGCACCGCCTTCCTCCTCACTGCACGGTGAAAACACACTCGCTCCCAAAACACACTCGCCCCTGACCGAGGCCGCCGGATATAGCCGGGGCAAGTGTGTTTTGGGACGAGCGTTCTTGTATTCTATCCCGGCCACACAGCAACATCCAACATGTGATTTTTCACCGGCTTGTTTACAAGTCGAATTTGGGGAAAGAGCTCAACAACATAATGAGAGGATACAAGAGCTATCTGTGCTAGCAGAAGTGTGCAGATTTAAGCAAGTATTTTAAAACAGTGAAAGCTACCGAGGAAAAAGAAACAGAAAGTGATAGACCCCCGCCGACTCAAACTAACGACTAGGGGTGGGACGATATATCGATATATCGCGATACTTTCTCCCTTTTTTTTTTTTTTTTTAAGTTTGTGATACGTTGTTTTTCCTACTCTGTATTTGTGTAATGATGATTTTGAACTGTTTGGTGCTATTTTATGTGTTTATGAATTGAATACAAGGACTATCGTGATATTTCGTTGGTGAATTTTCATGCAATATATCGATATTTTCAGATATCGTGATATATCGTTGGTGAAATTTCTTGCAATATATATCGAATATCGTGATATCGCAATATATCCAACATCGTCGAATATCGTGATATATATTGTTATCGTGGGCCTAATATCGTGATATATATCGTATCGTGAGGTACCCATATCGTCCCACCCCTACTAACGACCACAGGAGTTTATCATCAAATCCAAAGATTCGTAGCGTATAATCATAAACAAACAACCTCCTGGTGCTTCCAAGTTGGGGGGTAGTTTGACCAAAACCGAAGGTATTGAAGAGGAGGACATGGAGAATGTTACGGTCATCAGAGATCAAAGGATTTAGCAGCTGCCATTCTGATAATGTTAGGAGAATGGACCTGGAGTGGACCAGGCAACAGTGACACTACGATCAGGTAGGGTCCAACCAAGTGTTTCCAAATGGACTGCAGTCTGCACAGAACCCTATCCATCAGATCCAAGTAGACCAAAAGACCATGTATTATGAAAGTACATAATGAAGTTGACCAAAGTTTCTCAGGTGCATTATATTTGTTATTAGTGTCTGTCTATCCTCTGAAACAAACCAACTCCAAGTGCAGCTGCCTGGTGATGAGTATACTAAGTTAATATAAAGCAAACTTCATGTTCTGAACAAAACTCACAAGTCTCTGTGCCAAACCTTCTATTCGTTATACTTTGCAGTAGCTATTGATAATCGTAGATGGTTGATGCTCAATTCCTCTGCTCTGCTCATTATTTGAAACAGCCAGTGGTGGGTAAAATAAAGTTTTACTCCTACTTGGCTGTGCCTCGGCCTGTGTTTTGCCTTGAGGAGATCAGGGCTACTCATCCCCAAGTAATTTAGAATAATAAAAATAAATGTTAAAATAATATTTTTTTTATATTAAATCAGTAAAATCAGGCAAAAATACAAATTAAATAACATAAACCTAACCTAACCCTAAAACCGAAATAAAGTAACCAAAATCCGCAAAGCGCGCGGCCGCCCAGCCTCATCTCAGATTTACGCGCCTGCTGAATATCAGCCTGAAGCTGCGTGGAGCTAGAACTTTCTCTGTCTTTTGATCAGACACACATACATGTGTCATTTGGGGTCACATTCAATTCTTTAATGCAGGTGGTGACAGAGTGGTTTAAGTGGTAATTGTTTTGCCACCCCAGTTCTTTTTCTGAAATAACGCCTCTGAACACACACACACACACGTCATTTGGGGTCACATTCAATTCTTTAATGCATATTTTCTCCACCCTCATTAGCCACTTTCAAGTGGTGATAGAGTGGTTTAAGTGGTAATTGTTTAGCCACCCCAGTTCTTTTTCTGAAATAACGCCTCTGAACGCACACGTACACACACACACACACACACACACACACACACACACACACACACACACACACACACACACACACACACACACACACACACACACACACACACACACACACACACACACACACACACACACACACACACACACACACACACACACACACACACACACACACACACACACGGGGTGAGCTGAGGTAGCGTTATATCAACATCAGCTCTTCACACTGTCTCCCCATAGCTATAGAGCTGTTGTGCATCTTTGTAAGCCCATAGGGCGATGACGTAATAACTCGTCTTTCTCACATACACACATGTTTGTCTGCACAAATGCACGTGTGGGGGGCTGGGGAAAAGCTGTGCTAAAGAAAAGGATGTTAAGATGCAAAAGATGTTCAATGGCTTTGTATGTTTGAACGTCTATACATGCTTTGAAGTGTGCCACAAAAAAAAAGGAATTCCTACAACAAAACTCAAACTCACAGAAATATTAAGAGAATAATCTGATTCATGTAATTGCTATATAATTTCACATTATATTTTAACAGGCAATTGCATGTTTGATGACTAGCTTAACTGAAATGAGTCAAAATTGGCAAATTTAATTTCAACCTAATAATTGTGTCCAAATGTTGACTGAAATGTGATCAACTGATTTGAATTGTCACTTTTAGGAAGGAAGGAATTTGTCACTCATGTTTGAATGACTTTGGACAAAATGATAACAAACATAAAACAAAGTGACCTCTAAAAATGAAGCATCTAATGCCAAAATGGTTTATATTTATTCTCTCTCTCTCTCTCTCTCTCTTATCTTTGGACTCCATGGTAAGTGTGTGTGTGTGTGTGTGTGTGTGTGTGTGTGTGTGTGTGTGTGTGTGTGTGTGTGTGCGCTACGTGTGTGCGATAAAATGTAATCTAATTTACAAGTACATATTGATGTGGGGGTAAAGCTTGGGTAAATAAATATGACCTTTGGGACCCCCCAGTTCTGTGAGTCAGCTAAGGATTTTACAGCTGTCAATCAAAGTGCTAGCACCCATGCTGAGGTGCCAGTTAACACCATCTGATCTCCAATCTGGTAGGTCACGCTCTCTACATAGGCATGCTAAGGGACACCCACACACACACACAGACAGACAGACAGACAGACAGACAGACAGACAGACAGACAGACAGACAGACAGACAGACAGACAGACAGACAGACAGACAGACACAGACACACACAGACACACACACACACACACACACACACACACACACACACACACACACACACACACACACACACACACACACACACACACACACACACACACACACACACACACGAGACACAGTAATCCAAGATATAAACCATTGCCAGGGTTGAAATTATTAACTATATTATCAAGGCCTTTGCATCTCTTATCCTCTGTGCCTATATGCACAGAGAAAGGATGTGCAACATAATGAGTGCCATGAGTGCACAGAATTATATGTGGCTTTAATTTCAAGCCCTGCAATCTTCCCCTTGTAATGGATATGTTAGAATGCCAACCTGTGTATATATATTGTGTACTGGTGGTTATCTCATTGAAGCAAGGTTTCACATAAATGTGCTAATTCCAACTCAGCTACAGCTGTCAATCTAACAGCTGACCTGTTTCCCCCAGTGCTACTCTCACTGTGTCAGCTATGTGTATTTGTGTAACTGTGTATGTGTCTCTCTTATCTTTAGTACATACCTTATATGAACATTTAGAAGAGCATCTTTGGTACAATGTGGACTATAAAGAACTGTGTTAGATGAGGTTCAGGAGGCTTGTGCCCCGAGGGGCGGGAGGAGCAGGGCTGGAGCCCTGCTTCTCATGATCTGTATGCTGTTTGCTCTGCTGAAATCTTCCTAATAAATGATCTAAAAACTTCACCTGAATGGATTATTATTATTATTAATATTTCTATAATACCCTCAAAGAAACACAAGTGGTGGTTGATTGGTTTCTGTGCCCATTGCCAAGGAGCTGGTTAATGGCAGACAGTGACACGATTTTAGTTTGCTACTGACAGCAACTGACATTGCTACATTTCAATGTTCAGTACTTTTACTTCTACTCCACTACATCTCAGAGACCAATATTGCACTTTTACTCCAATACAAGTATTTGAACACTTTAGTTACTTTGTAGATTTTGATCATTATAACAAAACATACATTAACCAATTCAGCCCTACAGTATATACATTTCGGCCATTTGAAAATAGCCGATCTACAAGCTCATAATGCGTTCCATTGTGAGCATGTAGATCTGCTATTTTCAAATGATTTTTATACATGTTGAAAACTTGTGAAATGGGACTTTCTGCATAATGAGTACATTTTGATACCAATACTTTTGTACTTTTACTCAAGTAAATTTTGAACTTGGACTTTTACTTGCAACAGAGTATTTCTACATTGCAGTATTGATACATTTACTTAAGTAAAACATGTGAATACAATTTTCCACCACTGCATTCAGGTAACATGATCATAAACTGGTACAGCAACACTTGTAAACATTCATAAACAGGTAATACATAGCAATAAACGGGTAATACTCGTAACATATTCATACTGTGAATAGGAGTGCAGTGCAGGTTTGTCAGTAAGGCTCCTATGCATGCTTATGTGTCTTGCTGTGACGTTCGTGCCACCTCACTGTTTAGATTTATTTGAGGTGGATAAGCATTTGCTCTGGCCAGCTGTTTAAAAGGATGCTGTTTGGATTTGATGAAGGCATGGCTTCCCATGTTTCATACTGATTTAGCAGGAGGAGATGAAAGCTCTGGTAGCCCCCCTGTAAAGCTGTGATGAGGCCCTGCTCCAGTAATCAGTCACATCTTACACCCAAGGGGGGGGGAGAGAGAGAGAGAGAGAGAGAGAGAGAGAAAGTGTGTGTGTCTGTGTGTGTGTGTGTGTGTGTCTGTGTCTGTGTCTGTGTCTGAGTGTGAGTGTGAGTGTGAGTGTGAGTGTGAGTGTGAGTGTGTGTGTGTGTGTGTGCGTGCACGTGCGTGAGTGCGTGTGTGCGTGCGTGTGTGCAGATACAGCAGATACTTGAGCAAAATGAGCATAATAATTGAACAAAATAAACCCTTCTGACCCATCTGGCCTTAATGCCCTCGCTGAATTTCCACCAGTTCCCTCCCTCGATGAACCTCCCGAGTTCACTGTGGTCCTCTCTGCAGTCATTCAGTGCCAGCCTTATTTCAAGCTTGTTGATCCCTATGCCAGGATTTTGCTATATTATCTTACCTTTTCAAGTGGTCACAGAGTGTTTGTCTTCAGTGTGATTGATCCCCCGATGGTTGCTAATCACTGAGGTGATTCAGGTGTGGTTTCACAAATGTTGTTCGATGTTTGAAAGTGGCATGTCTCACTCAGAAATAGTGTTTTTCACAGGAAAAATGTGATTTTTTTTCTCCGTTTATTTTTTAACATTGAAGTGGATGGAGCAGCAACTTTTTGAATAGCGTTTTCTCCTAGTTCCTTTAAGATAAAAACATTTAGAAAAAAAAAGTTTAATAAAAAAAAAAAAATAGGTGACGTCAAAAGACGTCATTGGCAATGATGGCACACTGAAAACAGCCGTCAAAAGACGTCATTGGCACTCAATGAGTTAACATCAGACGCCTACAGGCCAAGATTAAGAACCTGGTCAGCAACATCCACTAGCTACAATATGCAGATGATTGTGCTCTCCTGGCCCAGAGCCCACGCTGCCATACAACATGCTCTGGACATCATGTCCTCTGTTTACCGCTCACTAGGACTTGTGATCAACCTCCACAAAACAGAGATCATGACACAAGAGAGATCTCCACCCTCCGTGTTCAACATTAGCGGCACACCCCTCCAGGTTGTCCAGCAGTTCAGCTACCTCGGCAGCATACTGACACCCTCCTGCCAAATTGACAATGACGTATCAACCAGGCCTCCTATGCCTTTGGCAGACTGCGCTCTCGTGTGTTTGAAAACAACCACCAAAGAACACCAACGAAAGTCGCAGTCTTACAGGGCAGTGTGCGTGTCTACACTGCTATATGGGTCAGAAGCCTGGACTGTCTATCGGCGTCACATCAGACACCTTGATGCATTTAACATCAGAAGCCTCCAACGCATCCTTGGCAGCACCTGGCAGGACCGTGTCCCACACACTGACATTCTCCAACGCACTGACTCCATCAGCATCGAGGCAACCTTAGCAAAGAGGCAACTCCGATGGGTCGGCCACGTCATCCGGATGTCTGGCTGCCGTTTGCCCCGTCAGGTGCTTTATGGACAGATCTCGTCAGCCAGTAGGAAGCCCGGTGGTCCAAAGCTACGGTATAAAGACCAGCTGAAATAGACTCTAAAGAGGTGCAACATCAAGCCCAAACGACCTGGAGTCAGCTGCAGCTAATCGGCCACTCTGGTGTTCTTTATGCCACAAAGGGGTCACACACCTTGAGGAGAAACGCACCCAGCAAAGGATGGTGCGGCGCCAGCAAAGACACCACCATGCTGATCTAGTACCATCTCAGCCTCCTGATCCAGGCCTCGCATGTCCTAACTGTGGCATGATATGTGGTTCCAGAATCGGGCTTCAAAGTCATCTGTGGCATCTCCGCCAGCAGAGATAACCCCTGACAAACCCATCACAGCACAAGGAAGCTACGTCATCTTCGACTACGATGGACTGCCAAGGAGGTGTGTGTGTGTGTGTGTGTGTGTGTGTGTGTGTGTGTGTGTGTGTGTGTGTGTGTGTGTGTGTGTGTGTGTGTGTGTGTGTGACAATGGTCTGTCTTAAAGGCACTTTGTAACTGGCTGTGTTCCTATTGTCTGACTGCACTGGCAATGTTTGTCCTTTGTACAAGGCATTCTTTTACTTCTGTTTATGTGAACATAAATAAAGATTTCAAATGTGTGCATAGCGTGAAAGCATATGTACAATATTGTGTACAAGACAGAAGTAGAGAAGCAAACACACACACCGACCCACACAGGGAATAATATAGGGAAATAGATTATAGGTACATACATACTTGTACTAACAAATAACACACCAGTCTCGCACGCACGCACGCACGCGCACGCACGCACACACACACACACACACACACACACACACACACACACACACACACACACACACACACACACACACACACACACACACACACACACACACACACACACACACACACACACACACACACACACACACACACACACACACACACACACACACACACACGTACAGTAGGTGACGGAGTTACTTTTGCACACTTAAACAGCACCATCCATATGCATGGTGACATCATCCACAATCTGCACTCCCTTCAAGGTGTATGCAGCAAATGATGGCCTAGAAAACATGGAGGGAAATCACATACACTTGCAGGCCAAACTGTATGTTCCATCATATGTCATTGTGTAATTATCATCATTACACACAGTCACAACAATGGCAGGAGAGAGAGAGAGAGAGAGAGAGAGAGAGAGAGAGAGAGAGAGAGAGAGAGAGAGAGAGAGCGAGAGAGAGAGAGAGAGAGAGAGCAAGAGAGAGCAAGAGAGCAAGAGAGCGAGAGAGCGAGTAATGCTAGCCTCAGGTGATCTGAGGTAATGGCTGTCTGGAAGAACCAGCGTCATGCACCGAGCATACAGTGCTATTGCTCTACCTAGACAAAGATTCCCATCCGACATGACTGACATGCATATACACAAACACCACTGAACACTGTAAGCCTGGTCACAGTCAATCTAAACATACGTTTTCATTCATTTGTATTCACACACAGTACAAGTAGGTGTAGTGATTCAAACCCTGATTTGACACCCTTCTCCTCCTTATGAATGCCTCCTTTTCTTAATAAAAAAGGAAATAAATAATTGGCTTGGGGAGAGAGGAAACATTCTGTGATTCCATTGAAACTCGCTGTGGCCTTCGAGACAAGCCGTCTCAGGCTTGCTTTAGGCGGCGAGCCTGATGTTGGGTGAGAAGAAAAATAACTGTTCCTCTCTCCTTCAGCTATTCTCCTGACACTCCTCTGCCCCCACTTTTCAACTACAAAGGAGAGACAAAGTACCAAATATATTGGACGGGAGGATTCTCCCATGGGAGCCGGGACGAGGCTTACAGTTTCACCAATGCGTTTAGAAGCTGGGAGGAGGCTGCTGCTGCCATTGAGATGAGAGAATAAAAGAATGTAGCTGCCACTGCCCTCAAACACCATTCCGAGAATAAAGAATGTAGCTGCCACAAGCAAACATACATCCCAAAACTGTTTGCAACAGGAAAGAACCACTACTAATAGACACAGATAATAAACATTTCAATTGACAGGGATTTTTAGGCACAATTACAAGTACCAAAAGTCAAGACAGTGAGTGCATAGTGACACATGTAGTTTGAGAGGTTTGTTTATGTGTGCAGTGATCAGCGAAGGAGCCCTGACTTATTCCTACATAATGCACATGGCTGTAAAAAGTTAGAAAACGAAACATGCTGTTGGGCAGAAACTTAGTATCATCCACATTTCATATTTTTTGTTCATATAAATGAATGTCATATTTTATACTCTATTGTATGACGTGTCAAGCAAAAGTAGTGAAAAAAGTCAATCATGGGTTCCCACAAATTTCCATAACTCTTCCACAATAGTTCACCCCAATTTCCATTGACTTTCATGTTTTCTACAATGTGCTCTAGGAACTCCTAGCCCACATACAGTTTTTACACCTTTCCCCCATCCCAAATCTGTACGTGCGGGTCCATCTGTTTGAGTAGGAGAGCTTTCGTCGAACATCATTGTGTAACCAGCCTGCCTGGACACCTCTCTGACAACAAGCGATTTTACATAAGGTGCGATTCCAAATGTGGAGCTATTCACATTTTGTTTACCCACAGCACATTTGGCCACAATTCTGCTGTTGGGAAACATAGCGCTGAACAGCTGTCCTGTGTTAGCACAGGACTTGCACACATAATGTGGGTCATTGTTTTCAGTGCCCACATCACTTCAGCTGATTTGTGTCATATTACTGAGTAGAAATTAGGCCACACTCATGCAGCCCGTAATGCAGCACTACATTTCGTTAGTAATACAAGCTACATATTTTGTGTAATGTTAGAGACTTTTTTTAAATGAATATAATCATTTCCAAAACATACTCTTAATTTCAAACCCTTTCCACCTTTTTGAAACTTTCCAAAAATGTTTGCCTAAATTGACATGCCCAAAACAGGGATGCCATGTTGAAAGTGGTTAAATTTGCCAGTAGGTTTTATAAATATTTAACCAATGAAAATTATTAACGAGAGCTTGTGACTAAATAATAACTACATTGGATCCATTGATCCATTTTTCTTTGTGTGTGTGCGTGCCATGGGTGTGCCTTGCGTGTCCTGCGTGCGTGCGTGCGTGAGTGAGGTTAGTGTTCAGAGTGCTGGTGGCTCAGGTGCGAGTTGATTCTGCCATGTGTGCACTTTGATGGGATTAAAAGAGACAGACAGCTCCGCAGATCCATGTTGATGGCTGTTGCTGTGTGCCTGAGAGCTCCTGCTCCCTCTACTTGTAACACTCCACTTTAAAAGACTGCACAGAACTCCAGAGGTGCAATCCTTGTGCTTCCTGACAGCTCCACTCTTATTAGAAAGCCTGAGAAGCTGCCTGCTCCCTCCCATGTCCATTGGATCTGACGTTGGTTCTGAAGTCCACTAAATCAGTCAAGAGGGACGTCTATCATATGCCTCCAATAAAAATTGGAATTTTAAACAGCAAGCACTTGGGTGATGCAATAATGATGAAAGTGCCAGGGACAACAATGCATAAAACATCTTACATGTCTAGGCAGCCCTGTTATCATTAAAATATGAGCTACTGTATTTTACTTTTTGCGTGGGCATTCATTTTATAGACTTTAGTCTTGTCAGGAGTAATGCTTTATTGGGGCGGCAGTGGCTCAGGGGTAGAGTGGCCGGGTAGAATGACCCGGAAACCGCAAGGTTCCCAGTTCGATCCCGGGCTGGGGGGCTCCCCCAGAGTTAGTGTTGAAGTGTCCTTGAGCAAGACGCTGCACCCCTAATTGCTCCCGATGAGCAGGTTGGTGCCTTGCATGGTTTCATCCGCCATCGGTGTGTGAATGGGTGAATGTAATGCACAATCTATGTAAAGCGCTTTGGATAAAAGCGCTATATAAATGCACCATTTACCATTTACCATTATCTCCTGCAGGACGAAGGCCAGGGCCAGAGATAATGTTTTCGCCCCTGTTTGCGGGTGTGTCTGTTTGAGTGTCCGGAACTAATCTTGCTGGACCAATCAAACTATGTGTGCATGCTGCCAGTAGGCCAAGGAAGCCACCCTAGATTATTCAAGTTGGCCTCATGGTGGTCCTATAACGGATTAAACTAGGACAGTACGAGATTTGGTAAATTATAGTATAGATATTTAAACAACGATATTTGGACAACGTGTGCCCAATAGATTTGGCACTGACCACCGACCCTCTTATAGACACCTCGCCTCACTCCTGCAAAGCCATGCTGTAAAAATGGTGCGGTAGCACACAAAGAACTTTAAGCACTAGTTACAATACACATATTGATACCAGGGGCTGGATAATACAGTATTGTGAAAATAAACGAGACAGAAACAGTCTTCTTGTTTCTTCTCCATAGATAATTGACACACAAATATTTGAAATGTTATCAATTCATGTGGAAGGAATGAATAAAGAGAGAGTAATTCAGACCATGCCTGGCAAATAGGATATCAAAAACACTCATTCACACTGGGAAAAGCAATTTGCTAAACTGATCTCACAGCAGAATGTTTATCACAAAGAACAAATGAGGACCTGTCTTTAGATTGAGTTCAAAAGATGTCGATTCACGGTTGGTGCTGAATAATGGCTACAAATGGTGGGCCACAGGGTAAAAGAAATCCCTAAAAAAAAGCTGGTCATGCACATCCCGAACCCAAAATTGGGCAGGTGCTGAGCGACGATCAGTACAAGATAAAAGAAAAAAGAAATCAGACTGATGAGTCTGATGAAGAACGTTTAGCTCGAAACGTCACAGTAGCAGTTAATGATAAAGCTGCAATAAACAAAACAATCCCTACTCACAGTGAACATTGCCATAATGTCATGGCGTGACACTCTGCCTTTTCATCCAAGCCTGAGCTCCAACTCAGCTGTTCAAATAGCCCGAAAAACAACAACTTCTGGAGCCCACCCGGTATTTGTTCTCTTAAACAACATGAACCATTAGAGTACGTCCCTATTCTGGACATGTCAAACCAGGCTAACATGCGGTGAAAGTGGCTGATCGACAATCTCACAATTTTACATAAATGTACAACAAAGTATATGACGCACTGCGATGCAGTCTGCCATATTTCTACCCTGCTGTAGTTTTTAACTTGAACCAAAAGACAAACAAAAACAAAAAAAATCAGCATTTCTTCCCCCTTTATAGCGGGTGTTTTGTGCTTGGCAGCAATTAGTTGTCCTTTTGAAATCAATATAAATGTGGCCATAGTCTACAAACGAATAAGTAAGGTTTTAACTGCCTTCTTAAGCTTTGTTGTTGGTGGTCGAAGTTTACACCCTTTAAAAACTGTGACAGTTATCGTTCTGTCGGGACGAGCGGTTAGGAATATAATTTGAATGCTTGTTTAGTGCCATGTTAATTAACCCCAACAGATCAGTTAACGTGGGGGGGGGGGGGGGTAATACAGCTGGCCTTGACTCTGAAACATTGCTTGTGTGTTGTGCCCAAGGGAAGTTCCACATTATGACCTCATCTACCCGAGATGATGTGGCCAGGCTGACCTTTAATCCCATAAAATGGCAGTGACGTATAACTACAGGCGTTTATGTGGGTGTAATGTTTGATGACCTCTTCTGTGATCAAAGGATCGCCTCCTGGATAGACCCAGGGATGACTCATTGTGAGGAATTTGCATGCCAGCAGAGGGTGGGTAAATGATTATGAAATGGAAACAACACCCACAACCACTAGCCTACGTCATGAAGCACTTAATTGCATCCTGTTCGTTCCGCAATTACTATGCCTGTTTCCAGGCCAGACAATGGAAGCAGTGCTTCTCTAAAAGTACTGTAGTAACAACAACAACAACAATAATAATAATAATATGCAGGCATTTATTATGCAAGATTCTCTGTATTAGATTTAGAGGGGACTAAAACTGACTTAAAGGGGAAACACAGATTAGCATCATGTAAGAAAGTGTAATGTGTGTAATTGTGTCTTTACAAAATATCTTCCTTCTCACTCTGATATTTTGCGTGGTGTGGGGGGTGCAACTTGACAATTTGGGGAGAGATTAAAAGCTTTGTGTTCATTTGTGAATGAGTGCTTGTCAGGCTGTAGTATTGGCTGGGATTAGCTATGTCGTCAGTTCACTGGGAGGGGAGGATTATTGACCGTGACTGAGATGAGGGGTGTGTGAAGAGTGCGGGAGCTGCTGTAGCCGCACCCCCATATGCCATTCCAAACTCCAAAGATCAAGGAGGATTGATTGAGAAAAGGAATACTTGTGACACGAATACAGGGGACCAAACCTCACTTTTGTATAGTGTTGTGCGTTCTAGTTTAAAGTCATTTGGGAAATCGTGCAATGAAAGGGGAAGACAAATCAGAGCATCAACTTCTGCCAATTTGGCTGAGAAAGTTCCACAAGCCCTTTTCCAGAGGGTGCATGGCACAGCTGGCTGGTGGGTTCACCGACAAATTCACCACCTCCTGCATCAAGTCATCCACCGTTGTTCGGGTGCTGAAAGAAAGCATGGTAACATGCTAAATGACTGGTATCCTGTTGCGCTCACTCCCATAGTGAGCGATGTTATGAGAAGCATGTTAAGAACCTCATCGTTGCATCATGCGGCCTGCATGTTAGCACACCATGTTACTGAGCTCGCTCCTCTACTCCCGCGACTGCATGGACACGCGGTTTGCCAACGACACGACAGTGATAAGCATAGTCAGTCCCTACTTCCTGATGCTCAGCGTTCCTCTTGCTCAGACAGAGCTAGGCAAGGCAGCATTCTCTGTCAGTGCTCCATCTGCTTGGAATGAGCTTCAGAAGTCTATAAAACTCAGTTCACTTCCCTCTTTGGGTCAGTTCAGGGCAATGGTTTCTAACACTTTTGTTCAAGATTGTAACTGCTTTATTTAATTTTTTGGTTTAGCTGTTTTAGATTTTTTTGGGGTATTTTCTGTCTTCTGATTCATGTGTCTTTTAATTATTTTTGTATATGAATGTCTCTATCTGTTGAGTATTGTGTTCTGTATTGTTACCTGAAAATGAGGGCCTGTCCCTCAACTGTACTCCGAGTTTAAAGAAAGGTGAAGATCATCTTCACCTTTGATGATGAAGCCTAATCACTGACAATGATGAGACGACCTGACACAGTGGTGCGAAGAGAACAACCTGACTCTCTCAATATCGACAAGACCAAGGAGCTGGATGTGGACTACAGGAAGAGAGAGAAGCTGGACCCCATCGCCATCAACCTGTCTGCTGTAGAGAAAGTCAGCAACTTGTCTTGGCGTTCATATAACCCCAGGGGGTTGAATAAGATTGGCAATTTGGCATGGGCCCACGATCCTACTGGCCTTCTACAGAGGCACAACCAAGGACACCCTAACTGTATGCGTCATCGCCTGGCATGGGAATTGCACTGCCCTCAACCGGAGAGCGATGCAGAGACTCAGTGCATCATCAGATGATGTGAGCTTCCCTCCATCCAGGATATATACAACGGATGGTGTATCAGCAAAGCCCATAGGATTAATTAAGACCCCAGCCACACCGCAGCCTCAAGATCCGGAGCTTAACTTTTTCCACCAGGCGACCTGGCTTATGAACAATGGATACTAATGACCTGTTGACCGTCTGCCTGTTACACACAGACACAGATGTAGCTGTGCATACACGAACACACACAACTACATACACATATGCACATTTATAGAGGCAGGACCTACACTACACATTACTTTTATTTAAACAAATCCCACAGAGACGGACACCAGATAAATCGTAAATATATCTACACATAAACACATACAGTACAGATCTACATCCTTTACAATTGGCAAAGGTGCCCAACAACAACATATCACATGTCACCACAACACTAGCCACAACGTGCGCAATGAATTTACGGGTGGCGTAGGCTACTTTTCATTGCTCACTACACATTCGCCTCCTCGGAGCAGAATTAATTTCCTCCAACACAAAATCCCCACATTACCGCCCACAACGGAAGGGGACACCTTAGCGGGAGCACAGCCGAGCGAAGACGAAGCGCGCGGAGCGAAAACGAGGAGGCGGCCATTGAAATCTGTCCATCTCCAAAACAGACGCGAGCCCTTAAACACCCGCTGTTGCTTTCGCTTTGCGTGTCGAAACACACACCGCTGTTGCAATGAACGTGCCCTTAAACCCCCGCTGTTGCTTTGGCTTTGCGTGTCGAAACACACACCGCTGTTGCAATGAACGTGGACACACTGTACTGTCGAGTTAAAACCCTGCCTGTACCCCTCATGCTCTCTCTCAATACAAACAGATGGTCACTTGACCATGCTCTCTCCTTCGCCATCGACAGAGACACAGAGACACAGAGACACAGAGCGAGAGAGAGAGAGAGAGAGCGAGAGTGAGAGAGAGAGAGAGACAGACAGAGAGAGAGACAGACAGACAGAGAGAGAGACAGAGAGAGAGACAGAGAGAGAGACAGAGAGAGAGACAGAGATTTGAGTTGCTTTTAAACAGACACGCGAGAGACACTACTCATATAATAACACTTCATGTCCACATTCACACAAGTCGTCAGTCACATACTCCGCTTTCACAGTAACAGCCCTGTTTGGTTTTCAGTGAAGCATCAGCTCCAGTAAATTGGAGTTTCCTACATGTTGGCTGAAAAAAAAATCCCATCATAATGGACTCCATTGACTGCCTCATAACTCTTATCACTTCTCCTCTGGTTTGTCTGTGTGTGTCTGTGCGTGTCTGTGCGTGTGCGTGTGTGTGTGTGTGTGTGTGTGTGCGCGTGTGCCTGCGTGTGCGTTGTCTGCACGCAGCAACTTTCTCTTTCTCCACACAAGCCATATCCGCAAGCTCCCCCTCCCTTAAAAAAGCCATCAATCCCATCTCTACTCGCCACTCTGTGCTGCATGCAGCGAGCATGTGCGTGTTTGTGGATGTGCGCGTGGCACATAAACATTGTGCAATATGGTTGTACAATATTTTTTGTCCTATTTTAACTGCCATTTCTATTATTTCATTGATGTTTTTCTTTTTTTCACAAACTCTGCTCTCTTACACTCGTACAATAGGATTTAAGAATTTTGAATCTGTTGAAATTCCTTATTTTGGTAATAAATGACCTGCCATATAACACTAAGACAATTCCTTCATCATCCAGATGGCAGCGCACAGACAGCTCCTGAAACAAAGTGCCATTTGGGACATTTCTTTCTAGAGTGGTCATTTTTCAAATCCCGCAAAAAAGGCCTGAAGTAATATATACATGAATTTAGTCTCCAGTCTCAGGGGAGAATTTCATTCCAAACAAATATATGAAATGGAATTGACATTTCTGAAGCATTAAAGCTCTCACTGGGTACGTGTACATACTGAAGGAGAGAGAGGGTGTGTTTTTGTGTACAGTATGTGCGTGTATGACAAACATCTGGTGCAAACCATATGGAACTGTCACTTACTGGCACCGGGCCCACTGATGAGCCTCTGTGAGCTGGAGTCCAGCACAAAAGTGTCTGTCTTTCTGTATGAAGCTGCTCTGTATTATATAAAACATGAATACAGACACCATTCAAATAGTATTTTAGCTGAGCATTTCATCCCCCTATGAAATAGAAACAACTTATCCTACTCAATCAGCTGTTGCCCAGCTGTTGTTACACAACCAATGAGTAGTCCCTCCAGGTTATGGGATATGAAATGCCGATGGGACCTTCCCGACATATTTGTATAAGTTACAATATAAAAAATATGTATTATTCTATCTAGGCCTAGGGTATGGTTGAGATCCTTTAGGATTTTAACGATTCAGGTTGCTTAACGAATCCCTAACGCTCCGATTCCTTAAATGTTCCCTTTGACGGTTCCTAAAGGGGGTTCCAAATGAAACCTGACGGGACTGTAACTCTGAGAGAGTGCAAATGGAACCACACAGGTCCATTTGGTTTCATTTGTACACTCTCAGAGTTATGGTGGTCCTTAAAATAAGTTTGAGAACCACTGGTTTAGCAATTGACGTGAAGTTCACATACTGCCAGCTCTGACAGCGTGATAAAAACGTGTGGAAAAAATGTGATGGAACCGATTCCGGTTCCTCAATGTTGGATCCGTTTCCCCCGGTTCCAGATCTTAACCCTATTCTAGGGTATTGTCCATGTTGCTGGCCTTCTACTGGGGGTCAAATCTGGGATAGCAACACTTCCGCATTTAAAATGCTACTGGGAACTCAGTGCCTTCTGGCTTTTTAAAGGCAACCCTGTGGGTTACAGGGATTAAAGCAAAAACAAATCTCATAACTGAAATTGTGTGTTAGGTCAAGTCCCAATCTGTGATTTACATACAGTACATACAGCCAACCAGTTGAATAAATTGCACATTGAGTCTTTAACCTTTGGGTTTATGGAAAAATTAGGGAAGACACTTCTGAACATGCATTCTATAGCTAGTTTGACCCATTCTAACACTTTTACTAATCTTGTAAAAATGACTGAAATCAGTAATGGCGACTGAGAACTTTAATCCATGGGGTTATGGGACTGTAAAAGGTAATGAGTGGCATAACTAATACATAAATAAAGCAGTATTTCTGCAACACTTTAATAAAGTTTCACTTTAACTCAACCAGGCACTGCAGGCTTTCGTGGCCGAGGGTGCTTCTACATACGTATGCACGTATGTATGCGCGCGCGCACACACACACACCCTGTTCTAGACAGTGTGGTCTATGGTCTATAAATGTTTAAATAGCCCCCCTTTCCTACTCTATTCCCTCCATAAACCATTATTATTTAACCAATATATTTAGGGTATAAGCATGATTCTCGAGCGAGTGATTTCGTGATTAGTGTTGGGACTCGTAGACAGCCAATCTTGTACAGTGAGCAGCTTTCTTTACTACTGTACATTACATTAATGCTTAAAATATGAATGCAGAAAATGAATTCATTTTTTAATTCACATTTAAGTCCTGCTACCATCTCCACCTCCAGCAAAGAGGCGGTAAAAGAGAACTATGATGATGCAACTTGCAATA
The DNA here is from genome assembly GCF_963280865.1 of Gymnoscopelus braueri. Lineage (NCBI taxonomy): Eukaryota > Metazoa > Chordata > Actinopteri > Myctophiformes > Myctophidae > Gymnoscopelus > Gymnoscopelus braueri. Next base: position 13,906,573 of record NC_137606.1, read on the forward strand.
CATCTCAATTGGTTGTGTAATAGTTCCTGTTGTTCTACAGCAGGCTTGCCAAGTTTGACCTTCTAACTGTTCCACCCACTTGGATTCCTGTTTATACAGTATTTAATTGCCCTCGCTCACACATGCACTAATTAGGCAAAACCACCCCATGATTTTATCATTAACTGTAGAAATGGTCTCTCAACACATCTAACAAGTGACGTCAAGCTGACGTTTGCAGTTCATTAACTTTTTGCCACTGTGTAGGCTGCATTTGCTCACACCATATGTTTCCTAAATTAATTGGAAAACTATTGGTAAATATATTCTCTGACAGTATATGAGCACTCATTATGAGCAAATGGGAACGACTGATTTCCCAGTGAATGCTCCAAGAAGAGTACTGGTGTCAGCTGCCTTCTACAGAAATAGATTATATTCTGAAGCCTGGGGGAGTACATCTCACAAATCAAAATTTATATTTAAAAGAATGACATACTGTAACTGCTGCAGTAATCTAAGGGCTAGGTCTAGACACCATGAATACAGTTTAGTCAGATGCATATCCTATATTACAATTGCCTAATGGGTGGACGGTGGACGTCACAAACGTAACATGCGGATTGTTTGCTCCGTCGCTCCGATCCGCACCAACACTGGTCAACATTCTGCCATCAGAATAGCCACACCAGGGGCCAGAGGCACACTGTTGCACTAATCCGCACCAAAGTTGCCACAAACACTGTTCATGGGTCTGCCATGACAATAGTCACACAAAAAAAAATTAATTGAACACATATGGGGCACTACAGCAGTGTTACAGCAGTGTTTAATACCTCAAATGGGCATAACTCTGTGACCATTGGTCTGATCAGTGCAATATACAGTAGGACTGGACCTGAAAATCTAGTAATTTAAAAGTGCATAATTTAACGTAAGTGAGACACGCATTGAGAAACAAGGAATGTGTTGATATGAATACCACTCCTCAGTGACAAGCTGAAACGTTTTCCTTTGAAACCTGCTCAAAGAGATTTGGGTCAAAATGTTCTGGGCCACATTATCTATTATTGATACAAAACCACTGCACAATTAATCAATGCCTTCCATGCTGAGATACGGAGAACCTAACATCCTCACGTGCACTCTCATAGACTACCTTCTTAAGTCATAGACTACCTACCTCTCCTTTTCTATCAACCGCAAACAGAAAGTAATACTATTACTATTTTGCTGTTACAGTTATGTACTGTAACCTTAAAGAACACAGCAAATGTTATAATCATATCTTAATCTATGTCCTAAAGCTGCCTATCTCTGATTAGATACATACAATATGTTTCATTTAGGAAAACACATTCAACAGCACACCTGGCCAATCTAGCTGTATGCCTACAGTGTCAATGTGCTTTGGCATAGCAACTGCTATGCACTGTCTCTGGACTCTAGAAAAACTTTTGGAAAAACTTTGTATTCTTTGTTTAAGACACGGATCCCAAATTTGTTAAGAAGAGACAGCGCGTCAGTTAATGCCTCGCATTACTGTTGCCAAACTTAAGACTGTAATAAGACTCATATTATTGTTGACCTCCATCTAGTTAGGGTCTCTTTCAGCCAGCTAGGGTTTCTTAATCTAGCCCGAAGGGAGCGGGGAATACCCAGCTTTATATTGTTTTAAATCAAATGAGGGAATGAGATAATTTGATTTAGCATAATAAAGCTGGATCCAGGAGCCAGACAGCAGTATGTTCAACACTGCAGACAAAACTTGAGCTGTTTGGAGAGGGGAGGCCAAGGGATATGAGGAACACTATAACTTACCTGTAATGGAAATGTACTCTCTTCAACTCCTGAATCATCCACATTTTGCTACATTTGCTCTTTCCTAAAGGTACATTTTCAGTCACACACCTTTCCCATGTCATTCATTCTCATTCTGCTGACCCGTCAGATCCCAGGACACATGACTGATGGCAAGGTCTATAGGTGGTCTGGAGACAGGTGGGAACGTGCCACACTGACAGCCCGCTCATCTGACAGGCACCACAGATGCCTTGACTGTAACTCAGGATTCATACTTAGTTGCTAGCCAGTGTCGCTCAATGAAAATAGCAGATCTACAATCTCAAAACCACATTGTCAGGTTGTAGTATATCAAGCCCTTAACTGACATTTGACCAAACTGGCAACAATGATGGTCCGCTGTGACTCCCCCACCCCACCAATCCAGAGGTTGTAAGAGAGGGTCATGCAGGGGTTCGAGGTTCAAGGTTGTCTCTTCATTGTTACATCTTGTGTACAGGTACATAAGAGTAAAACTTATTTTTTGTTTGGCTTGACAAGGATTCACGGCTAAATCCTTGAAGGAACTGGAATTAAGCCGTAAGATATATATACTGTAACTGGGTCTCTGTCTGTCCAACTGTCACTTTTTCTGCCCATCTTCACCTCAATCTTGTTTCTTATTTTATTACACATTTTCCCTCAGCCAGCTTGCCTCAGTCTGCTAGTCTTCACATTTTTCTGATTGCATGTCTCCCTCTCACCTTCCAATGCTCCGTGCAATCCTCTCTGCCTCTTATGGGACTCTCCTCCTCGCAAACAAAAGCTTTCGGAGGAGCCTTTTAAAATACTGGATTGGGATGCGACCGTGTGATCATAACCCCTCAGTCTAAGGAAGACCAAATATGATCCCAAGGGGAATTGCCCAGCACAGTTTATCCATGCTCAGAATTTCTCTCTCACCGTTCCCCATTTGAAGAACATTTTTTTTGTGCTTGTTTTCATGGAGGGGATTTCAAAATGTATATGCCTTGTTTTCTATATTGACTTCAAGCATCCAGAAGGTGCAAAAGTGTCAAACTGCAGAAAAGTTTTAAGGGGCTGCGTCCACAGAAAGTATTTTTTGGAGCAGCAGAGAGCTTTGGCTATCACGTCAGAACACCTCTGACAAAGTGAAAAGAGCACAAAGAGCGTTTATTGACGTTGATGATACAACATTCCAATGTACTGTAGCAACCATTGTTTTGCTCAAACATTGTGTCATCTGCTTTACCAGCCCTGTGCATAACTGCAGTCCCGTTTCTTGTTCCGGTTCATTTTCCCCATAGCTTCATTTCATTGGCTATTTTGATTGGCCCGTTTGATTGCTGCCGAATCAATCAAACAAAGCTTTGTGAAAATGAACTGGAACTGGAAACGGCACAGAGCCTATTAGAACAATTTAGCCTAGGCAAAGGTAAACCTGGACTTGTTGTGGTTGTGGTAATGCTTCAAAGTCAGGTCGTAAATGACCAGGTGGTAAGTCACCTCCAAGATCAAAATCTCATGTTTGTTGATCTTCTGCATAGAAGAAGGACAGTTTTAAACTCCCCCCCTTGATACACAGAGCGCTCTGCCAGAAAAACACCAGACGCAGAGAGTGCTGAATAGCAAGGAGTGGTGCTGGGAAATGCATGGCAGACAGGTGCCGGCAGCTCAAAATCGCCTTCTGTGGTCAGGGTTCCTGAAGCGTGTCTGTGACTCAAATAAATCAGGTGTTTGTACAAGTGACTGGTCGATAGGAACACAATATATAAAATCACACACACTGCACAGAATCATCACTGACTTAATGAGAATCTTGAGGAGAGTTGGAGAATTGTACACTTTAGCATAACAAACGGAATTCAAGAAATTGTAAATCAGAACGTAAAAATGGTTCATACGTAAAAATGTTATGAAGACAAAGGCAATCTGAAGTCGAAATTAGACTAGTGATAAGGCCTTTAATAAGGCCTTCTTATCTTATCCCCAATGATACTTTGTTTCAAGGTTATAAATGTCAAAGAACAAGGAACATTTCAAGATGGTAGCCTCATTAGCAATGTCAAAGGGCATTGCCAAAGGGCATTGCCAAAGGGCATTGCACAAAATTAAGTAATGGGGAAAAGTAACTTCTGGCCAGGAAAACGAATGGCGGAGAAAAAGACTAGCAAACGAAAACCCTGGGTAAGAAGTTGGGCCATACTGTGGTTGTCGGATCCAGGCTGGCAGGCAATAACTCACAGGCTTTGTGAGGCGACTGAGGCGTCCTCAGATCTCAAATGGATTACTAGGCGACTGAAGCCATTGTTCCCCTCCTCCTGAGCCTTGTCTAATTCATCATGCTGCTGACCCCTCAGTGACTGCACAGCTGCCCAGAGTTCAGAGGGTCCAGAATACTGGGTTGAAAGCCCCACAAGAGGAACAGCGGAGAAAAGAAGGGGGCTTAAGAGAGGAAACTACAGAGAAACACTGAAAAATATAGGTGAGGGTTTAAGAATATAGAAGACGTGAACAGGAACAGGTTGACAGTGAAATAAAACAAAGAACAATAGCGGAGATGATGGACAGCAGCTGTGAGGAAGTGGGGCCCACTAGGCCTGAGCTCAAGATCGAGTATGCCAAGGGACACGATGAAAAAGAAAGTCTCGTACAACAAGATAATAGTTGGCAGTAGCATCCTCTTCTATTTGGTTAGTGTGTTAAAAAAACACAACAGCAGGAAAGATATTGTGGAAATATGGGAACAGTGTGAGAGAGATAGGGGTGTGTGAGAACGATAAGCCATCCTGCCTAGTGCTTAACAACACGGAGGAAGCAAGGAAAGAGAGGTCATACTAAAACAAAAACACACACAAAAAAAGTAATAAGAAGAACAAATTGGGAACGTGTGAAGAGACAATGCTTATCAGGGCACTGAAATGGCTAACAAAATGTGCCTACTGAGGTGAACAGAAAGAACACAATGCAGTAAAAAGGACAGTTAAACTTGCAGGCCAATACAAATTATCATTGGATATTGCATATCCTGTTGGTTTTTAACCACTGCACAAACAAAGTTCCGAAAACAAAATAAAGTAGTTTGAAGATAGAGAATGTGACCTTTTTGGTCCAGTAAAAAGACATAAAAGCACACCAACTCATAATGCATAATGCAGGTTTGATGCGTGGAAAAAAATCTAACCACTGCTGTACAAATGAAAAACAATGCAAAATTGCTGCTTTTTTAACAAGGGAGCTCTCTTTTGTTCATGGATGATTAGAGCTCAGCTGTCAATCAATAAACTAGATTAGCAGAGTTAAACAGGATTTCAGGTACATTAGAGTTAATTAGTCAGTTGAGCATATTCTCTGTTTAACAAAACATGGCATGGCACAATATCCAAGAGAAACAAAGCATTTAAATGCATCTGAAATATTGTCTTAATACATACACGTCTATTAACACTTGCGTGACGGCCGTCAGCCCATCCCATACGCAGCCTGGGTTAAGGTCGATATGACCGTTCGTTTCCTGCTATTCGCGCCCTATGTTTGTAGATCAGATCTGTTGGCGCAGCATTACGTAGCTGAAAGTTACGTGCAGGCAGTGTTGCCAAATTTGTTTGCGAAAGAAATAAGCCAGGTCTATGAAAATGTTACTGCATGCGGTGTGTTTGTCTGAGTGTGTGTGAGTGTGAGAGAGCGAGAGAGAGAGATAAGGATAAGGATAAGGATAATTCCTTTTAACTCACTAGCTGCCAGAGTTATTTCAGATTTTTAGCTGTTGGCTGCCAGAGATTTTTAATTGAAAAACAAAAAGTACTCAGGAGCCGAGATACAGAATTTTTAAGTTTTAAGTTAACAAGGAAGTGGATAGGAGTCTAGATCTTCAAACAATTTTTATTTTTTTTTCAATAGAACGCATTTATGCGTTATTGGCAGGCAAGTGATGTATTCAATAGAACGCATATGCGTTATTGGCAGTAAATGAGTTAACAGGTCGTTCATGAAAGTCCTTGCGGTCTTGTTTCCAATGAGAACCTGTGAGCAATTGGGGTTAAGAGTCTTGCTCAGGGACAAATTTCATATCATCGGGACATATGCTGGGATAGCCTGGAATCGAACCTGGGGCAACCAGGGCCAGCTCTGGTTCCCTAGGCGGGCTCACTAACCACTCAGCTATGGCCGCCCCAGATGATAGATGCCCTGATGTCGAAAGCAAGCGAGTTGTCCGCACAGGTTTTCGCAATGGACGGAGAGCAATGTTTTATTCTTTTGACTTAATACAAAAACAAGCCCAAAGTCGCTTATAATAATCAGACATGGCAACACAGAGAGAGAGAGCGAGAGAGAGAGAGAGAGAGCGCGAGCGAGAGAGAGAGAGAAGCAACCCATTGCTCCGATCAAATACAACATTTATTGGTTAGATTTATCGGGACAAAGCAGTTTTGTCATTTTTATTTCATTATTAGTAGGTCTAGAGGAGAGAAGTCCCTTGGCCAGGCTGAAAGTGAAATGCAAATCATCCATTAAATAGAACAATGCCTGTCTGCGGGCCAGTGCGGGGGTCTCGAGGTGTGAACGGCTCTGTGCCTGGGGGAGAGGGGTGAGACCGGTCAAAATAACCGAAATATAACGTCTGCGATGGTATACGTGTATCTATTTCATATTTACAAAACGTTTCAGATTTTTTTTAAAAAACAGAGATGATTTGAATCGAATATTTAGGAAAAGTCATGAAAGGGGAACTTTCTCAGAGCTTCATGAGAGAAGATAATCCACTTTAAATTCTCAAAATCGGTCAGATTGATGGCTTAGTCACGCGAGTGTTAACAGCCAACATTAATACATGCATGAAGACTTGAAATCTGCTGCATATAAACGTATGGTGCATGCCAAAACATAATCAGCATGCACGTGGCCTTCACTTTTTCACTGCCAACAGCCGTTTGACTTCTACGCTACCACTAAACGTATCCATGCACAGTGCCATTTCACATTTAAACCCTTACCCATCGATAGCTTCATGCTTATATTAAATTCTATCAAAGAGCAGCACCATTGGTATTATCAGCTGCATATTGTATATGTATTTGCAGATGCTCTTGCAGGCCTGCATTAGTGTCTGCCACTATCAGGAGGTCACTGTTCCACCTGGAGATAATGGGCATACAGTATTCATTAGTCAGCTGGTAATTATTCCCACAGCCACACTTTACTATATGTGAATGTGTTAATATGCACAGATACACATGCATGCAAACAGACACACACACACCCACGCACACTCACACAGGAAAAAAAACACAGCTAGTTGGCAAAATGCATTCCAATGGGAAGTATCCATTTGGCTGCAAATGGCTCCCCTGGGGCTAGGACACCAGACGATAAACACACCTTTCTGGCAGAGAGAGGAGAAACTCCCACCCCATGGAAATGCACACTCCATTTTTCAATGCCATGCTAAATAATGCACGGGAATCAAAGAAAATCAAAATGGGTGCGTAGACAATATCAGGCCCAGTCCACTGGTCTCTCACTATCTCTCCCTTTTCCAGCTTTGAAGTCACTTCTTCTTCTTGGTGTTTCGCTTTGGTCGTATCTGTGAACGGATGCCATTGCAGTTATGCCTGTAATTTGCTTCATTGGTTCCCACACTGGCTCAGGTGTTGGCGGGGCCCGGAAGGGTTTTTCAATCTGTCTCTGTGCCGTGGACAAAAAGCCTTCGAAACATCCAAGAGCAGGCCAGGTTGTCACCGTGTCAGCACGGTGGGAATGCAATCCAATTTCAAAGCAACCTCAGGCTTTACTCTCAATTCTAAAACGTTATGCAAACACAGCCCACTCAAGCCCTTGGACTGTACAGTGCTTCAGGCCTCCTTTGTAAAAGTCATTAGATTCACCTGTGAGTAAACAGATTTAGCACAATAAAAGCCTACAGCATATGGCGTGATTACTGATTATTATGATTATTACAGCATGATGCCACTCATTAGTCTATCTAATTAAAATCATCACTTTGCCTACCGGAAGTTAGAACATGTGTTCTGGTCTATCTGTATTCCATTTGTTTGTAATGGCACCTCTTCCTCATATCAGCAAATGTAAAAAAAAAAGGCAATCACAAGGACTGAGACGTTTTCCTGTAGCAAAGCATGTTTTGCCCATAATATTAAACTACCTCAGACAGATGCACAGTATAAACCCTTTAACGGTAGAGAGATTGAACGGGAAACCAAAGTCTGTGCGACCAATTATATTTATCACAGAAACGGCTGACTTACGATTAATATCCTTTGTTCAGGGTAGGCAGTAGTCCTGCTGACAGACCATAATTTGCAGATGGGAGCAGGTTGTCGGTGCAAACGCCCATATCTATCTACATATCAGGCCCTGATCTAAGTCCTTCTTATCCATGTTTTTTTCTCAAGCTAAATAATGCCAGGTGCATGGAATTGGGGGACACACGACTATTTGATACAGCTGACTGGATTGAACTCTTCAGCCCAACCTGTAATGAAAGCACATGGTTGAAGATACTGCTGTGTGTGTGTGTGTGTGTGTGTGTGTGTGTGTGTGTGTGTGTGCGTTTAGACGACAACAGTGTTATCAGGGGTTGAAAACGCAACAAAGTGAAACCACCTTCCAGGGTGGAGAACTTTGAAAACGCTGCGCCTCGCGTCTCCGTGTAAACATGCAAAAACGGTGTTGACCAGCATTGCCAGATTCTGCGAGAGAAATAAGCAACCAAGTTTATGAAAACTCAAAAGAAGCGACATGGCTACGGCTATTTTAAAATAGCAGATCTACGAGCTCACAATGGTGTGAGCTTGTAGATCTGCTATTTTCAAAAAAGAAAGAAGAAAAAATAATCTTGAGAAAATAAAAAGGTAATTCTGGAACATTTTTGAAACATGTTAACAATATTAACAATACAAATATTGTATGGGGGTCCCTGACAACATATTTTCAGAAGGGGGGGGTTTGTGGTCAAATACATAATTTGACATTAAGATGTTTAAGAACCACTGGTTTAAACAACATTAGGAAACAAGTCCAAATAAGCAACTACACTTTAGAAACAAGCCTAAAGTCGCTTATAATAAGTGGACATGGCATCCAAACAAACAGCTGATAGAAAGAAGACACGTCACCGCCACCTAGCCACCTGGCATGCACACTACAGCGTTAGAACTCACTGGAGCGTCTCCATGTAGATGCGAAATAAAAAGTGAAGACGCTACGGCACTTTGTCGTTTTCTGTTCTGATCGTCCTCGTCTAAACGTAGCCTCAGTGTCAAGGAGAGAGCCAGGGGCAGCTGTGAGAAACTGCTGAACAGCTGTGAGTGAGCTGCTGGTGATGACCCACAAAGTGCACTCTGATCAATGGGCTAGTAGCAAATATCATTCATCTGCAGTCTCATCTCTCATGAGGATTCTATCTATGCTTGACCTTTCCGTGGCACATTGATGTTCAGCTCTTTCCCATATACGTAAGCTCACGTTTCTTTTTATCTCACCTGCTTTGCGGGCTTGCCTCCACTTCCGTTACCCCTAATGTTATACGTGCTGTTGAAGAGATTCGCTGGCCGTGTCTATAAACAAACAGGACAATCTATACTGTGTGCTGTAGATCAGAAAGCATTCAGCGTTCACTTTCCCTAATGAACAAGATTAAGAAAGGCTGATGAAGCACAACCGCCAGAGTAATGATGTTAGCACAGACAGGTCCTAAGGGAATCATTTGCTTTGCATACCTGGTGCATAAAAAGAGCGCACAAGTGTGCATGCATGCATACTGCACACACACACACACACACCCACACACCCACACACCCCCCCCCCCCCCGCCCCTGGGAGTGCCCCATATAAACAAACAAATGTGTGTATGAACGCTGTGAAGGAATTCCTTGGACAATAGTGCTCCTTATCAACCTCATTTATCAGTGTCTATTAGAGAGGTATTCCAGTAACCTACAGCTTCACTGAGCTGCTAGATTACCGTTTCATTGTGTGGTCTCCAATAAGCAAAGACAAACCTCTCCCATAAATAGGAGAAAGATTGTCAAAGACTTTGGGGTTTGTAGAGGAGATATTGCCTAACCTAAAAGGTTATTGTAGGGTCTTAAAAACACAATCTGGAATGCCCTGATCGCCGAGTCAATGGCTTTTCTTTTCTTTTCCTTATATTTTTTGTCATTAGATCTCGTATTTTGCTCTCGCCCTGATTTGAATGAGCTCTTGACCAACCCTACAAGCAGTATGCAAAACCTTGAAGCGGCACTATGTAACTTCTTTTATGAATAAAACGAATGTAATTTTGTCCAATCTGTATGGTATGTGTATGTAAATCTTTGCTTCTGGGGGGCCCTGGAACAAAATATTTTGAGATGGGGGTCCACGGCCAAATACATATTATTTATGGTGGTCCTTGACATGCAAAGGTTTGAGTACCACTGACATAGAAACATACGTTTTTCAGGAACCTGTTAGGATTTAGAAGACATTTGTAGAATCGGCCTCAGGTCTTAGTGGGTTAACTCATTCAGTGCCAGACTTATTTCTGGCTGTGTTGTCCCAGTGCCAGAGCCAAAAATTCATTGTAAAAAAAAAAGGTGCTCAGGAGCCGAGATACAGCCTTTTTCAGTAAAAAGTTAAACAAACAGTGAATGGAGCAGCAAATTTTCAAATCATGATATTTTGGGTTCAGAAGATTTTTTTTTATGACGTCTTAGACGTCACGTGGCGCTCAGGGCTTAACAATGGCGATAAAAGGACGTCTTAGACGTCATGTGGCACTGAATGAGTTTAACTCTGTGGGGTAACTGAGCAGGGATCAGTCCGTCTAATTCAAACGTCCAGCACAAATGACTCTGCTCTGATGAGTCCAACTGAAGTGAGTCACTCTAGAAAAGTAGTCATTTTTAAACACAGCATCACAATGTATTACCACTGCAAGTAAGTGAAAAGTTACAACTTGTACAACTTCAAAAGTTACAACCAATCAATGATTGGTGTGGTCTACAGCATTGGTTCTCAAAGTGGGGTCCGGCGACCCCCAGGGGTCCTTTATGGGGTTCCAGGGGGTCCCCAGCAAAAAATAGTTAATGCAGCATCACAATCATTTTAACCACTTTATCCATTTATATGTTGGCTATATTAAAAAATAGCAGGTCTACAAGCTCACAGCACGTCACTTCGTGCCACGCTGTGAGCTGGTACATCTGCTATTTTTGAAAATGTTTCTGGGGGTACCTGACACAAAACATTTTCAGATGGGGGTCCACAAAAAAGACGTTTGAGAACTATTGGTCGCAGTGTAGGAAAAACACTTTAGTTACATATGAATGAGGTCATTTCTGCTGCCAAGATGTGTCTCTCATAACCTTTTCTCGGTGGCAGTCCAGGCAAAAAGACGGCCTCCATCTGAACGGTCGAGATTAGAAGCCACGCTGACATTTTCCATTTCAATGCTTCAATATTCATAGACGGCTTTCCTTTCCTGCTACTAGGGCATTCACCGAAAAGTCGAATATTCGAATATCAAACAGACTATTCGACTATCAAACCACTATTCGATTATTCTATTAAATTAAAAAAAAAAATTAGTGGCTTTTCTACAGCAGAGCTGTGAGCTCTGGTGTGACGTCAACTCGCATTCCTTGAGCCAAGTCATCAATGCCATTGAAAAAAATATATATATTAAAATTTAAATTATTTTATTTTTTATAATCAAATCGATTAATCGAATATTCGAATACTTATAGGTCGAATAATTTGAATGCTAAAAATCACTATTCGTGAATGCCCTACCTGCTACACCGTTATCTTGGAGGTAATCAACACAAATGAAAGTATTGTGTGGGAAATAAAGAGAGCCGCAGATAAAACATATGTTTACATGGGCACCACTGTGTGGAAGCCACATGATTTAGGAATGGAATCCTTAAGATTCTATTTAGACCAAGGGAAGAACTGACACCTCCAACAAACCTTTTGGTGGAAATGACATCCATGATTGATTTAGTGTTGATTGAGTACCAATGGACTCAGTATTTAGTCCAGATTATGCAGGCATTGCCATGGGCATTCTAGAAAACAGTTCAGTGTGGCACAATAATCCATTTACCCACAACATGTTGTTATTCAAGAGATATATTGATGATATTTTTTTACATCTGGAAGGGAACTGAGGAAGAGCTACATAGATTTGTGTCCTACCTAAATCCCTACTATCAATTTCAACATGGAGTTTAACAAAAGTGAAATCCCGTTTCTAGACAACCATGTACTTTTTCCAGGAAGGCAAATTGTCCACCACTCTGTACAACAAACCTACAGACAAGAAAAGCCTGTTACATGCCACCAGTGCACACCCCCCTGCTTTGAAGAAAGACCTACCATATTCTCAATTCCTTAAAGGGCAAGACCACTTTGTTAGAGGTTTGGGTTGTGTATTTACCTTGCCATAGTGCCAACTCCAAAGGTGGACAAAAAATCAAAAATAATTGCTCCATTGATTAGAAATTGATAATTCAAAATTTGCTCCTCATTGACTTACATTGTACGGTGAAACAGCTCTCAAAGTCACTCTTTTAGCACATAAACTAACACAAACAAAGCTGATTCAGAGAATATAGAACCTCATCAAACCCAGTACTGTTTTTTTTTTAAATAAAAATGTCAACTTCCTGTTGATTTTACTATTTGAAGATCCGGATCCGGATCCGCGGATCCAGTCCGGGTTTTCTTCTAAATAAAAATGGCAAAATCAACAGGAAGCTAACATTTTTATTTAAAAAAAAAACAGTACTGGGTTTGGTGAGGTTCTATATTGTCTGAATCAACTTTGTTTCCGTCCATTTACGTGCTAAAAGAGTGACTTTGAAAGCTGTTTCAGCGTACAATGTAAGTCAATGAGGAGCATATTTTGAATTATCAATTTCTAATCAATGGAGCAATTATTTTTGATTTCTTGTCCACCTTTGGAGTTACATAATAGCAAGGTAACTACACAACCCAAACCTCTAACAAAGTGGTCTTACCCTTTAAGACTAAAACAAATTTGTAGCAGTCGATCAGATTTTGAGAAAGAGAGAGATATCATGTACAGACATTTCGTTGGGAGAGGTTACCCTAGAAAGTGGCTCGACTCTGCTTTAACTAAATTGAACAACCAGAATTCCAATCAGGCTTTGCAGACCAAAAAGAAACGTACCTGCATCACTACCATAGTGAAACATTGGCATGTTTTGTCAGCCGATCCTGAAGGTGCAAAACTGTTCACTGACCCTCCTCTTTTCTTCCATTATAGATCTCGAAGCATCAGAGACTACATGGTGAAAGCAGACAGCTACATAACCCCCCCCCCAGCAACTCAATTGATGGAGTCACCGGCTTCTACCCCTCTAAACTGTGTAGCTTGTAAAAACTCCAAGAAAATGAACACATTTAAAAGTGCAGTCACCAACAAACAATACACCATCAGACAATTTGTCAATTGTAGTTCTTCCAATGTAGTCTACATGATTTTGTGTAAATGTAATAATAATAATAATAATCTCCTGTAGGCAAAACATCCAGACCAGTCCGTACACGTATTATAGAACACATGAGGGCCATCAGACGCAAGGACATTAAATCTCCTATTGCCAGACACATTATGGAAGCCGGTCACTCCATAGCAGATCTGTCATTCACAGTGATAGAACAAGTTAAAGGGACTACTACACCATGAATTTTTACTTTTTCTTCTTTTTTGTGTGTTTTTGGTCTCCCCTACCTCTCTTCTATCCCAAAAAATACCCCAGTTTGAACACTCAGGCTTTCACAGCAAATCTGGGGTTTTCTGTAAATTGGTCTCAAAACAGGCCAAACTGATTTTCACCCTGACGTGACTATATCGAATTAACTCGTTTTTAAATTCCACAAGGGGCGACCTAACACAGCTTTGGAATGATCGATCGTCTCTCAGAGAAGAAAAATGTGGATGTGACGTCATTCCAAAAAACGTCACTTCTATCCGCCCCAATGATGGGATTTTCAGAAAAACAGCTGTAACTCAGTTTCTTTTTTTTCCATTGAAAACCACCCGTTTTCAGCGGACCAAAGCTCCAAAATGGCGGATCGCGGTTGGAAACTTGTCGTTCCCATGGATACACAGATCCTTCCGTCTACTCACAGGAAACTTTTTCGTGTGTTTTTTTTACACAATGTCGGTTCCACAGCGTTTCAAATATCATCGGATTGAGGTAATTATACGCCGGCACGCGGATAGAAAACTATGTTTAATATCTTGGCAATTAATGTGTTAAGAAATCCAGAAGAGGTGGTGAATTAGACACCAAACTCCTTCAAACTGAATCCAGATGGATTTTCCATTTACAGTCTGTTAACCCGGGTAGTATGAGACCTCTCCCTCCAGTGCTACCTATAGGAACCCTTTATTGAATAGCCAATGGCCTATGTTCTGTGATGTAATGTGTTTTTTTTAATGTTGGTACTAAAGAAATGCTAACATGTATGTGAAATGGTCTGTACAATGTACATTATGATTTCATGTGTAATGCTGTGTAACCGTGGGTCCTTTTTGTTCTGTAATGTCCACGCCGCACCATTGGCATGGTGATGTCCTTGAGTAGTGATCCTCAGCACCTGAGCTGATCTAGAGCCCTATAATAGCAACTTGTCTGTCTGCGATCCACTCATATAGCATTGACTAAGGTCCTAGGACCGAAACGCTTGCAACTTTTTTGCACCCTTCACTTTGAGCACAGAGCACTTTATGAGCATGTTAAAATAAAATACTATTTTTTAGTCTCGGTCTAAGGAGTCTTCCTTAACACCTTTACCGCCGGGCCCGTAGTTCTACGGGCCGTTAAATCCAACGGTTAAGCGCCGAGCCCGTAGTCCTACGGGCTGCGGTCTTTTCGCGCATGCGCGGTCCGGGTGCACTTTCGGAATTTTTTTGATCCACTTCCGTTTCCGGTTTGATGACAGGAAATAGAATTATTTGGGATCCGGTTTCGACGATCACGCCCGCTCCCATTCTACAGACGAAACTGAAACTCAATTCTCTTCCTGTAGTTTTTTCTCCTCGCATTTCACTGTTTAACGTAATCCGCTCTAACTACAGTCATGGAAGTCCGTTTGACATGCGGTCTTCACTGGGAGATACAGGGAGATCTCGCGGATGTAAACAGACCGTTCACGGCTCAATCTTAAGGATTTTAACAAGATCTATGGCGACATGAAAAAAACAAAAAAACAACAAAAACACCTTGGCACTGGTGAGTACATTATGAGATTAACCTCTGGCGGTGGATGTGTTAATAGTTTATGCAGAGAGCGAGTCTTTTTCTGTCAGTTTTCCTTTCTTTTTTTGAGACCACCGCACCTGCAGTCAACCCTTAACAAAGGACAAGAACAGTTTACCCTGTACTTTAATGATTTCTCTTGGGCCATTACTTGAAGTGATGGACTTGAGGCAGTGCCATCCAGAAACCAATGTTGAAACCCTATAAGCCGAGAATGACAATGGGAAATAAATTAGATATGGCTTTTAAATGGGGAGAAACACACTGGGGTTCAGTGCATTATGTTCCGGGAGTGAGGAATAGATTGAGTTGGGATAGTAGAGCATCACACTAAGTCATTTGAAAACAGAGCAGTACCAGAGAGAGAGAGGAAAAATAAGGGGTGTGAGAAGGCAGGTGAGGGACAGAGAGAGAAAAGGAGAGAGAGAGAATAATTTCGGTATGAGTATATTATCGCTAATACTGTAGGTGGGAATCTTGTTACTTTTCAGGAATGGAAAAATGAACCTATGTTCCAATGGATCCAGTGTAGTTATTATTTAGTCACAAGCTCTTATTTTTAATGTTTTAAATATCTATAAAACCCACAGACGTAACCACTTTCAACCTGGCATTCCTATTTTGGTATGTCCTTATCGTCGTTATATTTTTAGAAAATTGTTGCACCTATTTTCAGTACTTTTGTGTGAAGCTGTCATAAGAGTGTAACATAGGGAATTCATTTATGAAATAACACAATAAGGATGAACTATGGAGATGGTTTCTGCCCAACATCAATGTCAATAACAATGTGCAGTACTGTATAGGCTATGTGGTGGTGTAAACAATGCACATGCCTCACCTTTCACTTTCAATCCCCTGTAATCAAAGCCGCATGTTTTATTTAGTGCATCAGCCTCCCCTTTTATGAGGCAGTAGAGCTCTGTGTGAATAAAATCTTAACAGGAAAGAAAATGCTGATGCAAAACATAGTTTCATTCTCTGACCTAGGAAGAAGCAGGAGCGGGACTGATAAGAGAGCATTGACTGTCACCGGTGTAACAACCCTTTAAAAAGTGCTCATATACATCTTTTATGACACTATTATGTTAAGCAGCCCTGTTGTCTTCTAAGCGCTGTCATCACTTTTGTTGTGAGCAGTCCTTTTGAGTCCAACAAACGCTGGCCGCAAGGGTTTAAACCTGCATGTGCTTGACGCTCCACTAGCCATTGAAAGGTGATTAAACATTGTTTTTGTGTGCCGAGAGAGCTAAGCTCTCCATTTTACACCATACTCGATGCTGACCTGATGGGGACCTGATTGCAGACATTATCATCGCACACTCCTGTGTTCCATAGTGGAATGCAAATTTTGTTCATCCTCAGTCCCCCGCTCATCTCGAGATGTTCCCTTTTAATCGCTGGTCCTCCCTCACAACCTCCCCTATTTTCTAACATCATCTATGTGCCTGAGGTGTCCCTAAACAGGTCGCCAGCTCCCTCGTCTAGCCTTGCATATTTATCTCTTCCCCAATAACCAGCCATCCCTAACATGCACAGTACCATCCACTCTCCTTTTCCGGCCCCACTACAGCACAGGCCTGTAATAGCCTGCAGCACCATGGAGAGCTCTGACTGTTCAGTGGGACACTCCAGTCACTCTGCCCGTTCTTTCAGAACCATGGACAGCTCTGACTGTTCAGTGGGACACTCCAGTCACTCTGCCCGTTCTTTCAGAACCATGGACAGCTCTGACTGTTCAGTGGGACACTCCAGTCACTCTGCCCGTTCTTTCAGAACCATGGAGAGCTCTGACTGTTCAGTGGGACACTCCAGTCATTCTGCCCGTTCTTTCAGCACCATGGAGAGCTCTGACTGTTCAGTGGGACACTCCAGTCATTCTGCCCGTTCTTTCAGAACCATGGACAGCTCTGACTGTTCAGTGGGGCGTGATTTGGGAACGTACGGGACCGGTTAGCAAACCCCGCCCCCGACTCTCTCCACTGGCTGAATCACGCCTTACTTGAAAGGTACATAGGTTGCTTGCTGTATGTCAGTTAGTGACAGGACACTGTTACTAAAAAAACACAATATAAAAGACAGCTTTTGTGCATTTGTGCAGTAGGAGAGGCGTTCTCACATGCCCTAATTTCCTGTACAGTTTGCGGTAGGCACCGTTCTCTGCGCCATCTGATGTCAGATCTCGCGAACGTGCTATGATTCCTGTTGCTAGATCTCACGAAAGTGTGTTGCAGGGACAGGGAAAGGTACACGATAACAAAGATAATTTTCTCCTGATTTGTCTCTCTGAAAAAGTGCCATTTTAGTGTCAGAATGCTCTGAAGATGCGTGGCTTGTGAAGAATGGGTCCAATGTTTAGTTAAGTGACCATGAGGCTGCAGAATCGGTCAGAAGCTGTGTTCACGTTCACTTCTCCAATTGCAATTAATAAACTCACATCCTATTTCTGGTCTCCTAAACAGCCAACCAGCTACGTCACACAGATACGGGAAGTAAAGCGGAGTTGGCGAATCCTGCTTTTTTATTGTTTGTTCGGGTGGGATTCTCCAGTCACTCCTTAGTGATAACCACTTAAGCCCTATTTCAAATATAGTGAAAAAGGTTGATCTATGTGAGATGTTTATGTGTGTGGAGGGGAACACTGGAGAACTGCGAACAGTGTTGATCCAGTTGTGCTGATGGATTGTCAGAGTGAAAGGCTGCTGTGTGTGCCTAGTTGCACATTTGACTTTACTCTCTCTCTCTGTGTGTGTGTGTGTGTGTGTGTGTGTGTGTGTGTGTGTGTGTGTGTGTGTGTGTGTGTGTGTGTGTGTGTGTGTGTGTGTGTGTGTGTGTGTGTGTGTGTGTGTGTGTGTGTGTGCGTGCGTGCGTGCGTGCGTGCGTGTGTGTGTGTGTGTGTGCGTGTGTACGCGTGCCCATGAAAGTGGTTTATTGCCGTAATCTGCGCTTGGGGCCTTTAACAATACAGTTTGAGATCAGAGCAGACACGATCGATACAAGGAGGGGTTGATTGAAGTTCTTGCCAGGTATGGAACTTGCTCCATCGTTAACAGGCATTCAGAATTTAACAGCTTACAAAAGTCATTACACTGGTCAAGGGGGATGATGTTTGTAAGCTGTTACATTCTGAATTAGATTTAGATGATGATTAAAAAGGCAGCTGTGTACACAGACACTCAAACAGACTGTTACATAAAAACCCACATGGATAAATTGCTCAGTCCAAATCTCAAAAGCCATGATACTGGAGAGCAAGAAGCAACATGTTGCAGCCTGCAGCCATGATCAATCTCAGGAGAGTAAAGGTCCTTACACACCGGGGCGATTTTTTTCATGCGGATAATATGTTTTTTTTTTAAACCTTATAAAGTCAATGCAAGCTTCCACACCAGTTTCGCGGAGCGAAAAAAGTGTCTTAATTATTCGGAACGAGTCCGAATTTTGCGTATATTCGAATATTCGCCGATGTGTAACCGCCTTTAGAATAATATCAATATATACTATGCATGTTGCGGTTCCCCTGGAGAGGTGGGCCTTCTACCACACCTTCTCCGACTCATCTGGCAGCCTCCCTCCCTAGCTCCTCACAACGGGGTGAATGGAGAGGGAGAGAGTGTATTGGCATACGTACAGTATTGTTCTTCTTTAGGTTTTGGGAGTTTGTTTTTCGGAGTCAAACAGGCGTGTACAGTAAAGTGTTGGCTGGTGGCCATTTGCTGTGTGAGTAGTGTGTAAGTGAACAGAAAGGGGCTTTGTAGAAAGCATAAAAGAAAGGGTACATGGAGAAAAACTAATCTGGGAGTAATATGCACATGAATATAGATACAAGCACCCGCATACACACAGATCTTTCTCCTTAGGTTTGTACAGAATTTGGCAAGACAAGGAGACATTCATTGTCAATGTTTGCCAGAGGAGCAAAGTCTTGAAAGGAAAGTTAAAGGCTTCGTTTTAAGCGTTCCCTGGTCAGGAAACTGTCATACTGTGTGTTCGCTGATGAAAGCAAAGTTGGCAGAATCTGAAATCAATGTATATCTGTCATAGTCCCGTTTTCCCATTTTTCTTCAAGATCGTCTTCAGCCATTCGCCAGTATCCCTTTCACAGCTCACAAGGTGCTTAATGTGCAAATTTCAAGTAAGTCTCCATGTGTGCAGTTCAAAAAACTATTCTTCCTCTATTCTTCCCTTGCCCGATCGATCGATCGATCGATCGATCGATCGATCGATCGATCGATCGATCGATCGATCGTTCGTGTGTGTGTGTGTGTGTGTGTGTGTGTGTGTGTGTGTGTGTGTGTGTGTGTGTGTGTGTGTGTGTGTGTGTGTGTGTGTGTGTGTGTGTGTGTGTGTGTGTGTGTGTGTGTGTGTGTGTGTGTGTGTGTGTGTGTGTGTGTGTGTGAGGGGGGTCAGGTCTGCAGGACACCGAGATTAAAACGCATGCAGCCGTGCCACAGGAGAAAGAGAAGCAACATCCCCTGAATACATGAGCCAGCAGATGTGCCGGCCTTGAGCTGGGAAGCAGAAAACAATGAGCATTGAATGCAGGAGGGGGCGGGCCGCGTCTGTCTTCCAAAAAAAGACGAGACGCAGCCTGATTACCAACGCCTCTGTGGCTCATTAACAAACAATGCTACAAAATGACGACCCATTGGTATTGTTGCACTGCCGCTGAGGCGCCCACTCACTGTGTGTGGTTGGTGGGAAAGTGCAAAATGTGTGTATGAGTGCGTACGGGTGCATAAGGTGGTGGGGGAGGGTGGTGGTCGGTTGGGAGGTGTTGGCGGAGGTACCGTAGGAGTGAATTTAGCAAGGAAATCAAGGAAGAAGAGAACAAGTTTGAATACTTAGTAGATGACTGAGGCCCAAGTGTGCATGTTAATGTCTGTGCAATGTCTGTGCACGGTCGGGTGGTCTGCAGCTTCAATCCTTTTTCTTTTTTTTGGGCTCTGTTTTTCAAACCCAACCACTCCAAAAATGATCTCTTCAGCTAAATGTCTCCTTGCGTACACATCAGTAATGAACATCTAAACAACACAGGACATTGAGAAGGCCCTCTCATTGACAATTATTCAAAACTTCACATTACAAAATGGATGGCTTTAATGTGTGTTCTTTTGTCTTTGTTGTTGTTTATTTCTACAATTAACGGGAAAGCCTGTGTGTGGTCCAACATGAATTCCATGCTCTCCTATAACTACCCAAACTCGTTCTAATAAAATCACTTTATGTAATACTGCTAATCTTTTTTTCCCCCTGTTTTCTTCCTGTGCAAACATTGTGAGAGAGAGAATGAAAAGGGAGTTGAAGGGTATGCAAACATTCTCACTCTCAGCATGAAGGAGGAATGGACTGTGTCATTTTAGATTTCTTTGGCGAGTGCCGCGCTATGAGCTTGTATATCTGCTATTTTTGAAAAATATTGAAAATGTGTGCAAATCATTGAATATATTTATATTTTTAAGCGAGCATTTGTAACTCAAATATTTGCTTCTGGGGGTCCGTGGAACAAAAAAAAATTTAGATGGGGGTCCACGGCCAAATACATGATTTTGGGGGTCCTTGACATGAAAAGGTTTGAGAACCACTGACAGCAACATAGGTTTTTTTTTTTAAAACAGGATTTAGAAGACATTTTGTAGAATCGGAACCTCAGGCCTTAATGGGTTAACGCCAATGTGAAGTCAGTCCTACTCTATGGTGCCGAGACATGGAGGACCACTGTAAACACCACAAACAAAATCCAGCCAATTCATCAACACCTGTCTGCGACGAATCCTCCAGATCCGCTGGCCTAACCCCATCAGCAACAAAGAACTGTGGCAACGCAGCAACCAAAAACCAGCAGAGGACGAGATCCTCAAACAGCGTTGGAGATGGATAGGCCATACTCTCCGTAAACCAGCCTCAAACACCACAAGACAGCCCGTCAAGTGGAACCCCCAAGGGAAAAGAAAGAGAGGTCGGCCACAAAACACCTGGCGCAGAGACAGAGGCAAGAAAATGGGCCACACTTGGGGACAGCTGGAGGTGTTGCTCAGGCCCGAGATGCTTGGAGAACTCTGGTAGACGGCCTAAGCCCCAGAAGGGTTAATAGGCCTAAGTAAGTAACAAAAATGCATATGCGTCAACACATGCAGAGGTACACGCTATACAGTACAGTACTTCCCAGTTCCCCTGCCTGCTGAACAGGCGCCCTGACCAATCTGCTGGAGTCGCTAGTGCTAGTGCCGTCCCAACAGGCTTTCCACTCTCGAACGCAGCCAACACAGTGTTTCGGGAGCGCCCGGCTAAGCCAGACAAACTAAGGAGGATTAAAACCCCATTGATGAGCAGGAGGGCCCATGGTTGGCATTGACTTTACATCTGCACCACCCGGACGCCAAAAGTGGAATGGTTTAACAACAAACCACTGATCCTACTGATCTGAATTTGGCCTGATATGAGATTAAAAACAAACATAAAAATAACGGCCAAAATGTTAAGAATTCATCAAAACGGCTCATTTGCAATATTTTCTCCAGGGACAATTTCCTTCTAGACATTTCAAATCAATCCCCAAATAAAATAAATTTAAACACAATGTTAACATAACATAATAGACAAAAAATTGCAGTAAATTTATATTTAGTGTGTTTGATTACCTATCTCAAGCAAGTCTCTGCAATTTGGTTTTCATACCATATAGTGAAATGAACACAATCCAATGTCTTTCACGAAAAACAAAACAGACCATGGTAGCCTATGCTTTGAAAAATGGTCAGCATTGAGGTCAAGCATACAGTGAAGATAAAAATGACAAAATGACGTCATTCAGAACTCCGGGATGGCCTGACCCTCCCGAAGTTCGGCTGTTCTGTGCCTCCGAGATGTTCTGACTAGCCGAAGTAGTTCGTCTGCAGTGACTGGTCAGAAGTTAGTCAGACTGTCAAGGTGGGCATGATATATTTGTCTCCGCCAGAGGTGGAGAGTAAGTTTTCGTTCCCGTCCCGCTGTGTGCCCCCCCCCCTAGCCAAGCTAACATTGGTCAAACTTCACGTGACACGTGACAATATGTTGTCACCAATGCTTTTGATTGGCTAGGGAGACACATGACGAAATAAAATCCTATAAATAGGTGTGTCACTTCACTTGTTTTTTGAAGTGAGGTAACATTGGTCAAGCTAACGGGATCAAGCTAACATTGGTCAAGTGACACGTGACAATATGTAATATAAATAGGTAAGACAGGATTAATCAGGAACAGTACTGGCGGAGACCTGTGCTCCGAGGAGCACATTCTCTAGTTAGTTTTGTTTCCGCATTCAGCCAGCAGTGAAAGCAGCGATAGTTTTGAAGAGACGTCGAAGAGACGACCTCTGAAATCCCTCTCTAGTGACCACACATGGATTGATTACTTTATTAATATGTTTGATAACAGTATGGCGGTACAGTCAAAAAAGCTCTGCTTAAAGGTTGACACGAAAAGCCTTGAGGCGCTTGTTTTCATCGTGGTCCATATCCGCACAAACTCGAAATTAATCCGCATGAACTTCAATTGAATCCGCACAAACACAGAGATATCCAGGTATTAAAACCACTGGTTCCAGTCCTGGCTCTACCCCAATACCAACCAATACTAATTCTCCAACACCAAAAGGCTGAGAAAACATACACAGACATCATGTGCTCTACAGATATGTCACTGTGAATGACTGTGTGCATGACTGTACTGCTTCATGAGAGAGATTATGCACATCATCTGTTTATCTGTCTCACACAAACACAGAACAAAAAAACGGGCATAAAAGCATACACACGCACCAAAACAAATTGGGTCTTCTACAACTTTTCAATTCAAGCTTGGCAGGTTTACTTTGGGTTTATTAAGGAGAGGGGACAAAATCATATCCTCTCTAAAGGTTTGCTTCACAGTAGTAGATGACAAAGGAGGTAGCAAATGCAAATGGGGCGGCCATAGCTGAGTGGTTAGTGAGCCCGCCTGAGGAGCCAGATGCCCTGGGTGCCCCAGGTACGATTCCAGGCCAAGCCAGCAATTTGTCGATGTGTGTCCCTGAGCAAGACTCTTAACCCCTAATTGCTCCCCGAGCGATCCTATAACATCTAGGAGCAGTGGAGCAGCCATATTTGGCTGCTCCACTGCTCCTAGATGTTATAGGATGGGTAAAATGCACTGGCCCAGTTTCACCTCCCTGAAATGGAATTCCTGGATACGCCACATGGGCAGTGTAACTGTTACGGCGATTACAGCCGTAGATTGCGTGAGCGTTAAGAGTTCTCAACGGGCCTGAAAATTAAGGCCCAGCCTTAACTGGGCCGGCCTGAAGAAGGCCCGGCCCGAACAATTACCATAATGTTAGGCCCGAAAACCCGAAAAAAACTGAATACAAAAATAAATAAATGTATATAATTAAAAAATATGTATAATACAGTATATATATATATTAGTTTTTCATGGAACCCGAGGCTCGGCCCAGCCCGACTAATTTGCATACATTTTTGGCGAGGCAAAGAACCCTACAATGTGCACTAAAAGTCTGAGTGAATAAAGACATGCAGGCACAGACAGGTGTAGATCACCATACAGATGCACTAACAAGCCACAGTGGCATAGAGACACACCCCTACAGAGTAATAAGAGCCAACTTAAAGCCCTTCTCCACAGCATGTTTTATGAGTCTCATGTCTCATTTATGGCTCCGTGACTGGGAGTAACCTCTGGGTTTTGTTGGTGTGGTCTTTTATCGTAAATCTACAGAAACATCCTCTGAGTAAATACACATTTGTACAATCCCTGAGTTGCAAATTAAATGGATGCATCACCACTGACAACACTGAATACACAGGACCCCAATGGAAACAAGCCATAGTGCTTTCTTGGGTTTAATTCTTTTAGCATTAGAACTGTACATTCTGTGCTTTTTTTGCAAAATGTTAATAAAGTATTCAATCAATCAATCAAAAGACAGTTTCACATAATTAGATACACAAAGTGAAATCCTAAAACAAACTATATGAGCTGGAATCTGTGACAAAATCAACATATTGGTACCTTAACATCATGTGTGGTAGAACAACAGCTCAAGCCCCACCAATGTGAGACTGTGTTGTATAAAGGGTGCCTAACCGTCTATAATATACTGTAGATACTACATAAAATATTGCAGGCGGTAGATTTACAAATACATGCCAAAAGAATTGCAGGCTTAGATAGCCCTTTAAAAATCACATTTGATAGGGTGTCCGAAAATCTTTAATAGATCAATAGTATGCCTATGAGATGGTAAACCGAAAGAAGTACAGTATCTTGCTGCCCTCAAACTGTTTTTGAACATGGTCAAATTATGTAATATTTTGGCAAGATAACACATATTGAAATGCATGTGGAATGCTCACTGTCATTGATGGCAGTTGTAAATAGGCACTTGACTTTATTTTGCCAAGAGCATAATTCATAGGGTTAAAACCTTGAAATTGATTTTTGCTATGTACACATTTGGTCAACTGCAATGAAAAATGGGCAATATTCCAACTGAAATATCAATGCTTGGACATGGGGTCATGGTGTTAAATTTAATGTGAAACTTAACTATTTTTCTGACCTCAGATGAAACAAACTTTTAAAGTTCACCCTGCGTCCCATCATGATGCCCAGAGATAAATGTATTATGATATGATATACACACTCAATACTATGACACCTAATGGACCCAATGTTTACTAGAGTGTGAAATGCTTTTTACAGTACAAAGGTAACATTATTAAAACAACGCAGAAATAAGTGCATGTGAGAAAGGAAACCCATATAGGGCTTATACAAGGTTCTCACCTAAAATAATAAACAAGTAGTAAGGTAAACATAGTAATCAATCATAAGACACAACAAACAACAAGTAACTTGTGTGCAGTTGAATGTGGTGGGTGCGTGTGTCCGTGCGTGAGTGTGCACGTGTCTGCACGTGTGTGTGTGTGTGTGTGTGTGTGTGTGTGTGTGTGTGACTGTGTGTTACGGCCCTATATGGCCTTAGTGTGTGTGTTTAACCCTCTGTCAGTGCTGCAGGATGGATGAAGGTGGGAGTGGCCATGGAGATTGGAGGAGTGGCGTGGGGATTGGGGACACACCTGGCTCCCATTCCCCAAATCAAGCAGCCACTATAAAAGCCTGGAAAGATCAGCCCTCAGTCCCTCTTTTACCATTGCAACACCACCTGCTGAGACCTGTTTTCCCAACTGACTGTTAGCTTAATTCCAAGCCTCATCAGTTAGGCCGTACTTTAGTAAAGTTAGTTCTACTTCTTTATATTCAGACTGAGTCAACTCAAACTAAACCCATCCTTAGATAGGAGACCTTCCTTATTAGTATCTACACTTTTCCTGAGTACCTCCGAACAGGGAAGCTGGTAGGGGTGTGCTGCCATTTTCTTTGTTCCCCCTTTTTTTCCCCTGTTTATTAGGTAGGGAGTTTATATTGTACTTTTTATTTTGGTGTAGCTTAGATTGTTTTTCTTTTAAGGTAGGGTTTGTTCTGGCATTGGCCACCCTGACGTTGTTGCTTCCCCTGTTTGTTTTCCCTTGTGAATTTGAGTTTAATAAACTGTACACTTTTTTGGTTGAACCTGACTGGTCTGAAATATGTTACTCCTTGTCCTCTAGACCATATAAGGTCGTAACATATTTGGGGGCTCGTCCGGGATCAGCATAGGTGTTTAATTGTGTGTGCAATGGTAAAATGGCACTTTTTGATCTAAAGCATTTTTTAAGCGATCCCACTGTAGATAGGCTTAATAAATGCAGGACGGTAGACTTGCATGAAATTGCTGATTATTTTGGGATCCAGAAAACTGGTCCTCTTCTTAAAGCCGACCTAAAAGCCCTCGTGTTGGCAGGGCTTGTGGAGAACAAGGTCATGGAGCTGCCGTCTGAACAGGCTCAACCTGAGCCCCCTCAGGTGGAGGGGGGTGGTGTGGGTGGGCCTGAGCCTCCTCAGGTGGAGGGGGGTGGTGTGGGTGGTGGCGCTGCTAAAAGTGGGGTAGAGTCACCCCTGTCCTCGGTGAGTTCCTCTTCGAGGGAATCGAAACTAGACAGTGCACGTTTGAAGGTGCGCTTAACCCGCCTTAAGCTGCAGAATGAAGACAAGGCAGATGCTCGCAAGATAGACATGGAGTACAAGCTGGAATTGCACCGCATTGAGGCAGATATGACTGTTAAAATGCGGCAGATAGAGCTAGATGCGAAACTGAGAGCAGGCACAGGGGTGTCTAAGGTCGAACACACACAACCCTTAGGGTCCCCTACTGACCCTCCTGGCACCGAGGTGCTCGGCATGGGGAAACCAGAACCCCCAGGGTCCCCTGTTGCTGTTCCTCGTACCAAGGTGTCCACCATGGAGAAACCGGAACCCTCAGTGTCCTCTACCACACCTACATTCAATGTGAGTAAACATATTGCCCTTGTGCCTCCTTTCCGGGAGACTGAGGTAGAATGTTATTTCAATGCCTTTGAGAAAGTTGCCGCGGCTTTACATTGGCCGCAGGATGTGTGGTCGTTACTGCTTCAATGCAAACTAACTGGGAAGGCTCAGGAGGCTTGTTCAGCCCTGTCAATTGAGGACAGTCTGCAATATGAGATTGTTAAAAGTGCGATACTCAGAACCTATGAGTTGGTACCGGAAGCTTATAGACAGCGATTCCGTGACCAGAGAAAGAAAGCTACACAGACATTTGTAGAGTTTGGCAGGGAGAAAGGTACCCTTTTTGATAGGTGGTGCCTTGCAACCAAAACTTCAGATTTTAGTTCATTGCGGGAGCTAATGCTTCTAGAGGAGTTTAAAACCTGTGTACCAGAGCGCACCATGGTGTACATAAACGAACAAAAGGTCACTACTCTGCAGGAGGCAGCTGTACTCGCAGATGAGTTTGCACTAACCCATAAGACTGTTTTTGGGGGGAAACGGGATAATGTTCCCATGCGTGAGCCTTATCACAAAAATGATGACCCTGCGGCCACACGCCCCAAGGCGTCCCCTCCGAATCCGAGAACGTGTTTTTTCTGTCTTAAGACTGGTCACGGTATTGCAGAATGCTATGCACTTAAGCGTAAACAGCAGTCACAACAGTCTAACTCCACTCCACTGAGGCAGCAGACTAGGCAGCCAAAAGGTATGGGGTTGGTTAAAACTGTGTCCCCCTCTGGCCTCCGGGCAGCTCCAGATAAGCCAATGGTCCCCGATGAGTGTTTTAAGCCGTTCATCTTTGAAGGCTTGGTGTCCTTAACAGGAAAAGCAGAGGACCAACGACCTGTTAAGATCTTGAGAGACACAGGTGGTTCACAGTCCTTTGTCTTGAGTGATGTTCTACCCCTGAGTGGGGAGTCCTCCTGTGGGACAGGTACTATAGTACAAGGTATTGAGATGGGTTGTGTGCCAGCCCCACTTCATCATGTACATGTGCAGTCAGACCTGGTTACTGGGTTTTTTCGTGTTGCTGTCCGATCCTCTTTCCCTATCCAAGGGGTTGACTTCTTTATGGGAAATGATATTGCAGGGGGTAAGGTGAGACCTGTCCCTGAAGTTGTGTGCAACCCAGAACCTGACTCATTGGATGCATTGTCACAAATCTTTCCGGAAGTGTTCTCTGCTAGTGTACTTACTAGGGCACAGGCCCGCAAACAGGCAGAGGAAGGGGTGAATCTAGCAGACTCTATGTTTGCCTCTGCTCTGAGGGAAGATGACTCCCCACCTCACAAGGTGGACACCGATAACACTAACCTGTCAATTGACTCTCCTATCCCCAACTTGCCAGTCTCACGTAAGGCTCTTATCAATGCTCAGGTGGCCGATACAACCCTCTCAAAATGTTTTGCAGAGGCTGTTAAGGTCACAGAGGTAAGGGGCAAGCACCAGTCCTTTTACTTCGATGAGGGGGTTTTAATGCGAAAATGGATCTCCCGAAACATGCAGGGGTTAGATGAGACTGATAATGACTGGGGTCTTGTGTATCAGGTTGTTGTTCCCTCTGCTTACAGACAGCATGTGTTGGAGTTGGCCCATGACCATACATGGTCTGGACATTTGGGAATCACAAAAACATATGATCGAATACTTAGGCACTTCTTTTGGCCAGGTTTGAAAGCCAATGTAGCCCGTTACTGCAAGACCTGTAACACCTGCCAAGTCACTGGGAAGCCTAACCAAGTGGTACCACCTGCCCCCCTCTGCCCGATACCTGCTGTGGGTGAGCCATTTGAACATGTGATTGTTGATTGTGTGGGCCCCTTGCCGAAAACTAAATCTGGAAACCAATTCCTGCTAACGATAATGTGTGTGGCCACTCGGTTTCCGGAGGCTATTCCTCTACGGAAAATTACTGCCCCAACCATTACTAAAGCATTGACTACGTTTTTCACTACTTTTGGCCTACCTAAAATTTGCCAAACTGATCAGGGAACTAATTTTCTGTAAAGGTGTTTAGACAGACGTTACAGTCCCTAGGGATCTCGCATGCGGTGTCAAGTGCATATCACCCTGAGTCGCAAGGTGCACTTGAGCGCTGGCACCAAACGTTGAAGTCAATGCTACGCAAATACTGTTTTGAAACAGAGAAAAGTTGGGATGAGGGTTTACCATTCGTACTGTTCGCTATTCGGGAGGCTAAACAAGAGTCTCTTGGGTTCAGCCCTGCTGAACTTGTATTTGGGCATAGTGTTCGGGGCCCATTGAAGGTGTTAAAGGAACAGTTCATGTCCATTGGTCCCTCACCCAAAACAAATGTGTTAGACTTTGTCACTCAGTGTCGGGAACGACTCCACCATGCCTGCGCCTTGGCAAAGGCAAGCCTCTCTACCAGCCAGGGAAAGATGAAACAGCACTATGACAGGAAGGCAGTTGAACGCAGTTTCCAACCAGGAGATCAGGTGTTAGTCCTGCTGCCCGTGCTAGGTTCTTCCCTTAGTGCACGGTTCTCAGGCCCATATTCAGTGAAGAGTAAAGTGAGTGACACAGACTATGTAATTCACACTCCTGAACGCAAACGCCAGACACGTCTCTGCCACGTTAACATGCTGAAACTGTTTCATTCTAGAGAGGATGCCAAGGACAGACCAGAGAAAAGTACTGAAGCTGCTGTCACCCCAGATGCCTCAGTTTCTCTGGTAGTGAGCCCAATGGCACAGGTGGATGAGGATGGTTTAAAACTGGGAAGTAAAGCTCAACAATGTGGTAGGCTATCAAACTCTGAAATATTGTCAAAGTTAGACACATATTTGTCCTACCTCGCTAATGATGAAAAACAGGATGTGACAGAGTTAATTCTTGCCTACCCTGATCTCTTTGGGGATGTGCCCTCATGCACTACAGTGGTAGAACATGATGTTAATGTTGGTAACGCTGCCCCAATTAAACAGCATCCCTACCGTTGCCCGCTGGTTAAAAGAGAGATGATGAAGAAGGAAGTTGAATACTTGCTTGAGAATGGCCTAGCAAAGCCTAGCCATAGTCCTTGGAGTTCCCCCTGTTTACTAACACCAAAAGCAGATGGTTCTTCACGTTTTTGCACAGATTACCGCAGGGTGAATGCTGTCACGGTGCCCGACTCCTTTCCCTTACCCCGCATGGAAGACTGTGTGGACAATGTAGGGTCAGCTGTTTATATTACCAAACTGGATCTGCTGAAAGGATATTGGCAGGTGCCTCTTACTCCCCAGGCATCTGACATATCAGCCTTTGTGACTCCAGACCATTTCCTACAGTACACAGTTATGCCATTCGGTATGCGAAATGCACCAGCCACTTTTCAGCGTCTAATGAATAGGGTACTAGGTGATGTCCCAAATTGTAATGTCTACTTAGACGATGTGGTGGTGTATTCTTCTGTTTGGGAGGAGCATATGAAGTCCTTGAGTATGGTGTTTGAACGTCTAGCAAAGGCGTCTCTAACACTCACCTTGGCAAAATGTGAGTTTGCCAAGGCAACTGTCACCTACCTGGGCAAGCAGGTAGGCCATGGGCAGGTGCGCCCTGTTGATGCCAAGGTATCAGCCATCCTCGCCTATCCAAGACCCACTACCAGACGTGAATTGAAACGTTATTTAGGAATGGCCGGATACTACAGATGTTTCTGCAAGAACTTTTCTGTAGTTGTTGCCCCCTTAACCAGGTTAACCAGCCCTAAGCATCCTTTTGTGTGGACAGATGAGTGCCAACATGCCTTCGACTGTGCAAAGTCTCTTCTCTGCAGTGCTCCAATTCTAGCTGCTCCGGACTTCTCTCGACCGTTCACACTGGAGGTGGATGCCAGTGCCTCTGGGGCAGGAGCAGTCCTGCTACAGGGGAGCACAGATGACATCAACCACCCAGTGTGCTACTTCTCAGCAAAGTTCAAGAAGCATCAGTTGGGGTATTCCACGATAGAGAAAGAGACTCTGGCCATGTTGCTCGCAATCCAACACTTCGATGTTTATGTGGGCTCCAGCCCTTCACCAGTGACTGTCTACACCGACCACAATCCACTGGTGTTCCTGGCTCGGATGTACAACCACAACCAACGATTGATGCGCTGGGCCCTGCTGGCCCAAGACTACAACCTGGACATCCGACACAAGAAGGGGGCTGACAATGTAGTGGCCGATGCCTTGTCCCGTGAATGGGGGTGAGATCAATTCAATGACAATGTTTGAGATATTATTTTGTGTAATTGGTTATAGCTACCCCTAACTAACCATGTACACGCTTATTTTTATGGGAGGGGGTGTTACGGCCCTATATGGCCTTAGTGTGTGTGTTAACCCTCTGTCAGTGCTGCAGGATGGATGAAGGTGGGAGTGGCCATGGAGATTGGAGGAGTGGCGTGGGGATTGGGGACACACCTGGCTCCCATTCCCCAAATCAAGCAGCCACTATAAAAGCCTGGAAAGATCAGCCCTCAGTCCCTCTTTTACCATTGCAACACCACCTGCTGAGACCTGTTTTCCCAACTGACTGTTAGCTTAATTCCAAGCCTCATCAGTTAGGCCGTACTTTAGTAAAGTTAGTTCTACTTCTTTATATTCAGACTGAGTCAACTCAAACTAAACCCATCCTTAGATAGGAGACCTTCCTTATTAGTATCTACACTTTTCCTGAGTACCTCCGAACAGGGAAGCTGGTAGGGGTGTGCTGCCATTTTCTTTGTTCCCCCTTTTTTTCCCCTGTTTATTAGGTAGGGAGTTTATATTGTACTTTTTATTTTGGTGTAGCTTAGATTGTTTTTCTTTTAAGGTAGGGTTTGTTCTGGCATTGGCCACCCTGACGTTGTTGCTTCCCCTGTTTGTTTTCCCTTGTGAATTTGAGTTTAATAAACTGTACACTTTTTTGGTTGAACCTGACTGGTCTGAAATATGTTACTCCTTGTCCTCTAGACCATATAAGGTCGTAACTGTGTGTGTGTGTGTGTGTGTGTGTGTGTGTGTGTGTGTGTGTGTGTGTGTGTGTGTGTGTGTGTGTGTGTGTGTGTGTGTGTGTGTGTGTGTGTGTGTGTGTGTGTGTGTGTGTGATATAATAGTTCATTTTGTTAGGAAGTGGTTTGGACTTAACACCCACTCCACCAGAGACATTATTTTCCAGTCCAAACAGGGGGGTGGGTTTGTCGTCCCAAATGTGGAGTGGATATATAATGCCACAAGGCTGGCTCACCTGCTAAACATGCTAAACAGTGATGACAAGACTGTCAGGGAACTTGCTAGATCTTCTCGGTTTCTAGATATGAAACGGCGTAAAGTGCCCCTGGCAAGAGAGGGCGAGCCAAGTTTCCTGGGGTTCAAAAGAAAGCCCAACCTTAAAATGGACTCACATGCTACTGGGTTCGGGGTGTCGTCAGATTGGCCTGACCTCAATGACCTCTGTGCGAGAACCGTAGTATCCCTACACTGGGTCCGACCTGACTCAGACACTGTAGCAGTCTCTGAGGACATTATTACCAACTGTAGGATCTCAGTAAGGGCTACTGTTATTGATAAAGAACATCATTTATCACCAGTTAATGCACGGAGGTAACTTGTAATGTTACAACAGCAGAACCAACAACAACACTGGACTGGTTTAAAACTACAAGGAAAGCTAGCTTGCCTTCCTACTGCAGATCACACCATCTCTCACACAATATTCAAAAATTATGCAGTTGATGAGGATATAATCACCTTTACAGTCAAAGCCAGATTACAGGTCCTCCCAACCAGACTCAATCTTTCTCTGTGGTACCCTAATACGTTTCCTCCTCATTGTCTGCACCATGACCACACTCCAATTACTGAAACTCTGTCACATATTCTGAACGGCTGCCATGTATATAAGGGAATGTACATTGCTAGGCATGACAAAATTGTTGACCTATTAGCTAAGGACATAAGTTCGTATGTTTCATCATCTGCCAAAATGTATACGCACTCTTGTGTTTCAACTGCCATGTTCAAGCGCAATAATGAAAATGATGCCTTTTCAGATGTCACAGCTAATACACCAGATGTTGTTGTTGTTGATGAGGACAGTAGAGAAGTGACCATTTTGGAAGTGGCATGTACATTTGATCACAGCCTGGAAGAGGCATTCCTTACCAAGGTGCTTAAGTACCAACGTCTTAAGGATGCTATCATGCGGCTTGGTTACAAATGTAAACTGCTTGTGTTCATATTTGGAAGCCTCTGTAATGTCCATAAATCAGTTGTGAGAGGCCTGCAGATTGCAGGAATGCCCAAGCCAAAAGCTAAGGCATTGGCAAAATTCTGTTCAATGTCTGTGATAATTGGCAGTCGCCATATATGGAGGAGGCGATGCTTCCTGTACCCGTGATCTGTATTCTGAAATACTTGTCGTTGTGTTTTTTCCAAGTTTGTGCATCTACTATTGTTTGTGTTCAAGAATTTATTGTTAAAATGTGAACGCAAATAAAGATGTTGTTTTATTTTACTGTGTGTGTGTGTGTGTGTGTGTGTGTGTGTGTGTGTGTGTGTGTGTGTGTGTGTGTGTGTGTGTGTGTGTGTGTGTGTGTGTGTGTGTGTGTGTGTGCGTGCGTGCGTGCGTGCGTGCGTGCGTGCGTGCGTGCGTGCGTGCGTGCGTGCGTGCGTGCGTGCGTGCGTGCGTGCGTGCGTGCGTGCGTGCGTGCGTGCGTGCGTGCGTGCGCAGAAGTAGGGATACATTATATGGTAGAAGCAAGTGGAGAGACTTGATTCATCAGGCTGGCCCTCAGTCAGTACTGTATATTGCCGAGTTGAATCTGTGAGGAATGCTCTTTGCAGATTGCTTGTCCTCTTTGACTTGAAGGTTGAGATGTGCTACCTTTTTTCATATCTTTAGCTATTTTTTCTTTTCTTTCTGAAATGTTTGGTGAACATTCCCCATATAAAGGCTAATCTGATAAAGACTGACAAGTTAAGGCCCATACTGGGCCCTATTTTGACGGGCGTAACTTGCGCATGGACTTAACTTGTGCCGTGGGGGTGTGTCCAGCGCTATGGTCCCATCTACAGGATGCTACAATGCCTGTAGCACTGGGCACTATCCGTTGCGCTCGGTGCTACGGGCACTGAATTATTCATGGGTGTGTTCTGGGCGTTACATAAATAAAACCAATCAGAGTGTCGACTGTCGAGTGCCATCACCTTTAAGAACTAGGTTTTGACCTGCATGAGGCGCAGTCCTAAGTGGCGGAGAGAATGCTTTTCTACAGTAACGACGAAAACAATATAGGTCCTTACACACCGGGGCGATTTTTTCGTGCGAATAATACGCTTTTTTTTAAAACCTTATAAAGTCAATGCAAGCGTACATGGCGCGAAAAAGCGGAAAAGCGAAGCGAAAAAGCGTCTTTTAATTATTCGGAACAAGTCCGAATTTTGCGTATATTCGCACATTCGCCGGTGTGTAAGGACCTTATAAGTGAAAACACATGAGCTTAAGCAGCATCAATCCGGGAACGCATTTTAGATTTATTTGGCTATTAAAAAATATAGCAGATATACAATATAGTAGATATACAAGATATACAAGCTCATACAGTAGCATGGCATCGAGTGCCGCGCTATGAGCTTGTAGATCTACTGTTTTTGAGGGGAAAAAATCGTGGAAAATGTGTGCAAATCCCTAAATGTCTCATGTTGTCCCACAGACATCTGTGATGTCTTGACATATTAACTGATATTCACATGCTCATTCTTAGTTGGTTATTATACTGTATATTAAAGCATCCCAATGTGTTCCGTTTCACATTCTCTTCCTATATCTTTCCTCACAGTAACAGCCTGAGCCAATAGTTTCACGTGGTTGCGCGCTACTACAATGTGATCTACAGTACAAGCTCACAGCGCATCGAGCTGCGACGCGTTGTGAACTTGTAGATCAGATATTTTTGGTGCTTGTAGATCAGATATTTTCAGTGTGCAAGGAATGCAAATACTGTAAAAGAGGCGCTCCATTTCTTTCCATAACCCAAGTGGCAACTCTACCTTCTGAACTACTGCCTCCCGTTAAATATTATTCAGGTAAAAAGCATAAACAGACTATCCCTGGATCCCTCCACCTCAGAAGATCAAAGTCTTCTAATGGAAAAAATACATTAGTGTCTTAGCAAATATTGTGTAGATTAGGCACACGGGTATAGTAGACATTGCATGTATTAACTGAGGACGACACCATAGTACTTGCAAAATGAGCAGTAAGCAACATATCTTAGAGTGAACATCATACATAGCAGTAGCTGATAATAGCAGAGACAGTTAAACTTAAATCTTAAAGCAGAGACATATTTCTGGCAAAGCTATTACACAGCTTTGGATGGAGCATGAGGATTCAGTGTAGGAATCACCATCGAAAGATCTGAGAAATACATTCACCGGCACAAATTCCATTATGGGATTTTTTTTATCTCAACCTTAGAGTCATTTTGCAATGCAATTTGGCTCATAGCAGACAGATTTGCTATGCCACCACGCAGAATATTTCTACTCCTTACCGAAGATCTGATAGGCAGAATGGCAGAAGGATTGATGGGAAGATACATAAATAAATGGACAGGCAGTTGAGCAGCGCAATGACTAGATGTAGAGTGCTCAGTCATCACGCCCACCTCCATGAATCTCATAAATAACGATACACATGAGCAACACGGGTAAACTAATATTTATTTTCATATATATCAGTTTCTGGGTGGCTCCATGGTTCAGTGACTGATTCAATTTATCCAAAAGATTGGAATTTAAACAGACCCAAAAAAAAAAGTAATCACACAAGAACCTGCTTTTCTCTTCTGGCAACACAAATCTATCCATCACCTCTCTAAGCCATGGATTCTTTCCTACATCTTAAATGCAAGCTTATGTGTGGTTACAGTCGCAGTTGATTCTGCATTATGTTGAACTCCAGCAACAGGGATGTTCAGAAGGGAAGTTATTCTTTTGTAGTGGTGGCACAGTTTTGGCAACATATTAGCTTTAAAAGTTGCTTTAAAAAGATGTTGGGACTGCGGTGGAAAAGCAACTGCAAAAACCTGCATTCAGAACAATGTCAGACAAAGGCTTAAGAGTCTTTAAAAGCAGAGTGTGGTGGGTGGCGTTAAGACAAAAGAGTTGAGTCGAGCGAAGAGGACAGGGGTGGAAGAAGTACTTTTTTAAAGTAAATATGGAAATACTCAAGTATAGTATAACAAAACAATACACTTAAGTACAGTACATGTAATTAGTTACTTTCCACCAAAGGAAGAGGAGTTTGCCGAATTCCACTGGGAAGGCTAAAACACACACCTCGCTATTCCCTGAAGCTGTCATTCTGCTGTTTCCTGGCACACAGTGTACGGGCTCTCTCCAAAATCCTTCAAAAACGTTTTTCAGCAAATTATGTATGGGGGGAGGGGGGGATAAAAATATGGTACGAGGAATTTTGCAAATCATGGAGGTTGCCATCAGATTTAATGGACGTACGACTCGCATATGTTCACAGAGCTATATGTGGAAACGAGGCGTAACGCTGGGGGTTGGGGGGGGGGGGGGGGTCATAGTGCTCTTGCTGGGTCCCCAAATAATTGCGATCAGGTGCTATAATCATCATTGCGACAGGCCTACCGCTAGCCCGGTCATTTTCTGTGACGTCTGCTCTCCCACATACCCCCCTAAGGAGCTCCTTCAACACACTCGACTGCAGCGCCCAGAGAAAGCCCCGCAATGCTTTTCCCTTTTTATGCAGTCATGCTATTCATTAACTCTCCTTCTCCTAGCCAACACTAACTTCATCCAATTAAACATTTCCATCACTGCGGTATGACGAGGGGGATAGAACAAAAGAAAGAATATTCAAAGAGAATGTAGTGATGTCCATGTTTACAGATGAATGAAGACTAAAAAAACATTGGTGTCTAAGAAAATATTTTGTAGTTTAGGCACACGGGTATGTATAGTAGACATTGCATGTATTGGCACACATTTGTATGGTAGGCTTGCTTTCAAACACCATGATCAATCAACTGATCCTTCCATTAGTAAACACTAACTTCATCCAGTTAAACATTTCCATCATTGCGGTATGACGAGGGGGATAGAACAAAAGAGAGAATATTCAAAGAGATGGTAGTGATGTCCATGTTTACAGATGAATGAAGACTAGGCTTTAAAGTGCTGTCTGGCGGTGTGCTTTACAAAAAATACTCCATCTCACCAAGTGCCTTTGAAAGATATGAGTTTTACACAGTGAGATGATTAAGGGAACAGCGACAGACACCACTCCACAGTTTGTTCCTTCAGGCAACGAGCGCCGAGTCTACATCAAAAAACGTACAAAGAAAACTTTGTCGACTCACTCCACATGACTGAAGGGACAGATAGCTGGGTGCAAAACAGAAACTCACAGCCAATGAACTTGTTCACCAGCCAGACCAACTGCGTAATCCTCATTGGCTTTGATATCACGGTTCATCATGGTCATCACTCTCACTCACAGTAGTGAGTAATTGATGCAGTGACGCAAAAAACTTTTTCTACATTCTAGAGTGCTGCCCACCCCTACATCTGAATGACCCATGAACAAACTGTTAAGAGTGGAAGATTGATGAAATAGACAGCTGACTGCCTCTTCATGAGAATGGAGAATGAGAGTGCGGGAGGGAGGGAGAGAGAGACGGACAAAAAGATACTTGGATAATTAGACAGACACAAAGTCGGAGAGAAATCCAAATAGACAGTAGAGCCCCGCCGTTGTATCGGTCTGGCTGATTGAAATGTTTTGAATAATGGTGTTTAAATAAAATGAATTCTGGTTACATGTTCTCAAATAGAAACTTTGAATATAAGTTTGTCAAATTGATTCGAAAATGTTGCACTTTTTGACAGAATATTGGTTAAAATTGGTAATCAATGGTCTAGAACCAGAATCAGGATAAAAAATGTGGTATTGGTCAGGCTCAATACTGTAGATACAAATTGAGATGGAGGACCAGGAAGTACTGGTCGGGCTCTAATAGACACACATTGATATGGCGAACCAGGAAGTACTGGTCGGGCTCTAATAGACACACATTGATATGACGAACCAGGAAGTACTGGTCGGGCTCTAATAGACACACATTGATATGGCGAACCAGGAAGTACTGGTCGGGCTCTAATAGACACACATTTATATGGCGAACCAGGAAGTACTCACAAGTCACGCAGACCAGCAGACCTCGGAGCAGCAGCTCACAGGGTCCCTTCCAGTGCTCACGGAGTCTGGCCCTGATGGGGGGCAGGATGATCTCGGCTGGGACGAAAAACTGGATAGCAAAGCTGACAAAGATTCCGAAGGAGTACAGGATCTTCACAAGCTGATTGGTCCTGCAGAGAAAGGAAGAGAGAGGGACAGAAATGTGAGAGTGCGGAGAGAGGGAGAGAGAGAGACACACACACAGACAGAGGGCATATTGCTTGCCAACTGTACTGAAGGTCATCTCTGTCATCCTGGAAATGAAGAACTTATATCCATAGAGATAGTGTTAACCCATTAAGGGAACACATCGATTTCTTTGGCTATTGAAAAATAGCAGATATACAAGCTCAATGAGCATGTAGATCTGCTATTTTTGAAAAATCATGAACATTTTTGCAAATCTTGGAATATACTTTTTTTAAAGCGAACATTTGTAAAATATTTAGTTCAAGGGACCTCCAGAAGCAAATATTTGAGTCACAAATGTCCGCTTTAAAAAAAATCGAATATTTGCAAAAATAGCAGATCTACAAGCTCGTAGATCTACGGAGCTTGTATATCTGCTATTTTTGAATAGCCAAAGACATCCAGCGTGACACAGATGCGTTCCCGGATTGAATGGGTTAAGGCCTTACCATTTCTGGAGTGAGTGAGTAAGTATTTATAGAGCACCTTTCACAGACAAGACGGTCACAAAATGCTTTACACGGGTTTAAAAACATAAAAGTAGTACATTCAATAAAACAGTCAATAAAACAAATGAGTAAAATTACAAATCGAACAACCGATAGAAACATATCAATCACAAAGAAACATGAGTAACATGTACGTCTAGGCCTTTGGTGTAGTACATTTTTTAACACATTGGGTGCCAAAGGTTTATTCAAATAGTATACGTTGAGTGCCGGCTATTCTTCTATCCACTTACGTTGATACGTTTCGTGCTGTAGAAGCCCTGACGCGGAAGTGCATGTAAACAAAGCGTGCGTGCGAGACGGCAGAGGGACCCGACTAACGCCTGGAACAATAATATTTCTAACGCGATCCTCCATTGCAGAGTGATCGCCGATCGAAAACGTCTCGCTTCCACCACGTTAAAAAGAAATGGAGATATTAATCTTTTAGTCAAGGAGATAACATTGGAAAGGCCGACCGGAAGGATTTTTGACATGGACCCACATCCGGCCTCTCCTTCTCAGAAACTCCTTGGATGATCCCAAAGTTTCGTTAGAGCGCCCCACGTGGGCCCTACGTGTAAAAATAAAATTGGGTCAAAAACGGTCCGGACCGTTTTCAGCACTTCTCGTTTGGATTCTCAAAAACGGTCTGGACCGTTTTTGGCACCCGATGTGTTAAGGGCCCTGGATGGAGTCTACACAAGAATGCTACGAATGGCACTAGGTGTCACATGGACGGACCACATCAGAAATGTGCTCCTCTACGGGGACCTATCTCTCTGACTACCAGTCAGAGAGAGAGATGGATGAGGCTGGCAGGGCACTGCGTCTGGCACCCAGAACTACTGGCAAGCAAACTGACACTTTGGGAGCCAGCCCAGGGCGAAGCCAGGAAAGGCAAGAAGCAGCAACACCTGCGTAGATGCTAGACCGCACTCTCGCATCACATCGCATCGAGGGCACAAAGGCCAAATGCCAGGGCAGCAAGGCCATCAAATAAAACTATTATTTTATGAATACATAGTATAACTGTCAGCTAAATAAATAAATAAATACAGCTTTTCATTCATTCAGAATTCTGAACTCTCAAAAATACAGAAAAGAAGCAAAGGAGAAAACGGTGTGTGGACATGTGTGTAATGTTTTGAAGGTCATACTGTAAGGCCAAACCGAGGGCAACGGCGGCCATGGCCTTCATGGCCTACATGCAATCTGGCCTCGGATAGAATCATGCCAGGGCCCTCTCTCCTGTGCCTTCTCTGCCTATGAACTAACCATCTGTGTTTCTGTACTGTTTGTATTACTAAAGAATAAAAAAGGAGTTGCACACTGCCCAACTTTTTCTCGATTTTAACGGAAATAGACCAGTCATGACATTGCTTTTCTGTTACTTTCCTTTTCCTTTAGGGAAAACGAAGGTCCTTGCTGTCCTTGTGCAAAAGAAAGTTGATTTCTTTTGCACAATCGTAATTTCTAAAAACAACAACATGGATCAACGAAATATACCCACAGGTCAAACATGAGACACAGCCAGGGGACAAATGAAGGGCCCAGACTCATTGTTCTGCTTAAGATTTAAGATTTTAATTATGAGTGCATGACTGGTATGCACTGAACAACTAAAAGGGGTATGCGGAGACATGACAAAGGGGCAGTACTGTATGACCCTATCGTGGTGATTAAACCATGGCACGGTCAGTCTACTCAGTGGCTTCCTGAAAAAAAGAAAAAGAAGTTTATGGCCGCCCTGGGCAATTGCATTTTCGTTGACACCCCTTAAATCTCCCTGGTTATTGTGGTCATAAAAGGCCTGGACGCCGTCCAATTCAAGCACTCACAGGAGCATGCCCTGACAAAGAGCACCTGTGCTCTATTGTGTGTGACGAGAACCTGTGTCGTGTGTTGAGACCACCTGTGTGTGTCGTGGCCACTGGCATCAGCATGACGGCATGTCAAGAGGTCTATTTGTCACTACTCATAAAAAGGTACAAGCAGCGACATGCTAGTGTGGCAAGGTCCACAATACTGTGCTAACAGCAACACAACAATAACAACAATAATACTCAATATATGATATGAAAAACAAAGTAAAATAAAATAAATAAAATAATGCAATTGCAAGAGGGGGCTTAGTGTTCGGATTTATTAATAGGATGGGCAATAAGGCATAACCATGTACTGTATAATACAGTTACAATTGTACATATTGTACATTTTGCATCGGTTTGAGCAATCTGACTGATTTCCCCTCGCGGGATCAATAAAGGTATCTATCTATCTATCTACTGTATCTATACAGAATTAATTACAGCTTCAAATGCAATTGTTTTACTTCTCTTTTTCCCTATTCCGTTTATTCTCCAATGTCCATGTCCTTGTTCAAGGTTCTGACAGCCGCCGGGAAAAGAAACTCTTCTTGAGCCCCAGGCATTGAGACAGCACAACGCACTTGTCAGTCCGCATCGTCACAGTCTGTTTCTGTTGTGTTCCCTGTCTTTTACAGTATAATCCTTTTTGCTCTACTCAAGCATTTACTGTCGTAAATGTCCAACAGGGACCGGAGGGAGTTCTCTGTGATACGCTCAGACGAACGCAACACCTTCTGTAGAACTTGCAGATCCCAGCATATGGCACAGTACGTACGTCAAACTGACCCCGGGATTCCTCTACCACTCGACAAAGCAATTTTTGAACAGTGCCTTCACTCTGAAGGCACTGACTGGATGTTAGGATTGAATTGATGGCCACACTGTGGTAACAAAGACCACATTATCTAAAGAAAGGCTATTAAAAAAGCAGTTTCTGCTAAAAGTGGACATTCGTGAGCAGCTCTTTGAAACCATTTCATCTCCTCTACCCAGTATAGTGCTTGCCAACGTCTCGTCACCACGGGGGTGTGGCAGAGTAGCTGCAGACATACTGGTGGGGGTCAATGTTAAGTCAACCTGTTTATACCCCACCAAGATGTCCGCGCTACCAAGTGACACTTGTTGACGCTCCCTTCAGGATTTTTTGGCACGCACTATAGTGTCAAACTAAGAATAAAACTAATTACTAAGTTGTTAGGTGCAGAACTTGACTGCTCTGTTTGTATCCGTTTGTAGGTTCTACCTAGAAAAAGTTTAATGAGGCCTATAGTTATACTTGGCTTTTCTAAATGACTCTGGCTTTTATATTACATTATTTTAATTGTCTTATTTAATTTTAATTCCACTTAAAATGTCCTTGATTTTTTACTGCAACTCAAATTACATTTCATGTTGCATGCACTTAATATTACTTTTTGAAAGCATAGCACACTGCGATTAACAGTCACGACTCACAAGCAGTGTTTTATAGGGCCCATTTAATCTCCTCTCTTACAAGTAGAGGCTTAAGGAATGAGGTCCAGTGTTTGACTGTACTTGCAGGCCCCAGGGAAGGAATTAGCTGCAGTGTGCCAACCAAGGAGTACCATGGACTCTATTGGGAGATGATTAATAGAGGTTATCACACTGTAATGGGGGGGGGGGGGTAGGGCTGAATACAAAAGGGCATTTTCCTCCATGACAACAGTGGCAAGTCAACAGGCAGACTGTTGACAGTGAGAGGAAACCGGAACAGGTCCCCATTAGGCCAATAAGGAGAGTGATGAGGCCAACTAATCTCTGAAGAGAACACAATGGGCCAGAGGGATCCTTGTTGCAGATAAAATGGGTAATATACAAATACAGGGGGGATAAAAGCTTGAATAGAGAGAGTTTGTTATGGTGATGGGGTCGATGTGAGATGTGCAGGATACAGCGAGTGGAATTCCTGAGTGAAGGAAGGGAAGGAGTGGGCAGGGCGGAAGGGTAATCACTCCAAGAGACAACAGCAATCTAAAGGGGCCAGTGCAGTGGATGACATGCCTATGCATTGTTTAACCCATTCACCCATCCGGGAACGCATTTGTGTCATTTTTTTAGATTTATTTGGCTATTCAAAAATAGCAGATATACAAGCTCATAGCGCAGATCTGCTATTTTAGAAAAATCGTGAAATATTTTGCAAATCTTTCAATATATATATATATATATATATATATATATAAATGTTTAACTTAAATCTTTGCTTCTGGGAACAAAATATTTTGAGATGGGGGGGTCCCCTTTTGGTTCCATGCATGCATGCACGAGGCAGAGGTAGGTCGAGTTGCATACTGTAGGCCCTAATAATAATAGAGGTAGTTATCGAGTTACATACGGTAGGCCCTAATAATAATAGAGGTAGTTATCGAGTTACATACTGTAGGTCCTAATAATAATAGAGGTAGTTATCTAGTTACATACTGTAGGCCCTAATAGAGCACCGAAGTCTGACGTAATTTACACATCCTACCTGGGTCGTGTTTTTTTCCCCCATTCTGAATTCCCATAGA
Source organism: Gymnoscopelus braueri (assembly GCF_963280865.1). Lineage (NCBI taxonomy): Eukaryota > Metazoa > Chordata > Actinopteri > Myctophiformes > Myctophidae > Gymnoscopelus > Gymnoscopelus braueri. Next base: position 13,949,419 of record NC_137606.1, read on the forward strand.
CGTCTTTAATATCGCGTCAAATAAGAACTGTGTTCCAAAAACAAACAAATGATCCTGGCGGTTTGACTGATATGGATATGAAGCATCAACTGACGGTGAGAAAACCCTAATGTTACTTCCACCGAATTATTATTATTTTTTGCCAGAAACAGACTGTATCAAATATGAGTGACTGACTATCATAAACGATACAGAACCTCCTCCCTGACAATATCGCCGAGACAGTTTGTTTATTTTTGGACCACAATTCTTATATGAGACGATTCTAAGATGACCCAATGTTATTCTCCACAGAGAAATTACTTCTACGACCCAGGGGATGAACGAGTGACGTCAGGACTTCTGTGCTCTATGACTATGTTATCCATGCACAGCAAATGGCCCCTCCCCCTATGCTGCAATACAAAGCTGATTTATGGTGCTCTGTGGATTAAAGTGGGGCAGAGAAGAAACTAGGGGTGAATCAGGTCTACAGGGTCCAAAACCGTCTTCCAACCTAAAAAACAAACTTATCCTCTATAGCCTGGCACAAAGTCATGGGCCGATTGGTCTCTTCCCTACTCCCACATGAAAGACATTCGTATCTGCATGTCCTTGAAAAACAAAATGTACTCTCATCGTTTTTATGCAGTCACCTCGATTATGCTACAGTATAAATATTCACATAAGTGGGATGACTTGAGTTTGGAGGTTTAAAGACAAACGTGTGTGACTTATCACTGGTTAAAATCCCTCCTCACGCTTGTGGCTGTGGGTGGAGTATACTTGTGCATTGCTTGAGTTTGTAGTGCTAAATTGGAGCACTGGATTGCTAAAGTGGTTTGTGTGTGTGTGTGTGTGTGTGTGTGTGTGTGTGTGTGTGTGTGTGTGTGTGTGTGTGTGTGTGTGTGTGTGTGTGTGTGTGTGTGTGTGTTCGTGCGTGCGTGCATGCTGATGAAAATTAAGGGTGCATTTAGCTGGTGATGTGTACAAAAGTCATTTTTATTTTAGTTAAGCTATTTTCAGACTTAAAATAACCAGATATATCTATTCACAACACAAGTAAACGTAACAAAGGAGGTCCAACCACATGCAACTTCATGACTCCGCTCTCTCTGCCCCCAGTTCTCTACACTCTCTCCTATCCATTAAAGCATAAACTGCCAAAAAGCTATCTAAAATAATTGTATGCAAATAACTCAAAACATCAATAATGCTTAACAGTGACAAACAAAAAATGGATATGCAAATCTATGTTAGCTCACGCCAATTTAATAGTGTGGATGCAGCTGCTCCATTGCTCAGTTGCCAGTGTGTCGGTGTGCACATTATGCAAGTGTGCACTGATATGTTATTTTGATTGAGTGTGGAATCGTGTGTGCATGCATGCAATGACATTGGACACGCAACAAATTGCATTTATCAAACATAGTGAAATGAAATCTGCAAAGGCATCCATCACCTGGTAAAAGTCCTCCCCTTAAGACTAATGACATTTGCACCAGTTGATTAATTGAATTGGGCCCAAATGACTTTGGCAATTAAAGTGTCGTTCTCCAACTGCTCACCCCAATGCTATGACTCGGTTAACCCATTAAAACCGAGAAAGCATCCGTGCCAGACCCATTTTAGCTATATATATATAGAAAAAATAGAAGATATACAAGCTCATAGCGCGTCACTTTGTGCTGCGCTATGAGCTTGTAGATCTGCTATTTTGGAACTGCTATTTTAGGAACGTTTTTAACTCAAGTTTTTGCTTCTGGGGGTCCCTGGAACTAAATATTTTGAGATGGGGGTCGGCGGCCAAATACATATAATATTGGGGGTCCTTGACATGAAAAGGTTTGAGATCCACCGACATAGCAACAGAGTTTTTTCTTTACAGAAAAACGATTTAGAAGACATTTGTGGAATCGGCCTCAGGTCTTAATGGGTTAATGTATTGGGCCTCAGGAGTGCACATAAAATAATCATGCGTACAACAACAGTGAACGCTAAAGACATGGGCTCAAACTGTGAAAATAACACATGCTGTATCAACCCAGATTTAAACGATGAGGCCAATCACAGCAACACATATGCATGCACACCAACACACACACACACACACGTCTCAAACGCACCCACACAAACTGATACACATGCAGTTTTGTCCCAGGTGCCATGACTGCATTGGCCGAAATGGTGGTGTCGACCTCTTGGTATTGTGCTGTGTTCAAAGAAGGCCACTGTGCATGGTGGCCTACATGTGAAGAAAAGGCCAATTTGTACTTGGCTGCACCTCTTAAAGCTCATTTCTTTAACCCCACCTTCCACTGACAGCCACCACGTCCGCTAGCATTACGGAAATGGATTGGCCTTTCCTCATACAAGACCCATTTAGAGCTCCACACACAAGTCTATCCATCAGACTGCGATGTTTTTTTTTTTTTGGCAGACGCTGCCCCACCTCCAGCAAGCAACAGACACAGAGAGAGAGAGAGAGAGAGAGAGAGAGAGAGAGAGAGAGAGAGTAATGTACAGTAATCAGCATTTGGAAAATGCTAAGCTTTTACTTGTGTGTGTAATTGTGCAGAAAGTAAGTGACCAATTAAATCTCATGACCTTCCCTTGACATCAACCACTCTCTTAAGTAGAAAGTTCAGAGTAAAGTTTCAATCGTCTGTATCTCGCCTCCTGTGTTTTACTATGTATTTTGGACGACTTCTTTTTTTCTTTCACAGAATCACAGTGAAACACATCGTGATTACCAACTTTTAGGGGATTGATCATACTGGAGATGAATATTCTGTGACTACTTCAAAAGGTAAGAAAATTTTAAAAAAATGCTGGTGCACGCAGCCAGAAATAGGTCTGGCAGTGAAATAGTTAAGGTACATATCAGCTGTCTACCAACAATTGTAAAAAAAAAATGTACATCCCCTATGTATCCAAGTATTTCACATCCCCTAGTTCATATAATTCACATCCCCTAATAGTCTGTGTATTGGCTAAATCATCTTGTCTAATTGAGATATTGCCATGGGAATAAATTGTCGTTGTTTTTTTGCTCAGTTGGTTTTGATTTCGGGGTATCTATCTACACCTCTGACCAGAAGGGAGTGGATGGAACTCCACTGGAAGTGCATGAAACATGTCCCAGCAGACCTTGTCTGCCTTCTCAGTCAGTCTCACTGACTGTTACAGGTCAGCCTGCTGCGACCCCATTATTTTTGAGAGATGAGAGATCCAATAAACGAGCGCAATAGCATTCTTTCGATTTCTGTGGATATCTTCAGCTTGACCGGCAACTCAATAATAAAGTACTGTGTTTAGCCAGTGACAAAGCCATGTGATACACTCATTTTGCGAACGTGAATGAAAACATTTATGCATTTTAAGCATTCACATCTTTTTTCCCCTACTTTTTTTCCAAGTATTAACATGAGCAATCAACCAGTAAAGATGCCTGCAGACTGTACAATATTGGCCATCTACAGCCATTTTTAATTCTCTTAAATTCATAATCGGATGACAAGATCTCAGATGGACAGAAGGACGGATTGAGTGCAAACCTATACTCTGGTGGAGGACTAATAAAAAGTAACATAGTAATAGGAACATTTTAAAGGTTTAAAATGATGAGACCTGTACAACTATAACCTAAATACCTCTTACCTGACTAACGATATTAAAAAGAAACATTTTAGATAATCAAATGTTTCTTTCCCCAGCTCCGTCGTCTTTCCTCGCCATGTCTTACCATGCATTGTGAGGAAGGTTCAGCGTGATGCTTGCTTTGATGTCACCACCGAAGTGGAGGTAGCCCAACGTAGCCAAAGTAACGTAGAGGACAGTCACGATGCCCATCCCGATGTTCAGAGCCATGGGAAAGCGCTTGGGATCTCTCATCTGGTTCTCCAGAGGAAGAACCTAAAAGAAAAAACACAAAATTACAAACATAATTTCCATCTGCCTCATAAACAGTGCCAGAATTAGGATATGCAGAAAATTAACACTTGAGCATAATTTAAGTATCCCCACAACCAGCTGATGTCTCTTCTGTCACATCACTGTGCATAATGTAACTATCAATCTGCCAGCCCAACACACCCACAGTCAGGCTTTTTGACAAAAATATCAGATTCTCAGACTGGCTGGCAGGCAGGGGATGGGAATGAATATAGCTCAGTTCAAACCAACTCCTATCAAAGTGTCTTTAGCAGGGCAATTACCCCCCCGAGCAGTCAGGGAGAACAGTAGAATTACCCCCCGAGCAGTCAGGGAGAACAGTAGAATTACCCCCCCGAGCAGTCAGGGAGAACAATAGAAGAATGTGGCAAATCCCAAGCCAAGTGTTGTTAAATACAAGAATGAGAAAACTAAAAGAAACCCCAAAAGAAAGAAGCAATTTAACAAGAGCAACTGTCCAAGGAATAGTCTGTACACAGTCACTCGTCCATGGATTCTTATTAAACTCTGCTTGTGTTGTGCGAAGGTCCACTAAAAACTTAAGCCTGCTGCTCAAATGCTGGGACATGCTGAGGGTATTTAAAGGGATAATGTTCCTTCTCATGCCTTTAAGCAAGGGTAAGATTAACTCCCTTTTCACATTTGACAGCTAGTTAATTCAAATGATTTCTTTTTTTCCCTTCTCCTTTTTTCCCCATTTCTGCCAATGGCAGAAATGGGGGGAAAAGCTAAATTAAACCATAATACAACAACAAACAACAATGACATCATTCAATGCATCCAAGCAACCAGTTAGTTGGTCCAGACAGTTTTTAAGTTTCTTGATTCAATATTTAGATATTTGATATTAATTTGATCAGACACACCCCCATCCTGTATAAACCCATTTTAACTTTGAACTCCATGTTAGACTCAACGACGACAACCGTCGTTGGTTCTGATGACTGATATTGTCTTTCTAATGCGTGGGGGAGCTGTTTTTTCAATTACTTTTTTCATTTGTTATGTTTTATTTATTTATTTAAATGTTTTTCATTTTCAAAAATAAACAATTAAAAAAAGTGGAAAAACACAGCCTCTTAGGCCACGTCTACACGGAGACGTTTTTAGGTGTATCCGCAAAAGTTTTTAATCGTTTAGACGTTTCGTCCACACGGAGCCGGCGTTTTGGGTCCGCGAATACACTCATTTTTTAAACCGGGTCCCAGAGTGAATAACTCTGAAGACGCCACCCTTGCTTCTCCGTGTGTACACCTAAAGACGCATCTTTCCTGAACCGATGACGCCATAGCTTCACCTCTCGCTTAACCCGCATGCGCCCGCCGACACCCGCCGACACCACAGAATGCTCTGCAATTACGTTTGGCTTAAGGACATTTCGGTCATTTCATCCTCCCTGTCAAAGGACACCGTTCGTATCTAAGAAAAAACACCAGATGCACTTTGTTCTCCGTCGCCTCTCTGTCACCACTCACTCCCATCTGACTGATGTTTTTCTGAAAATGTCTTGTCACTCCCGACAGCGCATCTCCTAGCCTCACTTCAGTTTGTTTGCACGATCTGCGACACCATCTGTGAGTCTCATACTTAAATAAATCAAACTCCCATACGTGGAACAAAAGGGATAGGCAGACTGGATTCTTGGTGCCTCGTCAAGTCTTGCCATGTGAATCTTAAGAAGGCTTAGTAAGAAATAATTTTTAAAAAAGCACAGAATAAGATCAATTGAAGTTCATGAAGTTGTTACTTACTTTAGAGTAAGTCAGCGTTTCAAATAAGCACACAGCCCCTAGCAGCTCAGTGGACTGATCCCTCTACCGCAATTCTATCTTGCAACCTCACTTCGTTCTGCACCTGCGTGAAGCTTGCCAAGACTTCCATCATGCCTGCTGGCTTAAACAAACCAGACAGAACACCCCTGTTTTTTTAGGTCATGCCAGGAGCTTGTCACACTTCACGGATGCACCAAGCTTAACATGTGAGATGGAAGATGAGGTGAGGAGACTGCTGATAATCACACGTCTGCTCTAGACTCCCCGAGCACTCAACAGGTGGTACAGTTAACAAGCGAACAGAATCGGCCGCTATAAGTCTCTGCCACAGCCAGCCTTCAAAGAGGGAGAGATACACGCAGAGAGACAGAGAGATAATAGGAGGCAGGAATATAAAGACAAGCCCATAAGGACAGGAGAAGGAAGAAATGCCGAGAGATGGTGGAGAGAGTCATAGAAAACAGAAAAGATAATGAGAAAGATAGAATGCTGCAGAGGAACAAAGTGTGGGAAAGGAGTGACTGGAGGGGTAGAGGCTGAGGACACAAGAGCAAAAAGAAACACATCAGTCAAAGAGGTTTATTGGCCTAATATTTTGAGGGTGGTAACATTAAACAGTGCAACCTTCAGCCACTGTCGTACATACTGTACAACACCTCTGTTGCATAAGGTACGTTATTACCCTGATTTGATCAGGCAGCAATCAAGTACATTGCATCAATGGATTGCGATGACTGCCTCCAAGAACCTTTTAGGGGGAAAACTACCGTACCCAAAGAAAACAGAAGCAGAAATGGACAATGGCAGCTGTCAGCTTATTACAGAGGTAGACAAAACAATAATTATTTTTGTTTTTTCCGGTCAGCAAAATGATTACAATGATTATTTAACATCAGATTTTTGGGAAGAAACAATACTTTTATTCCACATCTTTTTAGCTCTGCGGATGTATTTTTTGTTTAGTTTTTCTCCCATAAAAATGTATAACCTATAAACCCTTTAATGTTTAGCAGTGCGATTAATGGGTTTGTAAGTTTGACACACAGCAGCAGAGTAGGTACAGCTGGTGTTAATGGACTGAAAAGGCAGCCCTAATGAAAAGGCACCCACGACAAGAACACTTTTTTTTTTTTACATTTTATTATGCATCTGTGCACCCATCCAGTCTAAAAAGTAGTTCTCAATTGCAAATAGTTAGTGTAACGGTGTAATTGGGCTTGATGCAGGCACCAATTGACTGAGGCGACAGTGGCTGCGGGTACATGGACCATCATGCATTCATTCAGAATGAATTCATTCCGAATGAACTCATTCCGAATAGAGGAATCTGATCCACTCACCTGTTTACATGGGACCTGAATAAAAGTATTCCTCGTTTACATGACCAAAGCATTCATTCGGAATATAACTTTTGACATGCGCAAAGTGGTTCCCTCCTACGCCCGGGCATGGACCACTACCCGGAGCAGAGCTTCCCCTGGTGGGCATGGGAGGAGGCAATAGCCCCCTTGTGCCTCCGCGGCGGAGGTCTGTCGGTCGTAGACAGGCCGGTAAGCAACGCACCGACTCCTGGCCAGGCAGCGTTGTATGCGGTACAAGCCTGTGTTCCTTTGTTATCGCCGTTTTAATGCAAAAGTAGCAGATCAGTTCAGACCAGTTTCTTTTTTTGTATTGGTACCAGACACGTAGGCTAGCCTATACTATTTGTCACATTTCTCATGTAGGTACGATGACGTCATCGCGCATTCGCACATGGTCATTATAATAATAAATAATAATACATAAACACCGGACCGCTCATGGTCATTATAATAATAAATGGAGAGAGAGAGTCTATGAAACAAGGTACGCTCATTTATGGCAAAAGTACAAAAGTATTGCCATCAAAATATACTTAAGTAGAAAGTATAAGCTACTCATTATACCGAGTGTCACGTTTTTTCTTGTATTATTATGAAAAAGCTTTGAAAACCCTCTTACTGCGCCGAGTAGCGCGCGGTGCGCACACGGGTGAATGCGGGGTCTGTCGCCCTAAAACACAATCGCCCCGGGTTAAAATCCAGCGACCATGGAGCGGCCGTGGATGGCCCGCTCAAAAGGTGCGTGGGGCGTGGTGTTTTGGGACGACCGTTCCGACTGCCCATGTAATGAATTGATTAAGTAAAACTCATCTGTTTTCGCTGCAGCTGCGCCCTAATAATGTTGTTTTCATTTATTTTTGTTCACGTATGCTATTAAAACAATGCAGCTATTGCAGTATTGGGCCTTAACATGTGATTAAAAATGTATACGTATTTGGCCCCTCATATATAAAATAAATGTAAAATCTGATTTAAAATTGAAACTTGCAGCTCAATGCGTTTCTGCGTTTACGTGTGGACAGGGATTTAAAAAAAAAACTTTGTCATGTGGCCAGGGATTCTTTTTAAAAACTGAGGCCTAAAATACCCGTTTAGAAAAAGATCCATATAAGTGTAGCCTAGGCCAGCAATCCTCGGAGCGTCCGTTCTCCTGGACAAGTCTGGGCTTAACCATTATAGGCTTATTAAATGACGCTATAGAATAGAATCATTCATTTTATCCCGCAGGAGCGACCGTGGCCGAATTAGAGATTTGATAGGTCATTTTTGGACAATTCTGACAGCGCTACTAAGCACGGACATGCGCAAAGTAATGCATCTATTCCAAACAGAGAGGAGTGTTTGGAATAAAGTGTTTACATGGTCAATTCCGATTGGTATATCCAGATACAAACGGTCTATACCACCCCTCCTAACCCGAATGAAAATTCATTCGGGTCAGACTGGAATGGAATATTCTATTCCAATTGAGGTGTTTACATGAGCATTTCTATTCTGAATGAATTCATCCATTCATTCATTCCGAATAGAAGTGTATTCATTCCGAATGAAACTGTCCATGTACCCGCAGCCAGTGAGAATCAAATCCTGTTTAAGCCCCCCCCCCCACCAATCTCCACTCAAACCAGATCAGCACAGCCGATCAAAGCCAGGCAGTTGTGAGAGAAGCCAACAAAGCAAAAATCTACATTACAAACCTCCACTGCCCATACATTTCCATACGCTTTATTTTCAAATCAAAATCTCGAATTTACATTGCAATTTTTTTCCAAGGTGTTAGGGATAAGAATAAAACGTATGTCTGTTGATCTCGCTTACAATATGAAAAATATCTAATAACATACACAAAACTGATTCAATCAAAAAAGGGATCGTGAACCACAATTGTACACACATTCTACATTAGATATACAGTACGCCAGTGCCACGGTATCAACTCAACATGTTGACAGTTTATGAAACAATTATGGATGATAGAATTGAGGGTCAGCCAGCCTAAATGCCACTTTACACGCAATCTTAACTACGTGTACGTACCGAGATTGTGTCCGTTCTGTGTTCATTTCATACGCATGAAACAGAGTAGTACCACTGGAAATAGAGCACTTTGGTTCAACGCTGTTGTTTTAAATGTGCTCTATAAATAAAGTGGATTGGATGTACAGGAGCTTTCCTCCTGCAGTGTCCAAGCATCAGACAGTCTTTCAGCCTGCATAGTGTCCGCATAGTGCTGTTAATGGTTATAATCAGAAGCCTAATGGTCTATCTACTACGTACAGTACTGAAACACTGTGTTGTTAATGTGAGGTTTGGCACTTAGTACCACTATTGATTTTGCAGAATAGCACAATTCCAAATAGAAGCCAAGTCAGCATAACACCTTCCCACATGTTTCCAAACATACATACTGTATATTTTTATCATACCAAAGAACAAATTCAATTCCAAAGAAAAAATCACACCCAGTGTGAAGTGGGCGGTGTGGTCACAGTGGTCATCACAGATGGAAGAAGTGATGGAAGAAGTGATGGAAGAAGTGATGGAAGAAACCATAACTTTTAAAAAACACATTTATGTTTTTTTTTAAGTTATGGTCCTATTTATAGGGCTATGCACATGTGTCATGTTTCCCTAGCCAATCACAGTCCTGAATAGACTGTGATTGGCCACGGTGCAGGGTTAAGGGGGGTACATTTGTGGCCAATCACAGCGCAGGATTTGGTGTGCAAATATCCAAACCTCACATATAGGGGCGGTTTCACCGCCCAAAAAAGCTCAATGCAAACCAATGCTTCTGTACTGATACTTATTGTAGCAGTTATCACTGTATCCAACACTGAAACTCAAATGACAGTTGGGTACGAATGAAGAATGTTGTCTTTAGTTCCCCCTTTCTCTGGCTCTTCCCAGAGCCAGAGAAAGATACTCAGACAAATTCACCCGGAGAATGTTTAACGTACGGCTTCAAGGAGCCTGACATGCACCAGATGGAGAGAGAAAGGTAGAAGAAGAGAATCCAGAGTTAGTTTAACTTTGAAAACCCAGCGTACTGAAAGATTCACTCAGCCTTGTGAGAGATGAGAGAAACAGATATGTGGACAAATAAAGATTAAAGAGGTTTATCTGGGTCTCAAATGCTTTTGCCTTCAGCATTCAACTGTAAAGTGGGTGTATATTCAACAAAGTCTCAGTCAACCCATTTCAATGGTGATGTAGCTCTCTCACTAAGGTGAATTTGAGGATATATAAAGCACTGCTTGCCAGAAAAAAAGGTTAGCAGAATTGGTTACGGTAAATGTATTGTGAGGGCGCGGGCATGCAGTGAAATTGAAAATAAACTCTACATGCATTCCGAAGTATATACTGTCTAAAGGTAAACGATAATGATAAATGAATTCAATTTAGTACTGGTAAAAATAAATACATGTATGTACTTAGTGTGTACTCACCTAAACCCACCTAAAAAAAAAATACACTTGGCAAATCATGCAATTTCCCATAATGCAGCTTTATTTTTCAAATGAGGATTTTAGATTTTGTCCTCTGATGCAGCTAGAAATGTTTATCTTTCTGGGTACAGCTGGGTACAGAACGTTTGTGAAAGCTGAATTTATTCCCAACCCTTGGGAATCAGTTCTTCCTGGCAGGCCAAATGAAAAGTGCCTTTATGCATTCCCTGCCCCTGTGCCTATCTAATGAGATTGGCGTGGTGATCGTATAGCCCTTGTGGATAATTATCCTGTCACTGTAACTGAGGAAACCTCAAAGGCTGTGCATCATTCCACCAGTGAGCAGAAACGGGATGGAGAGGGAGGGGCAGAGGTAATCTAGGCAGAAACAAGAACTTTAGAAGTGAGGTATGTGATGGATGGGGAAGTCTGACAGCTTTGATTGCTTCTCTTTCTCACAGTTTCTTGTCACTTTGAAGCCATCTATCGCTTTCGGAGGGATTTTATCCCCCCACCCCATGCCCCCTCTGAGTATTAAGACAGAGAAAAGGAGGAGGTGCGTCGCTAGGTGTGTGTGTGTGTGTGTGTGTGTGTGTGTGTGTGTGTGTGTGTGTGTGTGTGTGTGTGTGTGTGTGTGTGTGTGTGTGTGTGTGTGCGTGTGCATGCGTGTAGTGTGAGAGAGCATTTTGGGTCATTGCAGTGACGGCCACCCCTCTCTGCTCATTCTGATTAATGGGCAAGCAGCAGAAAGTGAGCGCTCTTGTTCCCCTCAGTCAATATGCCCTCATACTGGCTAATACATCATTCTGCCCACGGTGGACACGCAAACATCCAGATCCACACGCACACAATGTCTTATCTACGGAACCATGTCCAACAGATTGACCCAGACCCAAGGACCTCAATGTTGGCATCGCTTCGTGATCATAATTTAGCCATTTTCATCTGACTGTTTACCTGGTTGCTACTTCACTCAGACAACTCACAAAGACTGAAGTCTCAGTGGAACAGTGAGTGCCAGTAAATAATGCTGCTATAATAGCCGCTAATAACTGTTACATTAGATCCTGCACTCAGTCAACTTAGGGCAATGTTAGGAAGAGACAGTACAATTACAGTATGATGGTAAAAGACTGGGGCCTAAAGTAACCCAGGGAGGAGACTTACCACGCCAATACCTTCGAAGGCAAAGATGGCAGTGCCGAAGAAGAAGGGGAACTTTCCCACAGGGGACGTAAGAGGGATTTGGTGGGCATCGCCAATGTCCTATAAATGACAGAAAATGGGAGGGAGGGAGGGAGAGAAAAAGAGAGAGAAAGTAAGTCAAACTGTTATTTAGAACAACGGAAATGGGGTGATATTCTGAGACCATGGAACCAAAGTTCCATGCCCCTAGAAGGATCTGAGCATAAACTTTCTCATCACTGGCAAAGACACAGGAGGCCAGGCACCAATGCATGGCAGCAATAGGATCAGATTTCCCCTGTGATGAGGAAGAAAGCAATAAAGAGGAGGATTGACGAGAGAAAATTAGGGAACTGAGCAATAGAGTAAAGGAGGGGCATGGGGGGGTGGTAACTGGTAAGGGGCTGGGGCAGATGGGTAGATGGAGAAGAGTTTAGAGAAAGCCCATGAGAGACACGCAGAGGATCTAAACAGAAAGTCTGGAGTGGCAAAGAGAACAAACAGAGAGAGAAAGCAGGAAAAGAGAGCAAGAGGCATAGGGAAGAAGGGAAAAACTAAGTGGCAGGAGAGCAAGAGATGCAACAGCTGAACTAGGGGTGCAACTTTTGTATTATGATTTTGGGGGAGTACATTTACATTTTATTTTTAAATTGGGAAAATAGCAGATCTACACGCGTCGCTACATGTGAGCTTGTATGTAGATAAGCCATTTTAGCCATTTAACTCTTTGAGCTCCATTCAAACATTGCCAATATCAAAGGCCAGCAGCTATTATTCACCTCATCTAAAAACACATTATCAACACCTACACCAAGTATAGATTTTAATCAACACAATCCTGCCAAGACACACTCATTTTACCCACACAATATTTGCTATTTGCTAAATAAAGTTTTTACTTTCCACAAATGACAGGTGTTTCATTTAGCGGTAATGTTTTTTTGCTTTACTTTCTCCTGTTGGACGCACCAGACTACTGTAAACACACCAACTGGCTACTCAGCAACTGAGTTCAATCTACTCCAATCTCTTAACCACTATGTCTCCCATACTTTATGGGCTTTATCAGAGCTAAATGACAGTTTTACTACTCTTGACATTAACGATGGCATACTATACGTGAAAATGAAATACTGCTGGTGTGTTGTCATGTTATAGTTACAGATTTTAATCAACACAATCCTGCCATGACACACTCATTTTACCCACACAATATTTGCTATATGCAAGTGCATGTGTCATACAATTTTTTTTACAAAATGCCACACATCATTCCTGCCAATACTGCAGTATAGATAGTATGCAGTGGAAAAACTACATTACACAGCCCTGGGTAGATCTCCGCTCTGTGGAACACCCCCATTATATTTGATAGAGCTTCTTTTAAGTTTTGCTAATATTTAAGATTATCACCCATGCCTTTGATCTATGTATTATACCGGGAATTATGAGAAACAGCGTTTCATTATTTATAGCCTCCACTCAATTATCTCTCAGGGTGTGAGCGATAGGATACCCTATTGCCATTCGGCATCGTCATCCTTTATTTAATTTTGTCTTACCAACTCCGGCTTGCCGTTTCAAAAGATAATCATAAGAAAAGGAAAATTACTATGCTTTTATCCGTTTTCATCATTTGATCTTTTACTGAACTGTCGGCCATGGTGGATCTGTGTTCAACATGTGTATGGGAATGTAAGTTTAGGCCTTTAGCTGCATCACATTGCCCAGACTGCCGGCCACTTGTCTGCTTTGTGTCAGGCCAGCTGTGCACATGTGTGGAGATACGAGCAGTGGTGGAAAGTAACTTAGTACATTTACTCAAGTACTGTACTTAAGTACAATTTTGAGGTACTTTTACTTTACTGGAGTAGTTCCAATTTTCAATACTTTTACTTCACTCCACTACATCTCAGAGGCAAATATTGTACTTTTTACTCCACTACAATTATTTGAAAACCTTTGTTACTACAGTAGTTGCTTTGTAGATTTGAATTACTATTACAAAACATACATTAACCACTTCAGCCCTATTTAAACTATGACTATTTGAAAATAGCAGATCTACAATCTCACAATGCGTTGCGATGCAACGCATTGTGAGCTTTTAGATCTGCTATTTTCAAAAGATTTTTATACATCCTAATATACAATAGAGAGTCGTGCGCATGCGTGGCTGTCTGTCTGTGCCTGTGTGGGTGGAGCTACAGACTTGCCTGTGCCTGTGTGGGTGGAGCTACAGGGTTTCCAGGGGGAGCCGGTTTCGCTTTCGATTTGCGTGTCGACACTAACACCCGTGTTGCAATGAACGTCGACACGCTATGCTGTCTCTGTCTCCGCTGTGCGGGCCAGGCTACTACACGGAAGCCCCGCGCAGCGGCTAGACGGGAGGGCCGCGCAGCGCAGGGACGTGCAGAAGGATTTGGAGAGGCAGGAATTTCAAAAGGTAACTTTTTGGATTTTGTTTCACGGACAATTACCATACTTTTAGGCCCAAAAACCCGGAAAGGTATCACTTAATAGACTCAAAGTCACGCACCCAACAAGCTTTGAAATGAGCAGATTGGACATTCCGTTCCAGAGATAATGGCCAAAACATCTTGAAAACGGCCACTTTCGCCGATTTTCGATCGCCGATTTTTGGCCATTGTCGCCCGTTTTTCTTTAATAACACGGGCAAGGAAGGTCGTACGGAGACAAACTAGATACCTGAGAAAAGTTCAACTCTTTGAGTTGTATCCAACACATCCACTGGCATTTCCGTCGGCCTTACCGTTAGGCCGCTAGGGGCAGTTGAATTTTTCGTCTTTTTTTTTTTCTTTTTCTCCAGTCTGGAGAGGGCACTTTTTTTAGCGACGGGTAAAAGGGCAGGGCCTCAAGCCCCCTTTCATGTCTATGTGTGCACGTGCACGTGCATGGCGCAGCGGCCCGAACCTCTAGTTTTATACATTTGAAAACTTGTGAAAAGTACTTTGATACTTTTTTGATACCAATTCTTTTGTACTTTAATCAAGTAAATTTTGATTACCGGACTTTTAATTGTAACAGAGTGTTTCAACATTGCAGTATTGATACTTTTACGATATGCAGGGTCCCCACACATTTTTAGCAATGAATTTCCAAAACTTTTCCAAAACTTTTCCAGAATATTTAGCCCAATTTCCAGGCCTATATAACAATCATTCAGCGCAATAATGTGTCTCTTACTCCTATGTAGAATGCCCAAAGATAGGCAGTGTAGCAAAAATAAAGCATAGAATATAGAATAGTACAATTTCATTCAAAATTAGGGCATAGCTCACTGGAAGACTCATTATGGCATCCGTATGACTTATTTTATTTAAATAATATATGCCATCACACAGCCCGTTCGGCGAAAAACTACTTATGTTACATATTTCGTGTAATGTTATACATGTTTATGAAAATGTTTTGTATTAACAAAATCAATAGCCAAAAACAATGCATAGCCAAATATTTTTCCAGGACCCTTGATAAATTCCAGGACCTTTGATCAATTCCCAAACTTTTCCAGTACTGGATTATTTTTTTTTCAATTTCAAAATATTTCCAGGAATTTCATGACCGTGGGGACCCTGGATATGGATATGAGACATGTGAGAATACAATCCGCTCTTATCCTCAGTCAAGCGGCTTTCTTTTCGGGTCTACTTTCCACAAATGACAGGTGTTGAATTTAGCGGTTATGTTTTTTTGCTTCACTTTCCCCTGTTGGACACACCAGACTACTGTAAACACACCAACTGGCTACTCAGCAACTGAGTTCAATCTACTCCAATCTGTTAACCACTATGTCTCCCATACTTTATGGGCTTTATCAGAGCTAAATGACAGTTTTACTACTCTTGACATTAACGATGGCATACTATACGTGAAAATGAAATACTGCTGGTGTGTTGTCATGTTATAGTTATTACAGCAGTGTATTGCTTTACAAATATATGGCCAAAGCAAATTGAAAAACAGGTGCGTGTGGGTATGCGCCAGATGGTCTGGAGAAACTGGAATCACAGAGCACAGTAGTAGGCTATAGTAAGGAGATTCCAGAGAGTCAAAATAAGGTGTCAATTCTGTCAAACATGCACAAAATAATTCACATTCACAGTTCACAGTCACAAATATAACACATTTTTAAGCAACAGTGAAAACAGCACATTATAGGTCAAGTGTGCTCTTACTTTACATTCCACAGACCAGAAGACACTTACCTTCCCATAACACGCAGCACGTTGAGTGAGTTTGAGTATGTGTGCGTGTGCGCGTGTGTGTGTGTGTGTGTGAGAGAACTAAATACGCTTGCGTCCCCACTCAAACGCGCACTTGCCCAGTCGGGCAACCCGAAAGCAAACTCCACCCGCCCAAAATGTTTATTTACCTGCCACCTGCAGTCGGGCTACCCTTAGTGTCAACCCCTGCTAAAACATCCATTTACAGCGTATTTCTGAGTGTGCAGTTCTGTTAAAATGTGAGTGGGGCCATGGGAGCAGAATATTTCTGCAAGTAAAGCAGGGGGGAAAAAGACCACAAAGGGCTTTCTCTCAACATTAATCCATCCCTCAAACAGCAATCAGTGGATAAGATAGGATGACAGGGACAATCATGAAGACTGTCATTCTGCATCTACATGATAATTGCGTCTTCTTTTAAAACGACCTTGGGAGCTATCCATGTGTACAGGCCATTAAAATGTGGGTCTGCCATCCCCACTCATAAAAACTGTTCAACTAAGTCAGGTCACAACAATAACACTAAACCGTATTGGCCATGGTGAGGACATAATCTTTCACTCAGGGCCCAAGGAGACATAATGTCTTTATGTAGAAGATACACAGGGAGCCCATACAGGCTGCACTTTGGTGAAATGTATCACTGGAGCACATCAGTTGTTTATAAAAATGCATATAGAGCATAGCAGTGGTTCCACAGATAGAAAGCCCATACATTTTTCCCATAGAGATTTCCGAAAATAATATTCATTATTTTAAGCCTGCCAAAATAGGGACACCAGGTTGAAGGTGGTTAAGTTTATCTGTGGGCATTATACATTAACCAATGAAAAGTATTATCAAGAGCTTTGGGACTAAATAACAACACAGGATCCATTGGAACACACCTTTTCCTGAAAAAGTAACAGTTTTGGACAAGGTTCCTGCAGCACCCGACAACCCTAACCAGTGTTTCCCCTAGCCAGAAGCTGAAGGTGTGGGGGAGGAATGCGCCGCGTGCACGGGGAAAAAAAGGGTTCTAAAAAAAAGGGTTCTAATAATCTTTAAAAAATGCATATTCAAAGATTTGCACAAATGTTCACGATTTTTCTAAAATAGCAGATCTACAAGCTCATATCTTGCACTCTGTGCCACGCTATGAGCTTGTGTATCTGCTCATTTTGAATAGCCAAAGTATAAAAGGTTAAAGTGGTTAAAGTTATTGTGATGCTATATTAACACATTTTGCTGGGGACCCCCTGGAACCCCCCCCCCCCTCCTGGGGGTCCCCGGACCCCACTTTGAGAACCAATGCTCTAAGTGCTAATTTATGGATAGCTACTTCGTTGTACCACCATATGTCGCTCGTCAAAAACATCTCATTTAAATTTCAACCGAAAAACATGACGCATGATGTCAGCCAACACGCTTCTACAGCATCTGACATGTTCAGACGACAATATGCTCACAGGCATGTTCACGTGTGCTGACAGGACAACAGGTCTTCAGGTCAAGTGCTGGTCTGCATACTGATTAACCCATTAAAACCGACTATTACAAGCTCATAGCGCGGCACCGAGTGACATGACTGTTATTTATTTTTATTTTTTTTGCAAATCTTTGAATATATGTATCTTTTAAAGCGAACATTTTTAACTCAAATCTTTGCTTCTGGGGGGGGGGGAATTAAAAAAAAGCAGATCTACAAGCTCATAGCGAGGCACTCGGTGCCACGCTATGAGCTTATAGATCTGCTATTTTTGAATAGCCAAAGTATAAGATAATGGTTAAAGTGGTTAAAATCTAAAATCACTTTCCCGGTCTTAATGGGTTAAAACAATAAATAGCCTTTTTCCCGAAACTTGAGCCATCCTGTCATTTGGTTAACACTCAAGCCATGCTGTCGTTTGGTTAACACTCAAGCCATGCTGTCGTTTGGTTAACACTCAAGCCATGCTGTCGTTTCCAGCACAAAGAGACGCGATGTCAACTTGATGTCTGATGTAAAAGGTCGTGACAGCGGAGCCCCCCCCCCCCCCCCAACCCAACACCCCCCGTGACACATTCCACATGACTGCTTACCATGACATCGGTTAGTGTCATGCTAATAACACACATAAATCTGATGAGGCCAGCACCATTAGGGTTAGCCTAAAACCAAATTAATAAAAAACGAAGGGAAAAAAAAGGATGAATCCACAATTTATCTGGAAAGATTGCAATTCTGAAGGGTGAGGGGAAACTAATGATTCTTCATTTGCCAATATCGTTGGTGCGATCCAATTGTGCAAGGATATTTCATTGAGTGAATGGCGTGTGGTATTAAAAAAAAAAGGTTCATAATATATTTCCCATGAAATATATGCAATAGTGTTGGGATTGCAACATTATCGTCCAAAAATGTTAGGGATGCAATATATTGAAATTTTGGCCGATATCTAATTACCAATAATTTGCATGGTCAAATGGACCGATACGGATACTGATACTGATATCGCAATACAAATTTCCAGTAGGGTTTCCCTTACACCAGTTGTACAGTAACCGTGATTCTGGGTGCAGATGCAGAATTCAACAGTGCATTCTTATTACCTGATTTATTAATTATTCATGTTTCTCCTTTTGAAAGCTTCTCCAGAAGAAACACTACTTTTGAAACTGCAGCCCTTCATCATCACAAAAGGCTTTTTCAGCTTCATGTTCAAACATAAATATTATTAAAATAAAATATTGGCTAAAACTGATATCATTTTGACATCGGTTCAATACGATATTGCATTTTTATGGCTGATATCGCCGATACCGACATGATGACTTCAGATTAATCGTGCATCGCTACAAAATGTTTCTAATTACTGTATCATTATATATGGCAATATATATATTCTTTCTTTAGACAACAACTACCAAACAATCACACTGTATGTGGCTCGGGGGCTTGTGAACAGCGTAAAACCACAACTATTAAAATCTTTTCTATTCTTGAAATAAATATACCACAGGCTTGCGGCAGAGGACATGGGGAAAACTTTTCTCTTGCTTTGATACCATCACCATCATTGAATATGCATACATAATTATTTGCCGACTCTACTTTCAGATGGCATTAACAGCATGCAGACATTAATTGTTTCTGTGGCTTCAGACAGTTCAATCAATATGTGAACCTTAAATTTGGAATTACTCCCAAGACTTTAATTTGTGATGCATGGCCCAGGGATATGCGAGTGCAAATAACAAGGAGGATGTCTTCACATACAGCTAAAATGTTTGCTGGTGATTTTGCACCCACAATGTGTTCTGTGGCTGTTTTTTTTTCTTTTCTGTTTTTTCCATAAAAGTTCCAGAGCCATGACATGTACAAATGCTCTTAACAAATCCTCACAGGTGAAGGCACAGGCTGACGGACCACTTCTTCTAATTAAGTCTGCATGGAAGTATAAATCAGCTTGACATCACACATTAACACATGAACCCTAGCGTCCCTATTCTGGGCATGTGATAATAGGCGAACGTTCAGCAGGTTCTAACGGGCTGACAGGTGAAATTAGCCGATCTACAAGCTCACAAGCATATGGTTAAGAAGCATGACAGCACTAGGGGACAGAAGTGAATGTTCATCACTACAAATTGAACAGCAGTGTGTCTCAGAAAAAAACACTTCTTCTGCATTTGTGTGTCCACTGCCAGCATCAACTGTGCAATCGGAATGCACTTTATGCAACGTTTATATTGGGATTGTCTGCACAAAACTAACACAATGCAGTCATTTTTATCATGCTAACATCAGATTATTTTAGGAATATTTGTATTTACACCAGCTGGCAAGCAGCATGGATAGAGTCGGCACTTTAGATTATGTCAACCTCCCACACAGGACACCGTGATAGGTCTATATTTCATTTAGACTACCACCCTCATTTACAAACACAGTAAAAAACATTAATTAGCTGGACACTAGACTGACATTGCGCTAGCAATAAATCAGGATGGACCTCTGCAGTCTAGAAAAAGTTAAATACAACAACAATACAGAAACCATTAGAGAACTAGCAATCTCCTTCAGACACATTAACGATCATTAAGTTTTCAAAACATTTCAACCCTGGAACGCAATGATGTCATGCTTCTGCACGCTAGTTATTGATGTTACTGACTTTATTGGAGTTTATGCGAGTGTGTCTAATTCCAAGGCAATCTGATGGGTAATTTTCATGTGTTGTGCTGCACAGTATTTTCAGCAGAAATGTTTTTGACACATCACACAACACTTTTGTTGTTGTTGAATACACATAGATTCCCGTGGAGCGACGGTATAAGCATAAATCAAGCCTTACGCTCAAGATGTACTGGAAGATGATGACCACGCTGACGGCCATGCACACGTTGGCCAGGAACGCCAGCACCGCCATGTTCTTCAGGTCCTTCATGAACACCAGTATGATGAGGAACGGCAGGAAGAAGAGCATGTAGAGACGCAGGTCCAAGTCCCACGGCTCTGTGACGGGAGACACACCGGACGGGGGAATCGGCACCAAGGTGACATTGGTCGACACGTTGGCCAAGGAGGACATGAGGGAGTCAGCATCCAGTGTCACGTTCCTTTGGTCTCCCTCCACCACCTGGGGGCGACACAATCACACAAAAAGAAAGACCCACGTGCACGCCCGACATGATTAATGGTCCTCTTTTTAACCCATTAAGACCGGGAGAAGAATCTGTGTCATTTTTAGATTTGAGCTAAAAAAAAAGCATTATTTTACACTTTGGCTATTCAAAAATAGCAGATCTACAAGCTCATAGCGCGGCACCGAGTGCCGCGCTATGAGCTTGTAGATCTGCTATTTTTTTTTAAATCGTGAAAATGTGTGAAAATCTTTGAATATATATATTTTTTTCAAGCGAACATTTTTAACTCAAATCTTTGCTTATGGGGGTCCCTGGAACAAAATATTTATATTTTATATTATTATATTATTATGAGAACCACTGACAAATCGTACATTTCTTTTTCAAAAAACAGATTTTTTAGAAGACATTTTGTAGAATCAGCCTCAGGTCTTAATGGGTTAATGAGTGAAACGTCACCGCTCCAAGTTCAACCCATTGACCTTCAAACAAGGCACGTGGCCAGATCCTCTTTTGGTACAGAGATGGATTACCTGCTCCTCTCTCGGAGACGTCTCTTTAACCCATTCCATCCGGGAAAGCATACTGTGTCTTTCTTTGCTATATAACCATTATTTTATACTTTGGGCTATTCAGAAATAGCAGATATACAAGCTCAGAGCGGCCGCTCTGAGCTTGTAGATCTGCTTTATTTGTGGGGGGGGGGGTGTGAAAATGTGTGCACATCTTTGAATATATATGTTTTTTAAAGGAAACATTTTTAACTAAAATCTTTGCTTATGGGGATTCTACAAAATAAATGCCTAAATCATAACAGTTTGTTTTGTTTTTTTTAACTTATGTTGCTATATCAGTGGTTCTCAAAAAAATTCATGTCAAGGACCACCCAAAATGACCCCCCCCCATCTCAAAATATTTTTTTCAGGGACCCCCCAGAAGCAAAGATTTGAGTTAAAAATGTATACATTTATTCAAAGATTTGCGCACATTTTCACGATTTATTTTCTGTGCACTTTTTTTTGAAAGCCAAAGAAATCTAAAATGACACAGATGTGTTTCCCGGACTGAATGGATTAACCCTCTAGATATGAGGAACAGGGTGGTGGGAGAGTGAAAAGTGGAGGGGTAGCACTGAGAGGGGTGTCTAGGGAGACTGATTGTCCCCGTTGGGCACGCTAAGGGATGGGGTGACATAGAACATGGGGAGAAGATGTGGATCTAGAATTGAATCGAGGAGGGGGCTTGGGGGGGGGGGCTACGGCAGTGAGCTAAAGCTATAGCAGTGAGGTTGAGAATAGGTTGAGTAGGATGTGTCCTTGTCCCAAAGGCAATTGAAATTACACTATGAGATGCGTTAGTCTAGTGCCATTGTTATTACTTTGGTTGGAGGTACACATGTGGGAGTACTCTGAGCAAGGTCTTGTCTTTGACAGACATAGAGTATAAGCACTAACTAATCAGATTCTGCTGGAGTTGGTAAATCAATAATAAGCCACATAATGCCTTAGACAGCGTAGAACCAGTAGACTGAATCATTCACATTAGGGTGGGTAATATATGTAGCTAATAATTATTTATTGTAATTGATAATACAACATTATTGACTCTAAAATGTGGGAAAAAAATCACAAATGAAGAACTTTATTTTGACTGACAGAACTAGACCTTTTTAATTCGATTTTTTGTTTGTTCTTGATCAATATATTTCTCCCAATTAACTTTAATAACCTTTATTTTTAGGTAAGAGAGGGTAGAGAACTCATTCAGATGAATGCCTTGTTTACCAGAATGAGATATGACAAAACAAAATGTAGTAAAGAAAAAATAAAATACATACTGTTTTAAATAACAACCAGAGACATGCAAAAGAAAATGGCTACATAATACATAAAAACAGTAGAGCCATAGCAAAAATACCATTTAAAAAAGGATGGCAATAAAGTTATCCGTACATATTTTGAGCTTTTATCATTTTAACTGAAACAGTATGCAATAAACAATTAAATATTCAAATACATCTAGGTTCCTGTAGTTTTCCTTTTTGCCAGAGGGGAGAGACAAAATAATTGTCACAACTAAACACACAAATTATCCTTAAAAACAATTCATGTAAATTTCAGTTACAAAATGACTAAATGTTAAATGTTCCAAAAACTACAGCCATCTAAAACTACAATTTGAACAAACATGGATATAACTCGTTGCTGACATGAGGCAAAACCAAACAGCTTGGTTTTTGCTGGAGGTTTCATAGCAAGAAAATATACTTTGCAGAATGTATCAAAGTTATTCAACGCATATTTTTATCAATCTTCACCTGCTATATTAGGCCTGATCAAATTCCACTCCAATCGAACAAAATGCCTCTCTTCAAAGTCGTTTTAGAAGTTTCAATAACTGACATACTTGAATACCCAATAGAAACAAGCAATAGTGCATTCTTGGGTTCAATTCTTTTAGCATTGCCTTTGTATTAAACTGTACTTTCTATGCTTTTTTTCTGCAAACTGTTAATAAAGTATTCAATCAATCAATCAACACATATAGCATTGCTGATAAAGCATACCAGATTTGAAAGTAACAGGTTTTGGGATTAATTAATGTCAGTGGAACAGTGAAAGCAGTCCAACAACAGAACAGTGTAATGTTGTCTGCATCGCAAGAAGCGTCAAGCATATTTTACCTAATTTGGATTGGTTTTTACTTAACCCATTTCTCCCTTGAAAGCCTATACTGTAAATTGTTATACCTTTCAATCCGGGAAAGCATCTGTGTCATTTTAAATATCGCTGCTGTGGGGCAGAAACCGCCTATCACCATTTTTGTGTTTTTTCTTAAATTAATGCCCCACTTGATCATACTACAGCATAGAGATGGGTCCGAATAATTGAATATTCGAATAGGTTAGGATTTAGAAGGCGTTTTTAAAATCGGCCTTAGGTCTAATGGGTTAATGTACAAGTGTGCACTGTGCAGTTGTATAATGTAGGAAAATCTAAAAGTCAAATCTGGAGTTCCTATAGTCAGTCACTACTTAACAACTCTGACAGGGGAAAAAATATATAATCTTGATTGGGTTACCACAAAATGTTATAATTTTACCATCGATGTCACAGTTAATGATAATTAGCAATATATCTAAACGTGTTCCCAGCCTTATCCATTCGTCGTTTTTTTCGTCGGCAAGGAGTGCAGAAATATTTGAACACAGGTGTAGGTGAACGAGGTGGCATTTTCTTGAGCCTAAAGGTCCTTACACACCGGCGAATATGCGAATATACGCAAAATTCGGACTCGTTCCGAATAATTAAAAGACGCTTTTTCGCTTCGCGAAACTGATGTGGACGCTTGCATTGACTTTATAAGGTTTTAAAAAAAAACGTATTTATTCGCATGAAGAATTCGCCCCGGTGTGTAAGGACCTTTAGTCTTTGGTTTACATTGACCTGCTCCATTAAACAGGTTAGTGAGTCACCAAACGGTCTTCCACGATGCTTTTCAGATTCCTAATCTGAAAGCATCAACTGGGGGGGCAGCTGCTGACTCTCTCTCTCTCTTGCTCCGCATCAGGGAAGGCAATTTTCAGTGAGTGAGCTCATTAACTGATGTGCATTGGCCCCTTGTTGGAAGATAAGCCAACTCCTCCACTATAGAGGAGAAAAAACACCTTTCTTTTGCCAGAGAAATAACAATTACAAAACGTTTCATAATGAATATGAATCACTGTTCCAGAAGGGAGGGAAAGTGATTTGTGATTGGTGGGGTTTTTTATAATTTGACAGGTGAGCTCAAAATGATCATCTACCAAATGATCCAATAACATAGCTCAGTGGTTCTCAAACTTTTTCATGTCAAGGACCCCCAAACACTTATTAGCCCACGGACCCCCATTTGAAAAGATATGCCAGGGACCCCCATAAGAGAAGATTTTTACGGCTCTAGCAGTGATTCTCAACCATTTTAATTTCAAGGACCCCCAGTTTGACATGCATTAGGGCTACGGACCCCCATTTAATGGCATTTATATCTCTGGGACCCCAATTCATATTGTAAAAGCAATGTTAATTTAACTCTGAGAGTGTACAAATGGAACCAAATATTTGTACACTCTCAGAGTTACAGGCCCATAAGGGTCCATTTGGTTCCTATAAATCATTTAGCTGGGGACCCCCTGGTATCCCCTCAAGTACCCCTGGGGGTCCCCGGACCCCACTTTGAGAACCAAGGACATAGCTCATTAATAAAATTTGACTTCTGTGACTCAAGAGTCCGTGCATGGCCCATGGGTCGACTGCTTGCGTGACTGCATCTTAGACCTGTTTATTGATTGACAGCCGCTTACATTAGCACACTGCTCGGCTGTTTCTGAAAACACCCCATGCCTTCATTTGCATGTAAAAGTGATTCAATGACCCCCCCCCCCAAACCCAGACTCCACATTTTGCCGAGCAAATATAATCTGCTGTGCTGCACCACGTAAAGTAAAGTGAATACCAGCTGTGTTTACACACACGTTAAGCTTGTTTTCTTGTTTAAATGACAGGAGATAAATAATGCAAAAACTGTCATGCCATGGGGGTGGTGATTGGAATTGTCACATGGTGGAAGTAAGTACGGAGCTTTCTGCTGTGCGCCAGCTCCCCGAGCAGCCATGTCGCTATACGTCAGGGGGATCAAAACATCCCTGTGATCCGTTAAGGCACCTCCAGACAAGTTCTATTAACCTGTTAAGACCGGGAACGCATCGGTGTCATTTTTAGATTCCTTTGGCTATTCAAAAATAGCAAATATACAAGCTCATAGCGCTATAAGCTTGTAGATCTGCTATTTTTTGAAAGTTTGTGCAAATCTTTGAATATATATATATATATATATATATATATATATATATATATATATATATATATATATATATATATATATATATATATATATATATATATATATATATATGTTTTAAAAGGCAAATTTTTTTATTCCGATCTGAGCTTCTGGGGGTCCCTGGAACAACATATTTTGAGATGGGGGTCCGCGGCCAAACACATATCGTTTTGGGGGTCCTTGACATGAAAAAAGTTTGAGAACCACTGATATTATAGCAACATCAAGTTTTTTCAAAAAGCTGTTAGGATTTAGAAGTCATTTGTAGAATCTCCAGAAGCAGAGATTTGAGTTGAAATGTTCGCTTTGAAAAATATGCAATATAATGCAAATCTTTGCATATACAATATGCAAAGATTTGCACACATTTTCACTATTTTTCAAAAAAATAGCAGATCTACAAGCTCTTGTATATCTGCTTTTTTTTTTTTTTAATAGCCAAAGAAAATCTTAACATGACATGGATGCGTTCCCGGTCTTAATGGGTTAAATAATGCACACTGATATATATAATCCCATAAGGAGGATTACGCCACCATGTCTCTCGTAAGGGCACCAACGGACATGACGGGCATAAGCAGCTACAACATGTCATAATTGCACGGCTGTACCAGCGAGACATGGTATTTGTCTACCTCCAATAAGACACCATCAAGGTCACACCTGTGCTATTATCATGGGTAAGAGACATTGGCAGAGGGCACTGCACTGACCAAGACTCTGACTCCCTCTGACGGTGTAAGTAGGGAAATACATGTAATCCATTGAACTCAAAGCGCTGGTGTACTGTCCACCAATGGTGGAAGAAGTACTCACATTTTGTACTTCAGTAAAAAGTATACAATACCACAATGTAGAAATACTTTGCTACGTAAAAGTACCGGTATTCGAAATTTACGTGAGTAAAAGTGCAAAAGTATTGGCGTCAAAATATACTTAAGTACTAAAAGTAAAAGCACTAATTATGCACAATGTCCCATTTCACAAGTTATCATATGTATGAAATCCTTTGAAAATAGCAGATCTACAATCTCAAAATTGTACTTAAGTACAGTACTTGAGTACATGTACTTAGTTACTTTCCACCACTGGTGTCAACAGCACAGATAAACAAAGCTGCATGGGTAATAAAACCACCTTGCACAAAATCTGTAGGAGTAGTAACAAAAATGTATTTAGCAAAAATCTGTCTCATGGTGGTGCTATAACTGGCCAATAATGAGGTCCTTTCCCACATGGAATCCATAACATTGCGGGATAAGAACTAGCCGGCAAAGGCAGTGGATGGATCGTCATTCACTCATTGCCCTCCTTTATGAAGCCCCATATAGTGTCTGTTCCCACATTAGATGACCATTATGATACAGTACGTCTTCAACGTTTTTCAGGCCAAGGACCCCCTAGCTGAGAGAGAGATGAAGCAGGGACCCCCTCTATATTGTATAAAATTGTGTTTCAGATTAAACTTTTTTTTTTTTACTTGGTCCGCTCTTTTTTTCCATCAGCTTTGCCAAAAATAGCCGATCTACAAGCTCACAACGCCTCGCAGCGCGAGGCGTTGTGAGCTTGTAGATCGGCTATTTTTGGCTAAAGTTCTCCTCAGAATAGGGATGCTGCTCGGGTTCAAGTAGTTAATGTAAACCCCCCCACCCCTGTAGTAACTCTGAGGACCCCCTAGGGGTCCCGGACCCCTCGTGGAAGACACCTGGTCAAAAGCATGTGAGACAAGGCATTTGGGGACAAAATAAATATGCATTTGGGACACGCAGAAATCATCCCCAGGATGAAGAGGATTTATTTTATTTTTCACTTAAGAAAATGTCGCCTGTCAGTGCCTGAAAACAGTCCCTGACTAATGGTGCGTGTCTTGTCTTTGTATAACCAGGAAATGCCAAGTCGTGAAAGGTCGGCCCTGGAGCAACCAGGCAAACATTTAAATTTAACAGATTATAAAACATAATTTATTTAAATAAAATATTCTATAATTGAAAATTTCAAACACACACACGGGTGCGCGTGTGCGTGCGTGTGTGTGTGTGTGTGTGTGTGTGTGTGTGTGTGTGTGTGTGTGTGTGTGTGTGTGTGTGTGTGTGTGTGTGTGTGTGTGTGTGTGTGTGTGTGTGTGTGTGTGTGTGTGTGTGTGTGTGTGTGTGTGTTGGGGGAGGGTCAAATTCTGCTTAGGGCCTCAAGCTGGCCTTGAAGCTCAGTATCATTGTTTGTTTTAAAACTTGACATTGATAAGAACATTTGCTCAGCTTTTGACAAATAAACGCTTCAGTGCGTGCCATGACTGCAAATAATTAGAACGCAAACCAACAAAGCCTAAATCTACACACCCCTGGCTGGGCTTTTGCTCATGTATGGCCTGGTACCCGTTATGACTTATGATTATGATTATGGGACTGAACTTTATCTGATTGACCCATGTGTTGAATCACACTCATCTGCGTAAGCACATACTGATACACTTGTCGCCATGACAATCAACTACTTTATCAGATAGACTGAAGTCTGTGGTCAATGATACAAGATGCATGTTCTATATACATATATGACACCAGGCTTAGTTAGATGGAGACTCTTAAAGCAGTGGTTCTCAACCAGTGGTCCGGGGACCACCAGTGGTCCTTGAGGGGGTCCCAGGGGGTCCCCAGCAAAAGGTGTTAATGCATTTTCACCCCTTTATCCATATTGTATATGCTGGCTATTCAAAAATAGCAGATCTAGAAGCTTGTAGATCTGCTATTTTTGAACAATCTTGAAAGTGTTTCAAGAATTTTGTAGAATTTAGCATTTTTTAACACAAATCTTCTCTTCTGGCGGTCTCTGACATGAAAAAAAAATCTGATGGGGGTCCGCGGCCAAATGTATATCAATTTAGGGGCCCTTGGCATGAAAAAGGTTGAAAACCACTGTCTTAAAGGACCACATGGTTGGTAGCATTTTCAAACCAGAAGTCGGACTTCCTTGGGACTCTGTCTGCTAAGTGAATACAAATGGAGATGCATGAATATGAATTGCTGCTGTGAACTGAACATGCCACTCTCCTTTACATCCCTGTCTATCTACAGTACACTCCAATTTAAGAGAATAAAGAACTAATACAATGCTGCTGAAAAGGGTGGGATGAGGGACTGCGTGCCTTCCTTTTCATGTCTGAAAGACACGAGAGCCCAACAAAAGTGTCGGCGTTTCTTCAATCTACGAATCTTTTGATTAGCTTCTCTGTGAAAAGTCATGCCTATTAAGTGCAGTCACATTTGGGATTGATTTAACATTTCAGTCGCTGTCTTTATCTATCCATGTCCAAGGAGCGGCTCACTATCTGATAGAGATAGCGAGAGAGAGAGAGAGAGAGAGAATTTACAAGATGTAGGAGGGGAAAAAAAGGTTCCTTACTCTGAGGGACATGTAACAGTGAGGGCTCTGTGTAGTGTTACTAGTGAAGTTGCCAATATAAAGCACTTCAACATCTTCAAGAGATAGTGGTGCAACATGGCAGCCAAGCTTGTTTTGTGTGACAGATGATTTAAAATGAAATGGATTTTATTGTTCACTTTCGTCAGTTTTCTGTAAACCTCACTTACAGCCAATTAGGAGTCCAGTTTTGTGGATCTGCCAGTCACTGACAACACTTCACAGTGGACTCAGGGCTGAGTGAAGTGAGAATAGACGCCATCTATCAGACTCTGGGTGAAACATCTCCCAAACCACCGTTCTTTTGCTTTTAAATGATGAAAGCACCACAAGACAGTGGCTCTAGAGATGTTTCAGAGCATCAAGGAATGCCAATGCTCCTTGTGTTAGAGGAAGGTGCCATAGCAGAGACGAATAAGTATTTTGTTTTGCCTGGTAAGAGTTAGCCGATTCTGATTGGATTAACCACAATGTAAAAAAAGACAACACATCGTGATGCATTGTGAGCTTGCAGATCGGCTTTAAAAAAAAAAAAAAGCAGGTGAAAGTTGTTAACAATAGGGCACGTGTCCTGGGTGCGTGAGCACCACATACCAATAAACAATTTGTGGTAATGTGATTGTTCAGAGACACAATGTACCTGTTTGATGTTCTCTGCCAGGAATACAAAGTATGCACTGCAGAAGCCCAGCTGTGTCAACACTAGGAAGAAGTTGACAAGGTGCCTGCAGGGGACAGAGACAACATGTTACTCTATGTTCGCTCTATAAATAAACCATATTGCCATGTATTATTATTATGTCCAATTTAAATACTGCATGTACTCCGATTATGGTCAGAAAGACAAAGGCCTCAATACCAGGCCAGCAAGGGTCCATATGGCTCCAGATACTGCTGGTTGTTAAGACTTTATCACCACCTTCTGATTGATGACCAGTTTCTTTATCAAGTCACTTAGGTGACAGGCTTATTAATGTTACTTTCATTTCTTAATCTCTCAAGTACATCACATTATACAGTAACCTGCAAACAGCATTATATAGTAACCCACAAACAACATGTTGTACATGTACAGGTGCATTTACATGTACACTGTACTACATATCTTTAAGAAAGCACTTCATATATCGGAGGGGGAAAAAGGCTGTGTTAAATGCAGTAAGCATTAAGCCTTTGGATGTTCCGTGTTCAAATCGTAACAGTAATCATAAATAAATGCAATGTACCACTATGCAGCAGAGGTGACTTATTGTATTGTATTGAGACTTCCCAATACCGTATCATTGAGTATCTGTGATGTCATGAGTCGGACTGTGCCATGAACCCTTAAAAGGTACGACCAGTTTCTGCACAGACATGATGAAGTGAGACATGGACGCAGTGGGACAGACACTGTGACATGCAGTACAGGAACGCAGCAGAGGCATACACCTGTGGCGTGACAGCGAGTGGACTTTCTAGGAATACTTGCTGGACACACATAGCCAATGTTAAGGAACCTTTACCCCTTAACCACATCAGTTTAGGTTAGTTTAGTGCAGAGATTGGCACTGGTGGGCCTTGAGGCAATTGCAAGAGGGCCCCGAAATAATTGGTAAAACACAAAGACTTTAATGACAATAAGATTGTGTTTTCATTGAGATACCGATAAATAGGAACTTAAAGTATACTAAGTTAATAATAATAATGTATTTTATTTATAGAGCACTTTACATTGAACACTAATTTGTTTGCAACAAACAACACATCTTTAAAAAAAAAGGTCTAAGGAGAAAAAAAGGAGAGAAAAAAAACACCTTTGGCATGCCAGCGAGTAGATTTTCTAGGAATACTCGCTGGGCACACACGGTCAATGTTAAGGATCTTAACTCAATCTGCACGCACAAAACCAGAGCAAACTAGAAAAAGTGCTCCTCGGAGCACAGGTCTCCGCCAGGTCAGGTAGGCTATTGTGGCCTCCTGGTGGCGCTATAATAGGCCAACGTGAAAAGGGTGCCATTTCTTCTTAGGCCTTGCACGACAATCGGACACTGACTGCATTCATGATTTGAGGCATTTTGTTAAAAACATGTGTTTCGCTAAATTAGACCTGTTGGTGGCGCTATAACAGGCCAATGTTAAAAGGGTGGCATTTGTTTCTCAACATAGTGTGAATGTGCGGGCAAAGTTTGAGCGCAATTGGACGGTGCGTTCATGATTTGCGGAATTTTGTTCAAAACAAGCCAATAATGCAAACTTTAGATGTCAATCTTAGCCAATCAGTATGGAATATGAAAAATCAAACACATCCGTCGTGATCACATGACTATAGAGATCATGTGTACAGATTTGCGTGAAATTTGGATAAAATTGGAAGGAGTAGTATAAAATAATGTGTTTTACATAAGTCGGCCTCCTGGTGGCGCTATAAAAGGCAGATGTGAAAAATGCAGGGCAAAGGTTTTTCCTTGACCTCTAGGGAGTGTGCATACAAAGTTTTACACAGATCGTTGCAATTATAGGTAAAAACACGAATTGGCCTGTTATAGCACCACCATGAGGCTGATTTGAAAAATTTCAAATGGTAGTTCTTCCTCGGCCTAATTGGAATGTGTGTGCAAAATGTCACGGCAATTGCATGCTGTGTTCATGATTTGAGGCATTTTGTTCAATACGGAGCACTCCAGCAAACTTTGGAAGACATTTTTAGCCAATCAGGATGGAATATGAGAAATCTGAAAGACCCATTTCGTTCAATGACTATAGAGATACTGTGTACCGATTTGCGTGATTTTTGGACAAAATCTGTAGGAGTACTGTCAAAAAATATGTTTTGCACAAATCGGCCTCCTGGTGGCGCTATAAAAGGCCCATGAGAAAAATGGTTCTGAATTGGCATCCAGGGAGTGTGTGTGCACAGTGATCAAGCCAACGGTTGCAGAGATTAGCTGGTCACAGACGGACGGACGGACACACGGACACACACGGACGGACGGACGGACGGACGGACGGACGGACGGACGGACGGACGGACGGTGTGGAAAACATACTCTCTCGCCATGCCTTTCGGCCTGGCGGAGACAACAAAGACCGGAGCTGCTTGAGAGTGGAAGGACAGGATGCCAAAAGCAGAATGCCATCCTGGCAGCAGAACAGTGAAGCAGCAAAGCCATGCGAAACTGATAAAGTACTCAAATGCTTTATCTGTGTCTGGAAATGCCAAGCTATTATATCGGTGTACAACCGTAATGCTAGAGTACGGCTGATACGACCTAGCATAAGTTTCATGTGTCAATTCATAAATGCCACAATGCCACAATCAAAACGAGAGCCATAAATTAAACCTGGGTTATGGAATGGCATGCAACACTGGATTTCAGATATGTGATCAAAGTGACACGTATACAGTGTACGGAGTACCGTCATGTATTGTATTTGCCATACCTGCCAAAGTTGGCGGTTTTTCTGAGGAACTGATAGGAGCTGTGCTCCATGCCGAAGGCAACGGTGTCACTGTAGCTCATGGCAGGCCGCTTCAACCTAGGAGAAGATCAGAGAGGACGCAGGAAATGGTACAATTAAGAATTACATCAGCAAATCATCAACTATGGAAATTATGAAAGAGAGAGATATGAAAAGGTTGATATTTGGTAAATGGACTGCATTTATATAGCACCTTTCTCCAAAACGATTTACAATGTATTTCACATTCGACCCATTCACACCTACTGTTCACACACCAATGGCCGGAGGAAACCATGCAAGGCACCAACCTGCTGCTCATTGGGAGCAGTTAGGGGTTCAGTGTCTTGCTCTAGGACGGTGGTTTTCAACCCTGTTCATATCAAGGTCCAATATTTATTCAGCATTTGAGCCACGGACCACCGTTTGATGAGATTTAGCCTCATCAGACCCAAAATGTAGAATATTTTTGTTATCATTGGATACGATTTTGTCCACAATTCCATTCCATGCTGTATTGATGTTGCTACCAGTAGGAGAGATAACAGGTCAACGATGATCAAAAATAACAATTCTTCTACATTCTCTAACTGTGTAGACTTCTTGTAAATTAAGTAATGCAGGTGTTTAACAATAATTGTACTCTTGAAAGTGTAAAATGAAACCAAATGGACCCGTAAGGGTCCATTTGGTTTCATTTTACACTCTCAAGAGTTAAAGATCTATAAGGGTCCACTTGGTTATCAACTCTCCATCATTTAGCTGGGGACCACCTGGAACCCCCTCAAGGACCACTGGTGGTCCCCGGACCACTGGTTGAGAACCACTGCGTCTAGGACACTTCAACACGTAGCCAGGAGGAGCTGGGGATCGAACTGGGAACCTTCCGATTCCAAGACTGCCGCTCTACCTCCTGAGCCACAGCTGCCCCCCGAAACACTGTAAAGACTGGCTGCACATGAGTGGCGATGGTGGACATAACACTTCCCCTCTGGCCAAAGGCCAGGGGGCTTTTGTTAACCCATTAACACATTGACTGCCAATCACGTAGATCTACGCGAACCTCCGTAAAGCCGCCACGTGCCAATCGCGTAGATCTTTTTTTTTTTACTTTTTTTTTTCCAATTTCACCCAAAGGCCAAGGAGATATGATTAGTTGAAGATCTAGACTCCTATCCACTTCCTTGTTAACTTAAAACTTAAAAATGCTGTATTTCGGCTCCTGAGTACTTTTTTTTTTCCAATGAAAAACTCTGGCACTGGCTAAAAAAATATGAAAATAATTCTGGCAGTTAATGTGTTAAGACCGGGAAAGCATCCGTGTCACTTTAGATTTTAGCTATACATGTATATGTTCAGAGCCGTAGGAAGCCATTCCCAGTTGGGGGGGGGACATATTTGTACGGGCCCACGAAGTCGCGTGCGCGCACCCCCATCCTCGCGCGTGCGCGATTTTTTTATAACTCTTAATAAATGTGATTGTGCCGCTCTTCCACCTTCAAGCAGCTCACACAGCTGATCGTGATCTGGGCCCAGCAGCCAGCAGCCCTCCCTTCCAGGCAGCGGCCGCGGGGTCCGCCTCATTTGAGGCTTTTTTCTCCCCGTGGCCTCGCGGCCCCCAAATACCGGTTCGCGGCCCACACGAGGTCGCTCCGCGGCCCCCGTCCCCCCCCTTTCCTACGGCCCTGATATGTTACAGGGTGAATGGAGAACCAGGTAGATTGAAGAAGGCGCGCTCGTTTTTACCACCCACCCAGCAATTCTGTAGAAGCAACACTAGAGGGAGCCACGAGCCAGGCTTGTGCACAACATATATGGCCGCGACCATACACACACACACACACACACACACTCGCGCACGCACGCGCTCATGCTTTCAATTTGGTTTATTGAAAGCAGGACTGTTAAGATACTTTTATTGTGTTCTGGCTTTTGTTTTAGTTTCTCCCTGACACACACACACACACACACACACACACACACACACACACATAACACACACACACACACACAGAGTGATCCATGAAAAGAACTATTCTGTCCCTATCGGTTTACAACTCAAACGGCGCTGAGTCGACTAGTAGAGCATCGGCCGGTCAGCGCGGGCACTCGCGCCTGGAGGCGCAAGGGCGCGCTTCCTCGGCCTCAAGCTCTACTGAGTCGGCGCGTCTCCGTCATGGACAAGCGTGTGCGTGTGAACGCGTGTTCAGCGTTCCCCTAATAAACCCCCGCCTCGCAGCGCCGCGTCCTCCTTCTCGCGAGCCTCGCTAATAAACCCTGTCTCGAAAAGCCCCGCCTCGCACCGAAGCCCCGTGCATAAAAACGAGCGCTCTGTCTTCAATCTACCTGGTTCTCCATTCACCCTGTGACATATATATGTGACCAAATTTGTCTGGGAAAGAGTCATCTAGCATTTTTTCATTAAAATGTTTTCATGTCATATGAAAGCAAGGAATCATAGCAAAATAATGATATATTGGTCTAACTGGGCTATTAACTCATTTTGGAAGGGCACCAGCGAGATGTCTCCCAGACAAAAACAGTCACATATAGCAACATTCGTTTTTCAGTTTTAGGATTTAGAACAGTGGCTTTCAAAAATAGCAGATGTACAAGCTCACAGCGCAGCATGAACATTTTTGAAAAATCTTGATAGTGTTTGAAAAACTTTTCATAATTTTGAATGTTTTAACACAAATCTTCTTTTCTGGGGGGGGGGCACAAAACATTTTCAGATGTGGGTCCGCGGCTAATTACGGGGTCCTCCTTAGCACAAAAACGTTTGAGAACCACTGATTTAGACGGCATCAGGTGTTAATTGGTTAAACAAAAGTGTCCCTCATTGGGCGGCTAAGCTTCTAAAATATAACATACAAAAACAATCCAATGTAAACAAGCTGTTCTCTTGCCTGCCTTGATTATTTTTTTCTTTTCTTTTTTTTCACCTCAACCGCTGCCAAACAAGTGTTGTCAATATCTAAAATGTATCACTTCAAAACTATTGGTGAAAAACGAATAAGACAAAACATGTCAGAAGTATGTCAGGAACTGTGATCATCTGGGAGAACAAATCCAGAGTAAAATATCACCCAGAACCAGCAATGTTTTGTTATGTTGTGAGATAGAACCCATTGTATCAATATGGAAGATAAATATCTTAACTCCTTTAGGTGAAAAGACTCCCCGGATGGACTCCTGCTGACTGCTTTTCATCGAGCTACTATTCACCACAGTTTGCAATATCATTTAGATCAGTCTGCTGTCTTTGTTTCCACCAAAACAGCCCACAGTAAACACAGTCATTATTAGGCCTACATACAGACCTCAATCCGTCCATGTTATTAACCTCCTCTGCATCTCATAAACATTCTAGACCTTGATCAGATTCTACAGTATGACTCAGCGATCACAATCAGCTGATAACAGGTAATGTTGAAAGGTAATTGCTGGGCATTGTGTCATGTACGCTGAATCATGGCAATTATGTGTCCTGATTATAAATACAACTAACAAACTCCAACACCACTAAATGCAAACTCGACAACCTCTGGAGTCACAGTATTCGACGGAGCTATCCTGACTAATTTTTCAAAGTAGCGCAAATGCTTGATTGTACAAAAATGTAAAAGCACAACACATTCATTCTCCTCTGGTTCTCTAGTACTATGTAGCACTTTGAGATTTACTTTAAAATAAATGAAACGTGCACAACAAATAAAAGTGTATTATTATTACAACATGCGGTCTCTCAAATTATTATTATTTCAATCAACTATTGATTGATTTAAATTTGTATTAGGCAAAAGAATGTAAAACAACACAGTTACATTTATAATGCTTTTGTCTAAAAGGTCCGGCCAAAAAAGTCCTTGCGGGCTTGTTTCCGTTGGGGTCCTTGAATTAATTTCATAGACATATATAGTAGCAACCAAACAGTTCAAAAATCAACATAAGAATACAGAGGAAAACATATATACCACTATGTACAAAAAAGGCATGAGAAAATAAAAAATTATATACAAAAAAAGCATTAGAAAATAAAAATAATATGTACAAAAAAAGGGGAGGGGGGGGGTCGTCTGTCTACAGGGAAACTGGTACTAGCTCCTCTTTAGGCCTCCAGAAATTTGAGTTTTTAGGGCTGTTTTGAATGGGCCCAGCGAACTGCATTTTTTGAGGGATGGGGTTAGACTATTCCATTCCTTGGTGGCTGTGCTATAGAACAGAAGAAACTAGAAGAAAGATCATGGGGTCACAGTGGACATCAAATTCCACGGCAATCCAATCAGTAGGTTTTGAGATATGTCGTCTGGCACCAGAATGTTGGACAGATAAACTGACAAACCCATCCTTAACTCATTCAGTGCCACTGGACGTCTAAGACGTCCGTTTTAACATAAGCCCTGAGTGCCACTGGACGTCTAAGACGTCCAAAAAAATGCAGTGGAAATAAATGTTCAGAACCCAAGATATCATGATTTGAAAATATTCTGCTCCATTCACTCTTTGTTTAACTTCTTACAGAAAAAGGCTGTATTTCGGCTCCTAAGCATTTTTTTTTTACAATGAATTTTGGCTGTGGCACTCAGAGTCAAACTGCCATAAATAAGCTGGGCACTGAATGAGTTAAGAGCCTCGTCGCTAGCGTGAAAAAAAATCAGCATTGCACACAGCATGCCATCTAAGAACATTGGGATGAATTTAATATATGTTAATGGCAGGGCATGTATGCAAAACAAACTAAATGAAAAAAGAGCAAAGGATGCAGCTGCCTCAGTGAGAGTCCAAGCCATGAAATATTCATCGCATAGTGTTTAGGTGAGATTAGAAATCATTGGGATGTGAAAATGTAAACGAAAAGGACTAAACTGATTGTTCCTCGTGTCCCATTCGCTCAAGACATTCTCACAAATACATGCATCACACATGCACATTCAGCAACTCAACAAATAATAATAAGCACGTGCGCGCACACACACACACACACACACACACACACACACACACACACACACACACACACAGTTGCTTGTGTGGCCCATCTGAACAGGGTATTAACCCATTGAGACCGGGAACGCATTATGTGTCATTTTCGATTTTAACCGCTATGACTATTATCTTATACTTTGGCTATTCAAAAATAGCAGATCTAGCACCGAGTGCCGCACTATGAGCTTGTAGATCTGCTTTTTTTTTTTATCTTGAAAATTTGAGCAAATCTTTGAATATGTATTTTTAAAGCAATTGTTTTTTTTACTCAAATCTTTGCTTCTGGGGGGTCCCTGGAACAACATATTTGGAGATGGGGGTCTGCAGCCAAATACATATATCGTTTTGGGGCTCCTTGACATGAAATAGTTTGAGAACCACTGACATTATAGTAACATAAGTGTTTCAGAAAACTGTTTTAAACTGATTTAGAAGACATTTGTAGAATCCCCAGAAGCAATAAGATTTGAGTTAGAAATGTTCACTTAAAAAAATACATACATGTATATTCAAAGATTTGCACAAATGTTCACGTTTTTTTTCTAAAATAGCAGATCTACAAGCTCGTAGCGCGGCCCTCGCTACGAGCTTGTAGATCTGCTACTTTTGAATAGCCCAAGAAATCTGAAAATGACACACAGATGCGTTCCCGCTCTTAAAGGGTTAAATCACAATTAGGATGCAAATGTGATACAGACAAACGTGGTGTGTTATCTGCTCTTGGCACTAGCACGGTAAACAGGCTCAGGATGGATTTTGGACACAATAAACAAACAGCTGAGGGGGGAAAACGGGAAAGAATTAAAATGCATTCTGCCTCGCTCTCTCAATAGCGCTTTTCAGTCTTTCTCTGACTATATATTTGAAGACTGGTAGGGGAATTTGTGTGGGTTTGATTACACGCTGCCGGGAGAATGTGCACAAAAGACGTGCGTGAAGAAGATGAGTGGTTTCGGAGGAAGTGATGCCGAAGCACTCGTCGGATGAGTGATGGAGTGGGCCGACTTCCTGCTGCGTTTGTTTACACTGCAGTGACGTGCTTGTACAGTACGTGGCCCTTAACCCATTCAATACGCATCTGTGCCATTTTACATTTCTTTTTCTATTTTTGAAAAATCGAGAACATTTGTGCAAATCTTTTGAATATATATGTTTTAAAGCGAACATTTGTAAAAAATCACTTTAAACATATATATACATATTCAAAGATTTTCAAAAAAATAGCAGATCTACAAACTCATAGCGCGGCACTCAGTGCCGTGTTATGAGCTTGTATATCTGCTATGTTTTAATAGCCAAATATTTTTTTTTAATGACACAGATGCATTCCTGGTCTTAATGGATTAACAACAGTGTTTTTCTCTTACATCTCAAGGCACAGGAATCCATCATTAGTCAGCCACGCTATGAGCTTGTAGATCTGCTATTTTTGAAAAATCTTTAAAAAGTTTGCAAATCTTTGAATATTTTTTTAAGCTATTTTTTTTTTACTCAAATCTTTTCTTCTGAGGGTCCCTGGAACAAAATATTTTGAGATGAGGGCCACATCACATACATATCATTCTGGGGGTGAAAAGTTTGAGCACCACTGATATTGAAACGTACGTTTTTTCAAGAAACGGTTAGACATTTGTAGAATCGGCCTCAGGTCTTAATGGGTTAATCAGTGGGAAACTATTATCAACTTTTATATTATTATTATCAACTCTCCAAGGAACCATCACCTTATCGTCAGCACTCCCTACGAGCACGTCAGCACTCCCGACAGCAGACTAATCTAAATGATATTGCAATGATGTTGCTATCAGGGGTTGCGCTAGAATTTTAATCTGCCGCTCCCAATGTCCGGAATGATTCAAATGTATCGGACATCTGATAAAAATAACGGTCATAATTATTTGTATGCATTAAATGACAAGCAGGTGCGTAAATACAGCCCTAACCCGAGTAATATACACATTTTATATAGCACGGTCATCTTGCACAACATTAATGACCTACATTACCATTTGTGCATGCTGCGTGCGTAATGGTTTCTCAAGTTTGAACTCATTTTCTAATCAAAGGGCACGGCACAAAAATGGGCATTTCAGATGAATCCTTCATTACGTGAACCCAGGCCGCTGTGTTGTCTGGAGCCTAGTGCTCCTGGTCGGGTCTCCCATGGCAAACTGGTCTCGGGGGAGGGGCCGGACAAAGAATGGTTCATAAGGATGATACTCGGAAGCAGAAAATGTGTGACCCGGCCCGGAGGAAGCCCGGGGCCCTCCTCTGGAGCCAGGCCTGATGGTAGGGCTCGACAGCGAGCGCCTGGTGGCCGGGCTAACCACAGGGAGATTGAACAGGAATCGCTGAGGCTGCGGCTGTGAGCTGTGGTCAGAAGGTCTTATAGGTGCCTCGAGGGGCGGGAAACCCCAGTCTGCTCTGGCGTGATTGTTCCTTCACTCCCATTCTCTCAAGACACATGTGTCACACATGTACATTCAGCAACTCACGAAATGTGTGCATGGAAGTAAGGATGCAGCAATAGATTATTTTCTTAGCGATTATTCTATCGATAACTTTTTCAATTACCGTAATCGAATAATTAAGACCATGTTTTTATTATAAGTCAGAGTCAATGTGATTATTTTTTATTAATTTTTTTATGTATCAACTAAATCGATTAGTTTTTCCAGAAGCCACATAGGACGGAAGACAGTCAATGATGTTAAACTAAACCATGATTGTGGTTACATGATAAGCTCGCATTTCACATCACACACACCATAATAATGCACTTGTAACGATTGAATCAAATAGTTTAACTGTTGTAGCCCTACCATGAACCTACAGTTGTTTTTTCACTGTTGCTTGTGGCCCATCTGAACAGACCGGGTATTAACTCATTGAGTGCCAGAATTATTTCTGGCTATGTGGTCCCAGTGCCAGAGATTTTTCAATTTATCTTATATTTTCAAGTAGTCACAGAATGTTTATCTCCAGTATAATCGATCCCCTGATGGATGCTAAACACTGAGGGTTGCACTGTGTGGTTTCACAAATGTCAACGAGGTCATCGCGACCTTGTTGACATTAATTGTCTGATGTTGAAAATAGCATGTCTGGGCCAAAAATTCATAGTAAAAAAAAAAGTGCTTAGGAGCCGGATGCAAATATGATACAGACGGACGTGGTGTGTTATCTGCTCTTGGCACTAGCATGATAAACAGGCTGAGGATGGATTTGTACACAACACAATAATAAAGAGGGGGGGACAGGAAAGAGTAGAAATACATTCTCCCTCGCTCCCTCACTACCTCTGGTCATTTTGAAAATGCTGTCCTGATAGGGCAATTACACGTTGCCAGGAGCATGAGACGGGTGGTTTCGTAGGGAGTGCTGCTGAACCACTTGTAAGTTAACTGTGGGCCAAAACCTCCTGCTGTGTTCTGTTTGTTTACACTGCTGCAACATACTGTAGGTGGCCCTTAAAAGACGACTTCACCCATTTTCAACCTATCTTCATATAATTGGTCCTCACTAACGTCCATGATAAAAATGGTGCCATATTATGATGAGCAATAGTGAGGACCAATTATATGAAGGTAGGTTGAAAATGGTCGAAATCGTCCTTTAACTGTCTTTGTCAATACCAAGTCACAGAAATCTTTGAATATATATATATTTTTTAAAGCAAACATTTTTAACTCAGATCTTTGCTTCTGGGGATTCTACAAATGTCTTCTAAATCCTATCAGTTTTTTTTAAACTTATGTTGCTATATATATCAGTGGTTCTCAAACTTTTTCATGTCAAGGACCCCCAAAATGATATGTATTTGGCCGCCAAAATATTTTGTTCCAGGGACCCCCCAGAAGCAAAGATTTCAGTTAAAAATGTTTGCTTTAAAAAAAGAATATATATATTCAAAGATTTGCACACATTTTCAAGATTTTTGAGCTTGTAGATCTGCTACTTTTGAATAGCCCAAAGAAATCTAAAATGACTTGCTTTCCCGGCCTTAATAGCTTAATCATTCAAAGTACGTACAGAGTTTTATGCTTTACCACAATTGCCAAGATGCATTAAAATGCGGACTGACTTCTGTGACCTAATAATAATCTTTAATAATCTTTTTATTGTTTTTCAGAGTCATCGGAATCGATCAGCATTTTAAACAGATGCGGTCGTGGCTTTACATGATAGATATAATAAAGCATAGTAAATAATAATAATAATAGTCATAATCATAATCAGAAATGTCAGGGGAGAGACAAAAAGAAAAGAAAAAACAACAAAAAAAGAATAATAATAATTGTCATATTCACAGCAATATATAAAAAGAGAGATGAAACACATTGCTCAATCACAGTGCAAATAATAATTACAGTTCATATATTAATCAGTAGACCTATTAAACTCATGGTCTTTGAGTTTCTTGCTTGGCAACCATAGAGACCTGTGTATGCCCCAAATATAAGCTGCGTGCTTGCTCCCATAGTAACCGAGGCGGATGTTATAACACAAGAAGGTTATTCAAGGATTGAAAGGGGGAAAAAGTAAAGAGAAGTAAAGGAAATGTTTAGCCCTCGCCACCAGCACATAGGATGGATAATAAACATAGATAGTAAACCAGGAACCCTTTCATTCTATTGATCGGGGGGGAATATTTATATTTTCCAAGTAGTTCAAGAAGGGGTTCCAGGAAACATAAAATAGATCTTTTTGACCTCTTGGGGCGAATTTGATTTTTTTTCCAGCTTAATGAAGTACATTATATCTTTGATCTATCTTAAGTTTGATGGCGGCGTGGCTCTTTTCCATTCTAAGAGTATTATACGTCTTGCAAGAAGGGTTGTGAACGCCATGACATCTAGCGTTATTTTGTTTCGGTGATTATCAGTAGGTACAAGTCCAAAGAGTGCGATCAGTGGGCACGGTTCTATATGCGTTTCAAACATTTCCGAGAAGGCTTTAAATATATTGGACCAGAAACATGACAGGTTGGAGCATTGCGAGAACATATGTATGAGTGATGCTGGAGCAGCCTTACAACGTTCGTAGGTTGCATCTGTGTCTTTGTACTTATTGAGTATTTTACTCAGTCTTGATTTTGTCCAGTATGTGCGATGTAGTAGTTTAAATTGAATAAGTGCATGTTTGGCACAAATGGATGATGAATGTACTCTTTCTAGGATTTGTTTCCATTCAACCTCAGAAAATGTATGATCCAGATCTGTTTCCCATTGGGTTTTTATTTTTGAGATAGATGGGCAGTGGAGGGTGAAGATGGATGCATATATGGTTGATATCTTGGCACTGTTGTCTAACACCTGTTCTATTATTGTGTCTATAACATGCTGTTGGTGGGGCTGGGAAAGTATTGAAATGTTGCTGTACAAAATTTCGAGCCCTATTTTGCGCATCTTCTATTTAATTTCTCGCCTGGCTGCCAAAGACGCAGATCTGCGTTCTATTTTTTTTTCGTTTCTTTCTTATTTTTAGACCCAAAGACCAAGGAGATATGATATATCAAAGATTTAAACTCCTATCCACTTCATTGTTAACTTAAAACTTAAAAAATCTGTATCTCGGCTCCTGAGAATTTTTTTTTTCAATGAAAAATCTCTGGCAGTCTACAGCAAAAAATCTGAAATAATTCTGGCAGGAAATGAGTTAAATACCAGGTCTTATGACTTAACTTAAGACCTGGGAGGCGTGGCCAATGCTGTTTGGCCATTCAAAATAGCGAAACAGCATTGACCACGCCTCCAGTTCTTAAGACCTGGTGCAAAATAGGGCCCTCTGTGTTCGTGCGTGCATGAATGCATATTACCTTTCACTCAGGTGATGGCTGCAGTGAACCAGGATGTGCATGCAGTGCACACACACAACGCCCATCAACACGAGGCATATGGGTCCAATCTGCAACACACACATTCAACACATGTTCATTTGAGCCAGTCTGGCCGATAATATCGTAGCCTGGAAGAATCCAGACTGATGCTACGTTTCGCATTTTCTTTGTTTTTACTTCGTTTCTCAGTCTGGTAAGCCTCCTATTTCCAAGGGGCGGGATGTGCACAAACGGGAGTAAACGGGCCGTGTCTTCTGATTGGTCTGTGTGGGGGGGACCAGTGTTTTACAATGTAAAACTCGAGTCACTTCCTGACTTGCCAACGTAATTGGTGACGTTTGGAAATACGAGCCAAATAGGACCCTGGCCAGACTGAGTAGCGAAGTGAGAAAAAAACAAACGTAGCGAATAAGTCTGGATTCCTAGATATATCAGACATTATTTGAGCATTTGTCGTATCGGCAACTATGCCGCCGTGTCCCGATTTTTAACCACTTTCAACCTGAAGTCCCCATTTTGGGCATGTCATTATAGGTGAACATTTTTCAAAAGTTTTGGAAAATCTTCAAAAGTTGCATACAAGCTCACAATGCTCTCCGAAAATCTGGTTTGGATAAAGAAAATCGGCCATCGGTAGGGCTCTAATGCTCATAAGCACCCAGCGCAATTTGAAGAAAAGAAATACATGGCTACAAATCCCCCAGAGAGTGCAGTACACGGCACACCACCACCTGACAAAAAGAGTTACTCTACAATCATATTTGAGGTCGCCCGCCCCCCCCCCCCCCCCTTTTAATAAAAGCTGTGTTGTAGTGCTATACAGAGCTCCACATTTCTCCTATGACAAGTAATTGCACACCAACACAGCTGACGCAAGAAGAGAGGCAATAAAACACACAATTGCTCACGTAAACACTTTCGCAAACGTAAAAATTGGTACCTTTTCCTCAAACAATGATTTATGGCAGGGCTCTCAAAGGTATTCTCTGTATGTTGGTTTCCTCATGGCTGCACAAAGAAATAAATAGACTGCTGAAACATATCTATACAAATCTATAGATTCACTCGTGTGTGCATGACGCTACAAATGTCTATCTGTGTGTGTGCGTGCACGCGTTATGGCATTTTAGCCAGGAACAAAAATGATAAAGCATATTTGGAGTGATGCTAAAATTGATAAGCCATTCATCCACTGAGAGAATAGATGTGGACATGGCCACGCTAGCTTAATTCATGGAGCTATAGTTCTGCAACAATACAATGTTGGAACTATTTATTGAATACCTAACACTTAAAGGTTTATTACTTGATTTATGCGAGGGCATTTTTCTTCCATCCTTTGAGAATAGTAATTTATGGCATATGCTTATTGAGACCAGCGCACAGTGTGCTCATGAATATACCAAAGAATTGTTTGGAACATTTCCACTTCATAATTCATCTGACTGCCTCTGATAATGTCCAATAATCAGAAACAATATGTATGAATAGTTATTCATGTTTACATATTAATACTATTGTTACAGACATTGCAGGTAAAGTCATTTCTAATCTAACTGCACTGTAAAATATTTAATCAACACCTGCCATGACATTACATTGTTTTCATTACCTGCATAAGTGTTGGGAGTGCTACAGTACCCCACATAGTTTGTTTTATGCACAATTGGTAGGTCCTTAACTCTCTCAGTGCCAAGCCACGAGTTATCCCGAGTTTTTTCTGAATGCCCTCAGTGCCAGAACGAGTTATCCTGAGTTAAAAAAAATATACATATATATATTTATTTCTTTTTTTGGAAAAAGATGTTCAGAACCCAAGATATCATT
This sequence comes from Gymnoscopelus braueri, assembly GCF_963280865.1. NCBI lineage: Eukaryota > Metazoa > Chordata > Actinopteri > Myctophiformes > Myctophidae > Gymnoscopelus > Gymnoscopelus braueri. Next base: position 13,994,368 of record NC_137606.1, read on the forward strand.
ATCTGAAGATTTGCAGCTCCATCCACTCCTTGTTTAACTTATAACTGAAAAAGGCTGTATCTCGCTTCCTAAGCACTTTTTTTTTACTTTGAAAAAAAAAAAAATTGCTGGCAAAGTATGAATATATTTTTTTATTTCATTGGCACTGAGTGAGTTAAAATAGAATATTACTTTCAGGGAATTAGCGCAAGCGATGTTTTTTATTTAACCATCTGTCACTGAAATTGAAAATCTCTTCGACAGACAAAATGACTAATGACTATGATTATACAATAATAATGAATAAATCAAATAAAGAAAACTAAAAATGGCTATAAATTGAAGGCAGGGAAGATGTTTTGTCATTCTGTTGCAAATTATGGGTCAGAACATTTACATTGCATTTAATTTTCCTCTACATCAGAGGCCGTACCACAATTTTGGTACGTTTTTCTTGAAGTCTACTGTGCATTACTCCTCTGGACCACCCGATGTGATTGAAATGTGCGAGGAAGCCTTCCCTGTGTATTTTCGGTTTTGTATCGTAAGCTGCAAGCCTCAGCTGTCATACGGGCGAGTGGAAACAGACATAATTAATCAACACTACGTTACTCCCATCACATCCATCTATTCAATTCACAGAATCTCTGTATGTCTGTCTCCACTGTATGAGTCCCAGGCATAATTTGGGTACCGTCCCAACTGAACGGCCCCAAACTCAGCGTGTGTCCCCCACATGACACCGGGGTGTGCCGAGTTGCAATTTGATCGGCGAAAAACCACAAATTATCTGTACTGTATCCGTCGTTGTACCTCAACATAAACACAGCAGTATGCAGAGTATTGGATGTTTGGCTGAATTCACTCTGGTGATGTGGTGTTGATTGGTGAATCAACATCTGATTTCAAATTGTAAGCCAAGGGTGGTGTAAACTGCGTTGCACGCTGGTTTATACTTACCAGCAGATCCACATGCTCAGAACACATCGCAGCGCCACACACTGGCTGCGGTTACGTGGGCAATATTTATTCATTCAGAATGAACTCATTCCGAATAGAGATTCATATAAACTGTTTACATGGAACCTGAATAAAAGTACTCCTCGTTTACATGACCCAAAGCATTCATTCGGAATTTAACTTTTGACATGCGCAAAGTGGTTCTACGCCTACGCCTGGGCATGGACCAGGGGCCGCCGGGCTACACTACCCGGGGCGGAGCTCCCCCTGGTGGGCATGGGGAGGAGGCAATAGCCCCTTTGTGCCTCCGCGGTGGAATTCTGACGACCGTAGGCAGGCGGGGAAGCAACGCACCGACTGCCGAATGCCAGCTAGCATTGTATGCCCGCGTTCCTTAGTAGCAGATCTTAGTACAAGTTCAGACCAGTTTCTTTTTTGTATTGGTTACTTAGGCTAGCCTACTACTTGTCACATTTCTCATGTAGGCTACCATAATTGTATTTAAACAAAAAACTTTTCATCTGACTGAATAGATTCTTTTGATTTTAAGTTCCCGTTTCATGTCAAGGCCAGGTAAAGATTGTTCCTCCATCACAGGCTCAGATCCTCGGAGCTTCCGTTCTCCTGGACAAGTCTGGGCTTAACCATTACAGTATATACTGTAAGCTTATTAAATGACGCTATAGAATATGAATCATTCATTTCATCACGCAGGAGCGAGCGCTTCTCAGCACCAACCGTGGCCGACGCATACTGAGACATAAATAGACTTATGTAATCTTTGAATTAAAGTTTTACTGCATACAATATTTTATATTAAAAATAATAAAACATTTAGATTTGATAGGTCATTTTTGGCCAATTCTGACAGCACTACTAAGCGGTGACATGTGCAAAAGATGTATTCCAAACAGAGAGGAGCGTTCGGAATAGAGTTTTGATATGGTAAATTCCGATTGGTATATACCGATTCAAACGGTATATACCACTCCTCCAAACCCGAATAAAAATTCATTCAGATCAGACCGGAATGGTTCCAATTGAGGTGTTTACATGAGCATTTTAATTCTGAATGAGCAGTCATTCCGAATAATAAGTGGAATATTCCTGTCCATGTAACCGCAGCTACTGTGAGCTTGTAGATCTGCTTAATGAAAAATGTTCGACTAGTCAACTAAAGTAGACTTTAAAGTAGTTTAACATTGAGTGTGTGCGTGTGTGTTGTTTTGCAGGGGTATGCTCAATTTAGACTTTGGCATAATTGCAGGATAAACTGTAAGTTAACCCCAAAATGTATAACTCGACTCAAACCATTGTAAAAAAAATAAAAAATAAAGACGAGGGCTCCGTTTCACAAAACCTAGCGAGTGGATTAAGCTGGGATTTTCCAGTTATCCTGGTTACATTTAGCCGTAACTTGGTTTTGTGAAAGCAGTGGCACCTAAGTTACCATGGAGTTTTATTCTAATGGGATATTATATTCATTATAATTATGTAGATAAGTATGATAATTCGGCTGCGCTTGAGTTTCAGAAATGCTTGGTAAAGTAATTTAGTTTGTGTGGACACTATCACAGTACTTTATGTAATAAAATAACTTTTCTAATTAACAACTATTGGATGCAGACAACAGCACGACACTACCACCATGCTACTGAGAAATGCAGTTAAACTATTAACGGTGCTGCATAGCGGCCCTACTGCCCAACACTGCCTACTGGATGTTACCAAAGCTTCAACCTATACGTTTACAATGTGAACAAACTAGGCCTAATATATCTTTCTTCCGTTTAAAACTCTGTCCTCCTATGCTTGCTTACTCAGCTCATTAGCCTTCTGCTTAGTTTCATCCAGAGCTATTGAGAGAGTGTTACACAACACAAGAATATTCATATGATGTTCAATAATTTATTGCCAAATCCAACTTAGTTGATTTAGATGTTTATATAAAAACATCTAATCTGTATTATCCTAGTGCAAGCTACTAGCCGCTTTGTCAATAAGCCCATTACAAACGCTTAAGGCACACACAGCATTAATTTAATAGATGTGCAATTAGTAGAATAACAAGGATTAAAAAACAAAATCCTATTAATGACATATTTAATTTAATTAAGCAAATCAAGGAACTTTAATTGCTTCAGCCCTAAACACGAGCCTCGTTTCAAGCAGGACGCAGAACGGTATGCAGGCAGTGCAGCTGTTATGGCAAAGTGTTGGAGGGAGTTGTGAAGGGTACTTACTATTATCCCTGCATTGTGCACTGCCAGAGGTAGCCCCAGTAGTCCTGTACCTATGTTCCCCTTCAACAGATGAATGAGAGCTTGACTAAACCTGTAGAGCACAGAAGAAAAGGCACACATTTCTACATCAACACTCACAGAGTGTAGTAGAGGCCTTCTGGGTTTCTTGCCCAGAAGGCTGGTTCTACTGGTTTTAATTGTGCAAGATAAATCAATCAAATTCCCTGGTGACTGATGGTAAGACATGACAGTGGTGGAATTTGTTTTAGAAATAAAACTGTGACACAAGTTACATGAAAGAAAATAAGTAACAGAAGAATTGGGAGAATTCCCAGGTTAGACCCACCTAAAAGGTCATAATCGTGACCTGAACTTGAATTCAGCTCAGAATGTCCCATTCCTTCCTTTCTCTCTTCACTGCATTATTAACCCTTTTAAACCCGAGACCGATTCTACAAGTGTCTTCTAAATCCCTACAGTTTTCTAAAGAACATATGTTGCTATATCAGTAGCCTGAAAGAGCGAGCCCTATCGATGGTCTTGAAGGGCGGATCCAAACCCAGGCGGTTGGATTCCAGCGCCGCTTCCTATTGCTTCACCAATCTATGTCCCCGCCTCCCCTCCCCCCCCGGCCTGTGCACGGAACACGCTGACGTCACCAAATTTAGAGCGACGCCCCTATGCACTCTGATTGGTTAGGAGATAACAAGGTTCACTCCCACTCCGAAACCACCGTTCCTGCATGGTTCCACCAGACTTTTTTATTTTGTAACAAAAAAAAAAGGCATGGGTTTCCGAGGCTACTATATCAGTGGCAGGACCCCCAAAATTATATGTATTTGGCCACGGACCCCCCCATCTCAAAATATTTGGTTCAATGGACCCCCCAGAAGCAAAGATTGGAGTTAAAAATGTTCGCTTTAAAACAAGTATTCAAAGATTTGCTCAGATTGTCAAGATTTTTCAAAAATAGCAGATCTACAAGCTCATAGCGCGGCACTCGGTGCCGCGCTACGAGCTTGTAGATCTGCTATTTTTGAATAGCCAAAGTGTAAAATAATGCTTTTTTTAGCTCAAATCTAGAAATGACACAGATGTGTTCCTCGGATTGAATGGGTTAAATCAAGCTGAAAGCTAAATCAAGTGTCTAACGACATACTAAGCAGGGGGGAAAAAACTCAATCCAATCAAACTTGCCAATGGGACGTGTAAAGACGTATGGTAGAAAAGTGGCATGTGCAAGTCTTACGTGATGCCTTGGTGTTTGTTCAGCTCGTACTGCTGGACAGGAAGCAGTTCTGGGTCATGGTCCTCATCGGACATCTCCTCTGAAGCCACGCTATGGTTCTCAATGAGTGGGGTCATCACCTCCATGTCTGGCGTGGGGGGTTAGCACAAGGTCATTATTATTCCTTGTAGTGCACAGTGGTGGAAAAAGTACTCAAATGTTTTACTTAAGTAAAAGTGTCCATACTGCAATGTAGAAGTACTCTGTTACAAGTAAAAGTACGGAATTAAAAGTTTACTTGAGTAAAAGTATAAAAGTATTGGCATCAAAATGTACTTAAAGGGCCAAAAGTAAAAGTACAAAAAATGTTTGAAAATAGCAGATCTACATGCTCACCAACGCGTTGTGAGCTTGTAGATCGGCTATTTTCAAATAGCCTAGGTATAAAATAGGTTTTGTAATGTAGTAATTTATATATGCAAAGTAATTAGTAACTAAAGTTTTCAAATCATTGTAGTGGAGTAAAAGTACAATATTTGCCTCTGAGATGTAGTGGAGTAAAAGTAAAAGTATTGAAAATTGGAAATACTCCAGTAAAGTAAAAGTACCTCAACATTTTACTTAAGTACAGTACTTGAGTAAATGTACTTAGTTACTTTACACCAGTGCTTTTCAACTGGCTTCACACTGGGGCCTGGATATTGTGTTAAACATGAAGTTATGCCATTATAATTTTTACATGAATATTCCTGGGAGACTAGAATGCTTACAGTTGTATTATCTGGGCAAGGTTGTATGTTCTCTTGCAATATTGTCTATATTTAATAATATAATATATTTGTAATATTTTACATTTCATATTTAATAAAATATCAGCTTAATCTACAGCTACACAAACAGTAGGTTGTTCAGCATAAGATGCATGTAAATGCAGAGCAAACTGACACTTTCTCTCCTGAGCAGTCATTGTTATTGATCAAATGACAAGGTATGGGGTTCTGTGAGCAACAGGTGACTTAAGAAAAAACAGATGTAGCCCCTGGAGCTAAACATAAAGGTCTCTAATTTATTTCTGACTTAAAACACTTTTCAAAGGTTTACTGCATAACTTGACCTTTAAGAAGATAAAACACACTCTTTCCTGTGTAGGGTCTAGGCCCTCTGTTCCCTCTCTGTTGTTCAGCCTTAGATCAATATTATTGCATTTTGGAGACTTCTCACGACAACCCTCTTGTTTTGTCCCAACTGCTATTGTACTGGGTAAACTAGTTAAGTCTCAGTCGCTACTCGGGTTACAAAAGCATCACTGCCTTAGGATATGTGCATCCTGTTCCAGTTTTATGCCCTATATCTGAATAACCTCCCATATGATTCTCTGGACAGTAATGATAAGAAACTGATTCCGATCCTTCTGGTGGCATAAGAGATGAACGCTGGAGCAACACGCACAATTTAAGCCTTCTATTGTTTAAGTGCAAGTAAAAAGTTGACTAAAGTTGCCTTCTGGTGGCATGTAAGAAGGCCATTACAAGGGGAAGTGGATGCAACCACAGCCACCCACTGTGGAGGAGTGGATTGAGATAGTTCATGAGATCTACAGAATGGAAAGACTGTCTTTCTCAATCAAAACCCAAGAAGACAAATTATTTTGGATTTGGTCTAAATGGACTGAATATGTGAAACCAACCTGTTCAGATTTCTGCTGAATGACAAAACAAACGTGTTTTTCTTTTTTTTTCTTTTTTTCTTTTCTTTGTGTCTTGTAGGTGTTGACCCTGCACTTGTTCTTAAATGTGTGTGATTACGTGAAGGCCTATATATATATATATATATATATATATATATATATATATATATAAGATAAAACTGTCTGTACACACAATGATCACAATAAAAATAAATTAAAAAAAGTAGTTCTGACCTTAGCAACTCTTTGACTGCCGTTGACTCGATAACGCGTCAATTGCTAGTTTGTCCAGTTGGCCGTCGACGCGTTAGACACGCGTTTAGCTTTTTCATTGTTTAATCTGTGATCGCACTGTTCTGTTTATTTTTCATCATCAGTTTAACTTTCTGATTCCTTCAGACTCCCCGGGTTCCGGTTTCATGACGCAGATTCCGTTTCCGGTTTTCTTTTTTTTTCCCCCGGTCATTTTCGGCCAGAATAGGGAAAAACACATTTTTTTCACACGGTATAAAAAACTAACGGAGAGCTCCACTTCTATTTTCTTTAGTCTGGGTGACTAACAGTCATCGTCGTCGTGTATCACATCATACTTTTAGCCCGATCGGCAATCTGCGAAAACGTCACATCCGGTTATGACGTATGGACTGTTTGAGCCTGTTTGGTGGGGGGCGAGCGAGTCAGCGAGTGTTCGAGGTGTCAATCTACTGCTCTCTGCTGGTCGATCTGTCGTATGTGTTTAAAAACGCAGCTAGACAAACTATATGAAATTTCAATTACAAAATAACAACAAAACAAAACACGAAAATCGCTGGCACTGGGGGAGTACTTTATGAAAATACTCTGGCAGTCTTAATACCTTGTAACCTTTTTTTGTGGAACAAAAGGTGCATTGGACAGTAGGGATGGGACGATAATCGTTATTATCGTTTATCGTTATAAAAACACTCACATTAATCGTATCGCAGAGATTTAAATTTAACGTGAAATTGTCCTCCGTTATACACTGGGATCAATTCACCTTTGCCGAGCTGCATATCCGGTAAGACTTAAACCCTCTAGAATTGGTAAAACGCACCTGTAAAGAACGTACAGTACTTAATCAGTTTCTATTTCACTCTCTAAATCTCTTTGCCAAAAATAGTCGATCGACAAGCTCATAACACGTCGCGACGCGTTGTGAGCTTGTAGATCTCCTATTTTTGGCAAATGTTCCACCCCAGACCATGGATGCCAGGGTTCAACTTCAAGTGGTTAACAAAAGTGGCGTTTTAAGCATATTTTGATTATCGCGATATCGTAAATCGCAATTATTTTGGTCACAATAATCGTGACATGAAATGTTCATATCGTCCCAACCCTAATTGGACAGATGAGAAGGTTCTCTAATTATTTTGCGACCCATCCTTCGAATGCAGGTGTTATCAACATATCACAGATGCTTGGCAGATCCTGACCAGTGATTCTTATGCTGTTTTTACTACCATATTTAGCTCCCATCTGTCGTCAGTGAGCAGTTTCCATACCACACTGTGATGGAGAATGTGACAACACACTCTCTCTCACAGCTGTGTAAAAGTCACAAATCACTGCCGTTGACGCCTTCAACTTCTTAGAAAGTTGTCGCAGAAAGGACAATCATTGATGGATTGTTGATGAGCGTTTCTTGAGCATCCCCCCAAAAGCATTCAACCCATTGAGACCTGGAACGCATCTGTGTCATTTTTTGATTTGAGCTAAAAAAAGCATTATTTCACACTTTGGCTATTCAAAAATAGCAGATATACAAGCTCATAGCGCCGCGCTATGAGCTTGTAGATCTGCTATTTTTGAAAAATCGAATTTTTTTAGCAAATCTTGAGATTTGAGTTCAAATCTTTGCTTCTGGGGGATTCAACAGTTTAAAAAAAAAACTTATGTCGCCATAATATCAGTGGTTCTTTTTTCCATGTCAAGGACCCCCAAAATGACATGTATTTGGCCGCGGACCCCCATCTAAAAATATATATGTTCCAGGGACCCCCGGAAGCAAAGATTTGAGTTAAAAATGTTCGCTTAAAAACAATTTATATTCAAAGATTTGAACACATTTTCACGATTTTTCAAAAATAGCAGATCTACAAGCTCGTAGCGCGGCACTCGGTGCCGCGCTATGAGCTTGTATATCTGCTATTTTTGAATAGCCAACATGTAAAATAATGCTTTTTAGCTAAAATCAAAAAGTGACACAGATGCTTCTTCAGGTCTTAAATTTTTAAATGCAACAAAAAAAACTATTATTATCATCATCATCATCATGATCTTCATTGTGGAAATCTGCCTTCCCATGCATGTACTGTATATGAACAAAACTTTTGCACCTAATGTCCAGTCCTATGCCAATAATCCTGACAGCAAGTGTCTTTGAAAACTGAAAAGTGCTACCACTTCTCAACTTTACAAGGTGAGTTTAATTTGCTCCCCTCTGGGCAGAGGTTTGCCGCCCTAGAGGTAACACCAACAGAATGTGCTACATGCGGTCTTTTATTACATTTCAGCTATTGGCTTTTTAAACTAAATGTGACTGTGATTATCCATAAATTGTGACACAATGCCATAAATGTTTTTGGCTTTCTTGCTGCTTCTTAAATGGTAAATGGTGCATTTAAATAGCCCTTTTATCCAAAGCACTTTAAATAGATTGTGCGTCACATTCACACACAGAATGGGCGGCAGTGGCTCAGGGGTAGAGTGGCCGGGTAGAGTGAACTGGAAAACCGCCAGGTTCCCAGTTCGATCCCGGGCTGGGGCGCTCCCCTAGAGTTAGTGTCGAAGTGTCCTTGAACAAGACGCTGAACCCCTAATTGCTCCCGATGAGCAGGTTGGTGCCTTGCATGGTTTCCTCCGCCATCGGTGTATGAATGTGTGTGTGAATGGGTTAATGGCACAATCAATGTAAAGCGCTTTGGATAAAAGCGCTATATAAATGCACCATTTACCATTTTACCATTTACACACACATTCATACACTGATGGCAGAGGAAACCATGCAAGGCACCAACCTGCTCATCGGGAGCAATTAGGGGTTCAGTGTCTTGCTCAAGAACACTTGGACACTAACTCTGGGGGAGCCCGGGTGACATGTGACACAGTGACATTGGCTAGCTCAGCGGTACTCAAACTTTTTCGTGCCAAGGACCCCCAAATTGATAAATATATATATGTGGTTGCGGACCCCCACCTGAAAATATGTTGTGCCAGGGACCCCTAGAAGCAAAGACTTGTGTTAAGAATGTTTAGCCTTTTAAAAAAAGATTTAAAGATTTCCACACAAGATTTTTTTTTAAATAGCAGATCTACAAGCTCGTAGCCACGCTGTGAGCTTGTAGATCTGTTATTTTTGAATAGCCAAATTATAAAATATGGATAAAGGGGTTAAAATGACACTTTATTAACAAATTTAGCTGGGGACCCCTGGTATCCCCCCAAGGACCCCTGGGGAGGATACCTAGGGCAGGGGTCTTCAACAGGGGGTCCGGGACCCCTAGGGGGTCCTCAGAGTTAATACAGGGGGTCCGCCAAATCTTTGTGTGATATGATTATTTATTTTTTTACATTAACCACTTGAACCCTAGCATGCCTTTTCTGAGGAGAACTTTAGCCAAAAATAGCAGATCTACAACTTGTAGATCGGCTATTTTTGGCAAAGAGTTATAGGTGCAGAGGGAAAAAAAGAGCAGCAAAGGTTTATCTGAAACACAATTTTATACAATAGGCCTAGAGGGGGTCCCTGCTTCATCTCTCTCTCAGCTAGGGGGTCCTTGGCCTGAAAACGTTGAAGACCCCTGACCCAGGGGATACCCAAGGACCCCTTTGAGAACCAATGTACTATGTCTATGTCTTGTATATGTTTATGTTGTTCAATTATTTTTTACGGTTACCTAGTTGTTGCGACGTCCCCATCCTGCAGCGAAACACCTGCTGGAGCCACTGACTGGCAGAGGCTGACCTCTGACACCTCCACGTGTGTTTATATTATTATAGGCCACAGTCGCTGGAATGGCTCGGATAGAGGAGGCAGCAGCAGCCCTTGGCCTTGTTGTTGTAATTGTTATTAAGGAAACATTGGGAAACCAACAACAACATGGATGATGATCGTGAAGGAAGAAGATGATGATGACGACGTGCCTCCGGGCAACAACAGCAAGCACCAAACATTATCAACTGTAAAAGACTGGAGTCTTTCCTCCTGGAGGGAAGGTTAGGGATGTTGTGTTAATATGAGCCCCTGACTAATAATAATAATAAACAATCTGCCAGCACACAGTGGAGCATTATCTAGCCAGCCAGGGTCTTATATAATAAATAAAGTCTTATATTCCTGTTCCTCGACACATTAAAAGGGAAACGTCTCGCTGCATGCTGTCAGAGGAAGCCAGATATAAGACCATAGACTGAGACAACGTTGTGTGTCTCAACATAACGGACAAGTGTCCCTTAAATCACAGCTTATCAGTGGCTTGGATCACAGAGCTCTAGCAGTGTGAGTCTGTCTGCTCCAGTGTTATTATGATCGTCCTGGTGGGGTTTCTCTTCTTTGAGAAACTCTTCCAAGTGGCTGGAGCGATCCCATCGACGTTTCAATCAATGATTCACGGCCGTCCTCTCTTGTGTATGAATGAATGAATTACAAGGTTGATATTCCACGGATTAAAGCAGAGAGACAGACAGACAGGCCGGGCAGCATCTCTTCTTCTTCTTCCTGGTGAGCCCGACTGAACACTGTGTGCGAGTGGGAGACGTCATCGATACGTCACCCGCCAAGAGGGAGACTCTTAAAGGGACGGTGTTCCAAATGTTTATAATTCCTCTGGCAGGTGTGACTGTGTGTGAGGGTCACTCAGTGCTGCTGGACATTGTGTGTGAACGCAGTGGTGTAAAGTGACTATAAGTACATTTACTCAAGTACTGTACTTAAGTCCAATTTTGAGGTATTTATTTTACTGTACTGGAGTGTTTCCAAATGTCTGTACTTTTACTTCTACTCTAGCTTTGGTCCATAGGAGAACTCCTTCTATAAGGCTATCAACCAGAGCTACTTCTACTCCACTGCACCTCAGAGGCAAATGTTGTACTTTTGATCCGACTACAATTATTTGAAAACTTTAGTTACTTTGTAGATTTTTATTATTATTGCAAAATACAATAACCACTTCAGCCCTATATACATTTCGGCCATTTGAAAATAGCAGCCCTACAAGCTCACAATGCGTCACATCGTGACGCATTGTGAGCTTGTAGGTCGACTATTTTCAAAAGATTGTTTATACATTTTTGTAATACATTGTTTATACACAATATATTGTAATATACATATTATAATACAATTACTCCGGCAGGTGCACGTTAGACTTATATTAATTGGAATGCCTTCTGAGGGCAGCATTTAATTTTATTGGTTCTCATAAGTCACATCTCCCTGTCAGGTCTGAGGATCATGCTGTACATTGTGTGAACTCGCTAGAATCTGGTTGACCTCCCCTGGCTGGAAGCCCATTTCCACAGAACCGGGAGCCCCATGTCATGATAATGAGAAACTGTCTCGAAATTACTATTTATTATTAAAACAATATTAGACCAACTAGTAAATAATACTTGTCAGGGAGACCTGTACAGCTGCACTTGATTCAGAACGCTCCTGCTCAAGCTCAAGTCTAACACCAAGGAGATTTGTGTAACACCAGGAAAGTGGATCATATCACTCCAGATCTTTATTTACGCTGGCTCCCTGTCAGTCAAATAATTGATTTCAAAATACTACTGTTGGTTTATAATGCACTTAATGGTTTCAATGGCCAAAATACATTTTTGTAATACAATAGGTCGGTCGCCTATTAACCACGTGAACTCTATAGCGTCCCTATTCTGGGACATTTGGTGAAAATTGCAGAACACTTCAGCTATTTTCAGCAAAGACATTTGGTGAAGAGGTAAAAAGTAGCGTACCCAAGTACCAAGTATACCCCTGGAGGACCCCAGTCAACTAAGGGTTTAGTTTAAGTGCTTAATATGCAAAGTGTGATGTGTGAGCATAGTGCAGTATGTGTTTAACTGATCAAATGGACAACGGTTCCTACTCTGGACTGACCACACATCCCTAACCTGGCTCCTTAGCTGTCCTCACCTGGCCTGGTGGATCGAGACGGTCCGGAGATATACAGTCTATTCAGGTGTACCACAGAGCAGGCCTTCGCTGTGAAAACACAGACGGCCTGTCCTGATGACCCTGTGGGGAGGTTGAGTTTCAGTTTCAGTTACTTTCAGCGCCTGGCAGAATGAAGCACGGCGGCATCATGACAACAATTCTACAGGATGGCGACACTAGCAGAGGACGGGAACAGTGCCATTCCCACAGCTCCCGAACCCATTGACCCACACAGGCTGGACCGAGAACAGGACAGCAATGTGGTCCTCAACCGGGTCCATGGTCAAAGCGGTCCAACGCCAAGAATGGTCCACGGTACTGGCATTGGATAAAGTAAGTAGGGCTTATTATTCTCAGTGGGCCAGACTCACTGTCATTGTCGGATTACAAGTGAGCACCCGAAGAGGGAGGCGAAATACATCAGCTCCTGGTGCCCTGCTGCCTTTAAGATAAAGTATTCTAACTGGTCTATGGTTCATTCTGCTGGCCCAACTGCTGACAAGATCTGGAACTGTGTGTCCACAAGTGTGACCATTACACTGCCTAGAATGGCCCGCCCTACCCGACTCTCTGTGCCCCGTGGCAACAGTATACAAGGTGGGGGCCCCCCTGGTACGTGTGGAAGTCAACCTGTGCCCCTTTCCTGTCACTAACCATGTGAACCACTATGTCATAGTGCCCGCTATGTCATAGAGTGCTGCTAATAGAATTTTCCGGCAAATGTATCCCAAAACAACACGTTACAGTCTGCTTGTACA
>NC_137606.1:14009903-14209903 GCF_963280865.1 Gymnoscopelus braueri
AATAATAATAATAATAATAATAATAATAGCTTGAATTTATATAGCGCCTTTCATAGTCCCTTAGTTATGTTGTTTCTTCAGATTCATGCTGGAACTTATGAACAAAACTCATGAGGCATCAGGGCAAAACTAAGGGATTTTCATGCATTAAGTGTATACAGTGTATGGCAGGTCTTCTTATGTAGGGGACAGATAGAATATGAGTAATTGCCTCAGTGATCCCTCACACAAACACTGCTAGATGTTGTTGAGATCATGCTGTCTACCTGCAATATAATGTATTGGTTTATAGGCGACAGCATCCTAACACAAAAAGAGATTTGGGCATATACTGTATATGACTGACGACATCTGTATAGCCCATCGGCAGTTCTGGACAACTGCCTATCCAACTGACTCAACTGACTTCCTTGGGCCCTCGGCGAGGGCGCGCTGAGTTTAATCAATCGACTAATCGGACAGTTCTCGAGATACGAAATTCTACGCATTTATAGCAGAATGTTGGTTTCAATTAGTTTATAGTTGGATATTAATTCTGTGTAAGTATGGGCTAGTTATGCAGCTAAATTACTTTAAAGAAGTGATTGCCAACTGGAAAAGATAACACTTATTATCAGGGTATTATGAAATGTAGCCTAATCAAGGCAATGTCATAGGTCCTAATAATTATACACAAAAGCGTTGTTTAACCAATATCAAACTCAGCATACTTCAACAGTGACATTAATTACTATATTGAAAATAAACTTAGCACACAAAACATTTTTCAATATGAATCATTCATGAAATGCACAAGAGAATTTGCATCTGTCAGCATAGAATATATAACTTGATCTATTCTTTTTGTGCTGATGAGAATATCAAGTATTTCTGGAGGGCATAGCATCACCATATCATTAAAGCATTGTTTCATAACTATGTGCATCCCTTGATTCTTTGAAAATAAATTGTATTTATTCTCCTCACAACTCATTCACACCAATCATCTAAAAACAAATATAGCTTTCTATACACAGAGTATTGCTCTGGTATATCAGAGAGTTTTTTTTTTCTTTTCTGCCAAACAGCTTGTGTTTGCTTACCTAATGTCTTTGGCCACGATTAGATATAGCTGATACTGTACGTAGAATCTGTTTGTTTTTTTTGTCTCAGTCCTCTCTGATTGACTTGGATGAAGCCCAAAATCAGCACAAGTTGAGCAGAACAAACTGTGCTTTACAGACTAGACTGCAATGAATATCAGATATAACTTTGTACAGAGGAGGAAATAATGAAGCAGAGAGGAGAAAATAGCTATCATAAGCTTCCACTGAGGTACACTTTCATTTTGCCCAGCATGTCTCTCCGCACAAAATCTCAAATTTATAATTAACTTCTTTGAGTCAAGGCTGAGGCTGAGAAGATATTTCCCTAATTTCATTCTTATGCCTTTCCATGAGAGGGGGTGAAGAAAAAACAACAATTGAATTCCATCATCGCTGTCCTCACTTAAACCGCAATTTCTTCCATACCAAGAGCAAGACAAATTGAAAATAAATACGATTTTAAGGATCCAATTCCAAATTCAGTCACATTTGTAGTCGAAATCAATTTCTATGATATAATGAAAAGTCAGTACGCCGTGTATTACAATTTTAATCAAAGTGAAATTCCAGTTAACTAAAAACCAAATTCAATTTGCCCAGGTGTTGCTTGCTGTGTAGCCTGCTGCAACCCTCCTGATTTCGTGTATAAAGGGGCGTGTGTATAGAGCCGGCGAGAGACGGCGCCTGATCCCATTGGTTCACCGATCTGTCCGTCAACCCCCGCCCCGTTAACACAACATTACGAGCGACGCCCACTGCACTCTGGTTGGTTGGGAAATGAAACACTTCCTCATACCCAGTACAGGCTATAGTTGGGCCAGGCTTTTATTTTTTAGCAAAACTAAGCAATAAAAGCCTGGAGATCGAGGCTACTTGCTGTGCAATAGCTGGATCTACCCATTGGTTGCCTCCTTCTATAAAGGAATACTGGAGTTTTATTTATTTTCTTTACTCTAGGTGGAGTGCTGCAAATATAGGCTATATATGCAATTTTCAGAAATTAGCATTTTGTTCCCAACTTATTCACCTTCCAGCAGCAGAAAGTGCTCTATATGATTATTATGATATACGAAATTAATTGTATCGAAACTGAACTAGGTTCGGCAAATGGGCCGAACAAAAATTATGAGTGAGTGTTTTTTAAAGTGTGTGGAGGATTACAATTTGGAAGTTTGTTCCATTTGTACAAGTACAAGCTAAGTTAAATTAACACTCAAAATATATTGTGCAGATGAGCATCACGCCTGTCACAGACATGCGCAGAGCAAGTTCTGTCAGGGGACTCAGTGCAGTTGTTGGTGACCTATTGGACCGTGTGAGCTCCACGTACACATCCACTCATCCACTCACACTCATTTCATTCTCAGACCGCTCTATTTGAGCTGGAAATTTGCACTTCTCATCCTGCTTGCTTTTGCTGCACACACACTGCTGCTGCGCTGCTGTTCATTGCTGTTGCTAAAATTGCTGCTCACCCTCCACCACCCCACGCTACCACCTGTTGTTTTGGATCTGCTGTTTATGTACGGGGGATTCGGAGTCCCTATGGTTGGGAGATGCGCTTTATCAGAGCACCTAAAAGCAGATCCAATTCATCGCCAAACCATAATAAATATATTGCTCATTTTATATTCAATAAATATATCTTATCCTTCATGAGTTGTCTGTCCTGGCACCAGCAGCAGTGTGCAGTAGGCAGCGAGCTAGTGTTAATTACCTTCTTGGATGGTGTGAGGCCAAAAGGTTGACAGTTGAGATGATTTTGTATTCAACATGTCATCTTTGGGACAATCAAAACAAAAAGTTGAACAGTCCTTTCCAATAGGTCAGTCCACAAATTGAAGTGAGCTGACAAAGGAAATAAATGCACATTTAATAGCCCCATAGTGCCGACTGTACAGGGAGTTTAGACAGGTTGCAAGAAAACACATCATTACCACAGTTGGGTGGTAGTTAGCAATAAAAAAATGCATAGGCTGTGGAATCTAAAATAGGTGTCCTTACAACACCTTTTGAAGCCATACTAAAAGCCTTTCAAATCCTTTGAAGTCTCACTTGCTTTAGATCCACAGTAAAAGGTTATGCGGGAGTCTGAACTACACACAAGCACTGAAGAAAGAATAATTTGATGTGCTCTATCGGTTGGAGTTGAGCGGAAGCTGCCTCTACCAGTTAAATCAATGTAAATTATCAAAGTTGTGTCAGTAACGCTGAATAAAACTTGAGGGCAGTGAGCTTGATCTGCTCCCAGGCAACTGTGCTGTTGGATAATTGCTCTGTCATTTACTCCATCCCATACCCTGCTGATTCTGAAGAATTGCTCAGTTTTACACACATACATATTGCAGCCTAAAATACAGACATCCACACAGACACACACACACACACACACACACACACACACACACACACACACACACACACACACACACACACACACACACACACACACACACACACACACACACAGTAGCCCCTGGGAGCAGTTAAATGCCTTGCTCAAGGTCACCTCGACAGTGTAGTGAACAGGAAGTGAACTGGCACCTCTCCAGTTACCGGTCCACACTCCGCAGGCCTACTGGGATCTGTGCTAGACCTGAACCAGGGACCAGTTCCCATTGCTAAGTCCCTTCGGCCTTAGCTACTGTCGCGTTTCAAATGAAGAATAAACACATACTGTATAACAATAGACTGAGGAACACTTGCTGTAGGCTACAGTACAGTAAATACCCTTAGTATACACTATAAGGTGCATAACTTTATACCTTTTATGAACATTCTAAAAGGACCACTTCACCCATTTTCAACCTGTCTCATATAATTGGTCATCACAAAAGCTCATTATAAGATGGAACCATTTCTGTCGATTCGGTCTATCTCTCAGAGGAAGACTGTGGACAAAAAACTTGCCTGCTACCAGTGACATCATCGGTAGGCCGGTATGGTCATTTCAAACAACATTTCAAACATTTATTTTTTATTGTATTAATGTTAAGAACAATGGCTTCTATTTCAGCATGCTAACTTAAGAGAAAGGTGTAGTTTCTACAGTATTATCTTGGTATCCCCATGAATGATGTTATTGGTGAAGAGTGAGTGGACGGAGTGCTCCTTTAACTTTTATTTATTCTTTATTTAACTTTATTTAACTATGTAACAGGAAGCTTGTACAAAATAATTCCACCCACTCCTATGCTCGGTGTAAACTCTGTGTAAGCTCGGTGTGGCAATAAAGTTTAATTTGAGTTTTGACTTTGAGATGATAGCTTGCGGTGCTTTGTAATTCCAAACGTCTTTTGAAGCGGCTTGTTTTGATGTGCCTGCCAAGAAAACTAATGCCATTGTTGCCTCCGGCTCTGAAAACTGTCTCTAAAAGTTTTGCTTGTTAGTAGTCACCAGCTTCAGAATGGCCACCTCATATCCCATACTGTTTTACCCTGGGGGAAACCAGAATTTTTACTTCACACAAGACCATGCACCCTGCCATGTCTGCTTGTTGTGTTAATTTGTTTGTATCTGTGTGGGCATGTGAAGTGTATTTTCTGTTCACAGATAACACCACAATATTTAAAGACATACTGTTGTGTTGGCCTAATACTTCAATCGGTGGTGTCATGAGTCAAAAGGTAATCCTTCTTCAACACTAGCAGGCACAGCTCAAAAGCTTGCTTTCAGACAAACAATAGAGGCCTTTTGACAAGCTCATTACAAAACACCAAAGCCTGTAATGAACCAATTAGCCAATGGACAATGTGAGCAGAACCTGTAATGATGTTATTGAGAGGCAGCGCTGTACCGACAGGTTGGAAGCATTGTGCAGGGGTTAAATTGCAGTTTGGCGTATATTTCACAGTCCCCTGACACAACACAACATGCACAAGTACACACTCTATGTCCTCCACTTATATATAGATTCCACTTATTCCCATGTCATTTTGACATATCCACATGTAATGTGTGAGTCACACCTTATGCAAGCTGTTTGGGGAAAGTGCCTCGACTGTATCAGATGTGTTATAGGCTAGCCTCCATAAGCATGTGTGTGCATGTGTAGCAGGGTGACCGCTATTGGTGGAGTGAGAGAATGTGTGCTAACTGATGATAGTTCGACGGATTGACAAGATGTTGTGAAATGCAGTTAAGCAACTGCTCACCAACCTACATTACTCATTCAGTTCTAAGCACCGGCTCAAATGTGTTGATGTTATTGACCCCAACATTATATTGCCTGCCCTGTTCATCTCACCCACTGCTGTTCTGGTAGGATGCAGGATGTGTGTGTAGGTAGCTACCGTTGTTCTGTTCATCCTGCCAGCTTGATCCATTTGAACATTGTGAGAAAGCTATGTGCTATGGACAGAGTACAGCTACTTGCCATGGGACTGGTGGTCTTAAAGATACTTAAGGGACCAATGTACAGCACCTGTCAAACTACTTCAATAACGTGAGAGACACCCACAGGCACAACACCAGAGGGAGCGCCACTGATCTCGTTCAACCCAGATTCGGCACAAACAGGGGATTAAATTTGTTCTATTGTTAAGCCACCAAAATATGGAATATCCTACCAACAGCCGTGAAAAAGTGTGAAAAAAATCAAATCAAATCAAAACCGCCATTAAAGGTCACCTGTCTCTGTCTGCAATTTGCAATTTGCAACTGGTCCTAAACCAGTCTTCTAAGCTTGACACCAGAAGTGCCCCCCCCATGTTTTCTGTACACATACTTTTATTGCTCCTAGTGTTGATGATTTCTTGTATGTTATTGTTGTATGTCTTTAAATGTCTTGAATACATAGGACCACAATGGAAACAACCCCTCAGGGCTTTTTGTGTTATCCTTTTAGCATCATTGTACTGTATAATCGTACTGCTCTACTGTTTGCAAACTGTTGATAAAGTATTCAATCAATCAATCGAAATAGCTCACAAAAAAAGAAAATTGAAAAATGAA
The DNA here is from genome assembly GCF_963280865.1 of Gymnoscopelus braueri. Lineage (NCBI taxonomy): Eukaryota > Metazoa > Chordata > Actinopteri > Myctophiformes > Myctophidae > Gymnoscopelus > Gymnoscopelus braueri. The sequence continues at coordinate 14,015,942 of NC_137606.1, forward strand.
AGGATAGAAAAAGTTGTAGATGATTAGTTATGTGATTTGTCTGAACCCATGACTGCATTTATCAAAAACTAACAAAATTAAACTCTAAATTAAAATGTAAAGGACAATACATGTTTCTTTCAATGAATTGCAGGAATGGTTTATTGAGCAGGGTATAAAAAATGAGCCTGATTGAATTTGAAAATCATCATGATAAGAGCATGGTTGAATGATAACTGTAGTAGTGATATCAATTTTCATAACCTATTGATTGCCTGGCAACTACAGTAGGAAAGCTTTTCAAAGCCTCTGGCACCCCCTGCTGATCACATTTCTACCTGTATATTTTATCATACACACCAAAAGCAATTCAACTAAATCAAACCAAACCAAAAACATTATATGCAATATCATTATATCCACTGTCTGTAATGGTGATATTGTACATGATAAGTATGCCTACATTTTCTGTTTTTATATTTATAGTTCATACATTATGCTAACCTGATCAGAGCAGATGGCCACACCAGACATTTGTCTTCTATTTTAATTAGACTTTTACTCGTTTTGACCACTTACCCATTTATTATTTTTTCATTATTGAATCTATCTCTCTACTCTTACCTGTATCTGTCCTGTATGTAATGCCTACTGCAGTATTGCTATGACACCTGACTATCAGTCCGTCCGTCCGTCCGTCCGTCTGTCTGTCTGTCCGTCCACCCAAGTAGGCTACAGTCTGCAGGAGGTCAGTCGACTTAAAGGGGAAATCCACCCATTTTCAATATTTAACTATGTCATTAATATAGCATAAAGGAGTTGTGTGGAAATAAGAAAAAAATTTAAAAAAATTTAACATTGCAAAAAAATTTAACATTGCAAAAAAATTAACATTGCAAATTACACTGTGATGACTCATCATGGTGTAATTTGCAATGTTAATTTTTTTGCAATGTTAATTTTTTTTGCAATGTTAATTTTTTTTTTAATTTTTTCTTATTTCCACACAACTCCTTTATGCTATATTAATGACATAGTTAAATATTGAAAATGGGTGGATTTCCCCTTTAAGGCAGAGGTTAGAACAGAAGAGAACCCTTACCACATAGAATAAGCATTTTTTTCAAATGAGAGAGGATGGGAAAAATTGCCACCACCACTTACTCAGATTGTAAGGAATAAGAGTTTTGCATAGAAAAGTGGCAAACTATTGATAAAATAGAGGTGGCACTTATGGATGCTGAAGTTACACCTGGAGTGTACAAAAATAATTACATTGGCTTTTGTTATTTTTGAGTGTTGTTGGCTTGTTGGCAAATGGCAAAATATGTGTGTTGTAAGTCAAGCCTGTTTCTTTTCTACTAGTGGGTTAGTGCGACAATTTAGTGAGGTGATACCATAGATCTACAGATTTTGCCTAAACAAAGTAAGTAAGCAAGTAGGTCAGAGTGGCTTGTCAGTATCACCATACAGTATAGGTTTAGGCCAACTAAAAAGCCTAGCTAGGGCGCCAAACAAACTGAATCAGAGAATTGGGACATAAAAAGGACTTCTTAATAACAACAACACATAAGTGCACAGAATTTGGAGATTAGGGGGATAATATTATATGTATAGGGTACAAGAATTTAGAAGAATCATGTTCACTACTGACTGGGACATTTTAACAGGTATATTTCATGTTAACATGCATTATATTCTACACGTGCATGATAAAAGTTATTCTGGTCCAAACGGCTTTCCACATTAAGCCCTCAATCATGGATGTAGTAGTTCTCACTCAGTGACCGGAGAAAAACTATGTGCACTAAACACCAATCTCTCTAGATGGCAGTGTCCACAAAAACAGGCTCGAAAGCCCAACATGGACTTCAGTTACTTCAATAGTAAGGAGTGTGTGGCGTTTGAGTTCATAATATGGTATTTTACACAATATATCCTAGTACTAAAACCGTATAGACGTAACCCAAATATTATTTTTAAATCTAACATCTGCTAAATGTTCAGCATTCATGGGAAACTGCTTCTAGATCCCAAACAAATGCAGAACAACCCTGATTTGGAGCATCATCTTAACAGACAAGAATGGCAAAGGGTCAAAATGGGGAATAAACTGCACAATCCAAATGCAATTTAATAAGTTGTGGATTTATCCTCACAACAGATTGATAAATAAGCAGTGCTCTGCAAATGCTCATGCATCAAATCATAATCATTTTATTACTTCTTTTTTTTACTTTTGCAAACTTGTAAATAACAGGGCACCTCTATTTAATTTTGTTCACGACCCTGTCAAAACAATTCAGGCCTTGCTTTCGGATCCCAACCCACTGGTTTACATACACGTGTGTAGAATATAGACTTCAAACGTGGCATGGTAAATACAATGAGCAGCTAGCAGCGATGTACTAGATTGGAATAGCTTGAGGGTTGAATGAAAACCAGCAGTATTCTGGGTCTGTAGGACTAGAGTTGAGAACCACTGGCCTCAAGGATAGTGGGATTATAATGTATGTCACAACTGTTTAGGCTACAGGTTGCAACATGATTTGTGTTCCCATAAACCAAATGAGCCAGAAAAGCATTCGCTTTACTAAATACAAATGCAACTACTCGAACAGACTCTCTTGTATAACATTCAGTTAGATAAGTGTAAATCTTGTTAGCTTCAAATACAGGTCAAATAAAAAACAATAACATTTCACTTTTCTTTATTGATAGAAATAAAGCATTTTGAAATGATCTAAGGCACATTTTCACATCTTCTGCTGAGATGTCATGAGTGACTTAAAGTCAAGGTTGTCAATAAGCTAATGGAAAGAGCTGTATAGCTCTTGGATTGTAAAAGACCACCATGACCATGGATATATCATATCATATGATGCACTTGTCTTCCACAAACACATCCATGCACATTCTATCATCACATTCGGTCAGGATGTAGTCCTTAGTTGCATTCAGCTATTTGAATGAGGCAGGAAAAAAATGCTGGCATGTTTCAATACTTTTTTTTCACGAACACATTTACATTTATACATTCCACAGATATAAGGATAAGTGCTGCCCAAATAAAGTGGTAAATGCTAGTGAAAGGCTCCATGTGTGTGATTAAATGGTTAGAAATACATTGATCAACAATGCAGTCATACCAATGACACATTCTTTTAACCGTTCACCTGATTAAATACATCTCTGGGTCAAACTTGGCAAGCTGCGCACTTTAAGTCCTTTGGTAAACATGACATGGCAACGTTTGTAAAACAGCACCACAGCCAACATGAATCTTGCTGCCATTGTAAAGTGTGGGTGATAAAATGGCATCGGAGCATTTCCTTTCTTCATCCACTGAAAGGCACCAAGAAGCAACTGCCTCTATGTTCCTTTTGGATTGTTTTGAAGCTTGATTCCTTCTTGTGGCAAACCTGCACTTTGGAGGAGGCGTTATTTAAGGTAGATCAAACATACACATAGGAGTGAGTCAATGGGGATGAGAGGGGCCAGTACCTGGCCAGGGGAGGGGTGCTGATTAAGACGTTTAAAGGTAATCCTTTGGGTGGTGTAGCCATTCTCAGTTTGCACAGCTCCAGTCAATATTCGAGTAGGCCTACATGTCTCTCAACGCGCCTTTGGAGGATCTACTCGATAGCACCAGGCCTAGTGGCCACGTAGACAAAGAGCACGATGAGCAGCACTACCACAGCCACTGTGGGCAACACCACTGTGGCCACCTGCTGCCTTGCCTCCTGCATGGCCTGCTTGCGCTCCTTTTTGTCCTTTGATGTCTCTTTCTTGGGTTTGCCTTTCAGTTGCCTCATGGTGTCTCCCCTCTCTGGATGGACCCACAGCAGCACCAGTTACCTCAGATGTTCTGTTTGGTCTATGTATTCCACTGCTGCTCCACTCACTGACACGACACCTGTGACATGGAGACACATCCATCAAAAGTCACGTCAGTTTTTTTATTTAAAAAATAAAATGTTACATGACAATATTATCAGTCTTCGGTTTTGGCTTTATGGCGCAAGTGTGATATGATTAAGAAATAATTAATTACCTGTAGCCAATGTACCTTGCCATCATTACCTTATGTTAATAAGGCCATACTATACATTCTCAGAAAGGTGCTTCAATGCTTCCCCAGTGATTTATCTCAAGAGTCCCCAAAGGAAGCAATGAATGACACAGAAATTGAGGAATTAATCATTATTTTAAAAGCTAAAAAGAATCAATAATCTATTCTTTGGTGTGATACAGGCAGGGAAGGAAGCAGTAGATTTAACATAGATTTAACACAATACTGAGGATTTTTGTTTTAGCAAAATTGACTACAGGACAACTATGATATATGGGGTACAACTCTTATTGCAACAGTTATAATTAGCATGGCTCCTGATGATGCTCCTCCTCTACCCAAAGGAAGTTAGATCTTGTCTAATTGCCAGGCAATGAGCCTTTCTTTATATAGACCAAGGAGTGGAGCCTGTTTTGACAGGGTGGCTCATAGGGGGCGAGCTGTCTGGTGGTTCTCACACATTTTCATGTCAAGGAGCCCCAATCTATTTTGTTTTTACTTTTGTATGTGTGTGTACATACACCAATGCCAAAACAAAATAAGTTACCTAATAAATAAACACATTTTACCCTCCGTCGAACTTGATAATCCTGCTTTGTGAAATACCTATCCACAAGAGCGCCGATACTGTGGGTGCCTCGGGGCTAACGCACCCAGGAGAAATGACGAACATTTTTTGTACCAAATTAACCGCATTAAAGTAAAAAAAAAAGTTTTAAGGCTGCATAACCGCACGCTGCGTTGCGCACCCAGTACCCAGTTGCGTTGCGCACCCAGTAGCGCGGGCATAAATCGGCACCCCTGCCTATCCACATCCCACCCAACCCCCGGGTAAAGACGGGGCGTAATGTTGTGTCTCACTCACTTCCAAGATGACTTGCATTTTTCAGGTTACGTCAGTTTCTAATTTTCAACAAATTACATTTTGTGATCGCCGACCGGCCATGTTCAAACATGTGGTCCGCGGCCCCCGACTGGAGCGGCGGGCGGTCCACGCTCAGAGTTCCACTCCAAAAATGTTATAAACCTGCTCCCCACTACGTGAAAAATCGTCCAACTTCCACTCCAGCTCCACTCCGCTCACATGCTCTGTATCAGGCATAAATTAAAGGAGAAGTTCCTGACCAGTCCAGCATTCTAAATTACTTGACAAGTTGACACACTGTTAGTTATCAGCAGAGACTGCATCCATTTTCCTAAGACACAAATGAGTGTGAACATGCAACAGCAGATACCTGTACACGACACATACAATTAACTCCAGTGTCAGCCAACAATGAGTGCTCAGAAATTCTTTCCATTTAAAAAAAATATGACTTCTACGTAAAACTATCAATCATTTTCTTAGCGATTATTCTATCGATTACTTTTTTGAATAACAGAGAAGCGTGTTTTTATTTATTTCACCCTTTATTTTATTTATTTAACATTCCTAAATCCAGGAATAGGCGCAAAGAAATTCTAAATGTTTATAAATAGGGATGCACGATATCGAAATTGTGGCTATTAATTTTGTGGAAATTGTGGAAATTGTAGCCATTATCTTGTGCACACATGATTTACATCTTGTGTGCACAAGATAGTTTTACATCTTGTGTGCACCAGATAGTGTCTTAAGTAAGTAAAGTACATAGCCTTGGGATTTGGGAACCAACGGTTCCGGAGCCATGTGGCCCATAAGTCAGGAGCCCATCTCCTGTTTCCTTAGTAGAGTAGAGTATATGACAGCTTGATGTACACGTACAACCCCTGGACAAGATGCTAGTTTGTCACAGGGACATATACCCCCCCAATCCAACCCTCCTAAGTGTAACACCTGGGATTCAAACCCGGGTCTCCCATATGGGAGCTAAAGCCAAACATCTTGTGTGTCAGTAGTTTTTGTGCAATTTTGAAACAGGTGGTACACAGGACCGTTGAGTGATTTCCAATGAGCGGTTCCAAACTCCCAACACTTAGAAACACTCACCTGCACAGAATTTATTGACAGGAAGTATCTCATAACATACGGTATCTACGTTGGATTTTTATGAAACAAAAACTTTGCAGATAGAAAGAGGATAATTGAAGCTTTCCGTACAGCTGCAATGTTAGTGAGTTTAACGTTGTTTAATACAATCAGATAGGAATTTTCTGTTTGGTTGTATGGGCTGTCAAGGGTTGGTATTGCAACTCTAGATTCCAGATATTAAAAACAGCAACCAAAAAAAGAGTTGCTTGCGGCTAAGTCCAGATCATATGCTGCATGTCACTCTCTCTCTCTCCCCCGTTTCCTGTCTCTCTACACTTGGGCTCAAAAAGCCCAAAAAATAACAGAATAAAGAAAAAACAAAGCACAGACGTAAAATAATGGGATTTAGAACCATTCAAATGTATTATTTTATGAAATCTCGAATAGACATTTTAAAGATATAGAATTTGAAGGGAAGAATACTCTAGTGAGTCTACATAACCTTAATCATATCTCACTTTACATTTCTGTACGTCTGCGTGGGAGAGTTGCTTGTTACTTGCATTGTTGATGCATGCGGCCAAAATGTAACATTATTACATAATTGAATTATTAATTAAAATTGCCCTTTTCTCCACATAACCATTTCAGTCATAAAGTCAATTGCTTGACTTCTTTGATAGTTAAGGTAAATTTCTCATACAAATCCTTTATGTAGGATCTGTCACAATAAAAGTGTTATCTTTGTATTTGTGTATGACAAGTGACAACACTTGATGATTCTTGAACATGTGCTCAACTTAAAACTATTATACGTGGTATGTAGGTGCTTCGGCTGCAGGTGTTTCAACGAAATGACTGACATATTGAACTATGTAACTCCAGCCAACTATATCAAGAACTATAGAGCGACAAGTGAGCTGACCTTAGAATTAAAACAACCCTCAAAACACACCAAACAAATCTTTTCCAACGATTTGCTTTACCTTTGTGCGCAGATGCAGTACAATACACTAATTTGCCGAAACTGCACAGCCAAAATCAACCATTTCTTGCTTCTTGGCCGAAATGTATATAGGGCTGAAGTGGGTAATGTATTGTTGTAATAATGTAATGTATGTTTTGTAATAATAATTAAAATCTACAAAGTAATGTGGAGTAAAATGTACAATATTTGCCTCTGAGATGTCGTGGCATATAAGTAAAGGTACTGAAAACTGGAAATACAAAAAAAAAAAAAAGTACTTAGTTAGCCTGGGATCAATACAAATTTCGGGTTTCTGATCCGGTCGGAGCGGAAATAACTTTACGTCATCAGGTTGCCGGAACAAACAACCGGAACAACTGGCGCCGTGCATCTCCAAAACGATTCCCCTAGTTTAAAAATTTGGTTTAGTTTGAGATAATCGTTTAGTTTATTATGGCATAATAATGGTTTGGTATGTCCATCTTCTATTCTAACTCGTAAGCGCGACAAGCGAGACTAAACGAATTGATTCGCATTATGTGGGGATCAAAAACAATGCGACGCCGACCGGAACCAACCACCGGAACCACGCTATTTGTTACTTTTTTTCTAAACCGATCACAAGGCTAGTTTTAGAACGAATACCAGGCTTTCCTCCGAGGTGTAAAGGCTGGTGACGCGAGGTTACTATAGGTACAGTACTTGAGTAAATGTACTTTAGTTACTTTACACCACTGCCTTTGTTGCTATAACGTTACTGTGCAGAGAGTCACTAGTTCCATTAAAGCTCCACTGCTCTGCTGGTTAATGCGAAGCTAACTTCAGCTGCTGCTGAAACTCACATGCTTATGGAACCAAAGACACGAAGTTAACGTCATGCTAATAGTTAGCTAAAGACATGCGAGTAATATGTCAAACGGCTCTTAATTCAGTCATAATGTTAGCAGATTGTTAGCCTGCTGCTAGTTTTTTTTTTTTGCCACGCTGATTGACTTGTAGTACAGGAGCTAACATGAATCATCTGCGTCTCTTGTTAACATGTTCACATTTTAATCTAATGATATAAAAGGTATTGAACTGACTCCACAGATACATTACTGCTATGTTAACATTAGCTGACTAGTGAATCCACTTGCCTTGGACAACGACTGCAGTGTTGCCAGATTCTGCGAGAGAAACGAGCCCAAAATAGAAGCAACGGGAGCACTTTAAAGCTGCATCGGCTATTTGAAAATAGCAGATCTATACAAGCTCACAACACGTCACGTGAGCTTATAGATCAGCTATTTTTCAAACAAATCTTGAAAATAAGTCAAAATTGAGGAAGGGGGGGGGTTGTTCCTGGAACTTCATATTTTCAGATGGGGTGGTCTGCAGACAAATACATATTAATGTTGGGGGTCCTTGACAGGAATCAAGCCCAAGTAAGCAACTACACTTTAGAAACAAGCCCAAAAAAAAACGCAACCCGCAACTACTAATAATTAACCTCGCGTCACCAGTCTTTCCACCTCGTAAGCAACTTTACAGAAAAACAAGCCAAAAATCGCTTATAATAAGCGGACATGGCAACACTGACAACGACCAGCTGCAGTGCTGAGTCTTACGACTAACTTGTAACTCTTGTCAACTTTTTAACTGACGCACAACCTGGAGTATTTACTTTTAAATCGCCGCTTTAACATTTCAGCCAGGTAAACCTATACATTGTTCCCTGGTGTTTAAGTTTCATTGCTTGCTGTTTAAGAGGACGCTGCAAACCTTTTCGCTGCTGTTCCGTTCTTCTCTCCTGAGTTCGTCCACACTTCAGGAATCTGGTTCCTTCTTGTTGTACGTGGCAACACAGAGTGCATGGAGAGGCTGGGCTGACTGTCAACTACCTCCAACAGCGACACCCCTAGGGCACATGCGTCATGACTTTCTCAACCTTTTCCAGGCCAAAATAATATTTGAACTGGGGACCCCCCCCCCCCCCCCCAAAATAATCACATTTGAACTGGGGACCCCACCCACCCTCCCAAAATAATCATATTTGAACTGGCAAGCACCCTGACAAGCACTTGTTATCGTTGAGGCATTACATTTAGTTTGACTCAGTTCCACAGATAACTTTTGTGAAAATAGCTGATCTACAAGCTCGCAACGCAAGGCGTTGAGAGTTTGTCAGCTATTTTCAAAAAAATTCTGCCTATACTTTATATACTTTGATTACTTTTGGTAATGGTCTTTTTTTAATTTCTTTTAGGCATTAAAAAAAGTCCTTAAATTGGCTCTTCACTGTCATCTGGAGACCCCCCCCCCCCCCTCCCCCCAATCATGTGGGGGACCCCCTGGGGATCCCGACCCACATGTTGAGAACCACTGCCATACACTACCTGTTAAACCGGAACATGTAACCCTGGGCTGCCCTGTTGGCTGCAGCCAAAAAAAAACTAATAAATGACTTTCTGTTGAACCTGCTAAACTGAGTCCGAACTGTATTGCTGCCACTTACTAACAATGACTTAATATATTTACAATTACTAAACTTGATCACCGACAGGGGAAGATTCCCATGTCAGTAATCTGGGGACCAACTCTTGTAAAAGAAGAAAAAAGAGAATGAGTGGGATATGTCTTGAGAGATGACCATGTCAGTGATCAAGTTTGTCAGTATGTAATAGTATTATTCTTAATGCACGCTAAAATTATTAGAGATTTCAAGGAATTTTTGTTAAGTGTCAGGTCTCCTGTACTGTACTACATCTAATAGTTTATCGGTAACCAACGTACATTTAGATGCAATGAGCGGTCTCATCATCACTGACCATTATGTCAAACAACCAGGGTGCCACCTGAGGCATAGTCTGGTGTACCAGTTGGTGACCCGTGTTGCATGTCATTCATTTCACATTCCTGCTGTCCTGTCCTCATCTATAAATAAGTGCCATAAAATACTCTAAAAGAAAAACAAGAGTAGAATTCATGTTGATATTGCAATAAAAATATTTATTTCTTATCAGGTTGATCTTTTTTGTCATGCCTAAGGTTTCGCGCCAATGGTGTCAATGGTGGTCACATTCTTGTTCTGGATTGTAAACATATTTAAACTGACCTAATGAAAATATACAAAACAGGATTAGTACACAGAAACCTCTCTCATGGGAATGCAGCTCAATGTGCAGATATAAGATGTATGTAAAACTGTAAATTGATGTAATGTAAAAAGAAAGTGTAATGTTAATTTGGTAGAGAATCAGCCCCTAAACCCAGTAACCCCTAAACCTAGTACAAGCTAGTGCAAGACAAGCACAATATTAGAAATGTATTAACTGCTGTAAATCCTGTTATGTCGTTGAATTACATAAAGATAAGAGCACAGAGTGAACTATTGAAAGAACGGTTATTCAGGGTATAGCTGGTAGCGGCAGGTGGATAGGCAAGGAGGAGCCAGGTAGGATGAACCTCTTAGAGCCCCAGGTCATCTTTCTGCACCTTGCAGCCCAACAAGGTATTTCCAGCCTCCACACACTCAGTCATGCAGCCCACTGAAAAACAGGCACATGTTAGATAACAGAATGTTGTGATGTGATGTCCAGCTGTTTTGATCATTTATGTAATTCATTAAATCAACCTGTGTATTGTTTGAATGCCATGGAATGAAACTGTACTCTTGGCCTTCCATGGTACATGACTGCACATCTTTTATGTTCCAGGGGAATCATACAAACAGAATGCACAGATGAGCCAGAAACCTTGTTGTATATATATAGTATGTTTACTATTATTATTACAACTATTGGTGCTACTACAAATGTCTGAGGAACCAGAACAAAATCCAAACACAAGATGCAACTAAATCCAAACACAAGATGCAACTATAAAGAAACCTTGAACATTGGATAAACAGCTGGACATTTGTTGTCACTGGACAAACATAACATTTCCTTTTAACTATTAATAAAGACAAGAGATTGTTCAAAATAAAGTCAAGTAAAATCTAGGTTTAATTTAGAATGAAAGTATAATTTTATTTGGATTTTCTGTTATACTACTAGCAATACTCCATGTAACTTATCGCTCTATAAATGCATGCACAGAAGTCTGGCTTCCGCCTATCTCGAGAACAGACCAATCGACTTCAAGCTTGGCACGTGTATCATAGAGGACCCGAATTAGCCTGGTAAACCCTCCCTCTGGAAATCTCATAAATAGACATGAGATTTCCGGAGGGAGGGTTTACCAGGCTAGACCCGAATGGGTACTGCACTAAGTACTCTTATTGCATAACCGAGGGGCAAGTCTAGGGCCATTACCTTTCTGAGCATGAACCCAGGACACTGCCTTCATAGCCAAAAGCTGCCACTCATCCTGGGCTTCCATCTTGAAGCCATGGAGCCAGATTAGAGCCAAAATAGTGGCCCAAACTTCCTCTGTCACCTGGAATCGCATGACATGGAAAAGGTGGCGGGGTATGCCAACAAATGTAAAGTGAGAACATAATAAGGGTGCAAATTAACAAAGAACACTGATCAAATTGAGCGAAATGTACTTGCACAAATCTTCCTATGTAACAGAAACATGTGGCTGGGACTTACTGGTAGAGGCTTTGACTTTTCAAACTCCTCATGAGTCCTCCCAAGCACAGTAGTCAGCTCTCGAACTAGGGTCCAGAAACCAGTAGCCTTCTGGAGGGTGATCACCTGGAGCAAGGGGTCTATGGGTGGCAGCCTGGGCTGAGGGGGTTCTTCAGGAGCTGAAGGCAAGTCTGTTGATGTTAGTGCTCAAAAAGTGTTCAGTTCCCAATAGTAGAATAAGATATGGGTACCGAAACCTGAACACGCTGATTGTATGTAGATTGATTATACTGTAACTGTGGTGATGCCGGACAAGCTCCTTAACACTTCTACCACAAGGGGTCACCAAAGAACAGTTTGGACAGGCAATTGCAGGCTTTATTACTGCAGCAAGACTTGTTTTATGGAAGAGAACAAGTAAGCCACAGAATGGATTCAACTTACGGTTAAAATACTCAATCGCTATAATGAATAATGTTAAAAGGAAGTTTCTCCTGGACATTAAGGGCTTACTACATAAAGGGTATTGAGAAAAAATACACGTTATAATGGGACTACTATATGGGTGTTGTCTTGAATGGCTGTTTTTTTTTGTTTTATTACTGTTGTTGGTTTGTTTTGATTGTATAGTGTGTATTGGATGATTGAAAATAAATAAATACACTGACAAAAACATCCTGGGTCAATGAACCAACCTGCCAGTTGATGCTATCAAGCATAAGCAATGAGCCACATTCACAAAATTATATGTGGAAAAAACAAAATCAAACAGACATTTAAAAAAAAATCTATCCACTTCCTTTTCTATGAAAATCAAAACAGCTATTTTTAACCATGGCACTTTTGTCTCAATTGACCATCAAGAACTGGATCATCAAGAAAAAGCCTCACAAAGCCATAGTAAATCTACACCTAGATGTTTTAAATTAGAACAGATGAAAGTTGTCCCTAGTTTTAGGGACATTCTCTCAATGAATTGAATACACAGGACCACAATGGAAACAAGCCCTTAGGGCTTTTTGTGTTATCCTCTTAGCACCATTGTATAATCGTCCCACTGTACTATTTGCAAACTGTTAATAAAGTATTCAATAAATTGAAAAATACAATACCTAATACTGAATTAGGAGCGGCACAACAAAGCAGGTCCTCTTCTTCATCTTGGAAGAAAAAATATACAATGTGAATATTTAGATTCAAGCCCTACCATCCAATCATCCATCTGGTATTCTGAGGCACCTCGGTTAATTAAATGGTTGTACTGCAGCTGAGAAATGTTTAAAGGCCCATGTTAATTAATTAGGTCTCATGGTGTAATGATGATTTGAAGTGTTGATGATTCTACCCAAGATTCCATTCTCAGAAGGGGATTTTATTTAATACGCAACTGTTTAAATCTATGGTATAAGGTAAGTTTAGGCATTAGGTTAGAGACTGCTATGGTTAAGTTTATGGTTACAAATGGTTGCATTTAGACATCAGGTTAGCAAAGGTAATGTATAGATTAATTATTTAGACGTTAGACATGGTTTTGATGTGGTTAAAGTCAAGGTAAGGTTCTGAGACGGCATTAGTAATTAATAATTAATAATGTTACAGTACCTTCACCACAGTAGTCCGCTTCTATGCTATCCGTACAAATGCCTATAAATGAAGAAAACAAACTCAACATGTATTCTGTCATGAAAAAACTCTTCAGTGCCCATTTTTTCCAACGCCCAGAGTGCCAATGACATGCAACACGTCAAAACCGTGTTTTCAGTGTTAACGCTAGACGGCGCTGTTCGCCAACCTAAGAGTGATCCTATGACTTAAACCCAGAAATAATGTGATCACAACAAACCCAGCCCCGTCCAATCTAATGTTAAAGGATTTAGAAAAAATAAATGTTCTGCGCTTTGTTTTTTCCTGCGTTTTTGGCAAGAACAAGCTATATTCAACAGCCAATAGCTAAAGAACGGAGGGTCGCGGTGACAAGCTTTCTTCTCCCAATGGAAGCAGAGACACTCCTCCGTCTTTTGCGAGTTGCGGCACTCGGTGTGTCGATTGTCCTGGAGCGAAATATTCTGTGGCTCTTGAAAGGTTAGTAAAGTAAAAAAAGCTTAATTAATTAATTCTGGCACTCAATGAGTTAACAGTATTGCATGAAAATAATAATAAATGTGGAATGTAGCTTGAATTACACCGAGACGTTCTACTTACTGTCACACATAATCGTTGGTGCCCGCATAGAGCAAGCCATTGCCATCATAGGTGCGCTACCATAGAGCATCCCTGCGCTACCATAGCTCATCCCTGAAAAAGACAAAAGATTTTTAAATTTGAGGAGATTGATGAATATGATCTTAATGAAGTAGGGATTTGATACGCAATATAATTTTAGGAACGGAAGAATAGGATATGAACATTTTGCATTTAACAGTAATTGCAGATCAAGCCATTATCGTGGACTGTATTGTCACATATACTTAAAACCAAATACTTAATCATACTGGTTTCAGGGACATTTCTGTGTAACAGAGGTGCTAGTGCAGTGAAAGAGAGGAAAATGTTGAGTTAACCTTAACCTTACCAAATGCCTGAACTTAAATGTATGAACGGTACCTTAACGCTAACCTTAACTACAATTAATTAATCAAAACCAGGCCTAAACCTAACCATAGGAACGGTGCCTAATACTATTTAGCCTCGAGTTAATACAGATTAAACAGTAGCTATTCATTGCTGAGCTAAAGGTTCTGTACAAATTAAGCTTGAACAGAATATACAGTGCTGTGCAAAAGTCTACATGAAAGCCATGATCATCATGTGAGCAGTAACTGTGTATTAAACACTATATAATGTTGAAGAAAGCGATAATGTTGATAATGCTGTCTTTCCTCCCTATTAGGGCACAAAACTGCAGCAGGTCACTTTGGTAGGGCTCTGGTTCCACCTACAGACGTCACCCCCACACACAGTAGATCTTAACCCATTAAGACCTGGAACTGTGTCATTTTTAGATTTGAGCTAAAAAGCATTATTTTACACTTTGGGCTATTCAAAAATAGCAGATATACAAGCTCATAGCGCGGCACCGAGTGCCGCGCTACGAGCTTGTAGATCTGCTATTTTTGAAAAATCGTGAAAATGTGTGCAAATCTTTGAAATCTATATATTTTTAAAGCGAACATTTTTAACTCAAATCTTTGCTTCTTGGGGTCCCTGGAACAAAATATTTTGATGGGGGTCCGCGGCCAAATACATATCATTTTGGGGGTCCTTGACATGAAAAAGATTGAGCACCACTGATATAGAAACATACGTTTTTGAGAAAACTGTTGAGATTTAGGAGACGTGTAGAATCGGGTTCAGGTCTCAATGGGTTTATTTGAGGTAGTTATCATGCTGGAACAGGTATGTTTTTACCAAGGGCCCAGCTTCCTGCTTTGAAATTGACTCGAATAAGGAAGAGAGTTCAAGTGACAGTTCATATGAATGGCCTGTAGTTTCGCCGTTTTACCCCTGCTGGTGTCAGAAAGAATCTATCTTAATGCAAGCGGGTGGGTTTTTGACAAACTTTTGACTTGATTTTCTTACCTTAATAAACAGAGTCATAAATACTATATGCTTCCGGTCGCTAGTTTAAAGTCTCCTTTCAATCATCATGATATGCGTTTTGGTAAATTATGGTCCCATTTATTTTAAAATTGACGATAAAGTAGGCTATGCTCTAGGAGGGGCGGGATGATTTGATTGACAAGCTACACAACCAATAGCACTCATTCCCCGCCCCCGCTCTTGATTGACAAGCTACCCGACCAATACTGGTCTGGTTGCGTTCTGCAGGATATGACGCGATATTGAAAGATGGCGGATTTGTAATTCCTGAACGATCGACTTCATTTACGGTCTGTAGAAACCAATGGCGTCGCTTTGTCCATTCTTTTTTTACAGTCTATGGTTTTTACAGACCCCTAAAAGTACCTACTTGGTGCTGGAACATTTCTGCGTAACAGAGCTCCTTGTGCAGCCTCCCCACTTCCTTTGATGACAGCGATGAAGGCAGTGAAGGCACTGCTCACTCCTGATTGGACGCTGAGTTCCACCACCCTCTTCTTCACTGCTTCACCCTGCTGCCCTCGCTTGTCTCTCTGTTCCAGCTCCAGGGAGCGAATCAGGGTCCGAGCCCCCAACCTGTGGACTGTCAATCTGCACAGAGGAGAACAACGAGTTGTGATCTTTTTTTTTTAGGACTAAATCGGTTACTTATTTTGTCTCAGTGCTCAATGAGCAAAAGGATATTTTTACCCAGCGTCCTTGGTAGGCTCGAGACTGAAGCCAAGCTTATTCTGAGAAGGTTGATCTGCCAGGCTGTACGTCACTGTCACACTGCCTTCACTAGCCCCCGAATTCTGGGGAGCGAAAGAGAGAGAGACATTGGATAAAAATGCAACTGTATCATCAATTGTTTCTGCCATGCAAATTGCAAGGTAAACTGCAAGGGTCAACATCCTTGAACCTGAGAAACAAATACAATGAAGTACTTAACCCATTAAGACCTGGAACGGTATCATTTTTAGATTTGAGCTAAAAAGCATTATTTTACACTTTGGGCTATTCAGATATAGCAGATATACAAGCTCATAGCGCGTGCCGCGCTACGAGCTTGTAGATCTGCTATTTTTGAAAAATCGTGAAAATGTGTGCAAATCTTTGAATATATACATTTTTAAAGCGAGCATTTTTAACTCAAATCTTTGCTTCTGGGGGTCCCTGGAACAACATATTTTGATGGGGGTCCGCGGCCAAATACATATAATTTTGGGGGTCCTTGACATGAAAAAGATTGAGCACCACCGATACAGAAACATACGTTTTTCAGAATACTGTTGAGATTTAGGAGACATGTAGAATCAGCTTCAGGTCTCAATGGGTTAAAGTAGTGTGACTGGCAATTTGCACCGAACCAGTCATGAAATCAGTTTGCCTACATGGTCCATTACGTTTGTCCAATGAAAGTTGCTCCCCTTACCTCTCCAGTGAGCTGGGCATAAATTAGCGACCTTTGGCCCTGGAAAAGGGTTGTGATGGGCGGAGACAGAAGTGTTGCAGACACTCCCTTTGGCAGGTCCCATGAAATAGAAATATCCACCACAGCTGGCTGCAGGGCAAAGCGAAGTGACTGCATCACCTATTGAAAACAAATGAGAAGGGCAGACCTCAAACAAGTTGTTGAAAACGGTATACTGCCACAGTGAATAGCTGTTATTTGCTTTGGACTACTTTGGGACATTTTTCTTTTCTATGGTCGGCGGGATATCGCTAGCCTGGCATGGCCAGACTAATATCACTGCGTAGATATTAGTGTGGTAGATTCATATTTTTTTGTATCTGTGGCAGATTCGTCTGGTTTCCAGGCTGGGATATAGCTGCCCTCTCACGGATTATGTGGCCAATAATATCTTACTTTGGGTTGCAACCTCTCCGTTCCTGTGATGAACTGGGAATGACCTCCTCCCTGCTTGGCCATCCCAGTGATGAGAGCAGAGCTGGCCCCCTCCCCAATACCGAAAGTAAAACACCTGCAGTAGAAGAATAGGATATAATCAATATACTGTACATAGACTTTGAGATGTACTTCTCTATCCCTGTCCCACACACACTTTCCCCATTGTATTTCCCATGTATCAGCCTCCTCTGTTGCTACTGCTAGGGTGGAAAGATAGTTATCTAGTCTTGTAAACATGTTTAAACAACCCAATGCTGTGCAATAACTTTACATTTTAGTAGAACCTAACCGCTCAAAACGCTCAATAGCAACAACACACACAACCACAACAATTCAGACTAGTCAGTTGTTGTTTGTCCATATACTGTATGCATTACTGTAGACGTGGCCCTACCTGTGAGAACCCGCATTGCTTCTCACCAGATCTAGCACTTCCTTGGTATTCCACACCTCACCATCAGTGAAGACAAAGAGCTGGGATGACAAAACAGACAGCTATATAAATAACACTTATTTCTCTTCACTTATGTGACATCAAATTTCTCATACAACCACCCACCCACACGCATGCTTGGTATACGAAGGTTGATGTTAGTTAGGTACAGTACTTCATTGTTGAGTTGCATGCACACACACCACAATAGGTGCTACGGCTATGTGTGAATATTATGTATATATGGTGTAAGTGTAGTATGTATTTAGTATGGTGTGTATAGTGTGTTGTGGGTAGTGTGTGCATGATGCAATAATGGTGTGTGTGTGTGTTTGCGTGCTACCTGTCTGGGCTGATTGGGAACGCAGGGCTGCTTGTAGATGTGTTTGAGAGGCCTTAGGATGTCTGTCCCACCCAGATCAGCAGACATAGTCTTGACCTTCTCCAAAGCTTCATCCATGGTGGTCTGGTTGTACTCCACACTCGCACTGCCATAACAGAGTATGGAAACACAATGACTATTCCACTGGCAAACGTGTGCATGTATATACATACATACATACATACATACATATTACATACACACACACATAGATATAGAAACCTAGATACCTGATTGGCCTCTGCAGTTCGTTGGAGCAACTTGTATCGCGGCCGCCATTTTCGCGTAGGCAAACGGACACTCAAAGTGACTACTAGCCAATCACAGCGCTCACAGCGCGTTGACTACTGGCCAATCACAGTGCGTCTTTTCTAAGACTTGTCAGAATCTAGTTGTCCCGCCCCCACCTGCCTCTGATTGGCCTACCGAACGCCCCCTTCTGTGACACACGCGGAAGCTTGCCTACGGCTTTCCTACGCTAAAATGGCGCCGAAGGAGGCGTCTACCTTTATATGTCTATGTACACACACACACACACACACACACACACACAATGTAAGCTTTGGACAGAAATATTTAAGTATCAGCTCAGACTGAGCACTGTGATTTAGCCATCAGGTCAACTCATTAGAATGTAGTTGAATAATCTTTAACAATGTTAGGGATCAAGGCGGTTCAAAAAGTTAACTCCTCTGTGAAAAGTCTGTTATTTTATAACTTTGCACCACTGCAGTGCTATCAAACAGTGTCTAGGCTAATAATAATAATAAATAACAACAATAATTAGTGAGTGTGTAACTCACGGAAAGATGTGGTCATATTCATTTCCAAAGCCAAATATGTTGAAGTAGCAGCCCATTGGCAAGCTTTTCAGTAGCAGTAGCAGTGTGTCCTACACATTTTGATAGATGGATAGAAACATACAAACACAGCAACATTCTCAAGTGTTCATTTTGACTGTGACAGAGGGATGAAGTTGTCTTGCATCAAGCAGGCAAACATTACAAATGAATGATTGTGTTGATTCTTATTAAATGGGGTATATACACCACTGCCGCTCACCCAGCTTGGCTATTTCGAATCCCAAACAGTTTGAATATAATTTATGCGTGCCAAAAACTTACATGATTTAATAAATAATATAAATTCATGTCATTAATATTATTATACTTTTTTTTAATTAATTTGCACATTACAAAAAATGCTATGTGTTGAAACCTGGGGCTCATAGTCATACCAAGCAACAAATCAGGTTAAGATTTTCAACTGTAAAATAGAAGGAACAAACGAGCATTCAGTACCCTGGCACTGCCAATACGATCTGGCCCCTCACGCATGTTGTTCATGGGACAATCCATGCTGCCAGAACGATCCACTAAAAACAGGAACTCCCCACATGAAGCCAGTGATGACATCACAGCTTTAGGGAACTCGGGGTACAGGCTCAACATGACCACTGGGTCGCCCATCAGAGAGCCTGGAAGACAGGATAGGGGATCAAGATAGACAGACAACTTTAAAATCAAACCAACAGGGAAGTCCAATTTTATCAGGGGAAGTCAGGGGATTTGACTAAATATGTAAAATTTCTCCTTTATTTGTAATATTCTTTATATGTGATGTAATAAGCTCCCCAAAAAAATCGCGTAGATCTACGCGAACCTATTTAAAGCCGCAGCGTGCCAGTCGCGTAGATCTACGCGAACCGCCGATTCGCGTTGAAAATTTTCCAGGTGCACTTTCGGAATTTTTTGATCCATTTCCGGTTCCGGTTCGATGACCGGAAACAGAATTATTTGGGATCCGGTTTTGACGATCACGTCGGCTCCCATTCTAAAGCGCACACTGAAACTCAATTCTCTTCCTGTAGTTTTTTCTCCTCGCATATCACTGTTTAACGTAATCCGCTCTAACTACAATCATGGAAATCCGTTTGACATGCGGTTTTCACTGGGAGATACAGTGAGATGTCGCGGATGTAAACAGACCGTGTACGGCTCAATCTTAAGGATTTTAACAAGATCTATGGCGACATGAAAAAAACAAAAAAACAATAACACGTTGGCACTGGTGAGTACATTATGAGATTAACCTCTGGCGGTCAATGTGTTAAAATTTAAATAAATAATAATAATAACAATAATAAATATAATAAAAAAAACAAAGAATAATAAAAAGAAAAACAAATGGAGATTACCAGGCTTGGCAGAATCCTTTCCTGCCTCTACAATAGCAGCGGGCTTGTGGGCATCTTTATAATAAACCAACAGTTCCATGTCTCTGTCAAACTTGTGCCCATTACCCAGACGGACCTGGGATTATAGAGGGGGAAAAATTACAATGGGGGAAAGTAATGGACATGAACAAGGATCACATTTGGAACTACAGTATCCAGGTTGAGGTTAGGTGCTTAGATTAACCACTTATACCCTCTTTTCTAAATAACTGCTTTTTTTCGTCCACACCAAATCTCTTTGCAATTTTTGCCGAATGTTCCGCCCAGAATAGGATGCTGGTGGTGGTTAACTTCACGTTCTAGCAATGCACATGCATGCAGTGCACTCACACGCAAAACAATGTATTCATTTATTTTTAGTGTGCGTTTGCCAGTTTTACTGCACATACCTACATACTATTAAGGCCCTGATACACGGATCAACTTTTTCAACAACATCAACAGACAACGCAAAACATAAATACCACATCCAACTATGACGGAATGTTTTTTATGGAATTACTTTTCCTATAGAAAGGTGAAATTTCAAAGTCAACATTGAAAGCTGCTTGTTGATATTGATTGAGGTTCATCGTCTTATTCAGGACAATGGCACGGTGTTGGTGACAATGGTGCTCAGGCACACACATTACCGTGGCATGGGTCTGCTCTGTGTTGAGGTACTGAAGAGGGTCCAGGGAACTGTTGGACTCTACTTTAGAGATGGGTCGAGTAGAGGTCACTCGGGCAGAAAAGGACAGACTGTAGGGCACTAGAGAAGCTGGAACAGAGGTCACCTGAGGCTGACCACTCCCTCCACTGCCACCTTCACTACCTAAGAAAGAGAGGACCCAAGTACTAAATGTAATTAAAGGGATAGTTCACCCCCAAAATGACTTTTTTCCTATCGATTACTCATCCCACGGAGCCTTGAATTCGTGGAGATTCTTTTCGTTTTTGTCGCATTCCTAAGCCAATAATTTGATGACCGGCAGAGTGAGGAGTACTCAAAGAGTCTCCATTGAGTCTCCTACCGGAGACTTCGCCGATTGGCTTAGGAATGTGACAAAAACAAGTCCATGAATTCAAGGCTTCACAGGGTGTGTAATTGATAGAAAATGAGTCATTTGTTGGGTGACCGATCCCTTTAAAGTACTATTACACACTAAAATAACATTATCTGCCAATTGTCTCTTTTCTTCCACTGCCACCTTCACTACCCCTAAGAAAGAGATGACTGAAGTAGCATAAAATAAAAACAGAAAAGTTGTTGAATTTCATTACAATATGCAAGATATTATCGAACATTATTTAATTAACAAAGACATGGTCATTATGGACCAGCTGCACCTTGAAAATAGTAACTTGTGCTTTGGAAGTTGAGTGAGGTGCAAATGGAGAGCAAAAGAGTCATACGTTTTTGTGGGGGATTTGCAAAAAAAGTGTATTCAAAAGGGTGATACGATTGACTTATTATAATTTAGCCATTTAGCAGACGTCCTTCATCTAGAGCAACTTACAACGTACATACAGGTCAGAGTAAGTGCCATGAACAGGTTAGTTAAGGACTTATAGTGCTAAGAGGACAAGTATCATATGGTTGTCTGTTGTGGTTTTCTACCTTGAGGTTGGTAGCGGGGGTTGAGCACAGCAGGCAGACAGAACCTCAGCCCACCGTCAGCCTCCACAGCCAGCTCAGTAACGTACTCCAGCCTGATGGAGGCGCTCTCCCCTGGAGGCAGACTGCCCACCCTCATCGAGAATACATCAGGGCTCTGCTCGCTCTCCTCCAATAGGAAGGCCTGCTTGCCTGAGCTCAATGCATCGTCATAGTCCTCTTGAGCCTGAGCAATACATGCATTTAAAGACTGAGATTCAGTGGGATAAATGAGAATAAATGTTTGTTCATCTTAGTGTGTGATTGCCTAAACATGTGATCTGAAGGAAATAGTTCAAAGTTCAGGTAAGAATAGCCAATGAGACATACAAATGTGGTTAGTCGTTGCCAAATATAAACCTGCTTTTCAGTCTTAAGAGTTGATTGATGGTTGCAAAATACCAAAGAATCCAAGTGTAAACCAGCCGTGAGCATTTCCATTGTTATTCTGACTCATAGTATGAGTCAGAATGGCTCTAGTTAACCATCTGATCATGTTGCAATTCATGGGAGTGGGAGAGATGTCGTCTGAGGAGGAGATATTAGGCTGTTTGAGCACCGAGCTCTATGATTAGTTAGACACTTGGCATATATAAAGAACACTATACGAGATCAGTAGTACTCATTGACCGTGATGCCATTATCCTACTGTATGTAAATGTTGTAGAGTCTCGCTCCTATACCCCAGATAAGGTGAGTGTCTCCACATCCACATGTTCAATTAACCAGCCCAACCACTACATAAGGCTGTGCAAGAAGTGTTTGTGGTTATAATATCACCCTCTTCCCTACACATAAATAACACTAACACACACACACAATAATTTGCAGACATCAGAGATTGACGTTCACAAACGTATCTGTATTAATAAAGTTCAGTTCAGGTTATAATGTCACAGTTCAGTTTCACACACAGTTCCAGTTAGGTAGGTCCAAGCCCACAACCGTTCCCACATAGACTGACGGGTCCACGTAAACCCGCACAGTACCAGATTGATTTGTAACAAAAAACCGTCTGCTCTGCCTCCGTCTTGTCTGCACGTTTGTTACGGCCCGAAGGTTTGTTGGTTAAATCCCCACTCCTCCGAGGGTTTACTCCCGACGATCGCAACGATCCCCAGAGCAAATGCGTCCACTTAGTGTGATCCTCCAATGAATCTGTATCCTCCGATCTGAGCAACCCGATCCATGCGACAAAACATAACTTTGAGTGGCTACAAACAAACAAAACGCGGTAGAAAACAAAGGCAGCCAGTCCTCACGGACCTCTGACGAGACGCCAACTCTATTTTGGGTATGCAATTCTCTAAGCCCTTCACCATCAGCCATGTGAAATGTTTGGGGAATTGCTGATTTAGAGGCAGGTAGAGTGACGTCATTCCATTCATGAAAGACAGTGCGGCTGGGCAACGTCGTAACGTGAATGAACCGAATACACACATAATCAGTAGCCGGTAGTGGCGATGCTCCGCTAATCGCCACAGCGCGCTGACTGACCAGCTGGAGACAGCTGTGGTGAATTGGTTCTGATTCTGATCACATGTTTGACTTTTAGGCTGCTCACTGTACCTCATTCATCACTGGCTCTCCTTGCTGGAATAACACTTCAATTGGGCGGTAAGCGATTACTGGTACACTCCACTTGTTCTGTCGCACATTTACTGTGTTTACTGTGTGTACGATGCCTGATACTGTTGTTTTTGTCTCCTCTGTAGGCAATGTAGGAGAGCGACTGAATGCTACTTGTTGTTATTTATTGTTTTGGATTCGCCCCGACCGGAAAGAACTTATGTTTAAAGTGGAACGTTAACACAGGCTGCTACCACCCACCCTGAACTTTGTAACATTATCCCCCCAAATACACTGTCAGAACTTTAAACGGCTTTCGTGTCCGTTGGTTTGGGTCAATCTTCACAATGTGTGAACATTTGCATAAACTGACTCTTTGTAACGGTGTTTGGCCAGGAACAATCTAGATAGAGTATTACATTTTTTCACGTCCGGGTCCAAAAGGCACCAGTAAATCTTTTTACAATAACCTCCTTTTTCAGAAATGAACCATTGAGGGTTAATAAGGGTCTTAATGCTAATATCATAGACGTATCATAAAGTAGGCTAATATATATATTTATATGTATTAATTATTATTATTAACATTATAATATTTATTTTTGTATATGTATTTACATATTTATATATATAGATATATTCTTCCTCTTTGTCATTGCCAGGAAAGCGGTAGAATGACACTTTAGTCGTCATTTTAGTCTCAGATCTGTTAAAACAGCGAGGGACACAGCACTGCGCATATTGGGAAAATACACACTTGGACCCAGAAGTTACTCTGGCGGGGCACAACGTCACCGCTTAACCAAATTGAAATATGGATCCAGTTTGTGATCAATTCAAGGAAACAGTCCAAAATGCAGTTTGTGAAAACCAAGTGGTGAAAACCAAGTGGTGACATGGTAAATGATCAATAACAATCGAGTCATGTGAAAGTAGGTGACCATGGGGCTTAATCCAGGCTGTTTAAAGTCAAGTATTTCCATGTTGGCTCACCTTCTGTTTCTCCTTCACTTCAGCCACAACCTCCGTCTGTCCAATCTTTGCACTGAAATGACAGACGGCAGCATCGCCGGGAAGAGGGAAGACAAAGACCGCCTCTATGGGGCTCGCCTCCTTGTTCTCATACTGCAGAGTGGAGGTCACTGTCGCCACGTGGTCCCTCACCTCAACCTCCACCTCAATGCCTTTCAG
Organism: Gymnoscopelus braueri; assembly: GCF_963280865.1. Taxonomy (NCBI): domain Eukaryota; kingdom Metazoa; phylum Chordata; class Actinopteri; order Myctophiformes; family Myctophidae; genus Gymnoscopelus; species Gymnoscopelus braueri. The sequence goes on from NC_137606.1 coordinate 14,040,405, forward strand.
AGGAACTGACAGTGGAAGAGAGAACAAAAGAGTCACAGAGAGCGTAATGGAACGTGGGAGAGAGTAAAAAGAGGAAGGGAGAGATGTTGAAGCTTACCACCGGCTTCGAATGCTATCAATGCATTGAATGGGAGATTATCACGTTTAATCAGACCATTGAATGGGCGAGTAGACGACGAGTAGGCGATATACTGACCTACCCGCGATTTGTCAGACCATTCATTGGGCGTAATCAGGAGCTACTGACCTACTTGGAGGCGGAGCAGTCCCCACAACATGATTTAAGATTCTGTGCCTATCGGTACATAACTCCAACGGCGCTGAGTAGGCTCAGGCGAACGTCACACCGTTCAGGACGGCAACTCGGTCGCTTTAGCTCCCTCGGTGGTCCTTCACGGGGTTCCAGTTCGCCTGAGACTGCGCGCCTCCGTCATGGTCCGAAACCAAAACCGAAACTGAACTATTTAAATCATCTCCGTTGGTAGGTCAGTATGTCTTGCTAACACCCAATGAATGGTCTGATAAATCGCGGGTAGGTCAGTATGTCACCTACTTCGCCCATTCAATGGTCTAATAAAAGGTGATAAAGTCCCATTCAATGCATTGATAGCATCCGAATGGGGTGAGCTTACATACTTATAGTGCATGGTCAACTCAGGCAGATGCCCACCCAAGTGCCTACCTCTGCTTGAGGTTTATTTCATTAACCCATTTAGACCTGAGGCCAATTCTAAAAACACCTTCTAAATTCTAGTTAGCTGAAAAACATCACATTTTTATTCAAAGAATTTAAACAACTGTGCGTTGCTATTTTTTAAATATATATATATATATATATATATATATATATATATATATCAACAATTAATGTGACACAGATGCTGTCCCGGATTGAAAGGTAAAAAGACGTAAAGGTTACAACAGGACTAAAGGGGACTTTTCCCATGCTACTACCACTACATGCTTGCTCAGGTAGCGGGGTAAACGTAGGGTCTCTGCTCTTAAGTGTCTTGAGAAAACTTGTTTTGACTTCCAGGCACTAAAATAGAACAATAGAATAGGCACCATAATCTGCCTTCTGCATTTAGATTTATTTAAAATCTCATATTATGGTAATTATAATTATTGTTTTAATACAATAAATTAGAAAAGAGGAACCTGTGGTTTATATATATAAAAAAAAAAATATGCAAACATATGGCTAGAATGCTATCCTATATTAACTTTTTCTTCCATAAAAATGTAATCCTTAAAATGTGTTTATCAAGTGGCAGAGGCACCACTGAGATTCAATCCTATAATGATAACACATTTCTGTTCTTAATAGGTTAGAAGTCATAATTTAACAAACCATGTTTGTGTGTAAGAGTCTCGGTCTTGGAAAGTAGGAAAGGAGTTTTAAGTTTGAAAGTTTTACCTGCTTCATTCTTGCAAGAGACCAGACCACATTCCATAGTGTTGTTTGCACTGTTCATATAGCTTCAACAGAACTTGAAATCTGAAAGTAAAATACATTTCTCTTGAGGTAATGAATCTAGAAATGTAGTGCTAAATTGTTAATAAACCAGTGAAAGTCATGCCTGTAGCATGTAGTACATTTTCTACACGCCAGGTTACTTGTGTCAAAGCCAATTTATCCAGGTCTAAAAATACAGTGTATACATGTTGGCGATTTGCCAATGTATAATAATAAAAGCCATGCCCATGTGAATCATTTAGCTAAAGATAAGCTGACCAGTTGTCTAAAATGGTGGCAGTGGAGAAAAGTTAACAAACTGCTGTGGTTTAAATTGAGCCAAAGTTGTCATTATCGTTCTGACACTTGATTCTGACAAATATTAAGGGTTCTGAATATCAAACTTTACTTGGTTGGTTTTATATTGTTTAAAAGTTACCATTAAGAAAGAAGGGAAAAAAAGAGTCTATTTACAAAAGGCAAATGTGTTTAAACTATGCTCAGGTTTAAACTTGAAAAATGTAATAGTCATGGGTCAACTATATACTGCCCTGCCAAGCCAGTGCAGTAACTACGAAAAGAAAAAGAAAAAAAAATCACTGAAAAATGCTACACACTAATTGTATATCAGTTCTTGAGGTAATTGTTTATCCCCCAAAATCACGAAGGCTAATTTGACCTTTGGGATACACAAATAAGTCGGTGTGTCCAAAAACGTAATTACTGCACTTTGGCTTGGCAGGGCAGAATATCCCTTGTCTTGGATCAACCTGACCCCTAGCCCTGGTCCAGAGCGTTAGTGAGTAGAGAGAACTCACAAACGCTCTGGACCAGGGCTATCTGACCCCTAACCTGGGAAAGTGAGCCACAGGTACACTTTTTTCTCAAGTCATATTTTTATGGCCATTTGTCATACTCATAGATGCATACACACTAGCCTTGGATCAAGACTAAAATAGATGTATTTGATCGATTTTGACATTTGCATATCTATGATAGTCTTAGGCTGCACCCCTCAGAGTGCCCTGGGTCCGTATTTCTCAGAACATGTACAAATGCAAAATATAAAATGTGCCTACCCAGTTGCCCCAAACGTTAACTCGGCATTTGGAATCTTTGTGCACTATATTGGTCCGTATTTTTCAATAGATGTGCGTTTTAATCCCGTCTGAACGCCATTCACCTCCTCGTTTACTTCCTGTTTACATTGAGTGTAATTCAGGATTTCACCTGATGCGCCCCGTCACTACCACCCATCGAGGAATATACAGGGGACTTCCGACAGGATTAAAACACATATCTATTGAAAAATATAGACCAATACATTGCACACGACACGGGTTAGTGTCGAGTTAACATCCGGGGATCGGGCCTACAGCCTCAGCACTTTATATGTTTTTTGATGAAGTACGTCAGACTCGATAAAATACATCAAAGTTAGTTGCCAACGGGAGGTAAAGATACATTTGCGATGATCATCCCGGAAGAATACCTATATTATTCAGATGTAGTCGCAGACATTCCAGGGAGCATAACAATCATTACTAGTTTTGTCATCATCACTAAACCGTGTTCCTACAAAACCCTATGCTATCCCTGAAACATGACTGTCATTTAACAGTCATGGATGAACTTCAACCGGGTGTTTGCGTTTTCTCCATTTATAAAGTGCTTACCACATGGCCACGGATATTACAATTATGTTCGGGCCCTCAGAAGTACCCGCATCTTCCGTATTGTTCAATAAAAAGCATTTTAATCCAAACGGTGCCCATTTTCTTTGCATTAACTCCATAATTTCAACTACGCGACCCTATCGGTTGGGAGGTGTACTGCACTCTGATACATTAAAACTATGAGAAAACGGCCATCGATCGGATTAAAATGCTTTTTATTGAACAATACGGCAGATACGGGTACTTCTGAGGGCCCGTACATAATTGCAACGTCCGTGGCCATGGGGTAAGCACTTAATATTTGAAATCCGAACGTATATGTAGATGTACGTGGGGAAAGAGCAAACACCAGGTTGAAGTTCATCCATGACGGTCATGACAGACGACCGTCGTGTGATCCATGGCTAACTCAACCCTAGACTGCATGGGGGTGCATATAGCAATACTGTAACTAAACTATTTAGTATTTACATTATCATGTACCTCCAAAATAGGCTAAAGCTAATCTAATCAAATTAACAATAGATTCTTACCTTGTTATACAAAGCGATAGGATTAGTCTGAAACGATGCTGGCAAGACTTCAGTTTTGACGAACAGTCTACAATAAGAGCCCCATTTAAATGTGTAGAATGTTTGTCAAATTATCCCCACGCCCAGTTTTCATGCCCACGCCCCACACAAAACTTCCTTGTTTATTGCAAGGAAAATATAACGAAGGAACCATACATATTCTTTGAGACACACATCCGGGTTTTTGACCAATAAGCACCTTTGTTTGGCCCGCATCGGTACAGCTGACGGTTTTGCAGGCGGCGGGCCAATAGGCGGGCCAAACAAAGGCATCACGTGACGTGGATCCCCTTCCCCTATTCGCTCATTTAAGGACATGACGTATGTGTAGGCAGAAGAATATGGAAGGAACGGCCATCTCTCTGTACAGCTTCCTTGTAAGACTGGTGGTGATGCGAGTTTAGCTTCCTACTAGACGCCCGTCGGCGTATTGCTGCCTCCTACTGTTGGTGTCAAATACTGCACACTTTATACTGTGGCCTTACCCTATCCCTAACATACCATGTTAAATGTACTGTACTGAAATGTACCCAGTGGTGGAAAAAGCTTATTTTTTGTTACTTCAGTAAAAGTATCAATACTGCAATGTAGAAATACTCTGTAAGTAAAAGTCAGGAATAAAAAAATCACCTGAGTAAAAGTACAAAAGTATTGGTATCAAAATGTACTTAAAGTACCAAAAGTAGAAAGTACTCATTATGCTCAGTGCTTAATGAGTCTTCCAGTTTAGTAGACCTTGTATTGTGAATTTGTACTTTCATGTACTGTTGTTCTCATGTCTTACTAAATAAGTACATCAATCAATGCAGTATAGTCCAATTTCACAAGTTTTCAAATGTATAAATTGTATGAAAATCTTTTGCCGATCTACAAGCTCACAATGCGTCGCACTGTGAGCTTGTAGATCTGCTATTTTCAAATGGCCGAAATGTAGGGCTGAAGTGGGTAATGTATGTTTTGTAATAATAATCTAAATCTACAAAGTAACTAGTAACTTAAGTTTGAGTAATTATAGTGGAAGTACAATATTTGCCTCTAAGATGTAGTGGAGTAGAAGTAAAAGTATTGAAAATGGGAAATACTCCAGTGAAGTAAAAGTACCTCAGTACTTGAGGACATGTACTTAGTTACTATCCACCACTGAATGTACCACAGTAGGCTGTTTATAGTGTTTCTCATTCAGCTCATTCACAAGCAAACAAAAATACAGCCAGGAACAAACATTGGAATATGAAAACTAAAACTTTAATTGCCAAGAATAAGGTTCATACAAGGACTTTGCTTTGGCCTATGGTATAATCATAAGCCAACATTAAACAAAAACAAGCATCACACATTATATAAATCACAATCAATGGTGCACTGAAGAAGACACATATTTCCATATCTAAATTATTACCACAATACCATCAAGGAACCAAATGTAAACATTTCAACAACTATTAAGGTGCATACAAGGACTTTGCTTTGGCCTGTGGCACAATAACCCAAAATTAAACAAAAACAAGCATCAAACATATACGTAAAACAAAATATGGTGCACTAAAAAGACTCATATTCCCATACCTAAATTATTACCACAATACCATCAAGGAACCAAATGTAAACATTTGAATAAATATGGTAAATTGGTGAATAAACAAGTCCAACGTGCACAAACATCTTTGGCATTAGCATGACATTCTATATCCTTCAATTTGTGCAATAGATTCATGGCATATTAAGTACACACCGATATGCATATTCTCTTTTTAAGCTCGCTATTTAGAAACCTGAAACGTTTCAAGGATTAGTTACAATCTTTGTGCCCATTACCTGCTATTTACAACTTTAGAACTTTTCAAGGATTTTTTATTGATTTATGTTTGTGCCATTTATGTTTGTGTTTATGAATTTGGTCTTCTAATTTAGCAGCTATTTTTTATCAAGTTTTACTTTCTGGAATAACATAATAGGCAAAACATACAATGGCAGGATACACAAGTGCAGCTTTTTATATTTTCTCCTTGGCCATTCTGAATCAATACAGGCACGTGAATGGAGTGCAAATAAGGATGTGCCAACTCTTTTTTCATATTGTGAAAAGTGCATTAGTCAATTATGTTGTCAGAAGTTTAACAGCAATCAAAAGTAATGATACTGTGTGTGAAACCATCACTGTACAATGCTAATGCAGTGGATTAAATGTTTGAAGGGAATGGTGTAAACCTGGAAAAGGTTCACGTTGACAGAAACGTAAGAATAAGCCAGACATAATATTCTATTCCTTGTTCCAACCCCGCTGGTGGATAGGCAAGATGGAGAAACAGGCAGGATGTACCTCTCACAGCCCCAGGGCATCTTTCTGCACCTTGCAGCCCAACAGGGTATTTCCAGCCTCAATGCACTCCATCAGATTGGGGACTGAAATGTCAGTAGAGAGTACATAGTCAGTGGTGTAAAAAGTACTCAAATGTTTTACTTAAGTAAAAGTATCAATACTGCAATGCAGAAGTACTCTGTTACAAGTACAAGTCCGGAATTAAACATTTACGAGTAAAAGTACAAAAGTATTGGTATTAAAATGTAATTAAAGTACCAAAAGTAAAAGTACTAAAATGTTTGAAAATATCTTTCATAAAATGAAATCTACAAGCTCACGACGCGTTGTGAGCTTTTAGATTGGCTATTTTCAAATAGCCTAATTATAAAATAAGGCTAAAGTAGTTAATGTACAGTATGTTTTATAATGCAATCATTTATATCTGCAAAGTAACAAGTAACTAAAGTTTTCAAATAATTGTAGTGGAGTAAAAGTACTGTAATTGCCTCTGAGATGTAGTGGAGTAGAAGTAAAAGTATAGACAATTGGAAATACTCCAGTAAAGTAAAAGTACCTCAAAATGGTACTTAAGTACAGTATTTGAGTAAATGTACTTAGTCACTTTACACCACTGTACATAGTGTACATATATCAGAAGATGTGGAATACAATACATATACAAATGTACAGGTATGTGTATGTACAGTTAAATAGATGCAGTTGTACAGGCTTAAACCATGTTCATTGTAATCAGTTTGATTTTGTTGCTCATTTATTTTCACCCCCGCTTTCTAAGTTTGGATGTAGGTGGCTTTCCAAAATTCATACAGTAAAGTTGTGCTTACAAACAAATACTGGAATGCACAAGTGTCAGGCACAGGACGTTAATGAGCACAGAAAAACACCAGCGTTCATTTCACCTTTTTGAGCATGGACCCAGGATACCGCCTTCATAGCCAGAAGCTGCCACTCATCCTGGGCTTCCATCTTGAAACCATGGAGCCAGATCAAAGCCAAAACAGTGGTCCACACTTCCTGGTTCACCTGATAAATCAAAACCATCAAAGAATACACACATATAGCACAAAGTATTAAACTAACATAAATCAATTACATTAATCACAATGAACACATACAAATCCCTCCAATGCATTCCCTTTTTCCAAATAACAGGATATAAAAAAGATAACTGGGAAGTCTCTCCTCATCCAATAACAGCCTGGGACCACTTGAAACATTATCACTTTTCACGGCTGTATCACAGGTCCAATCATAACCCAGTTATTGGGCTTGGCACAAATGCCTCTTTCAACCATAGTTAGATAGTTCCAGATGATTATCGATAAATGTCGGCAAACATCTCATGAATACTGGCTGTAGTAGTTGACCAGCATTTTCACTGAATAAATGAAAACAAAACAATGTGTTCGCATGAATACGTTTCACCTAAATTGCTGCGTTAGCTTCACAATATCATGATGGCACGCATAATGTTAGTTAGAGTATGTGTAAAGCATAATTAACCACTTGTACTCAAACTATTCTGGGGGGGAACATGCACAATAAATAGCCGTGCTACAAGCTTGCATTGCGGTGCGTTGTGAGCTTGTAGATCTGCTATTTCTGGCGAACAGATTTGGTGTAGAAGCAAACAAAAGCAGACCAAATACAGAGCCAACTCAGGTGCGTGTCATTTAAGTCATACTGCAGGTAAATAGAGCACTTTCTCCACACAGCCATTAGATGAAAGCCAGATTTTAAAATGTGCATTTGATGGAGCCCGGAGCCTGCCAATCACAATGCGGGACAGGGTCTCAATTTTTCGGACGCATGAAAAGGAAATGCGGGACTAACGCTCACAAAGCGGGACATCTGGTCACCATAGTGTTGATCGATATTCAATATATCCATACATCATGCAGCCGTCTCCACACTCAAACCCATGGACTCAGTTTACCACTCAGCTCTGAGGTTTATTACTGGTGACAGCTACAACACTCACCACTGTGCCCTGTATGATAAGGTGGGCTGGACTTCTCTGACTGAGAGGCGCAATAATCATTGGCACCTCTTTATTTATAAAGCCCTGGTTGGAAAATTACCACCTTATATCTCATCCATGCTACGTCAGAAACCTAGTCACATTCAAACTCGCTCTGGCGATTGGCTAGTCCTTCTGGTTCCTTTTGCCAGTTCGGAACTGGGAAAGACTGCTTTCAGCAGAACCTGATTCCTGGAACCTCTTGCAACAAGAGCTGAAATTGAATACCATAGCATCTATTGGCCATTTTAAGAACTTATATAAGAACCGTGCATTACCTGTATGCAACTGTTTTAACTGATTGCTATCAACATTATCGTTTTTCTTGTTGTTCTTATGTTATATATATGTGTGTAATCTTGGCATCATTGTAAATGAGGGTCTCCCTCAATGATCTCTCAGAGTGAATGAATGAACTTGACTTGACAGTGACTGACCTGTGCAGGCATTGACTTTTCCACTTGGTCCTTGCTCTTCCCCAGTACATTTTCCAGGGTTGATGTCTGAGTCCAGGAGCCAGAGGCTTTCTGGAGGGAAATCAACTGCAGCAATGTGTCTCTGGGTGGCTGAAGAGGGCTAGCCCTCTTCAGCCACTTCTCAGGGTCTGCAGCTGCACAGTCAGCGTCATCCAACATATCAGATGCTGTAGAGAAAATAGAAGAACATCAAAGACACAAGTTTCTATGTGTATTAGCAATCATTATAACTGCAGCGAGAATAGTTTCTTGAACATGGTTTATTTGCTGTAGTTTCTTGTCTTTACATTTGTATTCATGAAACCTTGCCATAAAAATAAAGTTTTATTTGTATTATTGCGGGAAGAATGAAGCCGGTTGAAATCCTGTGAAAACTGACTCACACAACCCAATTCATTGCACTTTGCTGGCAAGTTAACGAGTTTCAATTAATATTAGGAAATAAACGGTTTGTCATTTCATTTCACATTTCATTTTCGTCATATTACATCATTAACATAATTTGCGGCACGTGAAGTACAAAATGATTATAATACCGCTGAAAACAAGTCAATGGTGTAGTCAATGGTGTAGCAATGGACTTCATGTATTTTCGTGACTGGAACTGATGTAAAAAATTGATTGGCGTCAGAGAAGACCAATTGACTATATGAGGAATTGGCATAACAACTACATTGGGAGAAGACAAAAATCTGACATTTCCTAAAAAGACAGTTTTTTGGATCCCTGATATACATGAACTCTTTAGCGTATTCGCTAAAAATAACATAAAATTACTACTTACTTTCTCCTCCTCCTCCTCCACCTCCGCCACATCTTGCATTAGATGAAAAAAATGACCTTCCTCCTCCTCCTCCACCACATCTTGCTTTAGCTGAAAATGAGAATTAAAACGACAATTAAAATCTGTACCAAAAAACGCAGTAGCCAAACTGTTCTTTCCATTTATTTTGTAAAGTTCTCTTCGATTCATAAATTCCTATATATATAAAAAAATAAGTGTGGAGCAGAGGAGGTCACACAGAGGAATCCAAAGAAAGATGTAGTTTATTACTTTCCTGCATGCATGTTACAAGGCCGTTCACACAGGAAGCCGACTGGTATTAATTCCTTTTTGCAAGTGCTTTGCCACTTTTCAGAATTCTGGGGTGGCGGTGAGCGCAGCAGTGGTGGAAAAAGTACTCAAATGTTTTACTTAAGTAAAAGTATCAATACTGTAATGTAGAAGTACTCTGTTACAAGTAAATGTCCGGAATTCAAAATTTACTTGAGTAAAAGTACAAAAGTATTGGTATCAAAATGTACTTAAAGTAAAAACGCGATGCGTTGTGAGCTTGTAGATGGGCTATTTTCAAATAGCCTCTGTATAAAATAGGGCTGAAGTGGTTAATGTATGTTTTATAACGTAATCATTTATATCTGCAAAGTAACTAGTAACAAAGTTTTCAAATAATTGTAGTGGAGTAAAAGTACAATATTTGCCTCTGAGATGTAGTAGAGTAGAAGTAAAAGTATAGACAATTGGAAATACTCCAGTAAAGTAAAAGTACCTCAAAATTATACTTAAGTACAGTACTTGAGTAAATGTACTTAGTTACTTTACACCACTGGAGCGCAGTGGCTTTCTGCCAGGTTTCCACTGTCTGCAGCTCCGCTCAAAGTTCAACAAAATTCTACTTTGAGCCCTCAGCCCTCTAGCCGCTAGCCTCGATCTCCAGGCTTTTATCGCTTAGTTTTGCTAAAAAATAAAAGCCTGGAGGAGCGCGTCGGTGTACCCGGTATAGGAAGTGTTTCATTTCCCCAACCAACCAGAGTGCAGTGGGCGTCGCTCGTAATGTTGTGTTAACGGGGCGGGGGTTGACGGACAGATCGGTGAACCAATGGGATCAGGCGCAATCTCTCCGCGCCTCTATACACCCGCCCCTCTATACACGAAAACAGGAGCGCTAGTGCAGCCTATCTAGCCGCTGACGTTCGAACATGCAGCTATGGATTGAACGGTGAACTACCACACATTGTCTGCCACATTACATTATGACAGATTGAACTGTCTGTGTGTGTGTGTGTGTGTGTGTGTGTGTGTGTGTGTGTGTGTGTGTGTGTGTGTGTGTGTGTGTGTGTGTGTGTGTGTGTGTGTGTGTGTGTGTGTGTGTGTGTGTGTGTGTGTGTGTGTGTGTGTGTGTGTGTGTGTGTGTGTGAGACCACAGGGTTGTACCAGTTGCTACACTCTGATTTAAATATGGTGAAACACAGTGGTGGAAAGTAACTACGTACATTTACTCATGTACTCAGACTGTACTTAAGTACAATTTGGATATACTTTACTGGGGTATTTCCAATACTCTTACTTCAACTCCACTACATCTCAGAGGCAAATATTGTACTTTTACTCCACTACAATTATTTGAAAACTTTAGTTACTAGTTGGTAACTAGTAGCAGATATACATTATTACATTTTAAAACATACATTAACCACTTTAGCCCTTTTTTATACCTAGGCTATTTTCAAGTACATTTTGATACCAATACTTTTGTACTTTTACTCAAGTAAATTTTGAATTCCGGACTTTTACTTGTAACGGAGTACTTCTACATTGCAGTATTGATAGCTGGGCAACATATCCGCATCCTATGTGAACTCCTTTAGCCTACATAAATAACAATAGCATGCTCAAACTATGACAATGCATTAAATCCCACACAACCCAATGGAATGAAACTACTGTATAAAGGCCTGGAAGTGAATACAAGTTAGAAAATAAAATGTACACTGGAAATGTCAACTCAATCCATTGCACTTCACTGGCAAATTAATCCATTTCAGTTAATATAAGGAAATAAATGGTTTGTCATTTCATTTCACACGGTGATGCATCATTATCACAATTTGCTGCACATGAACGGTTTTCAAACTTGTGAACTCAGTCATAATTGTATTTCATTAGTGACCATCTCAAACTAGTGTAGTACTGTACATCTATTGAAGCCAAACACTTAATCAGTTATAGTGAGGATAAATACCAAACATAATACCTCTTCCTCCTCCTCCTCCTGTTAAAGAAATATAAAAAAACAGGAGCATCAAAACAGTGTTATTATTATTGTAAGACCAATAAAAACAAACTAGGAAATAAAGAGCATTAAAAGAATGAGGTCCCCATTTTGCAAGTACAAGTAAGTCTAAAGTCTTTTAGACTTAGTCTCATTGGAAGTCCTAAGCTCGTTGGAAGGTATCAAATGACTTGAAAAGACTTGAAGTCTCAAGTCAAGAGAAGTCACGAGTCATTGGCGTTGAAGTCCAAGTCGAGTCTCAAGTCCAAGTCTCGAGTTCACACCTCTGGGTACTACTGATATGAAAATCACACACACCCGTGACCCTACTGTGCCCATCCACCCATATCGGCAGACAGCAAGTACCCAAAACACCACACACATGCAGGTGAGAAAAAGCTTACACTGCGTCTCTGGAAAATATCAATTCAGAAGTTAGTTGTGCCTCATGCCATTACACCTTCCCAAAAAAGGGTCTCTAAGCATGTAATGAGTGCCAGGTCTCATAAGCCAAATTCTAATAGTCCAATTTCTACCTTCTCGCCTCATCCGTCCTCCAGCATTGGGGTGTTACGGTGAAATTGGTGGCCTGCTGAAATATGTGCCCTTTCTTGTGGACTTCACATAATGTCAATGTCCGAACATAAATCAATGCTGTTTGTCAATCAACAGGGTTAAACCTAGAGATATTTAGGCCACATATTGCAAGACGTGGAGAAGATGTGAAGTCCACAAGATGTTCACACGTCCATGCTGGATGACGTTTGACAGAGGAGGCGAGGAGTCCAAAATTTGAGTATTGGAATATGACTACAGTATTCTTAATTAACACTGACATGGCGGCCACTTTGCTCATGACCAGGCAAGACATGAACTAGTAGGGGGTACTAAGCACAAAAAATGGCCAAATCGTTACGCGGCGGATAAAAGCATGAAATTTGATACAGATGTCCCTTGGGTCATCCTAAAACATCCTAGAAGGGGTGCCCAAAAAAATCTTAAACAGGAAGTGACTTATGGACAAAATTCAAAATGGCCACCTAAACTGTTGACCGTTGACTCAAAAGACACCAAAAGAATCTCCAAAAAGCATAAAATTTGGCACATATGTCCCTTGGGTCATCCTAAGACATCCTAGAAGGGGTGCCCAAAGGAATCTTAAGCAGGAACTGAGTTATTGACAAAATTGAAAATGGCCGCCTACAGTGTTATCTATTGACTCAAAAGACAACTAAAGAATCTCATAAAAGCATACAATTTGGCATACATGTCCCTTGGGTCATCCCAAGACATCCCAGAAGGGGTGCCCAAAAAAATCTTAAACAGGAAGTGAGTCATTGACAAAATTGAAAATGACCGCCTACAGTGTTGTCGATTGACTCAAAAGACAACTAAAGAATCTCATAATGGCATACATGTCCCTTGGGTCATCCTAAGACATCCTAGAAGGGGTGCCTGAAATGATCTGAAACAGGAAGTGAGTTATTGGCTAAATTGAAAATGGCTGTGTACAGTCTTGACAGATGATGCAAAAGACACTCATAAAAAAATATCTCATAAAAGCATGAAATTTGGTACAAATGTCCCTTGGGTGATCTGAATGCATCCTAAGGGGTGCCAAAAAAAGTTTGAATAGTCTCTCAATGGAAAACACTCCTCCCACACGGGCTGCACTGCTACAATATTCAAATCGAGCAGCCAATCTAGCATTTGGTCCAGAAGCCTGAAAGCTATGCAATCTCTACCATCTCCTGAAAAATAAATTAAAGTCGCTGATTCGTGGACACCTTTATGGACACTCTTGCCAGAGGCTGCTTAAGTTTGTAGAGAACTCAAGTGTGGCTGCAAAGCTGAGCCCTTCTGTTCGAGAAAGTGTAGATGCTGGGTTACCTTGCAGAGCATTATGCCAATGTGCTGGTAATTGCGAAATGGCACACATGAATACATGTAGTTACTAAACACTAATCACAAAAAAACAGTAATGATCAAGAAGAAAATACATGAGAAGATAGAGTGTAAAACAAGCAAGAAGATGTAGAGTGCAAAATAAATAAGATGCAGAGAGTAAAATAAGAATATGCAGAGTAAGATAAGATGCAGAAAGTAAAATAAATAAGTGATGTAGAAATGAAAACAGAAGGTAGACTACAAAATACGGCAAGTTATGCACTGCATAACCTGTCGTATTGAGTCTGCATAATATGCAGACTGCCATGGTCAACTGTTTAAACAGCCATTTAGAATTTCTTCAACATGGTCCCTTCCTAAAAAGTTTAATAAACAAGCAAACAAATAAATAACCCCTTCTAGGATATATTAAGAAGCACTCAATGTACGTACCAAATTATACACTTTTATGACGTCCCCTTATGTTTTCTTTTGTGTCAACTGCTTTTAGGCGGTCACTTCCTGTGTAAAACCTTTTTGGGCACCCCTTGTAGGATGCGTTCAGATCACCCAAGGGACATTTGTACCACATTTCATGCTTTTATGAGATTCTGTAGGTATCTTGCATCATCTTTCAACACTGTAGGCGGCCATTTTCAATTTAGTCAATAACTCACTTCCTGTTTCAGATTATTTTTGGCACCCCTTCTAGGATGTGTTAGGATGACCCAAGGGACATATGTGCCAAATTGTATACTTTTTGGAGATTCTATAGGCTTTTTGAGTCAATCGCCAACACTGTAGGCGGCCATTTTCAATTTAGTCAATAACTCACTTCCTGTTGAAGACTTTTTTGGGCACCCCTTCTAGGATGTCTTAGGATGACCCAAGGGACATGTGTGACACATTTTATACTTTTTGGAGATTCTTTAGTTGTCTTTTGAGTCAATCGACAACACTAGGCGGCCATTTTCAATTTGGTCAATAACTCACTTCCTGTTTCAGATTGTTTTGGGCACCCCTTCTAAGATGTCTTAGGATGACCCAAAGGACATGTGTGCCACATTTTATGCTTTTTGGAGATTATTTTGGTGTCTTTTGAGTCAACGGTCAACAGTTTAGGTGGCCATTTTGGATTTTGTCCATAACTCACTTCCTGTTTAAGATTTTTTTGGTCACCCCTTCTAGTATGTTTTAGGATGACCCAAGGGACATCTGTATCAAATTTCATGCTTTTATCCGCCGCGTAACGATTTTTCACTTAGTACCCCCTACTAAACGAACACAGGTCACTATATAACAAGGGATATCTCAAAATCAGATTTTCAAGAAATCACGAAATGCTCAATCTCAATCAAGGTCTGTTTGAAAACGATAAATATCACTGCCATCAAATATCACTGCCATCAAATAATAAACTTTGAGAACCCCTGAAATAGACATATTCATTTTCGTCTGCAACATGAATCCCCACATTTTCTTGATCACATTCTACCATGTATTCAAATATTTCAAAAATCCAACCAACCTTCAGAATTACAAGACATTTTAGCCATCCTAATGCGACCCTTTATCTTGGGGACACATGCTGTGGAAATGACAAAGTTCCAGTTTACAGGGGACTTTAATTACTTTAAGCTTGAACTACTTGAATTTCATCCATATTAAATTAGGTCTTAAAAAAAACTCTTTCTATATCTATATCTATCTTGCTCAATATATAAAAAGACAGTTTTTTTTTCTTTTCTTTTACCTGATGCCGAAAACATCATCCGACCTCCTGGTCCACATTGCGGACTGGCCATGGAGCCATACATCACTATGACAGGGATAGCATAACATAGTTAGTGAATTCCAGTGGAAGTTACTTCAATACAGACAAAACAGCAGCTAATTACTGCATATTGCTGTGCTAAAGCCTAAAGTGTTTATTTGTAAGAAATAAAATCAAATGAAATCTGGTTTGAAATGACCAAACCTGCCTACCGATGACTTCACTGGTAGTCAGGTTTCTGAACTGTCCACAGCCCTCCTCTGAGACACAGATTGAATCTTAATATAATGAGCATCAGGGAGGACTGGTTATATGATAGGTTGAAAATGGGTGAAGTTCTCCTTTAAGGTAATTTATCTATTAATGCACTAAAATGCGTGCGTGCGTGCGTGCGTGCGTGCGTGCGTGCGTGCGTGCATGCGTGCGTGCGTGCGTGCGTGCGTGTGTGTGTGTTGTCCAAGCTGGTCGCAGTGCACCACCTTGGACAACTCGTTCCAGCCCACAGAAATACCTTAAAACTAAATTTATGAGAACACATTTTTACAGATGTCCACTTACTTGGTGCTGGAACATTTCTGCGTAACAGAGGTCCTTGTACAGCCTCCCCACTTCCTCTGTTGACAGCGATGAAGGCAGTGAAGGCACTGCTCACTCCTGATTGGACGCTGAGTTCCACCACCTTCTTCTTCTCTGCTTCATCCTGCTGCCCTCGCTTGTCTCTCTGTTTCAGCTCCAGGGAGCGAATCAGTGTCCGAGCTCCCAACCTGTGGACTGTCAATCTGTACACAGGAGAACAGAGGTGTAATGTTTTTAATTGTCTTTAATAAGAAAGACTTTAGGAAAGCTGAGAGGGAGACATCATAGGGTAAAGGAGAGAAGGCTCTGGATGGACTCATTTAACACATTTAAAAATATATATATATGAAAAACTAGTCAGATCAGTAATCGAAATGGCAAATGTCATCCATTAAAGTATTTTTAACTGAAGTAGAATTTGTATTTGAAACTTTGAAACTTTGAATTAAAAAACATCACATGAGGTGCGTAAGTAATCTGTAAATTCCACAAAACTGTGTGTGTGCGCACGTATGTGTAAGTGTGTGTGTGTTTGTTTGTTTGTTTGTTTGTTTCTGTCTGTCTGTCTGTCTGTCTGTCTGTCTGTCTGTCTGTCTGTCTGTCTGTCTGTCTGTCTGTCTGTCTGTCTGTCTGTCTGTCTGTCTGTCTGTCTGTCTGTCTGTCTGTCTGTCTGTCTGTCCTTTACATGTCTCGAGAACCACCCAAAAAATTGCCTTCACATTTGGCGAGTGTATTGTTGACGGCCCAAGGAAGCACTATGTAAAAATAAATAAATACATGAAATAAATAGCCATGATGCGAAATGACAGCAACACAAAATCAACACGTCATACTGTATATGACTGACATCATAGTCTGCTTTTCAAGTACTCAACAGGTGCTACACTAGTAGCTCCTCAAGATGCAATTCAAACCATATTGGGATGTTTGCAGTCATTAGTATAGCTGTTATCCACCTCCACGTTTGACATCTTTATTTCTTGTGAGTGTATGCAATATTTAATGGAAGTATATTTTGCATATCCAGCGGGAATGTAGGGTCTAGGCAGTATTTAGAGAAGTTGTGCCAGTGAAAAATTATATAAAAAAAAAAAAAAAAATGAAAATCCCACAGAGTACAACTGGGATTCTCTGCTGGAACTGTTACCTCCACGACCGACTTCAGATAAGTGATAGAAGGTGGATGGATGGATAAAATAGATGCAAATCTATCTATTAAACAAATGAAGAATTTCTCTACTGAAAGAGAAGAGCTTGCTTTACCCAGTGCCCTCTGTTGGTTTGAGACTGAAGTGGAGCTGGTACTTGAAAGGTTGGTCTGCCAGCCTGTACTTCACTTTCACACTACCTTCACTGGCACTTGAACTCTAACAGAAAAAGAGGCAATGGGATAAAGTGTCAAAAAAACATGCAGGGACATAATGTAACTGCCTGAGAGTATATACTTACTACCAGCCCACTTAGGGTGACCACCTTCAAACAGGCCCATTGAGGGACAGATGAACCCGTTTCGCGGGACCCCGCGTGCGCGCGCGAATTTTATTTGCGGTTCTGGGCGGATTGGGTTTTTTTTTTTTTCCAGTTTTTGGTTTCTTTATTTCGGTTTTAGGGTTAGGATTAGGCTTAGGTTAGGGTTATGTTATTTAATTATTATTTTTGCCTGATTTTACCGATTTATTATTTTTAAAAAATCTTTTTTTTTCTTCATATCTTTGATTTTCGGAACATTGCTCTGCTTGTGCGGGACAGAGGGTCCAACTTCGGGACTGTCCCGCAAATTTCGGGACGGGTGGTCACCCTAGGCCCACTCGATATACTTATTCTCAGGTAACAAGACTTTTTGTTGCTTCATTTTAATAATGAAATTTGATTAAAACAAATGTATGGATTTGTTTTAAAATGCTGTATTTTACATAAAGACATGTCTATAAAACACCAATTAAGGCACCAAACATATTTTTCTACAGTGATCTTAAACAAAGGAATGCGGGCTAGAATTGTATTTCTCTGATGGAAGTTGATGCTCTTACCTCTCCAGTGAGCTGGGCATAAATGAGTGACCTCTGACCCTGGAAAAGGGTTGTGATGGGCGGAGACAGAGGCGTTACAGACACTCCCTTTGGCAGGTCCCACTTAAGAGAAATATCCACCACAGCTGGCTGCAGGGCAAAGCGAAGTGACTGCATCACCTGGAGAGTAGAAAGGTGCAATGTAAAATCAATCTAAAAAGGCTTTTACATTGTTCACTCTTACTTACCCATTTGTAACCACTTCTATCGCTACTTCGTCGATCAGAGGTCTATACTAGGCCCTGTCCATTTCCCCCTCTAAATCAAATATCTTCCCCGAAAATAGCCAATCTGCAAGCACACGACGATGCGAGCTTGTAAAGCAGCCATTTTCACCAAATGTTCATCCAAGTGACGCTAGGGTTCAAGTGGTTAACTATTAATTCTTCTGAATGTACAGTGCACTCACATAGTATCTCTACCTTGCAATCGCAAACACTTCATACAAGGAACTTGGTTTGCTTCTGGTGCAGCGATAGCCCAACATTGAAAAATGTATAATGTAAGACTACCTGCAATGTATGAATGTATAGGACTCACATATGATGCAAATGGACAGTGCACAACAAACAATCTGAAAACAAACTAAACATTATACAATGTGCTTGTTTCCATGGCTCTATTAAAAAATCATTGTTGTCTTACTTTGGGTTGCATCCTCTCAGTTCCTGTGATGAACTGGGCATGACCTCCTCCCTGCTTGGACATCCCATTAATGAGAGCAGAGCTGGCCCCCTCCCCAATACCAAAAGTGAAACACCTGTGGCACACATGCGCGCGCGCGTGCACATTCACACACACACGCACGCACACACACACACACACGTGCAGAAACACACACACACACATTAGCATTAGGACAACAGACATACACTAGTAGGAATGGTGTCCAATGTATTGTAAGTTTATGTACTGTACGTGTTTTTTGGTGGCCCCACCTGTGAGAGCCAGCATTCTTCTTCACTAGGTCAATAACATCCTTGGTGTTTCCCACCTCACCGTCAGTAAAGACAAAGAGCTGTAGATGACAAATATGACAGGAGGCATTACATGTCCACAGGAGTTACACAACCCCACGTTGAGTATGTTTTCAGTCACACGGGTGGATAGAGTGTGCAAATAACACGAAGAGGTGTGGTACCTATCTTCCCTGTTAGTTTGGTATGGCTTTACATTACAGCAATACAGTATAAGATCATACCGTTTTAACCTTACAGTACAGCAGACATGACTCACACAAGGGCAGGTATCTTCCCTGTTAGTTTGGTATGGCTTTACATTCCAGCAATAGGCCTACAGTATAAGATCCTACTGTTTTAACCTTACAGTACAGTAGACATGACTCACACAAGGGCAGGTATAGGGACTGGGACAAGAGGGCAAGTGGGTGTTGCCTGTCAAATCTACAAACTGGAGAGTAAAAGCCCAAATGAAAGGGTCTGTTCAAATGTAAATGAACACTCAGGGTTTTAATGTACTAGCTGTGTAGTGGTGTGGTTTAAAGTTAAGGTTAGATGTCGTAGAAAATGTAATGTAAGAATTAACGTTTATTAAGACAACGATTTGTGTGTGTGTGTGTGTGTGTGTGGGCGCGCGCGCGCGCACGCGCGTGCGTATAAAGACGCCAAATGGATGATACGCAAAAAAGCCAAAGGCTGATTTCCATTGTGGTTCATTAAACATCAAAAATTGTTACAGAAACCATGCCACACATGCTGAATGGCTGCTAACCTGTTATGCCTATAAAGGACATAGCACGCCACAAAAGATTAGTTGAAATCATAACAAAGGAACAACATAACAAAGGACACATCCACCGTCAGTGAGAATGTACAAACATTCCTGTGTCAAACCTTCCATGTTTCATCTCTGCACTGATAACCCCGAAATCTTTCTGCTAATACACCAGATGTTGTTGCTGTCAATGAAGGCTCCAAATCAGTTTCTATTCTTGAAGTAGCCTGCACCTTCGACTCTAGTTTAGAGGACACTTTTATGACGGAAGTTATCAAATACCGAACCGCTCGTTGATACCATTAATGAGCTCGGTCATAGGTGCAATCTACTTGTTTTTGGCAGTTATCCATAGGCCGGAAAAAAAAAGAAGCAGAAAAAGCAGCTAAACTGCTTGCAAAATTCTGCTTCTATTATTGGTAGCCACCAAATATGGCGAAAATGCTGCTACTTATACCTTTGAAGGGAGTTTTGGTATTTGTCTGGGATCTGTTGTTTACTTTTTTACAACATCTTGTAAATCTTTGTGTCCTTGTATTTGTATCTCTGTGGACATGAATACATTATTAAAGTGTGTGTGTGTGTGTGTGTGTGTGTGTGTGTGTGTGTGTGTGTGTGTGTGTGTGTGTGTTTTACTTGTCTGGGGTGAGCGGGAATGCAGGATTGCTTGTATATATGTTTGAGGGGCTGAAGGATTTCTGTTCCTCCCATATTAGCTTTCATCATCTCAACCTTCTTCACAGCCTCCTCCATGGTGTCCTGTTTATACTCCACACTATTGCTATATAAACACACACACACACACACACACACACACACACACACACACACACACACACACACACACACACACACACACACACACACACACACACACACACACACACACACACACACACACACACACACACACACACACACACACACACACACACACGTTTGTATTATTAAAGTTGTGAAGACATGAACATTTTAGGACTGCAGTTAGCTTTTAAATGGGTTGTTTTCGGTTCTCGCCACCAGCATTCAACTAAGTATAAATCAGGCATAACTCTTCACACGCACGCACACACGCACACATACACACACACAATTGCATTACACATCGCAAGTTATTTTGTGAACTGAGGCAACAGGAGTAGAGTCACTTACGGGAAGATGTGATCAAAGTTACTCCCAAAACCAAAGATGTTAAAGTAGCAGCCCATGGGCAGACTTTTAAGCAGGAGCAGCAGAGTATCCTACATGTGGGAGGGAGATGAGATAACAGAGTGCACTGAGTAAAAGGAAAAACACACGAAAACATAGTAGAGAGAGGTTTAAGGAAATAGGATGTAGAGTCCATGTTTGGGGATTACCCTGGCACTGCCAATGCGAGTCTGACCATGCCTGGTGCCACAATCCATGCTTCCAGAACGATCCATTAGAAACAGGAACTCCCCACATGAAGTCACTGATGACATCACAGCTTTAGGGAACTCTGGGTACAAGCTCAGCATGACCACTGGGTCGCCCATCAGAGAGCCTGGAAGGAAGGATGGATGGATGGATGGAAGAAAGAGATAGAGAAAAACATCTGCCTTCTATCACATTAAACCGCTTCAAATTGATAATCTGATACGATTTGTATAAGAAAGTAATCCAATTTGACAATGGATAATCTAATTCCACAAAGGTTGCTCTTCCTGCAAACGTCTTGTGTTGACAACAGTGGAGAGAAAGAGAAAGAGAGAGAGCGAGAGCGAGAGAGAGAGAGAGCCTCAGTTACCAGCTTTGACAGACTCCTGTCCTGCCTCCACTACAGCAGTGGGCTGGTGGGAATCTTTGTAGTAAATCAAGAGCTCCACGTCTCTGTCAAACTTATGTCCTGCAGCCAGCCTGACCTGCGTCCCACAAAAAAAAAAACTTATGAACGATACGTATTAAATATCATTTATTTTGCACATGCCTTGGATACACACATGATATACTGTGTAGGTAGGACATACTGTAACCATTCACATAAACACGTACTAAACATGCATAGACAAACAGACACGCACACACACACACACACTCTCACACAGACACGCACACACACACACACACACACACACACACACACACACACACACACACACACACACACACACACACACACACACACACACACACACACACACACACACACACACACACACACACACACACACACACACACACACACACACACACACACACACACACATTACCGAGGCCTGGGTGTGCTCTGTGTTGAGGTACTGAAGAGGGTCCAGGGAACTGTTGGACTCTACTTTAGAGACGGGGCGAGTAGAGGTCACTCGGGCAGAAAAGGACAGACTGTAGGGCACTAGAGAAGCTGGAACAGAGGTCACCTGAGGCTGACCACTCCCTCCACTACCTAAGAAAGAGAGGACTCAAGTACTAAATGTTGTAATTTACACACCAAATTATCATTGAGTGTATTTGGCCTTTATATTACTTTCCTCTTATCAAAAACCCTGAAAATGAACCTATATTAAAGGCGTTTATAATTGTACAACTATGAATTATTTAATATAATTATATTATATGAAATATTATAATATATTTGAATATTAAAAATAATGATGCATAAAAATTCAATTGGGATTATAGAGGAAAACTGACTAGTGTGTGTGTGTGTGTGTGTGTGTGTGTGTGTGTGTGTGTGTGTGTGTGTGTGTGTGTGTGTGTGTGTGTGTGTGTGTGTGTGTGTGTGTGTGTTCATACGACTCTGTAGCACTAGACTGTGTTAATGTGGTCTAAATCAGCAGATTCAGAAAGTCTCAATATATATTTGATAAAACAAATCATCGAATATTCACATTAAAATCCAGAATCAGATTTAACCAATTAAAGTCGGATTAGGATGCAGCTCTACTAGGCGGTGTGCCGAGGCTGAACTGGTCTGGTGGAAACCCTGTAATGTCATGACTGAATTGGTTAGCTGATGTTTTCTACCTTCAGGTTGGTAGCGGGGGTTGAGCACAGCAGGCAGACAGAACCTCAGCCCATCGTCAGCCTCCACAGCCAGCTCAGTAACGTACTCCAGCCTGATGGAGGCGCTCTCCCCTGGAGGCAGACTGCCCACACTCAAAGAGAATACATCAGGGCTCTGCTCGCTCTCCTCCAATAGGAAGGCCTGCTGGCCTGAGCTCAATGCATCGTCATAGTCCTCCCGAGCCTGAGAGGATAGATGAGTGATGGTTTAGTTCTGACCTACAGCTATTATGTCTGTGACGACACTTTAAAGTCATAGGCCTACTGTGTAATATTCATTTTAGCAGTCTTTTTGGCGACACGTATTTTTGGCGACACGTATTTTTGGCGACATGTCTTATGGCTCCGTTGTCGGGGGCTGACACTCCTGAAAAAAAATTGTGTTTAATATTGTTTAGAGAAGTTGACAAAAACACATTTATGTGAGTTATTGTATAAAATATGCAAGTGAAAGATTATGTCAAGATTATATCAAAAATTAAATCAAATAAATGTTGTTTCATTTAAAATGTTACAGGGTATGGCTTTAGCTATAGTATGAAGATAATTATAAGGAAACCTCAAGACAACTGTTCATTTATGTGGAAATCAGTTGTTAAATTCTTGTTCTGAAAAGGTTGACATTGACTGGTAGAGCTGCCAGGGTGGCCGACCGTTGACAATACAGTTGTGTGTTAAACCTATACTTAGCCAGTCACTAATGGATTTGCTCTAGGAATGTGAAAAAAATATATATACAAATTGTCTTTAAAGTAATACTAGGTAACTTTTTCAACAAAACTAAAGTTAAATTGTATATCTTTTGTGAGTGGCAAAAGTTTCACAACACCCACTCCATGAATTTCACCCCCGAAAGCCTTTTAAACATATATTTTCTATTGAACGGTGATAGGGGTGTCTTTCCCGCGAAAATGACGTCATCTGGCCGGAAAACGGAAGCGGAAATGCACTGGTTTCCTGTTTGGCCAGGAACTACTGCACCGGTTTCCTGTTTGGCCAGGAACTACCGCGCTAATAACAAAAAGGAAACTGATTTTAAGAGATTGTATGATTTGAAGATCGAAAAACAACAGAAAAAGAAAACACAGCTCAAGGTAACTAAAGCTCCACTGGCTAAGAGAAACGATCCACAGATCGTATAAAACAATTAAAAGAACGCTTTTTGAAACGCTTCCGTCTTCCGGTGAAAACGAATGGAATTCTGGGTAACAGAGGATATAAACGAACGGCCTGCACTGCAGTGACGGTAATGACCAGCAGAGGCTGCTAAAAATCGTTATTTGTGGACCTGCACTGTATAACTTTAAGCACTCGCAGCCTGAATGGTATGTTTGATTGGTTGGCTATGTCCAGTACTTTGTACAGAAAACGTAAAATGTATTTGAATACATACACACAAGACAGACATAACAGAGTTCATTTGTTTTGAATCTTGATGTGGTAAAATGCACATACAGGCACAATGAGCGATCGTTGACCTACTTTCGCATGGGGGGGGGGGGGGCAAGCAGAAGCGCTGCTCGTAAAGGGTGGGTTTCGATTTGAGACAATTCTTTTTTTAAATGTTACCACAGTAATAAAAATTCCATACCGCCCCAGCTCACGTACGTGATGGAAAACACAACAACTACATGATTTTTCAAATATTTTGTGTTGGTGGGGACAATTCTCAGCGCATCACAGAGACTGAATTGGTAAACGGAAGATCAATTCCTCCACGGAATAAGTCAATGGTGTCTTCTAATCTAAATCCATATGTGCTTGGCTTCTAATGATTAAGACACTTAAATCTAAATCAATCATTCAAATGTGGTTGTAAACACACAGAACTTTGCCAATTATGTCTTCACCTTTTGTTTCTCCTTCACTTCAGCCACAACCTCTGTCTGTCCAATCTTTGCACTGAAATGACAGACGGCAGCATCGCCAGGAAGAGGGAAGACAAAGACAGCCTCTATAGGGCTCTCCTCCTTGTTCTCATACTGCAGAATGGAGGTCACTGTAGCCACATGATCCCTCACCTCAACCTCCACCTCAATGCCTTTCAGAGGAACTGACAGACAAACAGAAGCATGGTGAGAGACGTTCAGGACAAATAGTAGTACAACTTCTGTTTTTATGGCACTTCTGCTTCAGTCTACAATGCAGCCATATAATGCAGGTCATGAGCAGGATTAAAACCCATGCCATTACAACTACATCTATGAGTATAGTGTGATGGGGAAATTAATACACTTGTCCTTGCTGTATTATATTAATGTTGCAAATGTAATAGAAATCCTTTGTCTAGTAGTGAGTGGACTCTTTATCTTGTGTGCACGTAGTGGTAGAGCATTCGGTTCTACAAAGGATACTCTACAGCAGGGGTAGGCAACCTTAGGCACGGGTGCCAACATTGGCTCAGGGGAGGGTGATAACTGGCACCCTAGCATAAATGTGAGAGGGAGGATTTTTCTTTTAAAAGTCTCCTCACATCTGTATGCATATTACATCCTGCACATAATTCTACATTCATTCAAACTCTGAACTCTGACTGGGGAGGGAGTCTGGGAGATAGGTGGGTGAGTCTAATGATCATTACAATGTCTGATGTGAAAGAAAATAATTCAAAAGAGAAAACAAATTACATTTGTTATGACTATGGACAATCCAAAATGTTGATGTCAAATCAAATTTAGATGTGGTGTCATAATGAAATGTAATGTTGTTATGGCACACTGACTATCAATAAAACAAAAACATGGCACTTCATGTCAAAAAGGTTGCCGAACCCTGCTCTACAACAAGGACAAGATTTGTACTAGAAAGCCTGTGAAACATAACGGCTGCCACATCTTTGAAAATAATAAATTATAATTTGAAATTCCAATAAAAATGAACCCTATCAAAAGCTATACAAATGGGTCTGCCAAGTTTGAAAAGGTTTTATTACTTAAAGTCAAAATGATCAAAAAAATCACACCCTGTGTGAAGTGGGCGGTGTCTTGCTAGCTAATCACAATACTGAATGGAGTCAACCAATCATGTACAAAAAATAAATACATTTATTGAAACACTCTTTATGATGGAAGAAACCATAACTTGAAAAAAACCAATGTATGGTTTTTTTCAAGTTATGGTTTCTTATATAGGGCTATGCACATGTGTCATATGACACTGGCCAATCACAGTCCTGAATAGACTGTGATTGGCCAATCACGGTGCAGGGTTAGGCGGGGTAAATTTTTGTACATTTTTGGCCAATGCACATTCCTGCATATTGTACAAATTTCCAAACCTCACTTATAGGGGCGGTTTCACCGCCCAAAAATACTTTAGATAGCTTTAGAGCAGTGTATATATGAAGTAACTTCACAAGCATGCCCTTAGGAGAGAAGCCATAATCAAATGACGATAGAAATATACATTATGAGGTAATTGAAGGTAAACAAAGGGTCATAAATTGTGTCAGAAAAAAGGTTTGGGTTGAAATGATTCATTTAGTGTAAATGTGTCTTCATTTAGTGTCTGTTTTTCTTTTTCTACTCTTTTCTTTTCTTCAAATAATGATGCTGTACCTGGATCTTTCTTGGCAGAAAGCAAACCGCAACAGTTCACCATATTGTCTGTACCACCTGGAAACCTGGAACAAGGAAGTTGGATATTTTACTCGAAATCTGGAACAAAGAAGTTATATAATAATAATAATAATAATAATAATAATAATAATAATAATAATAATAATAATAATAATCTGTATTTATATAGCAAATTTTCAATGCTATTATGAGCTTGTAGATCGGCTATTTTCAAAAGATTTTTTATGTGAAAACTTGTGAAATGGGACATTCTGCATAATGAGTACTTTCTACTTTTGGTACTTTAAGTACATTTTGATACCAATATTTTTGTACTTTTACTCAAGTACATTTTGAATTC
The DNA here is from genome assembly GCF_963280865.1 of Gymnoscopelus braueri. Classification (NCBI taxonomy): domain Eukaryota; kingdom Metazoa; phylum Chordata; class Actinopteri; order Myctophiformes; family Myctophidae; genus Gymnoscopelus; species Gymnoscopelus braueri. The sequence goes on from NC_137606.1 coordinate 14,066,960, forward strand.
CGGACTTTTACTTGTAACATGTTCTACAACATTGCAATGCCAGTATTACTTTTTTCCAGTAGTTTAGACATTCATACAGTGTAATACTTTCTTTACAACCTAAAAGGTAATGATCACTTGAAAACATTATGTATAACAAAGAATTTCACCCACATTTGACATTTTACACCTGTGAACCTGTTAATAAAGTTGAAGTTAAAGTTGAAGTTGATCTTAAAGGGCGTGGCTCATAACTGGACCATAATAAGTAAATCATATTATTCAGATGAATTGTCTCCCTATAAAGGGCTTAAGACACACCTGAAAAGCACTTCGAGCCATTATGGAACTAACACAATTTGACTGGGAGCACCTGACGGATTGGAGATCATGCATTTCCTTAAAATGTCCTAAGGGTTGGTTGGGTCTGTCGAGATGTTTAGCAAATTGACCACTATAACAACGAGCTGGCCATTTTGAGAAAAATAAAATACATACATAAAACCCGGAATACATTCTTACCTTTAAGTTAGAATACGGTAGGTTGGGTCTGTCTGTATCAGGGTCTGTGTGTGTTGAGCTTCTGACGCAGATGGGTCTGATCTGTGTTCCGTGAGCAGAAATAACGGAGCAGAAATAAGACTTCCGGTTGACGATCTCTTCAGAATAAGAGTACCCTCTAGAGTAAAAAGAAACCATTGAAAACCATTGAAAAACGGTTCATTTGCACATTAAAACTATAAATTAAGCATTTAAACGAAGCTATATAACACATATTATGTTACTGTGTAACAAAAACGGATTTAAAACATTAATAATTTATCTAAATGGATAAATGCTGTTCAAAGGAGTGCATAGCCTATACAAATTGGACACTGGACAGGAGACGGAGCTTGGTGCCGGAACTTGCAAGGTACGCACGCGTTCGGGGGGACCCCCTCTACACCGCCACATGCTCCGCTAAGCGGCACAGGTGCATTTTGAAAAGTGGCGGGCCGTCCAGTGAGGTCAGGGGTCAGAAAAGGGCCTTTTTCAGTGCATAGCCTATACAAATTGGACACTGGACAGGAGACGGAGCTTAGTGCCGGAACTTGCAAGGTACGCACGCGTTCGGGGAGACCCCCTCTACACCGCCACACGCTCCGCTAAGCGGCACAGGTGCATTTTGAAAAGTGGCGGGCCGTCCAGTGAGGTCAGGGGTCAGAAAAGGGCCTTTTTCAGTGCATAGCCTATACAAATTGGACACTGGACAGGAGACGGAGCTTGGTGCCGGAACTTGCAAGGTACGCACGCGTTCGGGGGGACCCCCTCTACACCGCCACACGCTCCGCTAAGCGGCACAGGTGCATTTTGAAAAGTGGCGGGCCGTCCAGTGAGGTCAGGGGTCAGAAAAGGGCCTTTTTCAGTGCATAGCCTATACAAATTGGACACTGGACAGGAGACGGAGCTTGGTGCCGGAACTTGCAAGGTACGCACGCGTTCGGGGAGACCCCCTCTACACCGCCACACGCTCCGCTAAGCGGCACAGGTGCATTTTGAAAAGTGGCGGGCCGTCCAGTGAGGTCAGGGGTCAGAAAAGGGCCTTTTTCAGTGCATAGCCTATACAAATTGGACACTGGACAGGAGACGGAGCTTGGTGCCGGAACTTGCAAGGTACGCACGCGTTCGGGGAGACCCCCTCTACACCGCCACACGCTCCGCTAAGCGGCACAGGTGCATTTTGAAAAGTGGCGGGCCGTCCAGTGAGGTCAGGGGTCAGAAAAGGGCCTTTTTCAGTGCATAGCCTATACAAATTGGACACTGGACAGGAGACGGAGCTTGGTGCCGGAACTTGCAAGGTACGCACGCATTCGGGGGGACCCCCTCTACACCGCCACACGCTCCGCTAAGCGGCACAGGTGCATTTTGAAAAGTGGCGGGCCGTCCAGTGAGGTCAGGGGTCAGAAAAGGGCCTTTTTCAGTGCATAGCCTATACAAATTGGACACTGGACAGGAGACGGAGCTTGGTGCCGGAACTTGCAAGGTACGCACGCGTTCGGGGAGACCCCCTCTACACCGCCACACGCTCCGCTAAGCGGCACAGGTGCATTTTGAAAAGTGGCGGGCCGTCCAGTGAGGTCAGGGGTCAGAAAAGGGCCTTTTTCAGTGCATAGCCTATACAAATTGGACACTGGACAGGAGACGGAGCTTGGTGCCGGAACTTGCAAGGTACGCACGCGTTCGGGGGGACCCCCTCTACACCGCCACACGCTCCGCTAAGCGGCACAGGTGCATTTTGAAAAGTGGCGGGCCGTCCAGTGAGGTCAGGGGTCAGAAAAGGGCCTTTTTCAGTGCATAGCCTATACAAATTGGACACTGGACAGGAGACGGAGCTTGGTGCCGGAACTTGCAAGGTACGCACGCGTTCGGGGAGACCCCCTCTACACCGCCACACGCTCCGCTAAGCGGCACAGGTGCATTTTGAAAAGTGGCGGGCCGTCCAGTGAGGTCAGGGGTCAGAAAAGGGCCTTTTTCAGTGCATAGCCTATACAAATTGGACACTGGACAGGAGACGGAGCTTGGTGCCGGAACTTGCAAGGTACGCACGCGTTCGGGGGGACCCCCTCTACACCGCCACACGCTCCGCTAAGCGGCACAGGTGCATTTTGAAAAGTGGCGGGCCGTCCAGTGAGGTCAGGGGTCAGAAAAGGGCCTTTTTCAGTGCATAGCCTATACAAATTGGACACTGGACAGGAGACGGAGCTTGGTGCCGGAACTTGCAAGGTACGCACGCGTTCGGGGAGACCCCCTCTACACCGCCACACGCTCCGCTAAGCGGCACAGGTGCATTTTGAAAAGTGGCGGGCCGTCCAGTGAGGTCAGGGGTCAGAAAAGGGCCTTTTTCAGTGCATAGCCTATACAAATTGGACACTGGACAGGAGACGGAGCTTGGTGCCGGAACTTGCAAGGTACGCACGCGTTCGGGGAGACCCCCTCTACACCGCCACACGCTCCGCTAAGCGGCACAGGTGCATTTTGAAAAGTGGCGGGCCGTCCAGTGAGGTCAGGGGTCAGAAAAGGGCCTTTTTCAGTGCATAGCCTATACAAATTGGACACTGGACAGGAGACGGAGCTTGGTGCCGGAACTTGCAAGGTACGCACGCATTCGGGGGGACCCCCTCTACACCGCCACACGCTCCGCTAAGCGGCACAGGTGCATTTTGAAAAGTGGCGGGCCGTCCAGTGAGGTCAGGGGTCAGAAAAGGGCCTTTTTCAGTGCATAGCCTATACAAATTGGACACTGGACAGGAGACGGAGCTTGGTGCCGGAACTTGCAAGGTACGCACGCGTTCGGGGAGACCCCCTCTACACCGCCACACGCTCCGCTAAGCGGCACAGGTGCATTTTGAAAAGTGGCGGGCCGTCCAGTGAGGTCAGGGGTCAGAAAAGGGCCTTTTTCAGTGCATAGCCTATACAAATTGGACACTGGACAGGAGACGGAGCTTGGTGCCGGAACTTGCAAGGTACGCACGCGTTCGGGGGGACCCCCTCTACACCGCCACACGCTCCGCTAAGCGGCACAGGTGCATTTTGAAAAGTGGCGGGCCGTCCAGTGAGGTCAGGGGTCAGAAAAGGGCCTTTTTCAGTGCATAGCCTATACAAATTGGACACTGGACAGGAGACGGAGCTTGGTGACACAGCATAATCATTTTGGTGGTACAGACAGGAGAGAGTGAACGTTTTTGGAATTTCTGCACCAGATCTTAGCAGGAGAAGTAAAGACTGTGGGCTGTGAATTACTTTATAGGTTGATAAGCTTAAGTCCTGCTTACATGTTTTACATTGGTCAAGTTGAGCAGGAAATGTTTTTGCAACTGCGTCCAAGATGCCTTTTTGTGACACTTCAAGTGGCTGCACTATGAGTTGTGACTTGTTCTTTCTAGATGGTACGGCCTGGTCACCACATTGAGTACAAATATAGCGACCAAGACTTTTAAGGCAAAGCAGGTCATTTCCAAGGAAAGGAGCCCCAAGTGTGTCATCCACAAAGCTGTCTAATATGTGGCACACGTCTGTCATAGAAAATTGCCGAGACACTAATGACACCACCTGAGTGTTGGCAACATTGAGTTTCTCAAGCGCTTTGTTAAACAATGCTGGGGACTGCGCTGCTGCTGCTGCTGCTGCTGCTGCTGCTGCTGCAAGCCGTGTGTGACATTTTTGGAAAGCAGATGTCTGTTTTAGAAATGTTAGTATTGGTAATGGTATGGCTTCACACATATTGTGATTTGGTCACACACACACACACACACACACACACACACACATAAAGTAAATTGATCAAATCTGTGACTACTCAACTACTAAAGTAGCCTCTCAGTCCACCTTAAGACAATTGGCAATGTTTAAAAACAAATATTGGAAACTTTATTTATTTATTTTTTTGATAATTTGTACACTGTTTTATTAGTAAAGAGTAATTAAAAGGTCTTTTTTTTAAACTTTCAAAGCCTTGTCTGTATTCTTTTATTGTGTGTGGTTTTGTGGGGTTGTGTGGGGTTGCGTCCAATGACCGCGTTTGCGTTTCTGACCCCTGACCTCACTGGACGGCCCGCCACTTTTGTCTACACCTTAGTGCCGCTTAGTGGAGAGTGTGGCGGTGTAGAGGGGGTCTCCCCGAACGCGTGCGTACCTCAGAAGTTCCGGCACTAAGCTCCGTCTCCTGTCCAGTGTCCAATTTGTATAGGCTATGCACTGAAAACGGCCCTTTTCTGACCCCTGACCTCACTGGACGGCCCGCCACTTTTCAAAATGCACCTGTGCCGCTTAGCGGAGCGTGTGGCGGTGTAGAGGGGGTCTCCCCGAACGCGTGCGTACCTCAGAAGTTCCGGCACTAAGCTCCGTCTCCTGTCCAGTGTCCAATTTGTATAGGCTATGCACTGAAAACGGCCCTTTTCTGACCCCTGACCTCACTGGACGGCCCGCCACTTTTGTCTACACCTTAGTGCCGCTTAGCAGAGAGTGTGGCGGTGTAGAGGGGGTCTCCCCGAACGCGTGCGTACCTCAGAAGTTCCGGCACTAAGCACCGTCTTGTAATTATGTAATTCTAGGCGTCTGCTTTAAAATCAGGGTTGGACTGATAACATAATTATTACCTAACTACAGCAGAATGAAAGGAGAGACATTTAGCAGGGAAAAACTAAAGCAATAATATAAGGTTTTCAGGTTACACTTTACACTTGCAGGACAAACATTAATTAGAGAATGCATGCTTAAAGGTAGGGTAAGTGATATTTTTTGGTTAAAACAAAAAGTATTTTGTTAAAAGGTTAAAATACTATATTCTGATAGTAATCATTGCTATATAGTGTTTTTTCAGTAACAGATGTATCCCTGTCTCTCCAGCTCTTTAATAAACAGAAAATACATTTTTCGGTAGGTGTCAAAGTCTCAGCCAATCAGGAGAAAGTACCAATTTTTAAGCTTAATTTGTATAGTGTTCCAGTTCAAATTTTATCTGCTCATTTCTTAGTGTCATCACTTCCAATTTCACTTGTTTAATCTGTATCCTGATTGAGTTCTCTGTCCTGGTTGGATAAAATTGGAAATGAAACTGAAACTGAAACGAAAATGCATTTCCTGTTTAATAAAGAGGTGGAGAGACAAGGAGACTCCTAATACTGAACAAACACTCTATAGCAATGAGTACTATCAGAATATAGAGCTATTTAACAATTATTTTAACCAAAGCAAATCACTTACCCTACCTTTAACCATTCAAAGTGTTTCTAACCTAAATGCAGTTGTTTTCAAACCTTTGAATAAATTCCTGTTACAAATGGCCCATATTTAGGTGTGAAGTGCACATTTGATGGGGGTCAATAGCCTCAATCTGGAACAACCTGGCACTTAGAAGTGATCTAAGCCATTTAAAAAGACATACTGTACATCATAAATGTATTTTTTATATACAATTGTGTCCTTTTTTTTAAACTTGCCACTTGGAAGTGTTTTAGTATGATTCATTTAAAAGGCATACATCATAAATGTATTTTTAAAATAGATTTGTGTCTTTTAAAAAATATTTAAAAATGTAGATCTTATTCTGAAGGCAACCGGAAACCTTATTTCTGCTAGCTCGAAAACCGGAAGTCCAATTTCTGCTCACGGAACGGAGCTATGGGTCTGTGGGAGAGAATCAGACAGTCAACAACACACTCCCACACGTGCTTCAGACTCTTCCCGTAAGACACGCCCACTTGTGCCAACCAGGAAGGAGCAGAGCAGTGGTGGAAAGTAACTTGGTACATGTACTCAAGTACTTTACAATTTGGGGGTATTTCTATGTGTACTTTACTTGAGTATTTCCAATTCCCAATAATTTACATCTCAGAGGCAAATATTGTACTTTTACTCCGCTACAATTATTTGAAAACTTTACTAGTTTACTTTGTAGATTTTGATTATTACAAAACATACATACAGCCCTATACATTTAGGCCATTTGAAAATAGCAGATCTACAAGCTCACAATGTGTTGTGGGCTTGTAGATCTGCTATTTTCAAATGATTTTATACAATTGAAAACTTGAAACGGGACATTCTGCATAATGAGTACTTTTACTTTTGGTACTTTAAGTACATTTTGATGCCTGTACTTTTTACTTAAGTACATTTTGAATTCCGGACTTTTACTTGTAACAGAGTATTTCTATAATGCAGTATTGATACTTTTACTCAAGTAAAAAATGTGAGTACTTTTTCCACCCTAAACCCATAAAGGATATGTCCAGATTTGTTGATAGCTTGAACTGGAAAGTTATTTGGAATCTTAATAAATATCTACTACCAATAAAGTGAGGGAGGTTTTGTTTAAAATCCTGCATAGGTATTATCCTAATCTGAAGTTCAAGAAAGACATCAGTGTGAACTGTTCATGAGACAATGTTTTGTGCAGTTGCACTTATTTTGGGATTATACCCAGACTAACACGTTTTGGAAGGATGCATCTCGGTATTGTTGATAATGTTGACACTGACTTTTGTCTTTACTGGCAAAATGTACTGTTTGGCTTCAATAATAATAAGAAAAATTAGGTATTCATAATTAATTAAGGCCGAATCGTCAACAACGACGAGTCTGACTATAGAGAGGAGATCAACTCACTGGCACTCTGGTGCCGGGAGAACAACCTCTCTCTTAACGTCGACAAGACCAAATAACTGATCGTGGACTTCAGGAGGCCGCGGAGAGACCATGCTCCCATCCTCATCGACGGTGCTGCAGTGGAAAGGGTCAGCGAGTTCAAGTTCCTCGGAGTACACATCGAGGAGGACCTCAAATGGGAGACGCACACCACACACGTGAGGAAAAAGGCTCAGCAGCGACTGTACTGGCTCCGCCGCCTGAAGAAGCTCGGAGTAGGACATCGCATCCTCAGGCTGTATTACAACAGTTCTGTTGAAGGCATCCTAACAGGCTGTGTCACGGCCTGGTACGGGAACTGCACTGCCCGAGAAAAGATCAGCCTACAGCGAGTAGTGCGATCGGCAGAGCGAATAATGGGACGAGACGAGCTCCCAGCGCTCCAGGAACTGTACAAAAAGCGGTGCGTGGTCAAAGCCAAGCGCATCATCAAGGACAAGCACCACCCACAGACTGTTCAAACCCCTACAACGACCGCGACCGGGCAAGGGGCTCTACCGCAGTATCAAGAGTTCCACCACCAGGTACTGGTGCAGTTTTAATCCGGCTGCTGTCAGGATGCTGAATGAGGCATAAGCCTTGTTCAGCAGCCTGACAGCAGGCGGTGCAAAAACTTTTCTGGCTCTTCCTGAACACACCTGTGGATTATACCAGGGACAATGACTTGGACTTAGCTCCCCCTCGGACACACCTGTGGACTACACCAGGTACAAATGACTTTTTGTTGCACTCCCTCATGGAGCTACTTGCGGATTATACTAGGGTCAGTCCACCCTAGGTGGACACGCACTGACCTTTTGCACCTTAATCCCATGTATAACGCACTGACTTTTTTTGTCTTTTTTATTGTGCTCTTTTTTCTCTAAGCACCTTAACGTCCATATGTATATCATGCACAGTATAAGTATAACATGCACAGTATACATACATTGCTGCTATGCTCAGGCACCTTAGTTTTTTATTTTTTTATTATCTCAGGTACTTTGTAAATATGTAGATAACTTGTCTGGCCTTCTGTTGCTCTCTTGTTTTGATCTCCTTCCCACTCGCCCCCCACCCCTCTTCTTCTCCCCCCCCCTCTTCTTTCTATGGAAATTAACGTTGCGATGGGAACGATGTACAAAAACGAATTTCACCCACTTTTTTACCTTGTAAACCTGTGATGTGACAATAAAACTGATTCTGATTCTGATTCTGATTAATTTGATCATTATACTAGCTACATTTCATATACATAAATCCAAATTGAGTCATTGCCAAACCTTCTTTCATTGTATTTGAGAATTGACATCGAAGCCAATCGTACATAAAAACACTTTTTGTGTTCACTCTTTAATGTTTTCTGTTAGTAAATCCCCCTGGCTCTGATGTTGTTTTATTCATTGATGCATTGTGCTGTTTGTGTTCGTTTTGTATTGTATTGTTATATGTCATGAGTGTTATAAATAAAGATTTGTGGGAGGAAAAAAAAGTAGAACTCTTTTTTTCCTCCCACAAATGTAAACTAAGTACATTTACTCAAGTAAATCTTTATTCCTGGACCTATGCCCAGGAAACGCCCGTAGGGGGCGCTGGTTTACCTATTTGTAGACTGGGATCAGTTCGCTTTGCAGGTTGCTGTTGCTGATCCAGCTTTGTCCAGTAGTCTCACGTCTCACGCATGGTCTCACGTGGCCAGGCTGTTGGCTGGGTCTAATAGCGGATACGGAAACAGTTCCTGCATGAGTGTGCACAAATGACCGGATCCAGGACCAGTAGACGGACTCTGAACCGCACCAGAGCACTGAGCAGAAAATAGAAACCATGGTCTGTGGTGGACAGTAAATTATGGTTAAACAAACAAACAAACAAACTACTCCACTACAAGTGAAAGTTACTCAGTATTGTTAACTTTTTCTTCTTTTTTGTGTGTTTTTGGTCTCCCCTACCTCTCTTCTTCTATCCCCAAAAACACCCCAGTTTGAACCCCAGGTTTTCACAGCATATCTGGGGTTTTCTGAAAATTGGTCTCAAAACAGACCAAACTGATTTTCACCCGAACGTGACGTCACGTTCGGTTCAATCCCTCCCGTTATTTCAGTTCCAGTTCTTTCTTTTTTTTTAATGATTTTTTCTTCTTTTTTCTTTTTACTTTTCCCACACAGAACCAGGAGATTAGCCTGGTAAACCCTCCCTCCGGAAATCTCATTTCTATTTGATTCCAGGAATCAAATAGAAATGAGATTTCCGGAGGGAGGGTTTACCAGGCTACCAGGAGATAACCAAGCCCCCAGAGTTGCTGAGAAACATTGAAGCTGCCACCCCAGTGGCCAAAGCTGGAACTGCAGGCGGGGAGAAATACATGCACGCGCAAAACATGCTGAGAGATATTTATATATATAGATATAAATATGTAAACATATTATACATAAACACATATGCATTTAGTTATACATAGGCATCTCGAGTGTATTTAATAAATATATCGCGTTCAATCCTTGACACACGGGCTGCCGTAGAACGCAAAAAGGACACTAGTGCGCATGCTCATAACTCTATTGGGGTACAAAATCAAACCAATAATTCTACTTCCGGCAGGTTTCCGGGTGCTTCAAAACGCCACTGAGCACATTCATTGAAATGATAGCTGGGGGCGGGGCAATCCGCCCTCTAGTTATATTATACCTCTATAGACCGCCGAAGTCTGACGTCATTTACACATCCTTTGTTTGTCTACCTGGTTCGCAGTTTTCCACCCCCGTTCTGAATCCCATAGACGTATTTAATATCGCGTCAAATAAGAACTGTGTTCCAAAAATAAACAAATGACCACGGCGGGTTGACTCTTATGGATATGAAGCATCAACTGACGGTGAGAAAACGCTAATGTTACTTCCGCCGAATTAGTTACATTTTCGCCAGAAACAGACTGTATCAAATATAAGTGACTGACTATCATAAACGATACAGAACCTCCTCCCTGACAATAACGCCGACACGCGGTGTTTACTTTTGGACCACAATTCTTATATGAGACGATTCTAAGATGACCCAATGTTATTCTCCATAGAGAAATTACTTCCGCAAACCTGGGGATGAACGAGTGACGTCAGGACTTCGGTGCTCTATAGAGCGTCGCAGTTCCCGCCCACTTCCTGTTTTTTTTTCGTGCCGGAAGAAAAAACTCAATGCATTTTTCCATTGACATTTCCAAAAATATTTATATCTATTAATTTAAGCCTCGAATCAAGCCATCATGAGATGACATGAATCATGACCATAAAACGTTTTTTTCTGTGATTTTTTTTTATTTTATATTTAATTATATGATATACTATATTTAATAAATACCCTTTGTTTTGCCGTTTTCACAAAAAAAAAATCACAGAATCAAATGTTTTATGGTCATGATTCATGTCATGTCATGATGGCTTGATTCGAGGCTTAAATTAATAGATATAAATATTTTTGGAAATGTCAATGGAAAAATGCATTGAGTTTTTTCTTCCGGCACCAAAAAAAACAGGAAGTGGGCGGGAACTGCGACGCTCTATAGAGCGTCGCAGTTCCCGCCCACTTCCTGTTTTTTTTGGTGCCGGAAGAAAAAACTCAATGCATTTTTCCATTGACATTTCCAAAAATATTTATATCTATTAATTTAAGCCTCGAATCAAGCCATCACGAGATGACATGAATCATGACCATAAAACGTTTTTTTCTGTGATTTTATTTTATTTTATATTTAATTATATGATATACTATATTTAATAAATACACTTTGTTTTGCCGTTTTCAAAAAAAAATAATCACAGAATCAAACGTTTATGGTCATGATTCATGTCATGTCATGATGGCTTGATTCGAGGCTTAAATTAATAGATATAAATATTTTTGGAAATGTCAATGGAAAAATGCATTGAGTTTTTTTTTCCGGCACCAAAAAAAACAGGAAGTGGGCGGGAACTGCGACGCTCTATTGAGATAACATGCATACAAACTGGCTCAATAGCGCCCCGTGCCAAACAGGACAATGTGGTATTGCAGGTGAAAGTGCCAGAGAGAAGTTAGTTGGAATGAGTATATCTGAGGCTTGATTTAGGCTCAAACCTTTTGAAAAACGTTTGAGGGACATAAAAAATATGATATAAATTTTTTTTTAATTCATGTTGTAGATCATTTAAAGTACTGTAGGTTTTATTTAATTTTTTTTACTTTCTCAAAAATACGTTCTGTTGTTTTCACAATGGATTTATTTTACAGAACCTCGTAACTCCCTGAAACCACGCCACACAAAGCCTCAATAAATGCCTATAAAACTTTGCACAGAATAAAAGGACAGTCAACAGTTATTGTCATTGTATCATTTTTTATTTGCTTGTCATGTTTATTTGCTTGGCATTGCAGATAGGCCTACAACTGTGTGTGTGTGTGTGTGTGTGTGTGTGTGTGTGTGTGTGTGTGTGTGTGTGTGTGTGTGTGTGTGTGTGTGTGTGTGTGTGTGCGTGCGTGCGTGCGTGCGTGCGTGCGTGCGTGCGTGCGTGCGTGCGTGCGTGCGTGCGTGCGTGCGTGTGTGCGTGTGTGTGTGTGTGTGCCAGGGGGTCTGGGGTGATTACTGTGAGCTCTAAATATAGTATCATCAGCACAGTGGAAATCAGAATCCAAAGCTGTTCTACGTCAAAGTCCAGTAAGACATGAGGACTAGAAAGGGGCTTCTTTATACAAACACCTCAGTCATCCAACATCATCGGGGAGAACATCCAACAATTTGGGTGAGAATGCAACATTGCAGCTGAATGCATGTTGTGATGTGTCATAAATTAACCTTATTAAATCGCATAAACTGGATCATATGACTAGAAAAACAGATGGGACTGTTGAAAAGAAATGCAAACCAATAAGCAACAAGGAAACTGACAGGGATACTAGTCAACTCATGTAAACAGGAAACTTGCTCTCAGGGTTGAAGTGTGTCAAGCAGGGTTCTGCCTCACATCTTGTACACCTTATAGGCAATTCCTCTTTCATAGGCATATGGTTGACGATCTACTGACTTAAATCTCATGTATATTCACGTTTCAGGTAAATATCCAAATAAATTAAGTTCTTGCTTATCTTAATATGACTTAAATGTCATGTATGTTCACGTTTAAACTAAAGTTCCAAACATAATAATAATAATAATAATAATAATAATAAACTTTATTTGTATAGCACCTTTCATGACATGAAATGCAGCTCAAAGTGCTTTACAGAGCAAGAATACAATTACAGTTAGAACCAATTTAACAATAAAGCAAACAAAAATAAAATAAAATAAAAGCAAAAGCATAAAACAACATTAAAATAGGCAATACAGTGAGGAATTAAAAATTAACCAAAGAATCAGCTAAAAGCAAGAGTGAAGTAATAGGTCTTGAGCTGTGCTTTAAAGCTATCGACAGAGGCTGCCTGTCTTAAGTGTAATGGGAGTTTATTCCACACTGTCGGTCCGTAAAAGCAGAATGCTGCTTCACCATATTTTTTATATGTCATTGTAGGCACCTCGAGCAGGTCAGCACTTGAAGACCTGAGGGCCCGGTTTGTAACATATCTCTCTAGGCAGAGGTAGGAAGATGCCAGACCATTTAGAGCTTTATAAACTATTAAAAGAATTTTAAAATCAATCCTAAAAACAACCGGGAGCCAGTGTAGTGAAGCTAGAACTTCTCAAACAGAATTTTTTCAAACATAAAGCGCTGTGCTGTACAACTCCCCATTTAATCATCTCTCAATTCTCATAATCCTCAACCTTTTTAGATATCTCTGACTTTCTCCCTAATTTGACGTCGTACCCCCAAGTGGATTCCCTTTAACTGGAACCCTGTTGCAATTGCTTCCTGGGTCATTTATATCAGAGCTTGGGAGAGTCTCTCAGTCTGTCTCTCCCTCCATTTTTCTGTAGTTTCGAGTCTATTTTTTTAACCACTTGAACCCTAATATATATCTGGGGGAACAGCTTCTTCTTTTGGCTAATTCCCATCAGTGGTCGCCACAGCAGATTATCTGTTTCCATATTGTTCTGTGTTCTGCATCTTTCTCAGTTACTCCAGCCACCTGCTTGTCCTCTCTTACTGAATCCATAAACCTCCTCTTTGGCCTTCCTCTTCTCCTCTTGCCTGGCAGCTCCGTCTTCAGCGTCCTTCTCCCAATGTACCCCTCATCCCTCCTCTGCTCATGGTCAAACCATTATCCCAAAACCTTCTAAACTGGGCTGATCCTCTAGTAATTTCTGATCTTGGCTCTCCTAGTCAGTCCTAATGAGAATCTTAGCATCCTCAATTCTGCCACCTCCAGCTCCGCCTCCTGTCTTTTCGTCACCGTTTCCAAGCCGTGCAGCATAGCTGAACAAATTTTCTGCAAATGTTCTCGGGGGAGCATTCACCGAAAATAGCAGATCTACAAACTCACAACGTCAGACATTTCAGCGAAGAAATTTGGTTTAAAGGGAAACAATACAGAGCCTACCCGGGCCAACTAAGTATTGGTTTACCAAGCTGAGGGTTTAAATGGTTAAACATCTGTTTATTGAAAGTATTTTTGTTAGTTTGCTTTCCCGAAAGCCAGTTACAAAACAGTAAGTACAACACAAGATTCAACAGACAATGACAGAGACCCACAAAGTAACAGTAAAAAGGACCATAAGAAAAAAAGAAAAAAGACAGAAAAAAAGGGAAAGTGTTGTGTCTCTGATGAAGCAGGTTTGTGGTGAAGCACACCGTAGCCACAGCTAGAGCAAAAAACAACAACAACTGCTTCTTTTGTCTCGTCTCTGCCTATCTGTCTGTTCCTCACTCCTGTACCAAAATATGTTCATTGCAGAACTATCATCCTCTATAGTAGTTCTCAAACATTGTCATGTCAAATCGATACATTTGACACTTACACCCCCTTTAGAAAATACTTTGTGCCAGGGACCCTATAAGAGAACATTCTTGTTGTTAGATTAGATTTAGTATAGAATTCGACCAATGTCTGATATAGGCCTACTGTAGGTGGGGAAGTAACAGTGGAATGAGTAAAAAAGGGGAAAAAGTACTTTATTGCGAGTACAATGTTTCGGTTCAACTGACCTCCATCAGGTATCTCAGTGGAAAGAGTGAAACCTATGATCTCAATAGCAATTCTTATACATTCTCTCATCAAATTAAGCCTTTCCTCATTTTGCTGGGGCGGCCTGGTACCCCCTCAAGGACCCCTGGGGTTCCCCAGACACCACTTTGAGAAGCACTGTTATGTATCACCTATAGGCTATAACTTTTAAACAATCTATGGTAAAACTCCCTCAAACACACACAAAAACCTTCACCCCATCTCCTCTTAACCCAATCAAGTCCAACAGACTAAAGTACATCGCCAAGCCTAGCGTTGGCTAGCAACACCCACCCCCCCTCTTCTTTACACTGCCATTAGAATGGTGGCTAACTAGTGGGAAAGATGGGGAGGGAGGGGGTGTTTGCCATTGTGAAAGCCAGCCTAAACGTTTTTTGTTGTTTTTGTGAGAAAAGAGGGAGAGTGAAGGATTGAGTACAGGGTGGGGGGGGGGTTGTTACGGGTGGTTGGGATGGCTTGGATGGGGTGGTGGGGATAACTTCAGTTGAACACCATGATGGCTGGTAATATATGCAGCCTTATTGTGGCGAGCCAATGCACCATGCTATAATGGGAGGCGACAGCGGTGGGGGCAAGCCTGGGGGGGGCATGGCGGGCTGTCCTCAGCCTTACTTATGGCCCCTTGCTCACACACCCCCAAGAGGTGTCAACCAGACATTCCTCCGAGCTCAAAATGAAGCTTCTTCCATTAATAATTAAGTATGTTTGTTCATGTGTTTTCATAACGAGTGGAAGGCCAGACACAAAACCCAAGGACAGGCAGACAATGAAGAGTCGATAACACTCTTTCAAGATGCAAATGTGACTACCGCAGCTTCCCGTGCGTACAGCCAGGTTGGGTCTATGTGACAAGCTACTACATGTGTGGCTTTCCTCTGCAGGCATAGCTACGTGCTGCATCACAGCACATTTTAAAGAGAAAGTAAAAGCCTAAGAAACAGGACAAACTAAGGTGAGTATTTATAAAGAAATATATACATATCTTTCCTCCTACTTGAATGCAATTCTATATGGTTACTTTACTAATACAGGGCAGGCTTAAAATATTTACATTTTTTATTAATAAATAACAGTGATGTAAATGATTATGCACACCTTCACATGCAATGAAGTCGGAGCTAAGCTTGGTTATTAATATGATGACCATAACTGCTATTGCTTAACTTTTATGAAGTTATACTTGGAGTGTGTTTACTGTATAATATGCTCGGATTCCCTGACAGGCATACAGTAAGCAGTTGCTGCCAATGATCTATAGTGCACTTAATATGTATGCTTCTATTTAGAAAGGGCAATTTTGTTTTGAAGCCCCCTGCATTGTACATTTATAAACGCCAAAAATAACTGTTCTTAGATTTGATCATGAGCAATCGGTAGGGCCAATTGTCGTGGAATTCTGGATCAATCAGTAATTGATGAGGCAAGAGGAGTCTGAGACAATATTCTAGGTGGTGATGGATATGCTTTAATGTACATGATGTCATAGGGAGAAGTACAATAACACTCATGCCGGTGGTATGCCAACGAGCACAGGGAGCAAACCATAGATATACTCTAGCTGCTACAAGGACAAGATGAACCATAACAAGACAGGCTGCACCAAAACAATAGCTCAGGTCTAAATTCTTTCTCACAAGTCAATTAATTTAATCTGATTTGTTGAATAGAGGGTGGCAGAATAGAGAGCACAGCTTTTTTTTAAGCTTCAGGCTTTGTTTCAGACACTTTCCCTGAAAAGGCCCGGCCCATGAGAACAAGGACCAAAGTATTGTACTGTATCTGCACAAAGATGACAAAGGACAATAGGAGGGTCTGACGCTGAGAAACACGACAGAGGAGGAGGCAAACAAGGACAAAAGATCAACTGATTGGAGCAAACTGACCAAATTGGTGCGAAACATAGAGGCTTTCAACAAATAGCCTATACTGATAGTCGAAGTATCACTGCAAGGAAACTCCACAACAGATTTATTTAGATACTGTTTTATACAAATGTCAACTGAGTTGCAAACTAACCTATAAAGAACACAATAAACTGTAAAATTATTGACATTCATCCCGTCATGACTAATAATTAAAAAAATCTCCCAAATCTCTCCCAAAATCTCTCCCATATGGGACAGATAATTAATGTCCATTGTAATTTTTTACTTTGACTTACTTTGTGTGTCTTTCAAGTGTAATGTTATGGAGTTTTGTGTAATTTAATTTCTAGGGAAATATGTGAAGGGACATAATCCTTTAATAGCAAATGGTTTCTCATACAAACTTCAAACATGGCAGCATACCACTAAATTAGACACCAATAGATGTGTACTGTGTCAGCATTTGCATTGTGAAAGACTATCTGATTATACCACCCATCAACAGGTGTGATGCCATCCATCCACCCTAATCCCAGCAAGTGATGTCACAGACGAGAGGAAGAGTTTGGGGTAAAGGGGACTGGATCCACAGGTTTGCTCTTGCTTACCTTCTGTTAGTCGTACCATGCACAGGCTTCCTTCCCAACTTCTGGTCGCGGGTGTTAACCCTATCCTGGGACTCACACACACACCAGCACATCACAGAGCAGGCCATCCTTAATGTCACCCTGGAGACCCTGATGAGCGTCAATAAACACCAGCACAGCTATGCAAAAGAACAGGTGAAGCGCATTTGGCATGTAATAGAACGTCTACTATTGATGACAGTAAAAGAGAAACTAATCAACATCTGTCTTTTCCAGACTGAACTGGGTCGTGGGTTCTGGCGAGCCGTAGGAGAGGTGGTGAAGTCCAATGCCGCCATGGACTTCCTGAGCTCCACCAGGTCTGACCCGGTGTACCACTTTGATTCGGAGCGTGTAGACAGTGCCATTGCGATGCTGCGGCAATTCTGGGCTCAGACTCTGCTCTCGCTACGGGCCAAGGAGTATCAGAGAGCCCGTCACAGCTTGGGTCAGCTTCTACACTCCCTGCAGGTACAAACAAAACTGTGATTGTATAGTGAGCGCATTTCTATATCATCTTTACCCAACGTGTTTACAATGTGCATTACATGCACCCATGCACACAAAGTTTAGGTTGCTCAAGGACACTTCGACATGACGGTGAACACAGGGTACCTTCGGGTTCTCACAGCCACTCTACCTCCTGAACCACTGTGGCCTGAGTGCATAATTGTCTAAAGTGCTTTCTTATATTACAGTATAATATAACAAAGTACTTTAGACAATTATACATTGGTTTTCAAAGTGGGATCCGGGAAAATTAGCAGATATACAAAATGATCAGATATACAAGCTCATAGCGGGCCAGTTTGTGCTATGAGCTTGTAGATCTGCTATTTTCTTTTAAATCTTGAATATATATATATTTTTAAGTGAACATTTTTAACACAAATCTTTGCTTATGGGGGTCCCTGGCACAAAACATGTTCAGACGGGTTTCCGCGGCCAAATACATCAATCAATATAGGGGTCCTTGACTTTAAAAAGTTTGAGAACAAAGTGTATTACACTATGATTGCAACGTACAAGCGGAGTGGGAAAACATTTAGTTGACAGACTTCGAGACTTGACAGACAATTACATATACAGTATACACAGTATTTGCTTTGTCTCTTATACGCTGTTCCATGTGACATCAGGACTTCTACAGTCACAGTAACTGGGTGGAGATGGGCCAGCGCTCCATCTACCTCCACCTACTACAGCCTGAGGAGCCTGCCTTCCCTGTAGCTAAAGGTTAGTTTCACAGAAGGTATTAACCACTGTCAGGTTAAGTCCAGTATTTTGTCAATACACACAAAAAAAAGAAAGAATTGAAGAAAAGGAATGTTCCGGTTCAAATGGCACATATATATTTTAGCTGTTATTCAATAGTCATGTTAATATGAGTTCTGGTACTTTGAGCCTCTGGCCAAAATCCTCTGAGGCTCTCAAAGGAGATCTTCTCTCAAGTAATAATTTGATGTTTTATGATAAAAAACACAAGCAAAGTTACCTGTAGAGCAACAATGGCTCCATACACTACAATAATGGCTGATGCTGTAATATCTAAACTCCTGTGTAAACAATACATCCACGATCTAGACTACCAGGTATTTTTTTTTTTGCCTTTTAGCTAAATCTGCTACATTTACGTCACAATAATAGTGAGTGATGCAATGTAATGTGATGTTAATTCATGTGTATTTTCCCTGTTAAATTAAGATAAAAACCTGTAATACTCTGGATAAGCTTCAACCTTTTCAAGCCGTGACCCCCAAAATAATCATATTTGAACTGGGGACCCCACTAAATAATCATATTTGAACTGGGGACCCCACCCACCCTCCCACCCTGACAAGCACTTGGAATGTATAGGAGCTGAGGCATTAAATCTAGTTTGACTCGGTTCCACAGATGCTCACAATGCTTTGCGTTGCGAAGCTTTGTGAGCTTCGGCTATTTTCACAATATTTGCCCCTTTCTTATATTATTTGACAATTTGGCCAATGTTTGACCGTTTTATAGTATAATTTGTTGAATACTTTTGATGCAGTGCCAGTAACGGTCTTTTTCTTTTAAATTTTTGAGGTCTTAAAAGTCCTTAAATTGTCACCTCACTGTCATCTGGGGACCCCCTAAAAAATCATGTCGTCACCTTGCTAAACTAATGGCCCAGTCACAAAAGCATGTGACTTAGGCCAAAAAAATGGCCTATTTTGGCCTAAGTCACACTAGGGAGTTAGGCCATTATACTAAAAGGGGAGTGAACAGCATGATCCTTTTCAATTAGGAGATGGGCGATTTTACCAGAGGTGGCCAGTATCATGAGGAGCTGACTTAGGCAAAAATATAATTTTCCTCAAAAAATGACTTAGGCCATTAGTTTAGCACGGTGACGATGTGGGGATCCCCCTGGGGGTCACGACCCACAGGTTGAGAACCACTGCTCTGGATCACCAAGCCAGGAGTGGATAACGACAACACTATAACCTCTTCTGTGTCCTTAGATGATACCCCCACCTGTATGGAATGCTTCAGTGCCACTTGTAGAGGAAACCTCCTGCCCAGAGTCACTGACGTAAAGCAACACGCTCCACTGCTCACCACTGGCTACTTCAGCACTTACCCTTCCAAACCACATGGTTAGCGCAAGTACTGTATAAGGACAATTTCTCACAGTAAAAAAATACGATTTGTGGACATTCTTTTCTGGGACTGCCCTGCCAGAAATATCACAAGCTGAAAAACTAAATCCGATTAAAATTGGTTTTGTTGCTGTTGTTTGATAGTTTTAGATCTTTATCAACACAAAAACAAACAATCTCAAATTGGGAGCGTACCTATATGTTCCCGCAGCAACCATAACCCCAGCAACCCTAACCCTAATCCTAAACTGAGGGAATTCAGGGCTGAGGGAACATATAGGCATGATGATTGACCCCTCAAATCAATCACTAAAACACTGAAACACTGATAAGCAAAAGCCTACAGGTATTCTGCAATTTGTTTTTCAGGCAAATGCAGCCATGGGGGCATACTGGACAGTAGCCGCCATAAAGGTGCCAAGGGGGGCATCAACAAGGATAGCACCTCCCCCCTCTTCTCCCCCCACCACTACCTCCACTTTGATGCTGCTAAGCTGGCTGCCAAGGCCACCCTGGCTGTCTTAAAGGACCTCCGAGACACTGTGAGCCAAACAAGCTTCCTGAGGTGAGATTCATGTCAGTGAACCACATTATTAATACAGATTTCCTTGGTAAGAAATCAGAATATTGAAGTACAGAAATGTCAAAAACTCAATTTCCAGACTCCCTAGAGCACTGTTAGTTAGTTGAGGATTTAGGCAGTTTGTGCAGTTAAATACAATATATAGTCAGCATTGCCCTCAATCATCAAAATATGTAATACAATGCAATAAATGTACATTGTTTTTAAAAAGAGTAGACGCACAACATACCCCTATCTTTTTTTAAATGAACCACACCATCACTTACAACCACCAATTTTTATAATTATCTTTGTTTAAAGCTGCACTATGTAACTTTCCTCTTCTACCCCGGATTTGAACCTAGTTTCCTGCACAAGTGCTGAAATGTTTACCATTGAGCTAAAAGAGCCTGCCTGCTTGCTCAGGGGATTTATTTAATCAAAATCTAAATTTGTGTCAGATCCTGTGTCTAGGTGAGACATGACTTTTGACACAATCTAAATGTCTCAATAGAAGAGCAGGGAGACAAAATACAACCACCCAAATTGTACAAGTCATATTGTATTAACATACTCTACCATACAGATTGGACATCATTACTTTTTATTCATTAAAAACAAGTTACATAGTGCCGCTTTAAGTCTGTATCCACACTTGAGTAAAACGAGACAGACTGGTGAAGTGCAAACCAAGTCAATTTCAGTACAAACAAAACTACACATTTCCAACTGATTATTTTATGATTTGGATTCTCCTGTCTTATGTTTCCTGTTCCTTAAAAGGCTATTTAGTGTGAAGCAGCCTCCTGCATTAGTAATTGTCATGGACACAACAGGTAGCATGTTTGAAGAGATCACTGCTGCCCGTCGTCGGGCCTTGTCCATCATCCAGAGCCGTGCCAGTAACCCCGGGCAGTCTGGCACCTTTTTGCTTGTGCCCTTCCATGACCCAGGTGAGGTTGTGGCCCTTGTCAGTTAACAGGGCCGTGGTCTGAGACCAAATTGTAGCAATAGTAAATGACCCAGGACGTCCACAGACAGCAGAAGCTGAAATGCTAACTTGGTCCTTAAATACGTTAAGGAACAACAAAAACTAATTTGGAGATTTGAAAAAAAAATTAAAGGGTCCTTCAGTAAACACTTTAACCCCTTGAACCCCAGCATCCATATTCGGGGGGGAATATTAGCCAAAAATAGCATATCGACAAGCTCAACAACGCGTTGACGTGTTGTGAGCTTGTAGATATGCTCTTTTTTCTCAAAGAGATTTGTTATAGATGATAAAAAGCAGTCCAAGTACAGAGCTAACTCAGTCTATAGAGGGTTTACTCTTGTCAGAGGCTTCACCCCAGATTTTCAGCACATAATGTACGTCCCTCAAGAACCAGCTAATATGTGTGTTAGTCTACATGAGGCTATCGCCTCTATCTGATTAACCAAATAAAGGTTACTTATTTCTTCCTTGTTCCTGTCTTGACAATTAATGCTGTTTTGAGTAAGAAAATTGATCATTTATGGCAACATTTCAATAAATGTATTATGAGTCCGACTGAGAAACCTAGTACCAGGTTTATGTTTGTCAAAGTTGACTTGTCTGTCACAGTCAATTTGTACCCCATGCTACAGACGTAGGACCAGTCTACGAGACTGATGATCCAGAACAGTTCATGAGCCACATGGAGAATCTAATGGCCCTAGGAGGAGGAGATGAGCCAGAGATGTGTCTCTCTGCCATTCAGGTGGGCATGCTAAAGAAAACATACTAACCAAGTATAAACAGTGTTGTTTATTAAACATTCTTTAACAGGTAGAAAACACAATGAGATTCCAAATGTTATTTTCAAGTGTGAACTGGCCAAGAGACAGTAGCAAGAAAGTTACAGATAATCACTGAACAAAAAGGAAAAAAGACATCCTCCCATCACACTGACAGTCTTGGGAACTCTGATTCAGTGATGTGTGTCATAAAGACGTCACATTATAAGTGTGATGGGGACATACCCAAAATGGCTTTATAAACAAATGTCAACCAGTGACTTAATCTATATTATGTATTAAGAGAATTCATATTATCATGTGAATTCACACGAACGGGATGGTTTACCAAGCTACCGTTCAACCACAGCGTACAATGCAATGATTAATATATACCGTGCATAACATTGGTTATGAACCTCAAGGCATACTGCTTAACAGTGCCTAAAGATCTCAGACACTGAACATGTACTCTAACCGCTTTGTGCGTACGTGTGTGTGTGTGTGTGTGTGTGTGTGTGTGTGTGTGTGTGTGTGTGGGGGGGGGGGGGGTCTGTGTCTCTCATCTCACATTGTCTGTCACATTGTTTATGAATATAAGCCGCAAGTCGCTAATTTGATGTCTTCTCTCAGCTTGCCCTCACTCACAGCCCACCTCTGTCAGAGATATTTGTCTTCACTGACGCTTCCCCCAAAGATGCCCACATGTTCGAGGCAGTGAAGGCTCTGACACTTGAGAGACAAAGCAAGGTAACGTTATTGTAGTCAATATGGTACCCTCAGCTACTTTTCTACAGATTTGACTGATTACCGTATATATATTTTATGTTATATTTTGCATTATGTTGTATTTTAATGTGCTGTGATTTGTGTTGTTGTGTTTTGATACGGCTACTTCCGTGGGCCAGGTCACTCTTGTAATAGCCTGAAAGAGCGAGCCCTATCGATGGTCTTGAAGGGCGGATCCAAAACCCAGGCGGTTGGATTCCAGCGCCGCTTCCTATTGCTTCACCAATCTATGTCCCCGCCTCCCCTCCCCCCCTCCCCCCCCCCCCCCGGCCTGTGCACGGAACACGCTGACGTCACCAAATTTAGAGCGACGCCCCTCTGCACTCTGATTGGTTAGGAGATAACAAGGTTCACTCCCACTTCGAAACCACCGTTCCTGCATGGTTCCCCCAGACTTTTTTCTTTTGTAACAAAGAAAAGGCATGGGTTTACGAGGCTACTCTTGTAAAAGAGATTTCTGACCTCAATGGGATTTCCTGGTAAATAAAGGTAAAATAACTAAATTTTAAAAAATCTGTTCAAAATCTGTTCTACCTGGATCTACTGTCCACTATCTAGGTGACGTTCCTCATCACTGAAGACCCCAGTCACAAAATGGACAGAGGAGGGAGGAGGGGACGGGTGAGGAGGGAGACTCTCTCTCCTGACCGTTTCTCTCTCTACTCCAACTTGTCGTCCGTATCGGGGGGACTGACGGTGTTCACCACCAACGCTGACATCCACAGGGTCTCTGCCATCGTGGATGACAACACAGCCCCTGACAAGGTAGCCTACTGCAGCATAATCAGCACCTCTAGAGCAGTGCTTCTCAAAGTGGTCCCCGAGGGGCTTCCAGGGGGTCCCCAGCAAAATCAGTTCAACCACGTTAACCCATTAAGACCGGGAACGCATCTGTGTCATTTTAGATTTCTTTGGCTATTCAAAAATAGCAGATATACAAGCTCATAGCGCGGCACCGAGTGCCGCACTACGAGCTTGTAGATCTGCTATTTTTGAAAAAACGTGTGCAAATCTTTGAATATATATATATATATATTTTTTAAAGCCAACATTTTTAACTCAGATCTTTGCTTCTGGAGGGGTCCCTGGAACAACATTATTTTGAGATTGGGGTCCGCGGCCAAATACACATCAGTTTGGGGGTCCTTGACATGAAAAAGGTTTGAGGACCACTGATATAGATGGGTTTCCGCGCGACGTCATCACAGAGCAGAGTGCGCAATCTGCGCATGCCTGGGGTAGAACGAACCGGAAGCGCTCTTCACTCTGTTGTTGTGTTCGGGATTTAGATAGGCATAATGCTGCTATTATAGGCATAATGCTGCTATTATATACAAACAGATCCAACTTCCGACAAATCATTTTTATTGAGTAAAGAAGATATTACAAACTGCATAATTTAATCTACTTTCATTAAACCCGGTGAAGACCATTTCTTTTATGAATTTACATTTGACTAGAGCTGCTGCGGGTAATAGCGCCCTCTATCTATAGGCTCACCCCTCCACTGCGTGCGCATCATCCTCTCATGTTTACAAACAGGAAACCCATCTATAGCCACAAAAAAAACGTTTTTTCAAAAAACTGTTAGGATTTAGAAGATATTTGTAAAATCCACAGAAGCAAAGATTTGAGTTAAAAATGTTCGCTTTAAGAAATATATATTCAAAGATTTGCACAAATTTTCACGATAAAAAAAAAAAAAGCAGATAAACAAGCTCATAGCCCGGCACCGAAATGGATAACGCTATTTTATACCACTGTAGATCTACTATTTTCAGAGGAGGGGGATCTTGAATTTGAAACACAACAACCCTCTTTTCAGATGGGGGTCCGTGGCCAAATACATATACTGTACATTTGTGGGTACTTGACATGAAAATGTTTGAGAACCAGGTTATCAAGATGAGATAAGATGTATACGATAAGATAGGATCATACCTCTGTCTCTTTCCCTTGCAGGTGACCCTCCTCCATGTGGAGAGTGATGCTGACTCTATGTCCTCTCACTCATTCAGAGTGGACACCGCTGTCAAGACGGTCACCCTGCACCTCAGCGGCAAACTGATGCACTATAACCTCATCAGCCCATCAGGTATAACAGAGGGGCCACATCATTACGGGTCCATTTGGGTCCAGTGCTCTCAGAGTTAAATGAAGATTTTACTGTGTGTGACTGTGTGTATGATAGAATACCACACATGCAGTAACACAACTTTAGAAGAATGCGAGCACAACTCAAGTCTCACCTATTAGTCTTACTGGCTGCACACGGTTCAGAACAAGTTCATCAAAGCACAAAGATCACAAGTAGGTACTCACAAAATGGCCTTTAGGTACTTTTTATTATGATCGGGCATGGGCAGCATACAATGCGGATGCATTTTGGCAGCGCTTTTCTCAGTGCAAAGACACACTCTCACACACACACACACACACACACACACACACACACACACACACAACACTCCAACATAAGTAAACACACTACACACACCTTAATATCAGCCCTCATGTCGACACTGGCCACAACCCACAACCCCAAGAAAAGGATTCGTCATGAGCCTCTGCTTGCATTGTCTAATGTCTATACCACAAATGCAATATGAATTGCATGTGTGACCGTCAGTGGTGAAAAAAGTACACACATTTTTTCCTTCAGTAAAAGTATCAATACTGCAATGTAGAAATACTCTGTTACAAGTAAAAGTCCGGAATTCAAAATTTACTTGAGTAAAAGTACTAAAGTTTTGGCATCAAAATGTACTTAAAGTACCAAAAGTAAAAATACTTGTTATGCAGAATGTCCCAAGTTTAAAGAAAATATATTTTGGAAATAGCAGATCTACAAGCTCACAATGCATCACATCGCAACACATTGTGAGCTTGTAGATCGGCTATCAGAATCAGAATCAGAATCAGTTTTATTGTCACATCACAGGTTTACAAGGTAAAAAAGTGGGTGAAATTCGTTTTTGTACATCATTCCCATCGCAACGTTAGTTTCCATAGAAAGAAGAGGGGGGGGGGGGGGGGAGAAGAAGAGGGGGTGGGGGGCAAGTGGGAAGGAGATCAAAACAAGAGAGCAACAGAAGGCCAGACAAGTTATCTACATATTTACAAAGTACCTGAGATAATAAAAAACAAAAAAAAACTAAGGTGCCTGAGCATAGCAGCAATGTATGTATACTGTGCATGTTATACTTATACTGTGCATGATATACATATGGACGTTAAGGTGCTTAGAGGAAAAGAGCACAATAAAAAGACAAAAAAAAGTCAGTGCGTTATACATGGGATTAAGGTGCAAAAGGTCAGTGCGTGTCCACCTAGGGTGGACTGACCCTAGTATAATCCGCAAGTAGCTCCATGAGGGAGTGCAACAAAAAGTCATTTGTACCTGGTGTAGTCCACAGGTGTCCACAGGTGTGTCTATTTTCAAATGGCCGAAATGTATATAGGGCTGAAGTCGTTACTGTATATTTTGTAATAATAATCAAAATCTACAAAGTAACTAGTAACTAAAGTTTTAAAATAATTGTAGTGGAGTAAAATTTACAATATTTTATAATGGAGTAGAAGTAAAAGTACTGAAAATGGGAAATACTCCAGTAAAGTAAAAATACCTCAAAACTGTACTTAAGTAGGCCTACAGTACTTGAGTAAAATTACTTAGTTACTTTACACCACTGGTGACACACACACACACACACACACACACACACACACACACACACACACACACACACACACACACACACACACACTCAATATCACTTTTTCAGTATTTCGGTCACCATTTAATTATGCTCCATTCTTGGAATTATCTAAAATCTGTACTTTTCACATCCCTCTCAGGCCAGAGCCAGTCAACCCTGAATAAGCTGGGTCCTCTGGCAGAGTTGGAGAGATTTGAAGGTCTACATCGCATCAGCCTGGTCTCTCCTATAGAGCCGGGGGAATGGACCCTCCAAGCCAGGGCTGACGGGCACCTCACCTTCAATATTATAGGTAAAGATATGTGATTACTGTTAACGTAACCGTTCAGAATCTTCTGAACTGTTGTTTAACAAAATAAAATCCTATATCTGTCCTCTCACAACTGGGGGCAAATGTAAAGAACATACACACATGCACCTTGTCTTTGATGCTTCATTCTGAAGAAGACACTTTTAAGTCGAAACGTTAATAAAGCTTTGACTGCCAGTGTGCAGACTTTATTTGTAATTTTATATACACATGCAAACACGCACACAAACGTGCACACACTCATACTTACACAATAGGCTATTGCATAGTTAAATACTGAATGTTATCTGCTCTGCATCCACAGGTGACAGCAATGTGGACTTCCTGTATTATTTTGCCACTGTAGCCAATGAGACACACCCAGGTCTGGCCAGAATGGAGGGACATCCAATAGCAGGTATTATATAATCATATTAATGTGTCATAGTTCATTAGTATTAGTATTAGTACTGAAATAGAAATATTACTCCTGCCACTCCTTTACTTTTCTAATATGAGAGTGACGACACTAGCGTTGACTCCCATAGAGCACCGAAGTCTGACGTAATTTACACATTCTAGGTTTGTCTACCCGGTTCGCGGTTTTCCACCCCCATTCTGAATCCCCATAAACGTATTTAATATCGCGTCAAATAAGAACTGTGTTCCAAAAATAAACAAATGACCGTGGCGGTTTTACTCTTATGGATATGAAGCATCAACTGACAGTGAGAAAACGCTAATGTTACTTCCGCCGAATTAGTTAAATTTTCGCCAGAAACAGACTGTATCAAATATAAGTGACTGACTATCATAAACGATACAGAACCTCCTCCCTGACAATATCGCCAAGACAGTTTGTTTATTTTTGGACCAAAATTCTTATATGAGACGATTCTAAGATGACCCAATGTTATTCTCCATAGAGAAATTACTTTACGAACCTGGGGATGAACGAGTGACGTCAGGACTTCTGTACTCTATTGTAAGAATGGAATGCGGAAATGCTCGTTCTATCGCAATGAGATAGTTCCAATGTTTGGAACTATAGCCCATAGCGGCCCGCTTTGCGGCGAGATCAAAGCGTGTCATAACTCTCTCTCTCATGGGTCTGCTTTCGCAGGTGTTCCAACCTTCCTGGTGCTGGCCGTTACAGGCCTAGCTCCCAAAGAGGAGGTCTCTTTCAGTCATGTGACACTGCTGGGAGCCAATGGGGAGAGCCTCCTGCAGGTGCAGCTCAACTCCTCTTCCTCCTCTTACTCTGTGGAGGAGCTGGTGGGCCGGATGGACTCGGTCCCCAGAGTTCCCTTCTGTGTCCGTCTGACTGGCCAAGACATGAGAGGAAACAAGTTGGAGAGGGCTTCCACTGAGATGATACAGCCCACCCACGTTCAGATACAGGTGAGCCAAGACAAAACAAAACAATGATCTCCTTAGGGGGTGGCCATAGCTGAGTGGTTAGTGAGCCCGCCTAGGGAGCCAGAGGCCCTGGTTGCCCCAGGTACGATTCCAGGCCAGGCCAGCAAATGTGTCGATGAAATAAAATGTGTCCCTGAGCAAGACTCTTAACCCCTAATTGCTCACAGGCCCTCATTGGAAACAAGACCGCAAGGACTTTCATGAACGGACCTGTTAAAAGGAATTATCCTTAGCCTTATCCTAGTATTAAATAGTCACTCACTAGTGTCGGGTGGAAACCTTATACGTCCAAAACCGTTTATTTTCAGAAAATGGAAAATAAAGATTCCAATGGATCCAATGGAGTTATTTAGTCACAAGCTCATACTTTTCATTGGTTCAAGTATTTATAAAATCCACTTTCACTTAAAAAAAATTGTAAACATAGCAGATCTATTAGCTCACAATGCATGGTGACATGCTTGTAGATTTGAGCTACTTTTAGTTTTATTGTAGTAAGAAGAAGAAGTATTAATTTACAAAAAACAAAACAAAAAGGAGACATGGAGATACAAGGTTTCTGCCCGACGGCTTCGATAATATGATACGATATGATACCAGCACTTAATATGACATTTTAAGTCTCATTTTATACAATTGAATGAATGCATGAATGAATGTAAAACGTAAAAAATGTCTCACATAAATGCCATAAATATGTGCTATAAATATACATACACTACACTTTCTCTCTACACAATAACATTTGTGTTAATGTTGGGGTTTTACTATGCTGGGCTAAATTTAGCATGTTGCTTATCCGGTCTGGGTCTAGAATAAATATGAATATGCAAATTGTGCAGATTAGCGGAAACGGAAGGCAGGCTCTAGTCGGGATCACACTGGTTAATTGAATGACAACCAGGCTTTCCACATGTACTGTGGAAGGCCTGTTGACATAAGGTTCAGTGGTGGAAAAAGTACTCAAATGTAAAAGTACCAATACTGCAATATAAAAAATACTCTGTTACAAGTAAAAGTCCAGAATAAAAAAAATACTTGAGTAAAAGTACAAATGTATTGGCATCAAAATGTACTTAAAGTACCAAAAGTAAAAGTACTCAAATATTTGAAAATAGCAGATCTACAAGCTCACAACGTGTCGCGATGCGACGCGTTGTGAGCTTGTAGATCTGCTATTTTCAAATAGCCTATGTATAAAATAGGGCTAAAGTGGTTAATGTATGTTTTATAATATCATAATTTATATCTGAAAAGTAAGTAGTAACTAAAGTTTTCAAACAATTGCAGTGGAGTAAAAGTACAATATTTGCCTCTGAGATGTAATGGAGTAGAAGTAAAAGTATTGGAAATATAGTACGAAGACCTCAAAATTGTACTTAAGTACCGTACTTAAGTAAATCTACTTAGTTAGTTTCCACCACTGATGAGGTTAGAGTTTTAAAGTGTGTATCTTGTTCTCTCTCTCTGTTGTAGGTGCTCTCGTTCCCACGTCTGGTGCCTGGTCACAGCACCGTGGTACGCTTTGATGTCCAGAACCACGGTCCAGCCCGCCTATTTGATCTAAGCGCTGATGATGACCGTGGATATCTTCATCAGAGAGGACCACACAGGTGCTGCTTTGAGCCATCAATTCAATTTGACTTCCCTTGGTGAACCGCAGGTTCACTTGTGCCATTATTTCCTCATGCTTTTCGCAAATTACATGAGCACCTGCTTCTGGCTTCAGTCAAATCAAGTGAAATCAGAACAGCATCCAAATGACAAGTTGAAGTGTTTTGTTTTCAAAACGGCAGCAATATTTGTGGCACCAGTTATAAAAGGATTTGTTGTGCGAATGCCACAGAATTTGCGATGCACAAGAAAAACACAGAAACTCAAACAATGCTGAACAGAAATTAGAATTTTAAAAGCAACACAACATTTTTGAACATGTAATGGCATACTTTTGTTTTTTTTATAAATTAGTATTTCTATGCCCCAGCTTCCCTGTTTCAGAAAGAGGGTCTATTCGGGATCAGGTGAATCTCCACACACCTGCCACAGCTGAGGCAGGAGAGACAGTCACCCTGACACTGACTGTGCGTGCCCAGGGTTCCCCTGATTCAAACTATGCAGTGGCCTACCTGACCGTGGTCCCTCCGGTGAGGCATCCATTAAGCAGTCATTTGACACACACTTCCATTTTGGACTTTACGTTTACTTTATAGCCATTTTGCTGAGGCTCTAATCCTGAGCAATTTATACTAAAATGTAACTCTAGGATACATTATGAAATTAATGGGATAGAAGTGGGATGTGAGGCACTTTTTGAAGGGATGGGTTTTCCGTTAACAATCAAAGCTGGAGTTACTTAAACATATTGTTGCATTAACCACTGAACCCTTATTTTGTATGACGGTGTCATGCAAAATGAGTGCGACAACGCACGCTATTTGAGATATTATTGAAAGAATTGAAAAAGTTTGAAACATTTTTCTCTGTCCTTTGCTTATTATTTCAATGTTCTCTGCCACAGGATCCAGACATGTCACCTCCATCGTGCTCCACAATGCGAGTGGAGTCGTCCTGTCCTCCCCAGTGCTCCATCTCCAGCTGGAGTGTCTCCCTAGCCGTGGCAGACAGGGGGCGCTCTGGCCTGGCCTTCCTCCAGCTGCATCAGGGTGAGGGTGTTCTCACCCTGCTCCAAAGCCCCACACTTCCACAGGACAACATGGAAGAACAGGCTAAGCCCAGTTCCGTCCCAAACCACACACAGGTGGAGAGGACAGCTCAGGGGAGCCACCACCACACGTCCAGGTTAGAGAAAGGAGATGCCCCTCTCAATGTGTCTGAATGGATGAAAGGATCCCCTCAGCCCCTGTGGGTGAGGTACACATCCAGCTGCTGCTCTCCTCAGGCAGAGCTCCTGGTTTGGGATGCAGCTGGGAACATGAGGCGCTGCCATTTGGCCTCTCCCCAGCAGAGGGTGCTAACAGACAAGTTCAAAGAAACGAACGGCGCTGGAAAGGCAATTCTAGCCAGCTGGGTTTTGCTGCTAGCTAGCTTGCTATGGACTCCATTGTGCTTTTGGTCTGTAGTAGGATTGTGATGTTCTTCTCATGTCAAAGTACTCTGTGTGTGTTCATTATTGGAGTCCTACAGACTCAACATTTGGCCCTCAGGAAAGAATTAAATAACAGACAATTGCAGACATTGAAGAGAAAGCAGAAAACATTTCTCCAAGCTGATGAAACACTTTTTCTTTCTTTATTTTTTCAAAACTAGAAAAAATATGTATGTTTAGTATGTATGCCCTAAATGAATGAATGAATGGTACTTTTTGCATTTTGCTACAGTTCCAGGTCATACTTTGAATCATTGGAACTTCCACCATCCCTGCCAATCTGTGAACAAGTTGCTTTGACACATAAACAAACAGACCTACTGTGAATGTTGTAAATTGTGCATATTATACATTGGCTTTAAGGTACAGTAGTACCTGGCTAAGAACCCTACACTTTAAGATCAACTATGTAATAGTTTTTTTTAAATAAGTTAGGCTATTTAAATGTTGATTTCACAAAAAAACTAGATTTTACATGAAACATGCTGAGCCAATTTCATGTTCAGCCATGTCTCTCTTATAAAACTGAACAATTCTTCATCCACTTTTCTGTACATTCTGAAGCTGAAGGCTACAGTTGTCATTCGCAAAAGCCAGGTAATATAAAGGTTAATATAATGCAAGGCAAGATGGGACCAAATAAGCTAAGCTAGGTAACTTAATGTAACACAATGAAAATGTACACAACTGACATACGATACTATCATAAAATTACAACAGATTGAAAAATATATTCATCCTCAAGGGGAAATGGGAGCATTTAGTACAGAGACCAGCTCATGCAAGCTGAAGGCATCAAGCTTATTTGGGCAAAAACATATGTGTTGTTGTTGGGGTATTTGTACAAGTCCACATACATACATTAAATTCATCCTCTGTTTTTACCCATATCCTATTTAAGCTAAGGGGTGGAGTTTCTACAAGTTATCATTCACTTTACAATGTCTCATTGACTGACTGAACATGACCACACTGTTCTTCTTACAACAATACAAAGAGGCAGGAATTGGTCATCTAAAGTTAAATTACAATCTCAGTTCCAAATTAAGGCACACTGTAGATCTGATAGATACCAACAATCAGAGAGGAAAACCTGGACAAAGAGAAGGAATATAGGAAAGATATAAACCAAGACCTAGACAAAGCTTCTGGAAATGTTGAAAAGATGCACAGTTAGAGAACGGGCAGAAGAGGTAATAATTGAAGAAAGAGGCCATTGGGGCAGCAAAGCGGAATTTCTCCTGGCTGTGGCGGGGAATGTCGTCGGCCTAGGCAATGTGTGGCGATTCCCATACCTCTGCTACAAAAATGGAGGAGGTAAGTCCGTTGAGAACAACTAATTTTCCAACAGTTTTTGAATGTTTAACCTGTCATGATTTATTCAAGGTAGTGATGCTTTGTGTAATTCAGGTGCATTTCTGTTGCCATACCTGATATTTGTGGCAACATGTGGCGTACCCCTGTTCCTTCTGGAGACCTCCATGGGCCAGTTCACCCAGGAGGGGGGTGTCACTTGCTGGAGGAAGTTGTGTCCACTGGCAGAAGGTAATTCATAAAGATGGCAGGTAGGGGTGTGCCGATACACTAATTTCACTATACGATACGATACACGATATTGGGCTCACGATATCGATACAATACGATATATGGCACTTTTTTATTATGAAAATATATGGGGGGGGGGGAAGCAAATGCAAACAAATACTTCTGTTTTTGCATTATTATTATTGCAAAAAAAAAAATGTGGAGAAAAGAAAAAAACGCCAAAACGATATCGTCACGAAAACGTATCGCAACATATCGCGGGACGATATATCGGCACACCCCTAGATGGCACCAATTTGTGACATCTACTGTGGTTTTCCAAAGTCAAGATGAAAAGGGATTTGATGGTGGCATTGGTGGTGGTCAAGGCATAAAAGTGATGTCATTAGGTCACACTGGCTACAGTAAATCCCCCAAATCACAACCCACTTCACCCTTTAATCAGCCAATTGGATTCACAGAAAGGAATAGGACATGAAAAATTATGCTTGGTCTCATGCCAGAGGGGCTGGTCAATAAAAAAAAAGTCTTAACAGCAATAGCAAATATTTTAACAGCCTTTGACTGGTTGTTATCATTACAATTTGAGATATACATGTGTGAACATCTGTAATTCAGTATTGAAACTAATAGTTAAACTAAACAAAATGGAATTGTGAATGTAAATTGAATTATAAATGCTAGTAAAACCGACATGTTAATGTTCCTCCAAAACTGAGCTATCGCCTGGTTTTGAGTACAAGGTAAACATTGACAACACAGTAGCTATGGTCTAACTGAACACAATTAATATTTAAACAAGAGTGTGTCACATGCTGGACTCATAGGAGTGTTCTCTATTGTGTGTGTGTGTGTGTGTGTGTGTGTGTATGTGTGTGTGTGTGTGTGTGTGTGTGTGTGTGTGTGTGTGTGTGTGTGTGTGTGTGTGTGTGTGTGTGTGTGTGTGTGTGTGTGTGTGTGTGTGTGTGTGTGTGTGTGTGTGTGTGTGTGTGTGTGTGTGTGTGTGTGTGTATATATATAAAATGTTATTAGTTTTGTCTGATTTTGCAATCAGTGCAACTAATGTGCATAGTAAATGAAACATTCCCATGTCTATACATTTCCATATGTATCGTCTGTTCTCTGTCTTATTTCCACTAGTATGATTTAGTTGTGTTATATCTTATGGCCTACCTACCAACCCCATTTAGTGTATGTGCAAAGCCGACCAGTCAAAATGATGTACATTTTGCCCAACAGGTATAGGCTATGCTGGGCAGCTGATTCTTTTCTACAGCTGTATGTGTTATATTATTATTTTGGCCTGGGGGTTGTTCTACCTCGTCTTATCCTTCAACTCCCAGCTCCCTTGGGCTAGTTGTAACAACCTCTGGAACACAGGTAAGACATCGTACAGTATCTAACATAGTCTAAGTTTTGTGCACAAACTGAGGCTATGCATAGCCCTATATGATAGTCCTATCTGATAGTCTACATCCCTTTCCATTCTATGCCATGCTGCTAATGTATCCAATAATCCCATTCTTTATAACCAGAAAAGGAAATTTCAGGGTCCGTAATTGTCTTGTGTTTTGTGAGAGCATGTCATAATTAGTAGAATGGTTACACACCAATTAAATAAACACATTCAACCAAAGAACTGTTCAAACCCAGTGATTAACACGTTAATCAAATCTCTACAAATCCTCTTGAAAACATGACTGAATTTCACTTTCATTAAAAGTGCATTATGAATAAAATAATTGAAATGATTATGAATACGACTATCATCATTGTTATGATAACCAAGTTAAATATGTTCTCTCTACCCCATCAGATAATTGTGTAAACTTCTCATCAGAAAATGGTTTCAACAAATGGGCTAACCAGACCAACACCACCTCTGCTGCCACAGAATTCTGGGAGTATGTTTATAAGGGATGATTATATAGTCTACTATTAACACACGTAACCAACTTGCATTCTGTTCCTGCTCCCTACATCCTTTGCACTACAGGCCAGGGTTGCACACTGTGATATAATAGAGCTGTAATGTTTATATTGCAACATTACTAAATAAGAAAAGTAACTTTTACTTAGGTTCATTTCTTCTATAAGAAATGAACACTGTATGCTAATACATCCAACATGCACTTTCATTTGGAGGATTGTTGAAGAGTATACATTTGTGACTGACAAATTACTTAACAGTGGTGAAATTGCCTTCCTTTGAATATTCAGTTATCACACACACTGACATTGATGGAAGCAGTAGAGGCTTTCATAATCTATCCGCCATTTCAGCCAGACACTAAAATAAATGCATCCCTTCTTTGTACAATCTGTCTTTCTGTCCAGGCGACGAGTGCTGGCTATCTCAGGAGGTATCGAAGAGGTGGGCAGCATCAGATGGGAGATTTTGTTATGCCTCATTGCTATGTGGATAATCTGCTACTTTTGTATATGGAAAGGAGTCAGGTCAACTGGAAAGGTAAAAATAAATACAATACTGATAAAGTCATTCTACCACTGCAGCATTCACTTTTAAAATGTAGATTGACACAACTGTAGATGACTTTGTTGTTTGTGCTATTTTGTTTCCTTTTCTTTTGTGACAATTAATTTCAATATTAATAAGGTGGGCATAATAAGCTTTGGCTTCAGCCCTTCTTGTTGATAATATTCTGTATGTTC
The DNA here is from genome assembly GCF_963280865.1 of Gymnoscopelus braueri. Lineage (NCBI taxonomy): Eukaryota > Metazoa > Chordata > Actinopteri > Myctophiformes > Myctophidae > Gymnoscopelus > Gymnoscopelus braueri. The sequence continues at coordinate 14,102,227 of NC_137606.1, forward strand.
AACAGGTTTTATTAAATCATGACCGAAATAAATATACTAACAAACTAACTAACTAAACTAAACTAGATGCAATAACAACCCATCATTTCCAGGTGGTATATTTCACCGCTACCTTCCCCTATGCAATGTTATTGATTCTTCTGATCCGTGGACTCACTCTACCAGGGGCTCTACAAGGCATTGTGTACTACCTCCTTCCTGAACCCTCACATCTCACCAACCCACAGGTAGCAGATTATGATATAAAAATGTACGCCTGAATACAATAAATTCAAACATTGTAGGCGGAATTTCAGTCCGTGAGAGGTGAACTGAGTGGCTTCATGCATGCGTCTCTCATTGCTACTTTTGTCAGAACAGGTGTGGATGGAAGCTGTTGCCCAGATCTTCTTCTCTTACAGCATAGGGGTGGGTTCCTTAACTGTTCTAGGGAGCTACAACATGTACGACAACAACTGCTACAGGCGAGTCCGTTCAAAATGGATTGTGTGTGAAGTTGGGTTGGTTACTTGGTATCCATAGCAATAAGACAAATGGGTGGCCGTGAACACATAATATATATCCATATCTGCATCTATACTGGTCCATAATAACTAGGCCTACTTGTTGTAAAAGCTGTTCGTCACCTTCTTAAACTAATGGCCTAAGTAATTATTTTAATTTTTTCAGAAAAAAAAAAACTGATCCAAAACAAAACTATATGATATTTCTTAATCATTTCACCCAAAACGTTTATAACAAATTATGACTATTATTAATATAAAAATAACACTGTCTGTCAGTTATGTAACATAAGAGATTGAAATAGGTTTAAATAGGATTAAGCCTGACTTAGGCCAAATGATTTACTGATTTACTCCAGACTTAGGCAATTTTTTTGGCCTAAGTCACAAAACCATGTGACTTAGGCCAAATAAATAGCCTATTTTGGCCCAAGTCACACTAGGGAGATAGGCCATTATACTAAAAGGGGAGGGAACAGCATGATCCTTTTCAATTAGGAGATAGGCGATTTTACCAGAGGTGGCCAGTGTCATGAGGAGCTGACGTAGGCCATTAGTTTAAGAAGATGACGAAATGTAATATATTCAGAACGCAGCTGTTTTGAATTATTGTGAGGTCAAATCTGAAGCTAAAGACTATGATTTTTATTATGTTTTGCAGAGACTGCCTATACCTGTGTTTGCTGAACAGTGCCACAAGCATAGTAGCTGGATTTGCCGTCTTCTCAGTGCTGGGATTCATGGCTCACGAGCAGGGTGTTCCCATTGATGAAGTGGCAGAGTCAGGTACTGAGACAAGTCACAATGTCTTATTATGTCTAGACTACGTAAATATATAAAGAAGATGTAATCCATTCCATTCTGAAGTCATACAGACTTCCAGACAAGCAACGACTCAGCAAGCAGCAAGGAGATCGTTGGTAGAATTCACACGAGGAGTCACTGGCAGCCAGTGGTTTAAAGTACATTTACTCAAGTACTGTACTTAAGTACAATTTTGAGGTACTTTTACTTTACTGGAGTATTACCAATTGTCTATACTTCTACTTCTACTCCACTACATCTCAGAGGCAAATATTGTACTTTTACTCCACTACAATTATTTGAAAACTTTAGTTACTAGTTACTTTGCAGATATAAATGATTACATTATAGAACATACATTTACCACTTTAGCCCTATTTTATACCTAGGCCATTTGAAAATAGCCGATCCACAAGCTCACAAGCTTTGAGCTTGTAGATCTGCTAGTTTCAAACATTTTTGTACTTTTACTTTTGGTACTTTAAGTACATTTTCATACCAGTACTTTTGTACTTTTACTCAAGTAAATTTTGAATTCTGGACTTTTACTTGTAACAACAGAGTACTTCTACATTGCAGTATTGATACTTTTACTTAAGTAAAACATTTGAGTACTTTTTCCACCACTGCTGGCAGCCCTGTTGCATCAGGCCTTGGCTGTGGCTCAGACTCATACACCGGCTCATGGTTGGATAACATTGTGCAATGACAAATGGTAATGATCTACAGTGTTGTGTGTCTGTTTTCAGGTCCAGGTCTGGCCTTCATTGCATACCCTCAGGCAATAGCCATGATGCCCCTACCTCAGCTATGGGCTGTCTGTTTCTTTTTCATGATCATTCTCTTGGGTCTGGATACACAGGTGATATACAAATGGAAGACTGCATTTGATAGTGACTGAAATATATTTGGGTCATAGATAGTGGTTGTCTAAAAGGGAATTTCCCCTTGGGCGGGGGGGATAGTAGGCTTTAGGGCATCAGGCAGAGGCTCTGAACTACTGCTGCTACACTCACCCCCCGTTTGACTTCCCCCCACGGAAAGCTGCACCAATGTAACACCCGGGATTCGAACCCTGGTCTCCTGCGTGGAAAGCCAACACCCTGTCCACTAGCCTAAAAGAACAACATTTCTCAGCCGGAGGAAATATTAGGGTTTTGATCATCAGGCAGAGGCTCTGTACCTAAGATTGTCTTCCAAAGTTTGCAGGATTGGTCAGTTTTGAACAAAATGCCTCAAATCATGAACGCAGTGTGCAAATTCCGTGTAATTTTGCACACACCTTCCCACTAGGCCGAGGAAGAAATGCCACCCTTTTCACATTGGCCTGTTATAGCGCCACCAGCAGGTCTAATTTAACAAAACACATTTTTGGAACAAAATGCCTCATGAATGCAGTGTCCGATTGCCGTGAAAGGCCTAAGAAGGAATGTCCCTTTTCACATTGGCCGGCCACAATAACCTACCTGACCTGGCGGAGACCTGTGCTCCGAGGAGCACTTTTTCTAGTTACACATGAGATACAGCTGGGGAAGACATGAACATAGAACCATGAAAACTAGAACATGAACATAACATAGAAATACAAAGACCATAGACAAGAGAGGCAAAGTCTGTAACTGTGACACCTGGAGGATGAACCATTCTTTTTTTGTTGACCCCATGACCTTTCCTCCAGTGCTACCCTCAGATCAACCATAACATTTATTTCCCCCTGATTTGTATCCCCCCACCACCGTTCCTCACACCAGACACACGTGAAAACCCACCTACGGCGACTTTGTACGGGCCTTAGTGGCAAGGCTCTAGGAATAGAAATATTGATTGTTTAATTTGTTGGTCATTTGGGCTCACATTGTTGTCACTTAGCCCTGCCATGTGTGGATTCTACTAGTGTGGCTTTGGCGCTTTGTTCTACCCCTTTACCTTTACCCAAAATAAAAACATACATGAGAGTCCCACTAGACCTGTGAAGTAATTGCTCCCCTTGTCTGAATTGTCAGATAAATGTATGTAATGATGAGTGATTGGACCAACCAGGAGCTTCTTGCAATTCTGTGCCCAATGCAATACATGACAAACTGACCACAATATTTTGGCTATTCATGGTGAAATCTATAAACCATGGCATAGAAGGACCAACCCAGCACCCTTCAAACCTTCATAACTTTCAACTCAATTTGGTACTTGTGTGACAAACCCCAGATCAAATAAGTGGGTGTTTGGGTTAGTCCATCTAAAGCCTGATGATGCAATGTGTTGTGAGTTTGTAGATCTGTTATTCTGCTATCTGCTATTTCTGGTGCGCAAACAAGTATAAATCAGGCATTAAAGTATACCCATTTCATAGTCATGAAAGTTATTCACTCTCATTCTCATTGTGTTTTCTTTAGTTCGTTGCAATGGAGGTGGTGATGACATCCATTACAGACATGTTTCCCACAGTGCTGCGTAGGACAGGGCGACGGGAGATCTTCCTTCTCATATTCTGCATTGTCTGCTTCTTCTCCCAGATTCTCATGGTCACTGAGGTCAGTATTTCTTTCCTTTTTTGTTCGTCTTATGCATAAAGGCCTATCGGCATCTAATACTACACAACAGCATACTGTAGCTTGGCGGGTAACAAGCTAACAATGCCTGCCTGTTGCCAAGTACTACAAGTAGGCATCATAGTTGCAAAGTGACCAACACAAAAAAGAACTAAAAGAAAATTAAATTGGCAATATTGAGACATAAAATGTGCTCAAAGGTGGGGTAGAGAGGTTCATTATAGAAGCAACATTAAAAGCTTGCACCGTGGGTGACCACTAATTCTTCCCAAAGGTCAGAAATGCTGACACCAAAAGAAAGAAAAGTTAAGCTCATATTCTCAACTACACCCTGGGAAAACATTGTTTAAATATCAAGGCTAGGTTCAGATGTGACCTATTGTTTGAACACCAAACAACAGAAAATAAACTTTGTTGCCAATTGCAATCACACCTCATGTCTCTTGCCACCAGGGGGGGATGTATGTGTTCCAGCTATTTGACTACTATGCCTGCAATGGAGCCTGCCTTCTCTTTCTCGCTGTGTTTGAGTCCCTGGCATTGGGCTGGATATTTGGTGGGTATTCTATTTCAGAAATAATACAAAGTAATTCACAAGCAATCGCAGTGTCCAAACATTTCAACAGCTAACATCTGTCCATAACACTGTACCAAATTCTGAATCAGGAGCAGATCGTATGTGTGGCATCATACATGACATGACGGGCGTGCGCCCCAATCCCATGTTCAAACTCTGCTGGCTCTATATCACCCCCTTGGTCTCACTGGTGAGTTGAAGCAACATTATCTGTAGCAGTGGTTCACAACTGTGGTCCTGGTGACAAAGACTTTATCCACATTCAGATAATTGTATTCGCCAATAGCCTGCTCTTTTTTATTTTCTTGCTTGGAAATGCCCCATATCCATAGTTTAAGCCACAAAATGGAGCAATCTAATTGACAATTCACAGCATTTGAATTTAAATTCCAAGTAAAGTCAGACAACTGTCTTGAAAAAAAAAATATCCATAACATTTATAGGCACAAAAGCTTTTTTGTTTCCTTTCTCCCCTCAGCTCTGTTTCGTATGTTCCTTAGTGGAGTACCAGCCCCTAACTTTCAACCGTTGGTACATCTATCCAGTATGGGCCTACATTATGGGCTGGCTGTTTGCGCTCTCCTCCATTGTACTTATACCAGGGTGGGCACTGATGAAACTGGCCACTGGGCCAGGGACCCTCCGCCAGGTGAGAGTACAGAAGGTAGTAACATTTTGGAATAATGAATTATAGAGGGATATACTGTGGCTCTCGTAACAGGGGATTATGTTCTGTAGGTGTGCATGTGGTGCTTGATCTTGAATGATTAACATTGTACCCATGCAGTCCCCACACTGATTCAACTCAGCAACATTACCATTTTGTCTTATTTGTGCCTACGCCCCCCCCCTATCGCTACAACTAATAGAAAACAAACTGTTCACAAACATCAGCAACTGTCAGTTTTGATACTCTTTAAAGGGAAAATCATTCTGGCATTCTGCTATTCCAGTGATATTGGCCAGCTATGGCAGCTAAGTTAATATTTACAAACAGACAACATGTCTCTATAAGACTGAAATCAAAGCATGATTTGAACGCTGTATTCTTTTAGCTACAGTGATGTCATGCCCTAGTACGTACGAATATAGGGGAAAGGAATCTATGTCACGCGTGTGTTGGAGGTGCAAACAAAGAAAACAAAGGTGCTCCTTAATTTTTCATAAGATGGTGGATGTCGCAGGTCCCTGCACTACAATACATAGTTGTGCACTAGAACAGAAAAAGATATCACTGTATACGGTCCGTCTCAAAAATGCAATGCTGATTGACCTGTGTTGTTTGCATCTCAAAGACAATGGCAGATATGGCCACGACCCCAAATACCCATATGTTTGTCTCAAACATGGAACTCATTAACCTACAATCCTTGAATAACACCAACACAGTATTGATTTTACTGAAAAGTATGTCAGCACTTTTTTCATTTGAGAATACATCACTTTTGTGGTAGGACAATGCTCTCTGATGAGCATAAATAGCCTCAATGCTACCTAGTTAATAGATGAAGGACATGTGAAACTATCGTTTCATGAGGCTATAGATTGTGATTTGATCGATTCAAGATGGGGATTTATAACCAGCGTAGTAGCCTACACACCACTGAACAGCTCCTTGCCTTCGGCATATGCAGGCAGTATCAAAATAATCTTCCCAGACTTTGGATGCAGTCCAGAATTGCATTATCCTGACTACTGATTTGCAGTCTGTTTGTAGATTGGATTACCCCTTTAGTTTACACTGGAAACTTAAAGGACCATACTGGTAATCTGGCATGTTTAAATGTCCAATGCATAATGTGACTTGTGTGATTTTTGTGGAAGCCACTGGATTCCATTGATTTCAGTAAGCCTGCAGTATGAAAATATACTTGCAGACTTAAAACTAAAGCACAGATTGAGTTGAAAAGTCGACCTCCAGTCCCTCAAGGAAAGATTGATATTATTCGAACAAAAGCCATAAATCCATGCCTTATTAGCCACATAATGTTTCGCAATTATTCAGGTAAGTTTGTTCATGTTTTAATGACTTTGGAATGAATGTAACTTCCCCAAATGTGAAATTTCATGGAATAATGGGTAACTATTTCTCTCTACTCATTAGCGCCTCCATTTGTTATGTGAGCCAGCCGACCTGCTGACCCAGAAGACAAATGCTCTGCTGCACCACATGACCTCAGAAGCAGAGATGGAAGCGAGAGATGGAAAGGGATAAGCTAATGAAAGTATTGGGAATCCTGTGCGTACATTTTTTAGCAGAGAAATTGCCAGTCATGTACTGTTATTTGACTATCAGCAACTGATTGTCATCTGTTAGGCCTATTGCTAACAATCAAGTAATTCATCAATTAATTAGAAAACTCACAACTTTATTTAGAGAAGTGTTCCTTCAAATCCATACTGGTCAGGCCTTATTATGAGAATGTTTTATCATATTCAATAAAGGGAGCATACATTCAGTACAGAAGAAACACTGACTGTAGACTTACTGTTGCCATCATGTTATTAGGTGACAAGCCAGTACCATTTTTCTGACAGATATTATGTAAATGTCAAGAGAAAAACTGGAACCCTCTGATGATTCAGGAACTGGACTGTGTGAACTGAACATACCTGTATGACTTCAAATAATGCCTACTATTCCTGTATTCCACAATGTGCTTATGTATTCTCAACTTAATGAGTAAAAAATATTTCACTGAATTTATGCGTCTGATCTAATGGAAATGATGGCTAATTCACTCACTCACCCCCCCCCCCCCCCACATTGGATTGGAAAAGAAACAATATTGAGGCCATGATTTACTATGCTATCTCGTGTGCATGATATGCATTTCTTCCCTTGTTTGTGTGTAATTTGTGCGCACATTGTATACACTTCATGGACCACAGGGAATCAGAGTACAATTTGGAGTCTGGGAAACGGCTACATCCAAGGAAGTGGCCAATTGAGGGTGCGGTTGGGGTGGGCAGTGAGAGAGCAGGGGAGGGTGTGTGCGTGTCTGGAAGTTGGAAAAGTGGGTATTCAACGAGGTGTGGTGGCCAAGTGAGAGTGCATGAGAGGCAGGCAGAGATAGGTGAGGGTGGATTGTATATTGTGCACTCAAATGAACAAAATGAGGGAATTAATGAACCAAAATGAGGTAGCAAAATGTATAATGTGTGCATGAGATAGCATTTCTGGGGCTCAATGTAGTAAATTGTGCCCTCAATAAAACAAAGTTTCCATAGAGTAGGCTACTATTTGTGGTGGACAGGAAATTCAACAGGAGGGGGGGGGGGGCAGAAAAGAAAACGGTTTTATTTGCTTATCAGCTTTTTGATGGAAAAAGGTCTTACTTACTATTTTTAAAAGGGACCGGGGAGGCAAGGCAACTAGGTAATGGCAGGATTCAAACCTGCACCAGTGATTCTGGAGGCACATAGACATGTTGTATCATAAACCGAGAGATAGGAAATGCATGCACAACCACTATATAAACAATTTTATTATTTAGAAATCTGCATTGTTGACCATGGTGTCTAAAAGATGTAAAGCACAAGAACATTAGAAAAAGAGAACACAAATCATAAACATACATATATGCACAAAACCAACCAAATGTTAACATACACCTACAGTATACTATCCTTAAACATATTGTAATCTTTTAAACTTACTGTACAAACTGGTTCATCTACAGATAAAACAGATGATGCCAATAACACCACCAATTTCAGGCTCTGTATAAATAACTCAAAACCATTCAGTTCAATTTGTACAACAAAGCTTCCGAGGGGAAATATGGGGGGAAAACATAGTCAAAACAGTAAATCAAATTGTTTCCATTCCCATGAGATGCTTATGCACTTGGTAGCTTCACAGAGAAACAGTTTCGATTGAATTTAAGTGTGATATTTCATGTCACAAATGTGCCTAGGTTGTGGAAAAGTTTTTTTCTTAAAAAAAAAAAAGGCTCAGCTGAAAAGCATTTGCTCGGCGGCCTTGGCTGAAATACAGTGTAGCGCAGTCTGTTACTTTGTTTAAAGGTCCTCTCTGCGTCATTACGCACGCCGCTTGATCTTTACCATTTTCCTTTGCCCTAGTGCCATACCAATGGGAGCCAGACCAACCCCGACTTCCACAGTATTGATCGGTGCCCTTATAGGTATAGCTCACACAAAGAAAAGAAAAGGAGAAAAGAAAACGTTCTTAGTTTGGGAGTGCTAGTCACAGAGTACGATACTAGAAACAAAGTGCACATTTTCAGTGCACATTTTCAATAGGACTCATCACACATCTTTATTCTGACCACAACAACGGTCTGACAAGACCGTTATGAGCACCCTCAGTTCAACAGCTGAAAAGGATGCAATGAGATATCTCAGGAGAGTCACTGTGAATGCCTTCTAAAAGCCCAGTCTCTGTTTTTCTTGATTAAGAGTTATTTTGATCTCATAATCTTTGTAGGAGATTACAAGTGCTTTCCTGAGTCCTCAGTGTTTTTCTACGCAGACTGGAACGGTGATGTCAAATGACGTGTGGGGATTAGGTTACACTGGACTGCTGCTTAGAGATCAGCTTCTACACTTCCAACCGTTTTGTCCCATCAGGTAGAGTGACTGACTGCAATGGGAGTAGAGGTCTTAACGGGTCCACCCGTACCCAGAAACCTGAGACTCTACCCGAGACCCGAGCATATCCAGGTCCAAAATCCTGACTTGTGTCACGTGTATGGGTCAGACCTATTATAATTGCATCGGGTCTCGGGTAAGCAAATCTTAAATTGATATACCCGTATGGTCCCGCAAGGCCCCGATCAGCTTTTTTTTTCATATTGAATTCTTTGATCTTAAGTTTTAAAATTAGACGTATTTAATTATTTCTATAAAACTATTTCTATAAACAAAAGGTGCAATTCAACATAACAAATTAATTATTTTTGGAATTACATTAGCAGTACATCAGTGGTTACAGTATAGCTCGTTTGCTATAGCCGATTAGGGTCCGTTAGGTCATGGGTCTGATTATCCTCGTGTCAGTTTCAGCACAGGTCTCTGTTTAAAAAAAAGATTTTAAAAAATAAATAAATAAAGAATTATGCATATGGGTTTTGGGTAACAAAGCATTCCATTTCGCGTTCCCTTTCAGAACGGGTCCAACTTCGGTAGATTGCAGTCATAACAAACGAAAATGATGAAAAACATGAAATAGCAACTGAAGCCATAAATAGTGTTTGTTTTCAGCTTGCATAGAAACATTTGATGATCCTTAGGAAAACTGATCTCCGTAACCACCAATAACGACTTTAAATCAAGCATACTAAAACAATAATTTTCACCACAAAAAAAAAAGGGTTTTCTGGTTACGTACTGTAGTGGCTTTTAGGTATTGATTCCTTTGACAGGCACTAACAAACATCCCCACCTGTTGAACTGTCAGGTGGCACAATGGTGACTTTCTCTGATTGCTCCTTGTTGACCTTGTGCTTCTCACCTTGCTCTGAGTGAGACATAGAATTGCTGCTATTGACTGAGCTACGCTCCTGCACAGGACACGTCTGTTTCAAGTTCAACAGTGGAGTGTGAAGTGGGAGGGAGGGAGCATCTTGATTCTGAGCAGCACACGCAAAGTCGGTATCTCCCACAGCACCAGAATCATCGCTATCTGAATCTCCTGAATGTGGGTTGGAGGAGTTCTGCTCGCTGCGCAGGTCTGCTAGGCTGGGGTAGCTGCCGGATTGTGCCATAGCCTTGTGGACCTTCTCCCAGGCTTCATCGCCATCCAGGCCGCTGTTGGGATTATTCGCAGCCTGGCACAGTAGCCGGGTGTGCTGGCGCAGCTGGGCAATTTCATGCTCCGTGGCTTTACTCTGGCGGAGCAGCTCTCGGGTGCGCATGGTAATATCCAACAGGCCCGACTGGCTGAGGATTTCGATGGTGTTGAGGAAGCGGCGATGATGAGAATTTAAGAGGCTGTTCCATAATCCATAACCCTTCCTCCTCCCTGCTATGATGGAAGACAAGTGGTTGTGCCGGCGCGAAGTGAGGGAGGTGTCTAGACCGGAAATAGATTGGGAGCCCAGGCTGGAAGAAACTGCGGTAGGACCGAGGTGTGCGCAGCTATCACTGACTGAGACGGGACATGTGTCCGGTACCTCAGAAGAAAACGTTACAGAATCAGGCTCTCTGAGGTGTTTCTCAAGTAGGCTCTTTAGGGTAGACACGTTATGTCTCTGATCTTCGGTGCACAGCCTCTTGCTCTGGCTCTGGGAGTCCTGGCTTGCCTTATCCGGTGGCTTTTTGGCAGGGTGTGGAGCGATACGAGGATAAGAGTTGAGGATGGGCAGATAGGTACCATTGCTTTTCCTTCCAGTGCCATTGTTTTTCCGTGTCTGGGCTTTATGAAGTCCATCAGAGACAGGCAAGTTTGGGGTTGTGCTTGGCTGTTGCAGTAGGATCACGTGGGGGGCAGTATTGGTACTGGTATCACCTCCACCATTCCCCCAGATCAGCTTAGTCTGAATGTGATCACCTCCATCCTGGATCATCTCCGGCTAGAGGAAGAAAGAAAGAAAGAAAGAAATAGAGGTTGATGAAAAGGTAACAATGGTAAAAGAAGGAGGCAAGAAAGAGGAGCCAAATCCAATGAAGGTAAGGAGGGATCATACTACATTATATTTGAAGCATTTAGCCTATGTTGGGATCCAGAGTGACTTACAACAAGTGCTATCAAAGGATGTGCCTCAGTTCCTAGTACACCAAGATGCTGTCGGGTCAAAGACTCAGGTCAAAGACTCAACAATAATCTAAAAATGATCTATGATCCTTGAAGATATGTGAATAAATTGTCTTGAAAGAAAAAGTAGAGGAGAATGAGATGACAAATGAATTCATTGTAGAGGAAATAGTTAAAAGTAATATGGTAGCTCAAAGTCTCAAGCATTTGCAAAATGTAACCCACAGAGTATCACCTTTGCATATGAAAACAACTACTGCTCTCCTCCCTAGAGATTTGGACTTGGCCAGGGCAATGAAAAACACAACCCTGTGCTCTGTCACATTTGGATGTGAAAATGTCAACATTCCTTCTAAATGTTCAAACAGCTTCAAAGTGGTTCAGTGGTCCGTTCCAAGCTTTGGATCCAAGGATTGCATTCTATTTTTGGTCACACCATATGTGTTACATACTACATATATTACGTATTCAAAAACAATGTAAATCACTAAATGGTCTCATTTGTTATTCATTTTATAAGAGGGAGCTTACCAACACCACACACAAGCTCCAACAGACACAATTAGCTACGTGTTTTGATTGATGTACTTTATTTAGTAAGACATGAGAAACAGTACCTGGAAGTACAATTCACAATACAAGCATATGTTCAAACAATGTTAATCACTAATGTTCTCATTCGTTTTTTTTGTTCTCGTCGCAAGATAGAGACACACGGGGACTACAAATTTCACGCCCACTTTTGAGACAGCGCCGCTACTCGAGGTCCGTTAGAACGATGAACAGCAGCTGCCAATGCATTCCCTATGAGAGGATATGAAAGTTAGCCTACTTTTAACATTATCCTGCATTAACTGAAGACGATATTGCTTTAAATAAAAATATGTTTCCAAATGTATGGAGTGTCTTTGTCAACATATCTTCTTGTTTTCTTAATAGTTGATGTGTTTCACATTTAATTTGCCACTTTAACGAGTTACCCATAATGCTAACACAGCAGAGGGTAGACAGCAGACGGGCATTTCAGTGACATCACTGTCTTTACGAGTGCCGAGCGCCGACCAGTGGCGTACCCACTGTAGAGGCAGGAGAGGCGGTCGCCTGCCCAACTAAGATCTCGCCTCCCCTAAAAAATTTTTAAAAAAAACGAAAATGTGTCATTGCGTGCTTAATGTCCTCAAAGTCACGCATCCAACAAGCTTTGAACTGAGCAGATTGGACCTTCTGTTCCAGAGATAATGACCAAAACCTATTGAAAACGGCCACTTTCGCCAGTTTTCTGGGTATTGAAAACCTCAAGGGATGCGTCCGTGACGTATATACCATGCCATCACTTGAACTCTAGATCTCCGATGCTAACGATTTTGACATACTGATGGAGTATATTATAGTATATTGTGGGTAGTATATCGAGATGAAAGATATGGGACATTAAAAAGGACAAATTAAACAAATGGCACAGATTATTAGAACACAAAAAAAATCGCTACAGCCTCAGTAGTTAACCAGTGAAATGACGGTATTTTACAATGCCTCTCATAGAGATTGCATTGAGAGCTGCAGTTCATCGTTCTCGAACGGACCCCGAGTGTCAAAAGTGGGCGTGGATTTGTAGGCCTTCCGCTTCCGGCCGTGTGTCTCTATAGTATCCTTTTTAAATAAAAACTATAATCTTGCGATTACATGTTGACTGATAGTTATAACATTTATGACATACAAAAGAGAACATTACGTGATTTAAATTGTTTGAATATGTAATATAATGACATAATATTACATATTACAATATTATTAATATTAATAAACTGGCCAGACATAACTAATATATGTATGAAAAGGCCATTAGTATCCATTGTACATTTCCTAGCGAGAAAGGGCTCATTATTGTTGGGGCATGCCTTGTGGCGGAGATCTGTGCTCCACTGAGCGTACCTTTCTAGTGTTTAAAAGACATATACATATTATAAGGAGACTAGGAGAGCAGCTTGTTCCAGGGACCCCCCAGAAGCAAAGATTTGAGTTACAAATGTTCACTTTAAAAAATATATATTTAAAGACTTGCACAAATTTTCAAAGTGCCGCGCTATGAGCTTGTAGATCTGCTATTTTTGAATAGCCTAAAGAAATCTAAAAGTGACACAGACGCCTTCCCGGTCTTGATAGGTTATAAACTGCCCCTCCCTACATTAACAGTATCGTACCTGCTTGACCCCCATGTTCTTCAGGACGTAGATGGGTCTGACCTCGCCGCTCCCTGGCATCAGGATGGGATTGGCCTTCTCAGCCCTGTCTTGGCCCCGTCCTGGGCTCTGTCCTGGGTGTGGAGCCTGTCCATGGCCACTGGCCCTGGGTTGGCTCACACTGTTGTGCTGGTCCTCAACATCTGCCTGCTGCCAGTCCGAGCCGTTGTCTGGAGAGGAAAAACAACGGGACATGTTGTTATCAAATTTGTTTTCTTGGTCCAAGCCAAGGCACATCAGAGGGCCAGCCGAAATCTCAAGGCACATCTGTATTTATATCCGTGCAAAATAGCCTCTGTAACATATTATATATACTCTCATATCCACTCTTATAACGCTGTAATCGTACTAATACCAAATCAGGTTCAAGTTGGAGTATACCATTCTCCACATATTATTAGAGACAAATCTAGAGCTATACTATGATGACTTACATCCAGGTCAAGTATGTGGATAAAATGAAAGGTGTTCAGTCAAATATAGGGAAATTAACACATAATGCTTTGCTTTTGTAAAAAAAAGTAGGGGGGAAAAGGCCTATAATGGTAATGTTTCACACAAACGTGGTTAAACTAGCACTGACAATGTTGCTGTGTAGTTGTGCCCATACTCTATTAGCCTGTAATGTGGTAGTGGTACAGTCATTGCTCAGGTGTATGAATAAGAAAATAAAGCATCATGCATGCTCTGCAGACTTTTTCTGGCTAATGGTCTTGTACAATATTAATTTATTTACTCATAGTTTCTATATGGTATGTGATAGAGTTGATCTTGTTGATTATAATTTGTCTAGTGTCATAAACCTGCTTAAAATGTCATCTCTGATATAATATGTCAAGCAGTCTCCTATTTTCTCTCTCTCTGTGCAAGGCCGCTGAGCTGGCTCTTTTTGAGATAACACTCTCTCCCTTATTTAGAGTCCCACTAACTTTGTTTTGCTCTGAGTGGTCCAGCCTGGTATGTTAACCATAACACTAGGAGGTTAATCTTGGACTGTTTTCAGAACAATACATCTCGGCGTTCTTCTCTACAATAACCATTCTTTCAGTGCCACGGAGTGACCACTGACCAGCGACGCCGGTCAGAGCCGAGGTCAACGTGTTGTTTGAGACATTTGGACGCTGATTGTCCAAGATAAACTGTCACAACATCTTCATCAACCATCATCATCCTCATCTGATGACGACTATCATCATCACTCTCATCCAATCCAAGGATTCCACCTTCGCCCGGAAACTGATCTATGTCATATCCTATGATGTCATTGTTTATGTTACCTAACTGATAACGGGCCTTGTAAAAGCCCAGTCTTTTCGTTCTATGTGAGAGAGACGCCGACCGATGATGTGTGAAATACCTGTGATACTGTAAACCTTCCCATTGTCTCTCTGTCTGACGAAATATAATATAATCATTTTACCCAATGGCTGCCTGTCTCTGTCTGCTTTCCTTGTCGCACTCACAAGGAGCATGGTCTACAACACCAGATACCACAAAGAATAAATAATTAGAAAAAATAAAAATCTCATTCACCAGAGTAACCAGAATCTTTCTCTGAACTGCAGCGGGAGCCCCGTCCACTGGAGTCATCTGTGTCTTCACGTAAGGCCAGCAAAGTAGCGATGTTGCTCTTATCCTTAGCATTCTTGCTTGATGTGCGCAGGTCTTCTTTAGGCATGCTGAGGCCTATTGGGACATGGCATAATTCATACAATTATATAACATTTAATCTGGCCAGCCAATTCCAGAAGATTATGTGAGTACCTTTCCCCGTAAATGTTATATTCACAGAATTTGTCTTCTAAATAATGAAGGAAAATGTTGTATTGTGTTTTTTTTTCATAGTTTGGGAACTAGAACTAGTTTTGTTCAAACTACAGTGAACTCCATGAGTACTCGGACAGTACATGGTCACTTGGCCCCTTCATAGGATGTAAAATGAGATCGTAAGGGGTAATTGGCAGTATGAGATTCATTCACATTACAGACATACGGTATGCAAATAAATCACAAAAGCATTTGGACAGGTTAAGATGATATTCAATAAGTTATTTTGCTAAATGACCTCCGGTCATTGACACTCATTTGTAATGTAAACATAGGTGGAGGTCATTGCTTCTTGTCTACAATGTAATGTAGAGTGGCCAACTGTCCTGTATACAAATGCAAATCACCTGTGCATGTGCGGGTGAACCATTTGGTTTCGGTATGAACCAAATGGATCCTTATTACTGTGATTATAATACAATATAAATTATAATGTATTACAACTATGCTAATTATAATACACTTTAATGGATTATAACTGATCATAATACACTATAAAGTATTATAATGTTTTACAACTATGATAATTATAATACACTATGATAGATTATAACAGTGATTATAATACAATATAATCTATTATCAATCATGTATTACAACTATATCCTGTTCTAAATAAAAAGTTGGTGAGTGATCAGTCATTATGAAGTGTTTGGCCCGGTTTGGCCTAGCTCAGACCTACCCAGGACTGGGTACTTTTTAGGCACCAGTTTAGTACCACTTACACACCACGCTACCCACTTCATTGTAGTGGAAACCGTGGCACAAGTGGGCGGTGTGGTGTTGTGGCGTAGGGTGAGGCCATGCATATGGAAAGTCACACAGCTGAGAAGCCAAGGAATGCCCACGAACCATTACAGGCATGGCTGCCATGGGGGGACAACCAAGCATGGTTATTGTAGCAGCCAAATACACTACTTCTGTAGGCTATTAGCATCAAATTCTTCATTTTAATTACACAAGAAAACATGTCTAAAAGTTGTATGGTTGTTCCTTAAGAAATGCTGTTTGGGAGAGAGTCAGTTTAGCTAATTGCTGTGATCTTGATATTGAGCTCATATAACTACTCTATATCATATCACTGCATTTCCTTTGAGTTTGTTTCTTAGGGCGGAAGACCCCACACTTTTCAATATGGAAGGTTGTTGTTGTGTTATTAAGACTTGAGTTGACAATAGAAAACAAACACAACAACAAGGAAATGTGCAGGGGGGTAGACACAAACAGCTCCAGTTACATAATTCCTATTTACTTCATTATATAACCAAAATATTACATCATACCATCTGACTGTGAGTTGGCAATACTACAAAGCAATCAAATGTGTGGTGGGGTGCATACAAATGTTTTCCCAGTTACATAATTTCTATTTAGGTAATTATGTAACCAGGAAGAGTATCATATCATATGACTATGGTGCCATCCGATCATCATGGTAGTGATTTGATGACTCCAGATAGTTCCTCATTATGTCCCATTAGCCTCCCATACCATGCCTGTCAAAAATATATTAACTACTTAATAAGCCCTATTTTCAAAACTTTTCAACCATTTTCACAATGTCTTAGCTTCTGTAGCTTGTAGTTCTGCTGTTTTCTTTTGAAACGTTTCACCTTTTTTTCTTCCAAAATATATATTCTGTAGACAAGTTAAAGGTAGGGTAAGTGATTTTTTAGTTTTTGTTAAAAAGGTTAAAGTAATATATTCTTATAGTAATCATTGCTACAGAGCGTTTGTTCGGTCACAGGGGTCTCTCCAGCTCTCCAGTAAACAGAATATAGTACATTTTCAGGTAGGTGACAACATTTTAAGCCAATCAGGAGAGAGCACTGAAAATGCATTTTCTGTTTAATAAAGAGCTGGAGAGACATGGAAGACTGCTTATATGGACAGGACACTCTATAGTAACGAGCACTATCAGAACATAGACCCATTTTGCAATTATTTGAATAATTGCAAATCACTTACCCTACCTTTAAATGTAAGGAAACATTTTATTTACAGTGCTGGAAAAAAATGCCATGGCCTCTCTGCATATTTGTGGTTAACTGCACACATTTCTCACACGCCACAGGACTCCTCCTTCCGCCTCTCAATGGCCAACACCAGGTCACGTCAGGACACAAACCAACATAATATAGCTACAACAACTGTGCAGTGTTGCCATGTCCTGACATGACCTGGTGTCGGTCTTAGCCCCATTACGAACCTCTCCCTCCGCCTCCGGTGCTGTATAGCGGAGGGAGAGGTTCGTATGGGGCTATAGGGCCATTGAGAAGCGGGAGAGAGGCGGGAGGAGGTCACGTCAGGACACAAACCAACATATAGCTGCCTACAACAACAGCTGTGCAGTGTTGCCATGTCCGCTTATTATAAGCGAGTTTGGGCTTGTTTTTATATAAAGTTGCTTGATAGTTGTGGGTTGCGATTAATATATATTTAATATATATAATATAATATATATTTAATATATATAATATAAATATATATTTAATATATGTAATATAAATATATATTTATAGACCCACCCTTCTGAAAATATTTTGTGCCAGAGACACCATACAAGATTTTGTGGATTTGAAAATATTCCAAAGTGTTATTTTTTCCCCAAGATTTTTCTTTGAAAATAGCAGATATACAAGCTCACAACGTGAGCTTGTAGATCGGCTATTTTCAAATAGACAATGTATATGGTTAAAGTGCTCATGTGGATTATTTTGGGCTTGTTTTCATAGACCTGGTTTCTTGATTCTCTCACAAAGCCTGGCAACACTGCTCTCAATGGACGACACGAGGTCACGTCAGGACACAATCCAATAGCTACAACAACAACTGTGTTTACTGAGGCAGCCAACAAAACTGACTGACCGGCATTTATACAAACCTTTACTATCGTTCAAGCTATAGTATAGCTTGAGCTGCTCTAGCATGAGTTAATACCGGGATAATAACATGAGCGACACGGTATTCAAAGCAGCATGAAGGGGGGTTTCATTCATTGGCGGAGTGGCAGCAGCAGCAGAGTGCATTTCAGGTCATCCATACCGCGCAGACGTAGAGCAGGCAGACAGGGGTTATTGCGGGACACGCTGCGTCGCTAAACTCAGCGTTGCCAGATTGTGCGAGAGAAATAAGCAACCAGGTCTAGGAAAACAAGCCCAAAAGAAGCGACTAGGGCACTTGGGCCATACATTGAAAGTAGCCGATCTGTGAGCTTGTAGATCTGCTATTTTCAAAGAAATCTTGGGGGGAAATGTAGAATAAAACATTTTAAGATCACAAATGTTGTACAACATATTTTCAAGTGTGTGTGTGTGTGTGTGTGTGTGTGTGGGGGGGGGGGGGTCATTGGATAATTAAGGCAACTACACTTTAGAAACGAGGCCCCAAAAAACAATATTTACAAGCAACTTTGGAGAAAAACAAGCCCAAAGTAGCTTATAATAAGTGGACATGGCAACACTGCTGTAAACTGTCCCGGGCTGATCTCTCTTTCTCACTCACTCACACACACACACACACACACACACACACACACACACACTTCTCGCGCGCGCGCGCACTCTCTCTCTCTCTCTCTCACACACACACACACACACACACACACACACACGACAACTGTCCACCGTGGCTGCTATAACCATGTTGTAAGTAACACAACGCAAAGCTGCCAAAATGGCTTCACCCTCCCCTCCCCCTCTGCTCAGCTAAACATTACAGGCGTCAGCCTGTATTCCCGGATTCACTGTCACATCCGAGCCTTCCAACACAAGAATTCTAACAAACAACTCACCAAAAAGTAAGCTATTTAGTTCAAACTTCAACCAGAACGGTAAAATGAAGGGACTGTACGGTTTTGATGTTTCAACAAGGCCTTCTTTACCGTAGCCCTGAAACATGACTGTCATAATATATTATATTATATGATATGACAGTCATGGATGAACTTCTACCTGGTGTTTGCACTTTCTCCCTTTTGGCCCGTACATCTACATAAAGGTTCAGATATCAAATATAAAGTGCTGACCGAAATGGCCACGGATGTTATATTTATGTACGTTCCCTTAGAAGTACCCGCATCTTCCATATTGTTCGATAAAAAAGCATTTTAATCCGATCGGTGGCCATTGTCTCCGTATTTCCCATACGCTTTCAACTGCGCGACGCTATTGGTTGGGAGGTGTACTGCACTCTGACTCTGATACATTATAACTCTGAGAAAATGACCGATCGGATTAAAATGCCTTTTATTGAACAATACGGAATATATGGGTATTTCTGAGGGCCCGTACATAATTCTAACATCCGTGGCCATGGGGTAAGCACTTTATATTTGATATCTGAACCTTTATGTAGATGTACGGGCCGTAAATGTAGAAAGTGCAAACACCAAGTTGAAGTTCATCCATGACGGTCGTGGCAGACGACCGTCGTGTGATCCATGGCCTTCTTTATTGTAAACAAATAGGTGGGATCGAGTGCCAATGATGCAGACAAAGGCAGATATTAGACTCTTGCTCTTGTAATACAGTGGTTGTCACACACACTGTGCCACTGAGCCCCATATTATGTAACCATAAGCACATAACTTCAAGTCCAGCCTTTTATGTCACACTTCTCTCACTTTGCATCGGAAACAGTACAATAGTAAAATAGCAACTGTCACACAATGTCATAATAATGGACATTATCGTCGGTAGAAATTAATGCATGGTTGCTGAGATTACTATAAAAAAAGCATGAAATAATAAGCTAAATTAAATGCAAAATGGTCATAGCATGCAGTTCATCCCCAACTGTTACATTTGAACTGTATTAGCCTTGGATCAAGACTATATCATAGATGTATTTGATCGATTTTTACATTTTTTCATCATGATTTGTGTGCATGGGGATCTCATCTTAAACAAGCTCAGTGCTTAATGAGTCTCCCAGTTTAGTAGACCTTGTATTGTGAATTTGTACTTCCATGTACTGATGTTCTCATGTCTTACTAAATAAAGTACATCCATCAATCAATCAATCATATCTAGATACGAAAGTAAAAGTCAGACTCGATAAAATACATCTAATGATAGTCCTAGATAGATCCAAGGCTAGTACTGTATTAGAAAGACACATGAAGAAAAAACAAACTTACCCCCAAGTGTAATACCTCAAACCTAAAAAAATATTTCCAAGGAAGGGTCTCTGGACCACTCTGGCAGGTTGTGGGACAACAGACATCGGGGGTTAGACAAGCACAGCTGAAGGGCCACCTAAGAGTCGCTATTATCTCTCCCACACCAGTGTCTGAGTGTCAAGCGCGACCTGCATCAAGATATGGCCAGTGTTGCCAGATTCTGTGAGGGAAATAAGCAACCAGATCTGTATAGAACTGCATATAACTGTACTTTTATGTGCGTTTTTTTTTGCAAACTGCTCAATAAAGTATGTATTCAATCAATCAAAACCAGGTCTAGGTCTAAAACAAGCCCATAAGAAGCGAATAGGCTATTTGAAAATAGACGATCTACAAGCTCGCGACGCGTTGTGAGCTTGTAGATCGGCTTTTTTGAATATTTTAACAAAACAAATCTTGTATGGGGGGTCCCTGGCATAAAATATTTTCAGACGGCGGGGTCATTGACTTGAAAATGTTTGAGAAACACTGGTTTAAACATTAGGAAACAAGCCCTATAAGTAACTACACTTTAGAAACAAGCCCAAAAAAACGCAACCCGCAACTACCAATATTTACAAGCAACTTTACAGGAAAAACAAGCCCAAAGTCGCTTATAATAAGCAGACATGGCAACACATCAAGTCCGACGAACGTAGGCATTTGACTTCCGGTTGATGATTTCAAAATAAAGGCAACTGTTGACACATTTCATGTTTACATTTACATTTATTTATTAATAACAAACGTTATGAAAAAAAATTGTGTTGCTCCTGCAAGGAAAATGTCAGAAAAATAAAATCATGAAATAAACTAACATATTTACAGATCACTCACTGTAAAACATAAAAACCAAAGAAAAAACTCAAATTGGCATAGTTTTCCGCTAATGTTATGGGGGGAAAAAAAATCATATTTGTGTTACCGATAACAGCACAACAGTAGCCTACTTTCTAGAATACAATATTTATTGTAATACAAATGTTCATCAACGCAATGTGTATGTATTTTTAAATCCACGGACCGGAAGTCAAATACTTATGGTTATTTTTTATGGTCTCGACTTCATAGCTCGACTTAGCTGTGCTGCTCTGTCTAATAGTGTTGCCATGTTAGCTTATTATATACAACTGTAAAGTTGCTTGTAAATTTGGTAGCTTTGGCGTTTATTTGGGCTCGTTTCCTAATGTGGTTTAAACCAGTGGTTCTCACACCTTTTCGAGTCAAAAAGAACCCCAAAGTTAATATGCATTTGTCTGCAGATCCCCATCTGAAAACATGCTATGCCAGGGACCCCCAATACCAGATTTGGTTTGTTAAAATGTCAAATTGTTTAGACTTTTTGAAAATAGAAGATCTACAAGCTCACAACGCATCAAGCTTATTAGATCTGCTATTTTCCAGGTCACAACACCACAGAGCAGACCAACATCAATATAAAAAGCAAATAACTACATAACGCTGAATACACATGTGCAAAATTAATTCACTTATAAGACTGAGATAAGTTGTTAAGCAAGATTTGGGTTATCAGAGTAAAAAATATATATATTAAAAAAAATCTGTGTTTATACGAAACACTTATCCACTACAGTAATAGGACAGGTGGGCACCAAAACATTCTGGGTACTAGGGAAGTGTGGGCACCTGGAAGACTGAGAACTTGGGTGAAGAAGAGTGGGCACTAGGGAAATGTGGGCACCTGGAAGACTGAACACCCGGTGCACTGCCTGTGAGATTGAGTACTTATTCACAACAATGCTCGATTGGGCTTTTTTTGCACTGGCAGATTATTCTGCCTTCCAGGCTAGTGGGTACTAGACAAGCCACATGTCACCAGCAGGGGGCCCTGAATATTAGAACTGCAGGTAGAATTCCTGGTAAAGCATTGGTAATACATCTTCAGAGGTTAGGGATTTTGCAGCAGCAGTTTATTTTAAACATTAAAATTTCACATTAAAGTTCATGTTTTCTCCAACAATAAACGCAGAGACAAGCATACACACATTTTACATACAAAAACCGCTGCAACATAAGAGCATAAAAACATGCCACGTGGGGCATTGAAGCGTTCATAATTTTTTGTCTATGCTATGGAAGGCAGTGATGGCCATGCAACATGCACCCTGAATTCATATGTTGCCATCAGGCAGAAACCTTGTAACTCCATTTCAAGGAGTTGTTATTCCCGTAAATTAATGCTCTCATACTAGAGTGTCAAACAAAAGTAGCAAAAATAGCAGATATACAAGTCCATAACATGTGACGTGTTGTGAGCTTGTAGATGAGCCATTTGTGATTTTTTTTTAAAGTGAAAGTGGTCAAGTCGGTCTGTGGGTTTTATAAATAATGAACCAACGAAAATTATTAAGAGCTTGTGACTAAATAACTACATTGAATGTTCTTTCCAGTTCCCGAGTTGATTTTGGACATACAAGGATTCTGTCCGACAGACAGTGACGATAAGTCAGTGATATGGAAGGCAGTGACGGCCATGCAGCCTGAATTCATATATGATGGCATTGTCCAAACACCAACTGTCCAAAAAAGCTACATACTATAGCCCACTGTTTAGTAGGATCATGCAGCAGATGGAGAAACGTTCATTGTTCTACCTCCGTGGATAGGCTGCACGTGAAGCATCATCAGCCCCCTCCACTCCAGGAGCATCCCAGTCCGGTGTCAGCCCAACATGTCCCTCCGTCGTCCAGGATAAAGAAAAAACCTACGCAACCTCAACATTTCAGATACCTGGTTGTGTAGACTGACTCCAGGTTTGGGATCTTGTGTGATTCTATATAAAATGCGTGTCACCCCTGCTCCCTGAACGTCTCATCCCTTCAGACGGACGTCTGATAAGTATATATGGCTAATCATTTTATGTATTCAGTGCGCATACTGCATGGTCATCAGTACCTTCCATAGCATAGACATTTGAAATCAGGGTGCATACTTTTACTGATTGGCCATCCCCATCTTCCATAGCAGTTGTCAGCACCCTGTCAATAGACCGTATTCACAGTGGCCATTCTGCAATTAAGATAATTAAATGCCACCCTGTTGCCACCCCATTATTTCAATGCAAAATGCCAACATGGGCACCATGTGAATATGGTCTATGGAGCTGACCACAGGGATCTGACTTTTATGTTGAGGACATGGAAACCTAGCAGTCGCCTGTCTCAGTGCCCCATGGAACCAGGTGAGGTAGAAAGGTGAAATGTTTGAGTTTCTCTCCCTGCTGGGCATCAAGTGTGCAATACAGGTAGCATGCAAAGGGCATTCTGCAGAATAGGATGATTGCTGACGTGCATGGCCTCTCGCGAGGAAAATTTGATGAAAGAAGGCGCTTCTCGGCTATAGGCCTTGGCTGCAGCCTCAGCCAAGATGTGCATGATCCTCAGAAGGGTGTCCTCACTGGAAGACATGGAGCAGATAAAGGCATTTGAAAAACAGTTATTTACAGCGAAGAGAAGCAAGCTGTCCCATCTAGATGATGTGAAAAACAAGGATGCAAAAAAACAGTATGATGCACTTCATGACCAAGTAAGCCTCCTCATCCAATATATGCCGTTTAGTTTATTTGGATTGCATAGAACCCACAAATCCAAGACGCATTTAAATATAGACAAGTTCTTTACACACCTGCCCGCATAAATACTTGAGGCCACACACCAGGCCGTCTCCCCCTCTGGTGTGGGGGGCTCCTGCAGTACTCTACGGGCCAAGCAGAGGGCAGCCCCTGCCAACTGGACAGGCAAGAACACTACACACTGGATCTCCATGAGAGACAGATTCAGTAGATAACGGGCCATCCACACCACCTTGACCGCACATAGATGAAAAACAGGGAGGTCTAAGCAACTGCACTCAACACCACCAATTCAAAGAATTACTATATTGCCCGGACGGCTAGGGTAGCGGTCTGGGCACCTCGGCTGACAGCATGTTACGGGTTCGATTCCTAATGACCTTTGCTGCGTGTCACTCCCCATTTCCTATCAGACTACTGTATACTATCAAATAAGGCAGAAAAAAGCCCCAAAACAATAATGAATGAAAAAACGGATAGGGCTATAAGCAAAGTTAAGCTAACCTACAAACGTCAACCAACCTTGGCACTGCAGCGTGCGATGGAGGCAGAGAGGAGGAGGAAGTGCAGCGGTGAACAGTGGGATAGATCAAAGTGGAGTGCGCCGAGGACTTTGCGTTCCATCCGAAGCAGCTGGTGCTTGGTATAAGTGTTGTCCATGAGGTAGCACAGCTCAGACACCTGGCCGATGAGACATGGGAGCAGACCAATTAGATTAATTGGTATGCAGAGTTAAACTCCTGTTAAGCATTTGAAAATAATTTAAAGCACATCCTCCTATGTTGGTGCCGAGCCAAGGGCAGTGAAATATTTTAGAAAGGAGGGGTTTATTACTCACTTTTGAACGCTCCAACTTTAACAGCAGTGTCAATTGTTAAAGTTTGGAGCGGTCAAGTGAGTGCGTTTCTAAACAGAGTTAACTGCCTAACATATACAGTGACAAATCGAACAATAAACCGTTTAAACTAAACGCATTCTACAAAACATCCTTCACTTGGTGAAACAGAAAATACCCAATGCCATCACAGCCATTTACTACTTACTTAGTCAGAAGTAGCTCCACTGGTGCAGATTTGTGATACATCAACATACACCCATCTCTACAATTGCACAGCACATCAAACTGAAACTCAAACTGTTCTACCTTCCATTACCTCCACTGATTTGCATGGGGTCATCTTTATGTGAAAGTGTAGTATGCTGATATACATACATACCTCAGGGAGGAGAGACTCTTCTTTCTTGGCAGCCAGGAAGAGGCAGACTACAGCAATGAGCTGCAGTTTGGATGTAGACATCTTGATCTGCCGGAGAGAGTGGTTGAGGAGGTGTACTGCCAGACAGAGGGTCTCCTCCTGGAAATGGAACAGATCCTATAAACCAAGAAAAAAAAACACTTAATTATTAAAGAAACAAATGTCACAATTATACAGTTCAATTATTCATTGTATGACTGTTGCGCACCGAAAATAATTACTGTTGAAAATCTATTTATGGTTACAACGTGAAGTATAAATAAGTCGCTTTATAAGGAACCATTATGAATACAAGAGAAAAACATGGCCATTCCACAACCTAACCCATAGTATAAGCCAGTTTGTTTAGCAAAGTCCTATCGGTTAGTTACCCCATGGAGACTTGAATTCATGGATATTTTTTTTGTTTTTGCCAAACTAAGCCAATAGTTTGATGACCGGCAGCGGTTCCGTTAGGAGACACAAAAAGTCTCCTTTGTGTCTCCTACCAGAACTGCTGCCTACCGGTCCGCTGCTCATATTGGCTTAGGAATGCGACAAACTAAAAACTATCCATGAATTCAGGTCTCCATGGGGTGACTAATCTATAGGGCAAAAAAAAAGGTACTTTTTGGAGTAAACTATCCCTTTAAGTGAAAGAATAGTCTTGAACTCACATTAACCTGTATGAGCCAGTCAACTAGGACTGCATAAGTCGTGTCCGTGTAAGGCTGGGGCAGCTCAGCGCTGGGGAAACAGCTCTGGAATTGATTTCTCTGGAGAATGAATAAAGAGAAAGTGGACAACCAGAACAAAGTCCTGACATTAACCAATGCAACTTTACTAGTCCATAAATAACCATGACACAAACTTATTTCATATGGTAACTAATGGCAAATATAGCACAAGTACCAGCTATATAGAGGGTTTACTCTAAGAAAAAAAACATAAGTAGGGCTCCAGAGTCTAGTCCCATTTGCAGGTCTGGAGTTTGTTGTGAGGAGGTATTGAGAACCAATGGAGTGACCACGTTGAAAATTAGGTAACTTCTTCCAGCTTGTTGTACTATCAACAGTACAGGAACGGGAAGGAGATTAGTGGTTCAATTAGGGCATACTTGGGCAACTGGCAGCCCGGGGGTCACATGCGGCCCTCACCTTCACTTAATGCGGCCCGCAGGTTAATATCGGAATACTGATATATTATTGATTTCAAATTCCAAACATGACCTGCTTTAATTACTTCTATATTATTAGTTTAATGACTTTTATGAGTCCGATGTATTTGTATTTAAGTTCATAAAGTTAACTTAAGTATAACTAAATGCATTTGAAATTAAAATGTTACTTTTCAGGATTCCAAAAAAGAATTCAGGATTCCAAAATAGCAAAAATAGCAGATCTACAAGCTCAATGAGACGCGTTTTGAGCTTGTATATCTGCGATTTTTGCTACTTTTGTGTGACATACTAGAAGTACGGCATTAATTTACGAAAAGTTAAAATATGGAGATCATGATGTGTGGCCCCCTGGAGTGAGTGTGGAAATAGTGGCCCTCTCCATCATCAAAGTTGCCGACCCCTGAATTAGGGAATAACCCCACCACCATCTTACCATCATATCCAAAAAGATGTCCCAAGCGTAGGTGCGGTCATAGATCAGAGTCAGCTTCTCCATGGCAGTTTCGACTTCATGCTGGAGCAGGCTGGGGATCAGTGCCTGTAGGTTGTGAAGGCCCTGGAAGTCATGGGGGTTAAGCAGCATCGCCCCATTACCGCACACATCTGCTACAAAAGGAAAGGAATAATCATCACCAGGAGATCAGACTTGATTTCTTTGTCTTGTTTCAAGTGTTACAAAGCCGTTACTCCCTCACACCAATTAAAACAAAGTAAATGTAATTATAAAGATAGACTACAGTCTAATACTTCAATAAATGAAGCTTGAGAATCTCTGGATCTTAACATTGGTTCACCTGGTTGCTCATTGTTAAGTAGCCCTGGATAAGTTAGCCAAATGATTTAACTGGTAGTTGATGGTAAATATCTTGAGTATACTACCATTTGAGCACGTCTGACCATCGTTAGGAAAGCCCACGATAATGTCCTCATCATCAGTTGAGCGTTGCAAGCTCCTGGCCTGAAAATATATATTTAATCATGAGAACAGTCAATGCAATATACATGTACAAAATCTGCATCTGTAAAAAATAAAATACAAAACTAATTGCGTGGGCTGTTAACAGCCTAGAGGAAATAGGCCAAACTGCAGTAGTAAGAATAGGAGACCTACCCATGCACCCTCTGACCCCTTAGGCTCATCTTTTAGGGCCTTCCAGTGATCTTCAGGTCCACAGGCATCATTATTAGCCCAAGCTCCGAGGGGGACACACTCCTCCTCCGTCTGAAATAGGGAGAGCACATTTCTAAGTTAAAGGGATATTTCACTTAATTTTTTTTTTGTCATTTTATCGTCTACTCTGGCTTTTGTGAGCCCATTGTAATTTCAAACTCCATTTTAACCATGTTAGATTCATCGGAAACACCCGTCTTTGGTTCTGGTGACTGATATTGTCCTTCTAATACGTGAGGAGACCTGTGTTTTTTCAATTACCCTTTTCATTAATTTTTTTATAGTTTTTGGGGAAAAAAATAAATAAAAATGAATACAATAAATGAGAAAGGTAATCGAATAAACATGGCCCCCTCATGTATTAGGAGAGCAGGATGACTCACCAGAACCAAGGACGGGTGTTTTTGATGAATCTAACATGTTTTGTTGAGAAAATTGAGTTTGAAGTTAAAATGGGTTTGTATAGGAAGGGGGCGTGTCTGATAAAATGAATATCAAATATCTAAATACTGAATCAAGCAACTTAAAAACTGTCTGGGGGATCACAAAAGCCTGAGTAGATGATAAAATGACCCAAAATAAATTTGAAAGTGAAATATCCCTTTAAAGCTGTCGATACAGGTCGAGTGGGCAGGTAAATATTGTGGGCTTCTCCATGTTAAAATGGACATTTTTTCCTCAAATGTAAAGTAGTAAGGAGTATTAATGTATGCTATTTGAAAATGGTTGGAAATATAAAGTACATGACTTGAACATGCATGGTACATCATAATCAGACCTTTTTATAGACCAGTTTATACCCTTCCAACTTACTTGTTTGTTATGCCCAAAATGACTGGATATCCACAGGTTTTGTACACATTGTAGAGATACTATGCCCTAAATGTCTTTACAATGATTATATGCATTTGGCTCCCTATTTATAGGCCTAAGATAAAATGAATATTTGGTTATTGTGCCTACATGCTACACCACTGTTAACAAAACACTGGGTCTATTTTTATGAGTCGCTAGTAAAAATCCCCTAGATAGTTATTTCCTACATTTTGTTTTTCATTTTGAAATGAATTATTTTTTAAAATAATGGCATAAATAAAGGCCAAAAACCTAAGAAATTCTGTGAATTTGAAAACAAATGTAGTATTTGTAAAAGTAGTGAAAATAGCCGATCTACAAGCTAGCGAAGTGAGCTTGTAGATCTGCTATTTTCACTACTTTGGCCTGCCGCATGCACCACCAGATATTTTAAACATTTCAATTTTCAAATAGAAATCTATGAGTTGGTGCAGTTCATAGGCCTAATTAAACTTAGGTTAAGACAGCTTTAAGACCTAGTTTACTGCCACAAGTTTTCAAAGTGTGCGTTTCTACTGATTTACCGAGGACTGGGTTATAATTTAGCTAATGCTATGGACCTAGCTGTAGAATACAACTCTCTGACGTATTTATGATACTGACGTTTTCAATCTACAAGAGTTGTAGGGTTCACCCCCCATGGAGATAGGGACTTTCAGCAGTATGCCCCGTAGACTCTCCAAACATGTACAAATTGAAGAAAAACGGTGCTTACCCCCAGGCCCCAAATGTTAACTCTCGCTACGGGGTAGTAGTTTAATGTAATAATCCATATCTTTCAATAAAGAAGTGTTTTAATGCCGTCTGTGGCCGAACGCCATTTTTTCACCCTCGTTTACTTCCTGTTTACATCGAGTGTAATTCCGGGTTTCACCAGGTTGGCACGTCACTACCGCCCATTGGAAACTTCCGACAGAATCGGCCACAGACGGCATTAAAACACTTCTTTATTGAAAAATGTGGATTATTACATTAAACTACTACCCCGTAGCGAGAGTTAACATTTGGGGCGTGGGGTTAAGCACCTTTATTTTCAATAATTTCTGTCTACGGGGCATAGTGCTGAAAGTCCCTGTCTCCATGGGGGGTGAACCCTACAACTCTCGTAGTTTGAAAACGTCAGAATCATAAATACGTCTACGAGAGTTGTATTCTACAGCTACTATGGACCAGAGCAGAGCTAAGAGCCTATGATGATTTGCCCACAATGCCGCACTAAATTCCCCAGTTCCAGTAGGATTTACTGACTTTTACTCACCTTTTTGTGCAAGTCCAGCAGGGTCTTGGAGTCGCAGAACCCAGTCACCATGGCCATGCTTACAGCCAGAGACAGGGATTTCAACTCACAACGCCGCTGCAGCTACTTACAACTGACAACAGAACGGAAGGGTAGACAGATGCGCCATGACACAATTGGTGGAGCTCTTCATATAGACAACAGGTGGAATTGATTAAAGACAGGTGCAGTGATTGCAGAGGTGGAAAGTAACTGATTACTTTTACTCAAGTACTGTGGCTGGACATGTCTCTGGACCTGGACAACAGCCAGATGTACCAGGCCCCCAGACACACTGCCGGGTACCTGACTCCACTTCTTTTATTTATTGGGTGTTTTGTGCTCTAGTGTCTTTCTTTGTGTAGACCAGTGGTTTTAAACGCCTTTCCATGTCAAGGACCCCCAAATTGACACTTATTAGCCCGCGGACCCACATTTGAAAAGATATGCCAGGGACCCCTATAAGAGAAGATTTTTACGGCTCTAGCAGTGATTCTCAAACATTTTAATTTCAAGGACTCCCAGTTTGACATGCATTAGGCTACGGACCCCCATTTTTATCTCTGGGACCCTAATTCATATAGTAAAATCAATGTTAATTTAACTCAGAGAGTGTACGAATGGAACCAAATGGACCCGTTAGGGTCCATTTGGTTCCGTTTGTACCCTCTCTGAGTTACAGACACGACCCTTATGATAAGGGTCCATTTGGTTCCTAAATATCTATCATTTAGCTGGGGACCCCCTGTAACCCCCTCAAGGACCACTTGTGGTCCCCGGACCACTGGTGTGTAGACCACTAGTAGAAAATGGACGGCATACTGTAGGCATACTGTAGGTCCGGTAATGCCATCATCTGCCCCTGTTCTTTTGTGTAAGAACAAACTGTCTTTTTTTTTTGTTGAGAAGTTGGTTTCTTTGTTGGTTCTCTGTAACGTTTTAGGGCGGTGTAGCCGCCCCTATAAGTACACCCTAGCTGTACTGTGATTGGCTGACTCTATTGGCTGACTCTATTCAGCACTGTGATTGGCTAGCGAGACACATGATGAAATGATGAAAAACACTTTTCTTTAATGTGAGCTTCCATCACTGTGATGACCACACCGCCCACTTCACACTGGGTGTGATTTTTTTTATCAAATCATGAGAGAAAACCCCAGAGAGATCATTAATCAGTTTGAATTCATACTGTTATACTGTACGGGAGAGAAAACCCCAGAGATCATGAATCAGTTTGAATTCATACTGTTCGCCAATCTTGCTTCATCACTTAGTTCAATTTCACTGATCCTGTACGTATGAGTTCTCGCTCCTGCCTGGATGAAATTGGTATCTCAACCTGAAAATGTATTTTCTGTTTGGGCTGGAGAGACAGGGAGACCCTTTTAACCCTCCTGACTTAATCCCTCTATAGTTTAGAGAACCGGACTTGAGTTATAACTGTACATTCACTGTTTTTAGTTTTTCGTCTGCACCAAATCCGCCAAAAATGGCCCATCTACAAACTCATAACGCGTCTCCTTTAGATCATCTATTGAGATCTCCTCCTCGTCTAGGGCATTTTTCATGTTCAATCCCCTGATATCAGAGAGAGGCCACACTGTGCTTGGTGGACATGTAGTGCATTGCAACTGGGCTCTTTTGATCTTGGTTGCGAATGCTGCTTCTATGTTCATAAATGTGTGTCTTTAGCGCCCTGTTGGTCTTACCAACATATCCTAGACCACATGGGCACTTAAGCATGTATATAACATGTTTGGTTGTGCATGTTCTAGTGCCCTTGATATCGAAATATTTCCCCTTGAGTGGGTGCGTAAAAGTGTGGCTCTTTAGTCAAATTATTATTCCTCTGTGTCTGCTTTGGAGTTGGGTTCTGCTTGCTATGACATCACAGCAGACATGGTTGGCAGGCTCTGGTGCAGGGCAGGAATGTCGTCATGCCGTGATGACACATTATTGTGTTATTCTTTTAACCTTAATGTCTTACTGTACCAGATGTTTACATTTCTGACTAACAAAGTATTCAATCAATCAATCAATCAATGAAGGCCATGGCTGCTGTGGCCCCTCCCTCACTTTGTCCTTCTGTCCCTCAACAAGATAGAGACACACGGGGACTACAAATTTCACGCCCACTTTTGAGACAGTGCCGCTACTCGAGGTCCGTTAGAACGATGAACTGCAGCTGCCAATGCATTCCCTATGAGAGGATATGAAAGTTAGCCTACTTTTAAAATTATCCTGCATTAACTGAAGACGATATTGATTTAAATAAAAATATGTTTCCAAATGTATGGAGTGTCTTTGTCAACATATCTTCTTATTTTCTTAATAGTTGATGTGTTTCACATTTAATTTGCCACTTTAACGAGTTACCCATAATGCTAACACAGCAGAGGGTAGACAGCAGACAGGCATTTCAGTGACATCACTGTCTTTACGAGCGCCGAGCGCCGACCGACAGCGTACCCACTGTAGAGGCAGGAGAGGCAGTCGCCTGCCCAACTAAGATCTCGCCTCCCCTAAAAAAATAAATAACCCGAAAATGCGTCATTGCGTGCTTAATGTCCTCAAAGTCACGCATCCAACAAGCTTTGAACTGAGCAGATTGGACCTTCTGTTCCAGAGATAATGACCAAAACCTATTGAAAACGGCCACTTTTGCCAGTTTTCTGGGTATTGAAAACCTCAAGGGATGCGTCCGTGATGCGACCACTTAAAGTCTGGATCTCCGATGCTAGCGGTTTTGACATACTGATGGAGTATATTATAGTATATTGTGGGTAGTATATCGAGATGATAGATATGGGACATTAAAAAGGACAAATTAAACAAATGGGACAGATTATTGGAACACAAAAAAAATGCAGTTCATCGTTCTCGACCCCGAGTGTCAAAAGTGGGCGTGGATTTGTAGGCCTTCCGCTTCCGGCCGTGTGTCTCTATGGCGCCACAATGGCCTTGATGCCACGCCCACACTGCTCCAGCTGATTTAAAAGTTTTCTCCTCTGTCCTGTTAAAACCGTTTTTAAACACCAGTGTCTTTTGTAGAGATTCTCAGTTCTTAAAGGGATAGTTCACCCCCAAAATGACATTTTTTTCTATCGATTAGTCACCCCATGGAGACTTGAATTCATAGATATTTTTTTTGTCTCATTCCTAAGCCAATTTCCTAAGCGCTGGAATTGCAGGCCTGCTTTGGTGTGTTTGGTATAGAGATGGAGTGAAGAGAACGAAGGTGGCGAGCCACAGACATGTTGTATTTCTGAGATAGAAGTTTTATTACATGAGCAGTAGGCTATAGTTCTCCAGACCATCGTTATGTTGCACAGTACTCACAACAGCATACAGCATGAAGGACCATTTTGACTCTATAATATTCAGCTTGTCAAAACATGTAAGGCCAATGATGATCAGCATGTTGTGCATCACGCGCACACGCTAGACTGTTAGGCTAATACAGTGAATGGAGAGACAGTAAGGCTGTACCTAACACTATATGAAGACATTATTTCACAAATGATAATGAATGTAAAACAACAAAGCAGTGGTGGGAAAAGTACTCACTTTTCTTACTTAAGTAAAAGTATCAATACTGCAATGTAGAAATACTCTGTTACAAGTAAAAGTCCAGAATAGAAAATGTACTTGAGTAAAAGTACACAAGTATTGGAATCAAAATGTAATTAAAGTACCAAAAGCAGAAATTACTCATTATGCAGAATGTCCCATTTCACATGTTTGTTTACAAATCCTTTGAAAATAGAAGATCTAAAGCTCATTGTGAGCTTGTAGATCGGCTAATTTCAAATGGCCAAAATGTATATAGGGCTGAAGTGGATTAATGTGTGTTTTGTAATAATAATCCAAATCTTCAAAGTAACAGGTAACTCAAGTTTTCAAATAATTGTAGTGGAGTAAAAGTATAACATTTGCTTCGGAGCAGTGGAGTAGAAGTAAAAGTACTGAAAATTGGAAATACTCCAGTAAAGTAAAAATACCTCAAAATTGTACTTAAGTACAGTACTTGAGTAAATGTACTTAGTTACTTTCCACCACTGCAACAAAGCAACATCTGGATGTGTATTTATGCATTGGACATATTTTAAACGATCATGCAACTGAGTTAACGTTTGTCAGTATTCAAAATGCCATTATGAAATATAAGGCATAAGTGAATACACAGTTTGTCTCAGTGGTTTAGTAAACTTTGTGTAGGCTATTACACTCGTATGATGGGATACGAGCGCAATACAGTAACAGGCTGTTAATAATAACCATGATACTTCATCTTATTATTCTATATACTGTACTGTACTGCAGTGTTAATTATGTTGACTGAGACTAAAAGACTAAAATACTACGGTTTTGATATTTAGTCGACTAAACCATTTCAGAAGACTAGAATGGGACTAAAACTAGTGTTATTCACCGTTATTCAAAAGACTAAAACTAAATCAGAATTTGCTGTCAGAATAACACTGCTGTACTGTATGTTTCAGTGTCAGTTACTCAGGTCTTGGTGCTCTTCTGGGTCTCGGGGCTCTGGTTGCGATCCTTGGTCTTCGGGGTCTCGGGGGTCTAGTCTTGATCCTTGGTCTTCGAGGTCTCGGCGGTCTGGTCGAGAACAGTGGGCTTGGGGGTCTCGGCGGTCTGGTCGAGAACAGTGGGCTTGGGGGTCTCGGCGGTCTGGTCGAGAACAGTGGGCTTGGGGGTCTCGGCGGTCTGGTCGAGAACAGTGGGCTTGGGGGTCTCGGCGGTCTGGTCGAGAACAGTGGGCTTGGGGGTCTCGGCGGTCTGGTCGAGAACAGTGGGCTTGGGGGTCTCGGCGGTCTGGTCGTTAACAATGGGCTTGGGGGTCTCGGCGGTCTGGTCGAGAACAGTGGGCTTGGGGGTCTCGGCGGTCTGGTCGAGAACAATGGGCTTGGGGGTCTCGGCGGTCTGGTCGAGAACAGTGGGCTTGGGGGTCTCGGCGGTCTGGTCGAGAACAGTGGGCTTGGGGGTCTCGGCGGTCTGGTCGAGAACAGTGGGCTTTGGGGTCTTGGCGGTCTGGTCGAGAACAATGGGCTTGGGGGTCTCGGCGGTCTGGTCGAGAACAGTGGGCTTGGGGGTCTCGGCGGTCTGGTCGAGAACAGTGGGCTTGGGGGTCTCGGCGGTCTGGTCGAGAACAGTGGGCTTTGGGGTCTTGGCGGTCTGGTCGAGAACAGTGGGCTTGGGGGTCTCGGCGGTCTGGTCGAGAACAGTGGGCTTGGGGGTCTCGGCGGTCTGGTCGAGAACAGTGGGCTTTGGGGTCTTGGCGGTCTGGTCGAGAACAGTGGGCTTTGGGGTCTTGGCGGTCTGGTCGAGAACAGTGGGCTTGGGGGTCTCGGCGGTCTGGTCGAGAACAGTGGGCTTGGGGGTCTTGGCGGTCTGGTCGAGAACAGTGGGCTTGGGGGTCTCGGCGGTCTGGTCGAGAACAATGGGCTTGGGGGTCTCGGCGGTCTGGTCGAGAACAGTGGGCTTGGGGGTCTCGGCGGTCTGGTCGAGAACAATGGGCTTGGGGGTCTCGGCGGTCTGGTCGAGAACAGTGGGCTTGGGGGTCTCGGCGGTCTGGTCGAGAACAGTGGGCTTGGGGGTCTCGGCGGTCTGGTCGTTAACAATGGGCTTGGGGGTCTCGGCGGTCTGGTCGAGAACAGTGGGCTTGGGGGTCTCGGCGGTCTGGTCGAGAACAATGGGCTTGGGGGTCTCGGCGGTCTGGTCGAGAACAGTGGGCTTGGGGGTCTCGGCGGTCTGGTCGAGAACAGTGGGCTTGGGGGTCTCGGCGGTCTGGTCGAGAACAGTGGGCTTTGGGGTCTTGGCGGTCTGGTCGAGAACAATGGGCTTGGGGGTCTCGGCGGTCTGGTCGAGAACAGTGGGCTTGGGGGTCTCGGCGGTCTGGTCGAGAACAGTGGGCTTGGGGGTCTCGGCGGTCTGGTCGAGAACAGTGGGCTTTGGGGTCTTGGCGGTCTGGTCGAGAACAGTGGGCTTGGGGGTCTCGGCGGTCTGGTCGAGAACAGTGGGCTTGGGGGTCTCGGCGGTCTGGTCGAGAACAGTGGGCTTGGGGGTCTCGGCGGTCTGGTCGAGAACAGTGGGCTTGGGGGTCTCGGCGGTCTGGTCGAGAACAGTGGGCTTGGGGGTCTCGGCGGTCTGGTCGAGAACAGTGGGCTTGGGGGTCTCGGCGGTCTGGTCGGGAACAGTGGGCTTGGGGGTCTCGGCGGTCTGGTCGAGAACAATGGGCTTGGGGGTCTCTGCGGTCTGGTCGAGAACAATGGGCTTGGGGGTCTCGGCGGTCTGGTCGAGAACAATGGGCTCTTCTGGATCAGTGGCCTTCGGCATGGGCTGATGGCAATGTGAGCAATTGGGATCGTGATGGTGAGCAGGGATCTCGGGGGTCTGGTCGGTAACAGTGGTCTTCTGGATCTCTTCTGGAGCCTTGATCTTCACAACCCAAACCTGTTCCCCACATGTGGTTACATGTCCAGGGCCTAGAGAGGAAAGAGTCCAAACTGTTACTTTTCAGGAAATGGATCCAATGTAATTATTTAGTCACAAGCTCTTCTTAATTCTCTTTCCATTCGTTCAACATTTATAAAAACCCACACACACACTTAACCACTTTAACATTCACTTAAAAAAATCTACAAGCGTCACATTGCGCTAGTAACTCAAGTTTTCAAATAATTGTAGTGGAGTAAAAGTACAATATTTGCCCCTGAGATGTAATGGAGAAGAAGTAAAAGTATTGAAAATTGGAAATACTTTAGTAAAGTAAAAAATGCCTAAAATGTTTACTTGATTACAGCACTTGAGTAAATGTACTAGGTTAATTTACACACTGGAATACTTACATCTGTAGACAGTTTCACAGCAGAGATGTGATGACCCATACAGGAGTGATGTGATGTGATGTGATGTAAAGTTCAAAGATCGCCTTGGTGTACAGGATACTTTAGGACCCCAGAGATCAGCCAATGAAGGTACTGAAACCCCCGCCTTGTACAGGCCGATGCGCTGGTTCTTCTTGATACTACACATGGTTGGTTGGTTGGTTGGTGGTCGTGGTGTGTGGTGCTGGAGAAGGAGTCCCTGTTGGTGTGCAGAGAGGATAGAGTGTAGATGAGAGCTGTCCTCTTTTATACACACAACACTGGGTGTGGCATGGTGGTGAAGTTATGTGGCCCACCAAGGTGGAGGAACCTGTCTGGCCCCCAGTAATCTCTCAAGAACAGATTCTGCACTGCGTTGGAATCTGTCGGGGAGGTTCGTCATAACAAGTGCGCATGGGCGTGCCTTCAGATCAGGAAGCGGGCCGCGCTTTACCCAATCAAATGTAGTGGGCGGGATTCACGTGTCCGTCCATCCTTCCCCCCTCGAAACAAACCGAAACTAATTTAACAATAACGTCCGCGGAGCAGACAAAACCACGGAAAGATATTCACATTTTAACTTACTCTTTCATCATAGAAACAAGTGGGCTTATAACCAAAACGATCGATGTTCTTTGGGAGAAGTGGTGTTAGTGTTCCGTGTAGAAATATTGTTAGTGGGAATGAAAACATAGTCGCACCAACCGGAAGTGACGCGCTGAAGGCATACAAAACACTGGTTTCCTTTGCGCTCTGGCTCTACGTTTTCTTCCGCCCAGAGCCAACAGACATAGAACAAACAGCAGAGGGCGCTGTTTTTCATTTTCAGTTGGCGATGGGTTCCCAGATTGGGCCCCCAGCTACCCATCGCTGTACAAACAGGTTGCATTGTTCCTGCCTCCTTGAATAGAACCGAGGTATTTGACCACAGGTGTTTCCCAAAACCACTTACCGTAAGCCCTATTTCAAAAACAGTGAAAATAGACAATCTACATATCAGCTATTTTCAATATGTCTTAAAACAAATAATAATTAACTTTAATAATGACATTATTCTTTTGTGGGAAACATTAAAAAAAGAAGACAGATTTAATCTCATTTTGGGAAACATTGATGTAACCAACATAGATACTCGCTCATCACTCAGT
This sequence comes from Gymnoscopelus braueri, assembly GCF_963280865.1. Taxonomy (NCBI): domain Eukaryota; kingdom Metazoa; phylum Chordata; class Actinopteri; order Myctophiformes; family Myctophidae; genus Gymnoscopelus; species Gymnoscopelus braueri. Next base: position 14,139,947 of record NC_137606.1, read on the forward strand.
CTCTCTGGTTACAGTAAAATCCTCAACATTAATTTAACTCTGATTGTACAAAATGTCACCAAAAGGATCTTTAGGGGTTCATTTGGTTACATTTGTACACTCTCTGAGTTATAAACGGATGAATTAAGTTAATGTGATGCAACACAAAATGTACATATTTATGTTAAGTCTAGATGGAAAGTGGGGCCCACGCGCATAGTACCCTTTATTAGTACACATATCCTGAACCCAAACCAGAAAATGGAAAAAAATGGAACACTTTTGAAGGAAACAACCTTCAAATAATGTTTTTCCCAATACAATTTGGACCAAAGGAATTCAATAAAGTGGTTATTATTCAGATTAAAGCACATCTTGACTCTACCACAGGACAAAAAACGCAAAAAATAACAAAGCCGAAAATGTTCATATCACATAAAAATTATAACATTTTGTTTTTGCTAAATACATCAGTGTCCCCGAGCAAGATTCAACTGCATTTTCTCAATCCTTAAAGTGTGTATTTTAAGATTCTAACAGGTACCAGGCTGAAATAATGTCTCCAGACTTCAGTAAAATTGGTATTATTAAGATTAAAGCATATCTTGGCTCTATTTCAATATAGCAAAAACAGAGCCAAAACTGTTCTCCTGTGGAACCATCTTGGAGGTTTGGTCCAGGAGGCAGACACAAGTGTAAGAGCAGCCTTAAAACTGTCCTTCCATTTGGGGAACAACAGCACCATCATCATCCATAGTCTCTTATATCGTTAAAGCCAGTGCAGTTTACATTTTAGCCTTTGCATAAGCCTGGAAGGTTATCGAGGCTAGGGCAAGTGCTACGCTTGTTCAACAAGTCTTATGAATGTGTAGTGTGGTGAAGTAAGTACATGTACATTTTATTTGTATGGCACTTGTATGGAACTCACAAAGTGCTTTACATACAACAGAAATAAAGACACCGCACGAAGCATTCAAATGGTCAAAAACAACAACCAAAAAAATAGAAGACATTCCACAAATGCTTTTGTTTAAACAGCAGTGTTTTTAAGTGGTTCTTAAAAATGTCCACAGAGCCTGCAGCTCTGAAGACCTGTGGAGGGGCATTCCGTACCTTTTTGTTTTTGGGAGCAGTTAGAGGTTAAGTATCTTGCTCGGGGACACTTCGAACCTTGGGCTTCCCGGGCGGGCTCACTTCACTAACCATTCAACTATTGCCGCCCAACCTGGTACGAGGAATGACCAATAGACCCTGCAGCTGACCTTAAATCCTGCTGGGCACATAATATGGTTTTAGCAGGTCAGTGAAGGGTCCTGGACATCACTATATGCTTCAAAGTGAGGCTCTACTTGCAGCACTGGTGGACCAAAGTACTCTACCCCAGTACTTGAGTCAAAGTATAGATACTCCTGGTGAACATTACTCAACTACAAATGAAATATGCTCAGTCAAATTGGTTTCCAGTTAAAGTATTAAAATGTAGACATTTTCAAAAACGTTTTCAGAAATGTAAACTACTACAAGCTTAACTGTGATGCGTTGAGTGCAGGAACGTGCAGAGGGAATTATAGGAGCAGGGGCTGTAATTTCCAATGGGCACCTCTAGCCGAGAATTTTTTTTTACATTTCTAAACAGATTTAGAGGAATATCTCTTTTTAAATTAACACTAGGAATCTAATAATCTAGGATTATACAGAATAAATTACTCCACAAACAGTAATAATATTCATACAAAAGTTACAATTGTTACAATAACACTGGTCTGATTTGTGCTTCTTTTCTCTCTCACTTTCATCTTACCACATGCTCTCCCTGTTTTACACTCCAACAGACAGATAGCATAGCAACACAGGCAGAAACACTAAGCTAATGTAATAATAATGACTATCATTATTATTATTATTAACTGCATGGCTGCCTCTTTTAATACCTGTATTAATACTCTCTTATCTGCCTCTTTTAATACCTCTATTAATAATCTCTTCATCTTCATCTCTCCATACAAGGTATAATAATTAATAATTTAATTACAGTCATAATGAGCAATAAGAAGATGCAGATACCATTACACTGTGAGAGTGCCAACAAATTAGTTCAATATAATTCACATCCACGTTATACTGATAATATAATTCTACAAAGCAACACAGAAGCTTTAGATAAGGTGTATGAAAAATGTTGCTGTGTTGTTGGGTAAAAAAAAATGTTGCTGTTAAGTTCAAATTTTTCTTGATTTAACATAACTTACAAATGCAGGGGAAAAAGTGCTAGAATGAAAATTAAATGTGCATTTGTTAATATAACTTGTTATATTATTCCCTTCCTGTGTTAGTAGCTTGTTACTTTGTTCACAGCCTTTATCCTTTAGATTAGGAGTTATTATTTTCCAGTCCAACTGCTGTCTATCGCCTCATTGTGGTCTGTGTACAGGAATGTCTTTCTCAATAGTGATGAGGATATCAGAAAAACAATGGGGAATAAAGTGCTATAACTTAAAAATAAATAAAGGAAATGCTACTTTGGTCTTTGTTACTAGCTTGTTATAGCTTCCTTCTTCTCCCTCCTTCCTATGTTACAGCAGCAACCTCCTGGGGGCCATGGCCTTGTAGATGTTGATCACCTTATTGTGTTTTTTTATAGTGTCTTTCTCAATGGCGAGGAGGAGGAGATCAGAAAGCCTCTCTTCCTGGCATAGGCTTCTGAGTGAGGTTTTCCCCAGATTGAGCTTATAAGGACCTCTGCACCGTTGCCGTTGACACTGGAATAAATGTTCTTATCATTTCCATCAGTGTTGGAAAGATATCCTGTCCCTCATTGTCTCCTAGTGTTTTTAACATCCCCTTCACTGTGGATGTATCTGGGAGAGAAGCATGATTAATATGTATCATGTGTTAATTGTGATGTTTCAGATATCCTTCAACTTCTATCAACATGCATCAAAATGTTGAATGGACTTACTATATTTTTATAAGTGTTTTGCTAGCATATTGTTATTCATCATCTTATGCATATTGTTATTCATCATCTTATGCTAGCTGTAAATAAGCATTGTATTGTAGCATTATCAGCGTGCATATTAGTAGTATATTGGCAGTTTTTTTAATGTTTTATTATAAAGCAGTATTAGTGCATTATTCTGCATGATGACCATATTCTATTCTACAACTACTAGGCCATCCGTATTAATAAGCAACTATAATAAGCAGCTATAGTGAATATATATCTTAAAGCTATATGTACTACTACCCCACCTCCAAATGGTACCTTTGCTGGTCTCTCTCACGCACGCACGCACGCACGCACGCACGCACGCACGCACGCACGCACGCACGCACGCACGCACGCACGCTCAGAAAATGCTATATCAACTAAATACAAAATGCAATGTTGTGACAAGGACTTAGATCAGAGGTGGGCAACTTTGATGATGGAGAGGGCCACTATATTTCCACAGTCACTCCAGCGGGTCACATTGCATATTGCCATATGTCACACAAAAGTAGCAAGAATAGTCGATCTACAAGCTATTTTCGAATTGGAATTATATATATATTCTAATATTAACCTGCAGGCCGCATTAAGTGAAGGTGGGGGCCGCATGTGGCCCCCCGGGCCGCCAGTTGCCCATGTATGACTTAGATAGATACACAGTTAATTAACTCATATGGTACAGTGTGTAGGGGTCTTAAGTACTGTATGCAACTACTTGCTCTTCCTTCCTGCCAGGCAAGCTGCCTGTCTGTCACTGGGGCCAGGGGTGGGGGGGGTCTGCAACTTGGATGGCTGCTGTCACACTGATCCATATCTATGGTTCTCAAACTTTTTTTCACGTCAAGGACCCCCAAATTGACACTTATTAGCCTGCGGACCCCCCATTTGAAAAGATATGCCAGGGACCCCCATAAGAGATTTTTTTTTTTTACGGCTCTAGCAGTGATTTTCAACCATTTTAATTTCAAGGTTCCCCAGTTTGACATGCATTAGGGCTACGGACCCCCATTTAATGGCATTTCTATCTCTGGGACCACACTTTTTATGGTAAAACCCAATGTTAATTTAACTCTGAGAGTGTGCAAATGGAACCAATTGGACCCGTTAGGGTCCATTTGGTTCCATTTGTAAGAGTGTACAAATGGAACATTTGGTTCCATTTGTACACTCTTAAGGCGGTTACACACCGGCGAATGTGCGAATACGCAAAATTCGGACTCGTTCCGAATAATTAAAAGACGCTTTTTCGCTTCGTTTTTCCGCTTTTTCGCGCCATGTACGCTTGCATTGACTTTATAAGGTTTTAAAAAAAAGCGTATTATTCGCACGAAAAAATCGCCCCGGTGTGTAAGGACCTTGAGAGTTACAGACCCATAAGGGTCAATTTGGTTCTTAACTATCTATCATCTAGCTGGGGACCCCCTGGAACTGCATCAAGGACCCCTGGGGGTCCCCGGACCCCACTTTGAGAACCAATGATCTATACCAGGGGTCTTCAACAGGGGGTCCGGGACCCCTAGGGGGTCCTCAGAGTTACTACAGGGGGTCCACCAAATCTTTGTGTGATAGGATTTTTTATTTTACCTTAACCACCTGAACCCCTGGCATCCATTTTCTGAGGAGAACTTTAGCCAAAAATAGCAGATCTACAAGCTCACAACGCCTCGCAGCTATTTTTGGCAAAGAGGCGTAAGAGGTAAAAAAAATTAGCAGACCACGTAAACAAAAAATGTTGAATCTGAAACACAACTTTATACGATGTAGAGGGGGTCCCTGCTTCATCTCCCTCTCTCAGCTAGGGGGTCCTTGGCCTGAAAACGTTGAAGACCCCTGATCCATACAAGCAATTCAGCTTGGGACACAGTGGGACGCAACTTTGTTGCCCTGATCATGAGGTACATTGAAAAAAACAAGAAGAGCCACAAGTTGCACAACAACCCCCCAGCCTGCCCTAACAATCCGGTAGCCTAAAATGACTGATAACAAAGTTAAATTAGCAGTTGCTGTTATTAAGTATTAAGCATTTGCTTGATTACCTAGAAGTGTCAGTCAGAAATGTTGTGATCGATCAAAATCCAAACAGCAAATTGTGACATTACACTGACTGCTGACCAGTGGTGTAAAGTAACTAAGTACATTTACTCAAATACTGTACTTAAGTACAATGTTGAGGTACTTTTACTTTACAGGAGTACTTCCAAAAGTACTTTTACTTCTCCTCAACTACATATCAGAGGCAAATATTGTACTTTTACTCCACTACAATTATTTGAAAACTTTAGTTACTAGTTACTTTGTAGATTTGGATTATTATTACAAAACATACATTAACCACTTCAGCCCTGTATACATTTCGGCCATTTGAATATAGCAGATCTACAAGCTCACAATACGTCGCATCGCAGTAGATCTGCTATTTTCAAAAGATTTTTATACATTTGAATACTTGAAATGGGACATTCTGCACATTGGGCCATTTTTGTCCATACCTATCTGTCTGAAATTGGTCGGTATTCGTCTGAAGATGTACGTTGTTGTGCGGAATGTGCGCCCAGCTAGATTTCGATTGTTTACATGCTTCGTTGCGGTCTGTATCGCGCACCGAAAATAGCCGATCGACAAGCTCACAACGCCTCGCATTGGGACGCGTTGTAAATTGGCTATAATTCTGCGCACGCACTGCACGGCACCGGGCTCAATTAAGTAAGCTTTACTGCAGGTGCGGGCCAGCGAGCGCATGCATGGATTTCTACAGTTTACAGACAGAGGAGAAGGGCAATTCTTGCAACATAAAAGGCTGCATTCCAGTTCAGGAGAGTAAGACGGGGGCAATTATCTTAAATGCTGCCTTCGAGTACAGCATGGAGAAGGGGCATTTGCGTTTTTTTTTCACCATTATAAATGCTGCATCCATGGTTTGGGGAGGGCACTTTTTACCGCATAAAAGGGCAGGGGCTCAAGCCCCCTTTGCAGGGACGTGCTGGCCACTGGGAAATTCGGGAAAATTCCAGAACGGCCGCGCCATTTACGGGCCGCCTGACGGCCGGTGGGCCACCCAAAAAAAAAAAAAAAAAAAATTGGCTGGGACGTTTATCAGCAGTGGCGCAATTTACATAGGGTTGCTGGGTTAAAACGCAGCAACCCCCCACCCCCCCCCCCCCCCCGTTGACAAAACAAAACGGTGGGCCGGTTCGGAAAATCCCAGAGCTGAATTTTGGTCCCAGCACGCCCCTGCCCCTTTGATGTCTATGTGTGCACTTGCATGGTTGTGTGCTTGTAGATATTCTATTTTCAAATTGTTTTAAATAGGGCGTCAGTGTCGAAATGTCCCTGAGCAAGACACTTAACCCCTAATTGCTCCCCCCTCCGTGCTCCTCTGTGAGCAGCACAACAAAGTGTGGAATGCCATTCCACAGGTCTTGAGAGCTGAAGCCTCAGTGGACATTTTTAAGAACCACTTAAAAACACTACTATTTAAACAAGCATTTGTGGAATGTCTTAGATTTTTTGTTTGTGTTTTTGTTTTGTTTTATAATTTGAATGCTTCGTGCTGTGTCTTTATTTGTGTTGTATGTAAAGCACTTTGGGTTCTCTCTTTGAGAGGTGCCATACAAATAAAATGTACATACTTACTTCACCACACTACACGTTCATAAGAGTTGTTGAACATGTCTCACCGGGCAGGTCATGTGATTTATTAATGAGGTAATCAAACGTGGCACTGTACTGGCTATGACGACATAGCGCACGCACACACACACGCACACACACACACACACACACACACACACACATACACACACACACACACACACACACACACACACACACACACACACACACACACACACACACACACACACACACACACACACACACACACACACACACACACACACACACACACACACACACACAGAGAGAGAGAGAGAGAGACACAGACACAGACACAGACAGACACATACAGACACACACACACACACACACACACACACACACACACACAACCTTATTTCAGACTCCAAGGATTATGAGAAAATAGTAGGCAAGAAAACAATCAACAACAAATATTTAGTAAAATGTGTATTTATTTATTTTGAAAAAAGCCCCTTGAGATGCAGCATCTCGTTTTAGAGGGGGTCCTCAAAGCACAACACAAAACAAGAAAACAATCCAACAACACAGAACAAAGCAAGTCAGGGAAATATCTCCACCATCTCAAACCCCACTACCTCGGTATACTAGTAACCTTAAATAAAATAACATTTAAATACAATTTAAATGAAAATAAAACAAAAGTCCGGAATTCAAAAATTACTTAAGTAAAAGTATTGGTATCAAAATATACTTAAAGTACAAAAGTAAAAGTACTCATTATGCAGTATGTCCCATTTCGCAAGTTTTCAAATGTATAACAATCTTTTGAAAATGGCAGATCTACAAGCTCACAATGCGTCGCATCGAGCTTGTAGATTGGCTATTTTCAAATGTCTGAAATGTATATTGAATGTTTTGTAATAATAATAAAAAATCTACAAAATAACTAATAACTAAAGTTTTCTAATAATTGTTGTGAAGTAAAAGTATAATATTTGCCTCTGAGATGTAGTGGGGTAGAAGTAAAAGTACTGAAAATTGGAAATACTCCAGTAAAGTAAAAGTACCTCAAAATTGCAAAATTACTTAAGTGCAGTACTTAAATGTACCTAGTAAATGTACTTAGTTACTTTCCACCACTGCAACAAAGCAACATCTGGATGTGTATTTATGCATTGGACATATTTTAAACGATCATGCAACTGAGTTAACGTTTGTCAGTATTCAAAATGCCATTATGAAATATAAGGCATAAGTGAATACACAGTTTGTCTCAGTGGTTTAGTAAACTTTGTGTAGGCTATTACACTCGTATGATGGGATACGAGCGCAATACAGTAACAGGCTGTTAATAATAACCATGATACTTCATCTTATTATTCTATATACTGTACTGTACTGCAGTGTTAATTATGTTGACTGAGACTAAAAGACTAAAATACTACGGTTTTGATATTTAGTCGACTAAACCATTTCAGAAGACTAGAATGGGACTAAAACTAGTGTTATTCACCGTTATTCAAAAGACTAAAACTAAATCAGAATTTGCTGTCAAAATTAACACTGCTGTACTGTATGTTTCAGTGTCAGTTACTCAGGTATTGGTGCTCTTCTGGGTCTCGGGGCTCTGGTTGCGATCCTTGGTCTTCGGGGTCTCGGGGGTCTAGTCTTGATCCTTGGTCTTCGAGGTCTCGGCGGTCTGGTCGGGAACAGTGGGCTTGGGGGTCTCGGCGGTCTGGTCGAGAACTTCTGGATCAGTGAGCTTCGGCATGGGCTGATGGCAATGTGAGCAATTGGGATTGTGATGGTGAGCAGGGGTCTCGGGGGTCTGGTCGGTAACAGTGGGCTTGGGGGTCTCGGCGGTCTGGTCGAGAACAGTGGGCTTGGGGGTCTCGGCGGTCTGGTCGAGAACAATGGGCTTGGGGGTCTCGGCGGTCTGGTCGAGAACAGTGGGCTTGGGGGTCTCGGCGGTCTGGTCGAGAACAGTGGGCTTGGGGGTCTCGGCGGTCTGGTCGAGAACAATGGGCTTGGGGGTCTCGGCGGTCTGGTCGAGAACAGTGGGCTTGGGGGTCTCGGCGGTCTGGTCGAGAACAATGGGCTTGGGGGTCTCGGCGGTCTGGTCGAGAACAGTGGGCTTGGGGGTCTCGGCGGTCTGGTCGAGAACAGTGGGCTTGGGGGTCTCAAAGTGGGGCCCACGCGCATAGTACCCTTTATTAGTACACATATCCTGAACCCAAACCAGAAAATGGAAAAAAATGGAACACTTTTGAAGGAAACAACCTTCAAAAAAAAATTTTCACCTTACAATTTGGACCAAAGGAATTCAATAAAGTGGTTATTATTCAGATGCAAGCACATCTTGACTCTACCACAGGACAAAAAACGCAAAAAATAACAAAGCCGAAAATGTTCATATCACATAAAAATTATAACATTTTGTTTTTGCTAAATACATCAGTGTCCCCGAGCAAGATTCAACTGCATTTTCTCAATCCTTAAAGTGTGTATTTTAAGATTCTAACAGGTACCAGGCTGAAATAATGTCTCCAGACTTCAGTAAAATTGGTATTATTAAGATTAAAGCATATCTTGGCTCTATTTCAATATAGCAAAAACAGAGCCAAAACTGTTCTCCTGTGGAACCATCTTGGAGGTTTGGTCCAGGAGGCAGACACAAGTTTAAGAGCAGCCATAAATCTGTCCTTCCATTTGGGGAACAACAGCACCATCATCATCCATAGTCTCTTATATCGTTAAAGCCAGTGCAGTTTACATTTTAGCCTTTGCATAAGCCTGGAAGGTTATCGAGGCTAGGGCAAGTGCTACGCTTGTTCAACAAGTCTTATGAATGTGTAGTGTGGTGAAGTAAGTACATGTACATTTTATTTGTATGGCACTTGTATGGAACTCACAAAGTGCTTTACATACAACAGAAATAAAGACACCGCACGAAGCATTCAAATGGTCAAAAACAACAACCAAAAAAATAGAAGACATTCCACAAATGCTTGTTTAAACAGCAGTGTTTTTAAGTGGTTCTTAAAAATGTCCACAGAGCCTGCAGCTCTTAAGACCTGTGGAGGGGCATTCCGTACCTTTTAGTTTTTGGGAGCAGTTAGAGGTTAAGTATCTTGCTCGGGGACACTTCGAACCTTGGGCTTCCCGGGCGGGCTCACTTCACTAACCATTCAACTATTGCCGCCCAACCTGGTACGAGGAATGACCAATAGACCCTGCAGCTGACCTTAGGTCCTGCTGGGCACATAATATGGTTGTAGCAGGTCAGTGAAGGGTCCTGGACATCACTATATGCTTCAAAAGTGAGGCTCTACTTGCAGCACTGGTGGACCAAAGTACTCTACCCCAGTACTTGAGTCAAAGTATAGATACTCCTGGTGAACATTACTCAACTACAAATGAAATATGCTCAGTCAAAAATTGGTTTCCAGTTAAAGTATTAAAATGTAGACATTTTCAAAAACGTTTTCAGAAATTTAAACTACTACAAGCTTAACTGTGATGCGTTGAGTGCAGGAACGTGCAGAGGGAATTATAGGAGCAGGGGCTGTAATTTAGAGGAATATCTCATTTTAAATTAACACTAGGAATCTAATAATCTAGGATTATTCAGAAAAAATAACTCCACAAACAGTAATAATATTCATACAAAAGTTACAATTGTTACAATAACACTGGTCTGATTTGTGCTTCTTTTCTCTCTCACTTTCATCTTACCACATGCTCTCCCTGTTTTACACTCCAACAGACAGATAGCATAGCAACACAGGCAGAAACACTAAGCTAATGTAATAATAATGACTATCATTATTATTATTATTAACTGCATGGCTGCCTCTTTTAATACCTGTATTAATACTCTCTTATCTGCCTCTTTTAATACCTCTATTAATAATCTCTTCATCTTCATCTCTCCATACAAGGTATAATAATTAATCATTTAATTACAGTCATAATGAGCAATAAGAAGATGCAGATACCATTACACTGTGAGAGTGCCAACAAATTAGTTCAATATAATTCACATCCAAGTTATACTGATAATATAATTCTATAAAGCAACGCAGAAGCTTTAGATAAGGTGTATGAAAAATGTTACTGTGTTGTTGGGTAAAAAAAATGTTGCTGTTAAGTTTTTTCTTGATTTAACATGCAGGGGAAAAAGTGCTAGAATGAAAATTAAATGTGCATTTGTTAATATAACTTGTTATATTATTCCCTTCCTGTGTTAGTAGCTTGTTACTTTGTTCACAGCCTTTATCCTTTAGATTAGGAGTTATTATTTTCCAGTCCAACTGCTGTCTATCGCCTCATTGTGGTCTGTGTACAGGAATGTCTTTCTCAATAGTGATGAGGATATCAGAAAAACAATGGGGAATAAAGTGCTAGAACTTAAAAATAAATAAAGGAAATGCTACTTTGGTCTATGTTACTAGCTTGTTATAGCTTCCTTCTTCTCCCTCCTTCCTATGTTACAGCAGCAACCTCCTGGGGGCCATGGCCTTGTAGATGTTGATCACCTTATTGTGTTTTTTTATAGTGTCTTTCTCAATGGCGAGGAGGAGGAGATCAGAAAGCCTCTCTTCCTGGCATAGGCTTCTGAGTGAGGTTTTCCCTAGATTGAGCTTATAAGGACCTCTGCACCGTTGCCGTTGACACTGGAATAAATGTTCTTATCATTTCCATCAGTGTTGGAAAGATATCCTGTCCCTCATTGTCTCCTAGTGTTTTTAACATCCCCTTCACTGTGGATGTATCTGGGAGAGAAGCATGATTAATATGTATCATGTGTTAATTGTGATGTTTCAGCTATCCTTCAACTTCTATCAACATGCATCAAAATGTTGAATGTACTTACTATATTTGTATAAGTGTTTTGCTAGCATATTGTTATTCATCATCTTATGCATATTGTTATTCATCATCTTATGCTAGCTGTAAATAAGCATTGTATTGTAGCATTATCAGCGTGCATATTAGTAGTATATTGGCAGTTTTTTTATGTTTTATTATAAAGCAGTATTAGTGCATTATTCTGCATGATGACCATATTCTATTCTACAACTACTAGGCCATCCGTATTAATAAGCAACTATAATAAGCAACTATAGTGAATATATATCTTAAAGCTATATGTACTACTACCCCACCTCCAAATGGTACCTTTGCTGGTCTCTCTCACGCACGCACGCACGCACACACGCACGCACGCACGCACGCACGCACGCACGCACGCACGCACGCACGCACACAGAAAATGCTATATCAACTAAATATAAAATGCAATGTTGTGACAAGGACTTAGATCAGAGGTGGGCAACTTTGATGATGGAGAGGGCCACTATATTTCCACACTCACTCCAGCGGGTCACATTGCATATTGCCATTCTATGTCACACAAAAGTAGCAAAAATAGCCGATCTACAAGCTATTTTCGAATTGGAATTATATATATATTCTAATATTAACCTGCAGGCCGCATTAAGTGAAGGTGGGGGCCGCATGTGGCCCCCCGGGCCGCCAGTTGCCCATGTATGACTTAGATAGATACACAGTTAATTAACTCATATATGGTACAGTGTGTAGGGGTCTTAAGTACTGTAAGCTGCCTGTCTGTCACTGGGGCCAGGGGTGGGGGGGGTCTGCAACTTGGATGGCTGCTGTCACACTGATCCATATCTATGGTTCTCAAACTTTTTTCCCGTCAAGGACCCCCAAATTGACACTTATTAGCCTGCGGACCCCCCATTTGAAAAGATATGCCAGGGACCCCCATAAGAGATTTTTTTTTTTTACGGCTCTAGCAGTGATTTTCAACCATTTTAATTTCAAGGACCCCCAGTTTGACATGCATTAGGGCTACGGACCCCCAGGCATTTCTATCTCTGGGACCACACTTTTTATGGTAAAACCTATGTTAATTTAACTCTGAGAGTGTGCAAATGGAACCAATTGGACCCGTTAGGGTCCATTTGGTTCCATTTGTAAGAGTGTACAAATGGAACATTTGGTTCCATTTGTACACTCTTAGAGTTACAGACCCATAAGGTCAATTTGGTTCCTAACTATCTATCATCTAGCTGGGGAATCTTTGTGTGATAGGATTTTTTATTTTACCTTAACCACCTGAACCCCTGGCATCCATTTTCTGAGGAGAACTTTAGCCAAAAATAGCAGATCTACAAGCTCACAACGCCTCGCAGCTATTTTTGGCAAAGAGGCGTAAGAGGTAAAAAAAAATAGCAGACCACGTAAACAAAAAATGTTGAATCTGAAACACAACTTTATACGATGTAGAGGGGGTCCCTGCTTCATCTCTCTCTCTCAGCTAGGGGGTCCTTGGCCTGAAAACGTTGAAGACCCCTGATCCATACAAGCAATTCAGCTTGGGACACAGTGGGACGCAACCTTGTTTCCCTGATCATGAGGTACATTGACAAAAACAATCTTTGCAAGAAGAGCCACAAGTTGCACAACAACCCCCCAGCCTGCCCTAACAATCCGGTAGCCTAAAATGACTGATAACAAAGTTAAATTAGCAGTTGCTGTTATTAAGTATTGTACTGGCTATGACGACATAGCGCACGCACACGCACACACACACACACACACACACACACACACAACCTTATTTCAGACTCCAAGGATTATGAGAAAATAGTAGGCAAGAAAACAATCAACAACAAATATTTAGTAAAATGTGTATTTATTTATTTTGAAAAAAGCCCCTTGAGATGCAGCATCTCGTTTTAGAGGGGGTCCTCAAAGCACAACACAAAACAAGAAAACAATCCAACAACACAGAACAAAGCAAGTCAAGGACATATCTCCACCATCTCAAACCCCACTACCTCGGTATACTAGTAACCTTAAATAAAATAACATTTAAATACAATTTAAATGAAAATAAAACAAAAGTCCGGAATTCAAAAATTACTTAAGTAAAAGTATTGGTATCAAAATATACTTAAAGTACAAAAGTAAAAGTACTCATTATGCAGTATGTCCCGTTTCGCAAGTTTTCAAATGTATAACAATCTTTTGAAAATGGCAGATCTACAAGCTCACAATGCGTCGCATCGAGCTTGTAGATTGGCTATTTTCAAATGTCAGAAATTTATATTGAATGTTTTGTAATAATAATAAAAAATCTACAAAATAACTAATAACTAAAGTTTTCTAATAATTGTTGTGAAGTAAAAGTATAATATTTGCCTCTGAGATGTAGTGGGGTAGAAGTAAAAGTACTGAAAATTGGAAATACTCCAGTAAAGTAAAACTAAAAGACTAAAATACTACGGTTTTGATATTTAGTCGACTAAACCATTTCAGAAGACTAGAATGGGACTAAAACTAGTGTTATTCACCGTTATTCAAAAGACTAAAACTAAATCAGAATTTGCTGTCAAAATTAACACTGCTGTACTGTATGTTTCAGTGTCAGTTACTCAGGTCTTGGTGCTCTTCTGGGTCTCGGGGCTCTGGTTGTGATCCTTGGTCTTCGGGGTCTCGGCGGTCTGGTCGAGAACAGTGGGCTTGGGGGTCTCGGCGGTCTGGTCGAGAACAGTGGGCTTGGGGGTCTCGGCGGTCTGGTCGAGAACAATGGGCTTGGGGGTCTCGGCGGTCTGGTCGGGAACAGTGGGCTTGGGGTTCTCGGCGGTCTGGTCGGGAACAGTGGGCTTGGGGGTCTCGGCGGTCTGGTCGAGAACAGTGGGCTTGGGGGTCTCGGCGGTCTGGTCGAGAACAGTGGGCTTGGGGGTCTCGGCGGTCTGGTCGAGAACAATGGGCTATTCTGGATCAGTGGCCTTCCGGATGGGCTGATGGCAATGTGAGCAATTGGGATCGTGAACAGTGATCTTGGGGATGTCGGTAACAGTGGGCTTGGGGATCTCGGGGATCGGGTCGGTAACAGTGGTCTTGGGGATGTCGGGGATCGGGTCGGTAACAGTGATCTTGGGGATGTCGGGGATCGGGTCGGTAACAGTGATCTTGGGGATGTCGGGGATCGGGTCGGTAACAGTGGGCTTGGGGGTCTCGGGGGTCTGGTCGGTAACAGTGGTCTTCTGGATCTTTTCTGGAGCCTTGATCTTCACAACCCAAACCTGTTCCCCACATGTGGTTACATGTCCAGGGCCTAGAGAGGAAAGAGTCCAAACTGTTACTTTTCAGGAAATGGATCCAATGTAATTATTTAGTCACAAGCTCTTCTTAATTCTCTTTCCATTGGTTCAACATTTATAAAAACCCACACACACACTTAACCACTTTCACTTAAAATCTACAAGCGTCACATTGCGCTAGTAACTAAAGTTTTCAAATAATTGTAGTGGAGTAAAAGTACAATATTTGCCTCTGAGATGTAATGGAGAAGAAGTAAAAGTATTGAAAATTGGAAATACTTTAGTAAAGTAAAAAATGCCTAAAATTTTTACTTGATTACAGCACTTGAGTAAATGTACTAGGTTAATTTACACACTGGTATACTTACATCTGTAGACAGTTTCACAGCAGAGATGTGATGACCCATACAGGAGTGATGTGATGTGATGTGATGTAAAGTTCAAAGATCGCCTTGGTGTACAGGATACTTTAGGACCCCAGAGATCAGCCAATGAAGGTACTGAAACCCCCGCCTTGTACAGGCCGATGCGCTGGTTCTTCTTGATACCACACATGGTTGGTTGGTTGGTTGGTGGTCGTGGTGTGTGGTGCTGGAGAAGGAGTCCCTGTTGGTGTGCAGAGAGGATAGAGTGTAGATGAGAGCTGTCCTCTTTTATACACACAACACTGGGTGTGGCATGGTGGATGAAGTTATGTGGCCCACCAAGGTGGAGGAACCTGTCTGGCCCCCAGCTACCCATCGCTGTACAAACAGGTTGCATTGTTCCTGCCTCCTTGAATAGAACCGAGGTATTTGACCACAGGTGTTTCCCAAAACCACTTACCGTAAGCCCTATTTCAAAAACAGTGAAAATAGACAATCTACATATCAGCTATTTTCAATATGTCTTAAAACAAATAATAATTAACTTTAATAATGACATTATTCTTTTGTGGGAAACATTAAAAAAAGAAGACAGATTTAATCTCATTTTGGGAAACATTGATGTAACCAACATAGATACTCGCTCATCACTCAGTCTCTCTGGTTACAGTAAAATCCTCAACATTAATTTAACTCTGATTGTACAAAATGTCACCAAAAGGATCTTTAGGGGTCCATTTGGTTACATTTGTACACTCTCTGAGTTATAAACGGATGAATTAAGTTAATGTGACGCAACACAAAATGTACATATTTATGTTAAGTCTAGATGGAAAGTGGGGCCCACGCGCATAGTACCCTTTATTAGTACACATATCCTGAACCCAAACCAGAAAATGGAAAAAAATGGAACACTTTTGAAGGAAACAACCTTCAAATATTTTTTTTCCCCATACAATTTGGACCAAAGGAATTCAATAAAGTGGTTATTATTCAGATTCAAGCACATCTTGACTCTACCACAGGACAAAAAAACGCAAAAAATAACAAAGCCGAAAATGTTCATATCACATAAAAATTATAACATTTTGTTTTTGCTAAATACATCAGTGTCCCCGAGCAAGATTCAACTGCATTTTCTCAATCCTTAAAGCGTGTATTTTAAGATTCTAACAGGTACCAGGCTGAAATAATGTCTCCAGACTTCAGTAAAATTGGTATTATTAAGATTAAAGCATCTTGGCTCTATTTCAATATAGCAAAAACAGAGCCAAAACTGTTCTCCTGTGGAACCATCTTGGAGGTTTGGTCCAGGAGGCAGACACAAGTTTAAGAGCAGCCTTAAAACTGTCCTTCCATTTGGGGAACAACAGCACCATCATCATCCATAGTCTCTTATATCGTTAAAGCCAGTGCAGTTTACATTTTAGCCTTTGCATAAGCCTGGAAGGTTATCGAGGCTAGGGCAAGTGCTACGCTTGTTCAACAAGTCTTATGAATGTGTAGTGTGGTGAAGTAAGTACATGTACATTTTATTTGTATGGCACTTGTATGGAACTCACAAAGTGCTTTACATACAACAGAAATAAAGAAGCATTCAAATGGTCAAAAACAACAACCAAAAAAATAGAAGACATTCCACAAATGCTTGTTTAAACAGCAGTGTTTTTAAGTGGTTCTTAAAAATGTCCACAGAGCCTGCAGCTCTTAAGACCTGTAGAGGGGCATTCCGTACCTTTTTGTTTTTGGGAGCAGTTAGAGATTAAGTATCTTGCTCGGGGACACTTCGAACCTTGGGCTTCCCGGGCGGGCTCACCATTCAACTATTGCCGCCCAACCTGCTACGAGGAATGACCAATAGACCCTGCAGCTGACCTTAGGTCCTGCTGGGCACATAATATGGTTGTAGCAGGTCAGTGAAGGGTCCTGGACACTATATGCTTCAAAGTGAGGCTCTACTTGCAGCACTGGTGGACCAAAGTACTCTACCCCAGTACTTGAGTCAAAGTATAGATACTCCTGGTGAACATTACTCAACTACAAATGAAATATGCTCAGTCAAATTGGTTTCCAGTTAAAGTATTAAAATGTAGACATTTTCAAAAACGTTTTCAGAAATTTAAACTACTACAAGCTTAACTGTGATGCGTTGAGTGCAGGAACGTGCAGAGGGAATTATAGGAGCAGGGGCTGTAATTTCCAAAGGGCACCTCTAGCCGAGACATTTTTTTTACATTTCTAAACAGATTTAGAGGAATATCTCATTTTAAATTAACACTAGGAATCTAATTCTAATAAGGATTATACAGAAAAAATAACTCCACAAACAGTAATAATATTCATACAAAAGTTACAATTGTTACAATAACACTGGTCTGATTTGTGCTTCTTTTCTCTCTCACTTTCATCTTACCACATGCTCTCCCTGTTTTACACTCCAACAGACAGATAGCATAGCAACACAGGCAGAAACACTAAGCTAATGTAATAATAATGACTATCATTATTATTATTATTAACTGCATGGCTGCCTCTTTTAATACCTGTATTAATACTCTCTTATCTGCCTCTTTTAATACCTCTATTAATAATCTCTTCATCTTCATCTCTCCATACAAGGTATAATAATTGCTTACTTAATTACAGTAATGAGCAATAAGAAGATGCAGATACCATTACTCTGTGAGAGTGCCAAAAAATTAGTTCAATATAATTCACATCCACGTTATACTGATAATATAATTCTATAAAGCAACACAGAAGCTTTAGATAAGGTGTATGAAAAATGTTGCTGTGGTGTTGGGTAAAAAAATGTTTTGCTGTTAAATTCACATTTTTCTTGATTTAACATAACTTACAAATGCAGGGGAAAAAGTGCTAGAATGAAAATTAAATGTGTATTTGTTAATATAACTTGTTATATTATTCCCTTCCTGTGTTAGTAGCTTGTTACTTTGTTCACAGCCTTTATCCTTTAGATTAGGAGTTATTATTTTCCAGTCCAACTGCTGTCTATCGCCTCATTGTGGTCTGTGTACAGGAATGTCTTTCTCAATAGTGATGAGGATATCAGAAAAACAATGGGGAATAAAGTGCTATAACTTAAAAATAAATAAAGGAAATGCTACTTTGGTCTATGTTACTAGCTTGTTATAGCTTCCTTCTTCTCCCTCCTTCCTATGTTACAGCAGCAACCTCCTGGGGGCCATGGCCTTGTAGATGTTGATCACCTTATTGTGTTTTTTTATAGTGTCTTTCTCAATGGCGAGGAGGAGGAGATCAGAAAGCCTCTCTTCCTGGCATAGGCTTCTGAGTGAGGTTTTCCCTAGATTGAGCTTATAAGGACCTCTGCACCGTTGCCGTTGACACTGGAATAAATGTTCTTATCATTTCCATCAGTGTTGGAAAGATATCCTGTCCCTCATTGTCTCCTAGTGTTTTTAACATCCCCTTCACTGTGGATGTATCTGGGAGAGAAGCATGATTAATATGTATCATGTGTTAATTGTGATGTTTCAGCTATCCTTCAACTTCTATCAACATGCATCAAAATGTTGAATGGACTTACTATATTTTTATAAGTGTTTTGCTAGCATATTGTTATTCATCATCTTATGCTAGCTGTAAATAAGCATTGTATTGTAGCATTATCAGCGTGCATATTAGTAGTATATTGGCAGTTTTTTTACGTTTTATTATAAAGCAGTATTAGTGCATTATTCTGCATGATGACCATATTCTATTCTACAACTACTAGGCCATCCGTATTAATAAGCAACTATAATAAGCAACTATAGTGAATATATATCTTAAAGCTATATGTACTACTACCCCACCTCCAAATGGTACCTTTGCTGGTCTCTCTCACGCACGCACGCACGCACTTACGCACGCACGCACACAGAAAATGCTATATCAACTAAATATAAAATGCAATGTTGTGACAAGGACTTAGATCAGAGGTGGGCAACTTTGATGATGGAGAGGGCCACTATATTTCCACACTCACTCCAGCGGGTCACATTGCATATTGCCATTCTATGTCACACAAAAGTAGCAAGAATAGCCGATCTACAAGCTATTTTCGAATTGGAATTATATATATATTCTAATATTAACCTGCAGGCCGCATTAAGTGAAGGTGGGGGCTGCATGTGGCCCCCCGGGCCGCCAGTTGCCCATGTATGACTTAGATAGATACACAGTTAATTAACTCATATATGGTACAGTGTGTAGGGGTCTTAAGTACTGTAAGCTGCCTGTCTGTCACTGGGGCCAGGGGTGGGGGGGGTCTGCAACTTGGATGGCTGCTGTCACACTGATCCATATCTATGGTTCTCAAACTTTTTTCACGTCAAGGACCCCCAAATTGACACTTATTAGCCTGCGGACCCCCCATTTGAAAAGATATGCCAGGGACCCCCATAAGAGATTTTTTTTTTTACGGCTCTAGCAGTGATTTTCAACCATTTTAATTTCAAGGACCCCCAGTTTGACATGCATTAGGGCTACGGACCCCCATTTAATGGCATTTCTATCTCTGGGACCACACTTTTTATGGTAAAACCAATGTTAATTTAACTCTGAGAGTGTGCAAATGGAACCAATTGGACCCGTTAGGGTCCATTTGGTTCCATTTGTAAGAGTGTACAAATGGAACATTTGGTTCCATTTGTACACTCTTAGAGTTACAGACCCATAAGGGTCAATTTGGTTCCTAACTATCTATCATCTAGCTGGGGACCCCCTGGAACTGCATCAAGGACCCCTGGGGGTCCCCGGACCCCACTTTGAGAACCAATGATCTATACCAGGGGTCTTCAACAGGGGGTCCGGGACCCCTAGGGGGTCCTCAGAGTTACTACAGGGGGTCCACCAAATCTTTGTGTGATAGGATTTTTTATTTTACCTTAACCACCTGAACCCCTGGCATCCATTTTCTGAGGAGAACTTTAGCCAAAAATAGCAGATCTACAAGCTCACAACGCCTCGCAGCTATTTTTGGCAAAGAGGCGTCAAAAAATTTGCAGACCACGTAAACAAAAAATGTTGAATCTGAAACACACTTTATACGATGTAGAGGGGGTCCCTGCTTCATCTCCCTCTCTCAGCTAGGGGGTCCTTGGCCTGAAAACGTTGAAGACCCCTGATCCATACAAGCAATTCAGCTTGGGACACAGTGGGACGCAACTTTGTTGCCCTGATCATGAGGTACATTGACAAAAACAAGAAGAGCCACAAGTTGCACAACAACCCCCCAGCCTGCCCTAACAATCCGGTAGCCTAAAATGACTGATAACAAAGTTAAATTAGCAGTTGCTGTTATTAAGTATTAAGCATTTGCTTGATTACCTAGAAGTGTCAGTCAGAAATGTTGTGATCGATCAAAATCCAAACAGCAAATTGTGACATTACACTGACTGCTGACCAGTGGTGTAAAGTAACTAAGTACATTTACTCAAATACTGTACTTAAGTACAATGTTGAGGTACTTTTACTTTACAGGAGTACTTCCAAAAGTACTTTTACTTCTCCTCAACTACATATCAGAGGCAAATATTGTACTTTTACTCCACTACAATTATTTGAAAACTTTAGTTACTAGTTACTTTGTAGATTTGGATTATTATTACAAAACATACATTAACCACTTCAGCCCTGTATACATTTTGGCCATTTGAATATAGCAGATCTACAAGCTCACAATACGTCGCATCGCAGTAGATCTGCTATTTTCAAAAGATTTTTATACATTTGAATACTTGAAATGGGACATTCTGCACATTGGACCATTTTTGTCCATACCTATCTGTCTGAAATTGGTCGGTATTCGTCTGAAGATGTACGTTGTTGTGCGGAATGTGCGCCCAGCTAGATTTCGATTGTTTACATGCTTCGTTGCGGTCTGTATCGCGCACCGAAAATAGCCGATCGACAAGCTCACAACGCCTCGCATTGGGACGCGTTGTAAATCGGCTATAATTCTGCGCACGCACTGCACGGCACCGGGCTCAATTAAGTAAGCTTTACTGCAGGTGCGGGCCAGCGAGCGCATGCATGGATTTCTACAGTTTACAGACAGAGGAGAAGGGCAATTCTTGCAACATAAAAGGCTGCATTCCAGTTCAGGAGAGTAAGACGGGGGCAATTATCTTAAATGCTGCCTTCGAGTACAGCATGGAGAAGGGGCATTTGTGTCCCCGAGCAAGATTCAACTGCATTTTCTCAATCCTTAAAGTGTGTATTTTAAGATTCTAACAGGTACCAGGCTGAAATAATGTCTCCAGACTTCAGTAAAATTGGTATTATTAAGATTAAAGCATATCTTGGCTCTATTTCAATATAGCAAAACCAAAACTGTTCTCCTGTGGAACCATCTTGGAGGTTTGGTCCAGGAGGCAGACACAAGTGTAAGAGCAGCCTTAAAACTGTCCTTCCATTTGGGGAACAACAGCACCATCATCATCCATAGTCTCTTATATCGTTAAAGCCAGTGCAGTTTACATTTTAGCCTTTGCATAAGCCTGGAAGGTTATCGAGGCTAGGGCAAGTGCTACGCTTGTTCAACAAGTCTTATGAATGTGTAGTGTGGTGAAGTAAGTACATGTACATTTTATTTGTATGGCACTTGTATGGAACTCACAAAGTGCTTTACATACAACAGAAATAAAGACACCGCACGAAGCATTCAAATGGTCAAAAACAACAACCAAAAAAATAGAAGACATTCCACAAATGCTTTTGTTTAAACAGCAGTGTTTTTAAGTGGTTCTTAAAAATGTCCACAGAGCCTGCAGCTCTGAAGACCTGTGGAGGGGCATTCCGTACCTTTTTGTTTTTGGGAGCAGTTAGAGGTTAAGTATCTTGCTCGGGGACACTTCGAACCTTGGGCTTCCCGGGCGGGCTCACTTCACTAACCATTCAACTATTGCCGCCCAACCTGGTACGAGGAATGACCAATAGACCCTGCAGCTGACCTTAAGTCCTGCTGGGCACATAATATGGTTTTAGCAGGTCAGTGAAGGGTCCTGGACATGACTATATGCTTCAAAGTGAGGCTCTACTTGCAGCACTGGTGGACCAAAGTACTCTACCCCAGTACTTGAGTCAAAGTATAGATACTCCTGGTGAACATTACTCAACTACAAATGAAATATGCTCAGTCAAATTGGTTTCCAGTTAAAGTATTAAAATGTAGACATTTTCAAAAACGTTTTCAGAAATGTAAACTACTACAAGCTTAACTGTGATGCGTTGAGTGCAGGAACGTGCAGAGGGAATTATAGGAGCAGGGGCTGTAATTTCCAAAGGGCACCTCTAGCCGAGAATTTTTTTTTACATTTCTAAACAGATTTAGAGGAATATCTCTTTTTAAATTAACACTAGGAATCTAATAATCTAGGATTACACAGAATAAATTACTCCACAAACAGTAATAATATTCATACAAAAGTTACAATTGTTACAATAACACTGGTCTGATTTGTGCTTCTTTTCTCTCTCACTTTCATCTTACCACATGCTCTCCCTGTTTTACACTCCAACAGACAGATAGCATAGCAACACAGGCAGAAACACTAAGCTAATGTAATAATAATGACTATCATTATTATTATTATTAACTGCATGGCTGCCTCTTTTAATACCTGTATTAATACTCTCTTATCTGCCTCTTTTAATACCTCTATTAATAATCTCTTCATCTTCATCTCTCCATACAAGGTATAATAATTAATAATTTAATTACAGTCATAATGAGCAATAAGAAGATGCAGATACCATTACACTGTGAGAGTGCCAACAAATTAGTTAAATATAATTCACATCCACGTTATACTGATAATATAATTCTACAAAGCAACACAGAAGCTTTAGATAAGGTGTATGAAAAATGTTGCTGTGTTGTTGGGTAAAAAAAAATGTTGCTGTTAAGTTCACATTTTTCTTGATTTAACATAACTTACAAATGCAGGGGAAAAAGTGCTAGAATGAAAATTAAATGTGCATTTGTTAATATAACTTGTTATATTATTCCCTTCCTGTGTTAGTAGCTTGTTACTTTGTTCACAGCCTTTATCCTTTAGATTAGGAGTTATTATTTTCCAGTCCAACTGCTGTCTATCGCCTCATTGTGGTCTGTGTACAGGAATGTCTTTCTCAATAGTGATGAGGATATCAGAAAAACAATGGGGAATAAAGTGCTATAACTTAAAAATAAATAAAGGAAATGCTACTTTGGTCTTTGTTACTAGCTTGTTATAGCTTCCTTCTTCTCCCTCCTTCCTATGTTACAGCAGCAACCTCCTGGGGGCCATGGCCTTGTAGATGTTGATCACCTTATTGTGTTTTTTAATAGTGTCTTTCTCAATGGCGAGGAGGAGGAGATCAGAAAGCCTCTCTTCCTGGCATAGGCTTCTGAGTGAGGTTTTCCCCAGATTGAGCTTATAAGGACCTCTGCACCGTTGCCGTTGACACTGGAATAAATGTTCTTATCATTTCCATCAGTGTTGGAAAGATATCCTGTCCCTCATTGTCTCCTAGTGTTTTTAACATCCCCTTCACTGTGGATGTATCTGGGAGAGAAGCATGATTAATATGTATCATGTGTTAATTGTGATGTTTCAGATATCCTTCAACTTCTATCAACATGCATCAAAATGTTGAATGGACTTACTATATTTTTATAAGTGTTTTGCTAGCATATTGTTATTCATCATCTTATGCATATTGTTATTCATCATCTTATGCTAGCTGTAAATAAGCATTGTATTGTAGCATTATCAGCGTGCATATTAGTAGTATATTGGCAGTTTTTTTTATGTTTTATTATAAAGCAGTATTAGTGCATTATTCTGCATGATGACCATATTCTATTCTACAACTACTAGGCCATCCGTATTAATAAGCAACTATAATAAGCAGCTATAGTGAATATATATCTTAAAGCTATATGTACTACTACCCCACCTCCAAATGGTACCTTTGCTGGTCTCTCTCACGCACGCACGCACGCACGCACGCACGCACGCACGCACGCACGCACGCACGCACGCTCAGAAAATGCTATATCAACTAAATACAAAATGCAATGTTGTGACAAGGACTTAGATCAGAGGTGGGCAACTTTGATGATGGAGAGGGCCACTATATTTCCACAGTCACTCCAGCGGGTCACATTGCATATTGCCATATGTCACACAAAAGTAGCAAGAATAGTCGATCTACAAGCTATTTTCGAATTGGAATTATATATATATTCTAATATTAACCTGCAGGCCGCATTAAGTGAAGGTGGGGGCCGCATGTGGCCCCCCGGGCCGCAAGTTGCCCATGTATGACTTAGATAGATACACAGTTAATTTCTCATAACTCATGGTACAGTGTGTAGGGGTCTTAAGTACTGTATGCAACTGCCTGTCTGTCACTGGGGCCAGGGGTGGGGGGGGTCTGCAACTTGGATGGCTGCTGTCACACTGATCCATATCTATGGTTCTCAAACTTTTTTCACGTCAAGGACCCCCAAATTGACACTTATTAGCCTGCGGACCCCCCATTTGAAAAGATATGCCAGGGACCCCCATAAGAGATTTTTTTTTTTACGGCTCTAGCAGTGATTTTCAACCATTTTAATTTCAAGGACCCCCAGTTTGACATGCATTAGGGCTACGGACCCCCAGGCATTTCTATCTCTGGGACCACACTTTTTATGGTAAAACCAATGTTAATTTAACTCTGAGAGTGTGCAAATGGAACCAATTGGACCCGTTAGGGTCCATTTGGTTCCATTTGTAAGAGTGTACAAATGGAACATTTGGTTCCATTTGTACACTCTTAGAGTTACAGACCCATAAGGTCAATTTGGTTCCTAACTATCTATCATCTAGCTGGGGAATCTTTGTGTGATAGGATTTTTTATTTTACCTTAACCACCTGAACCCCTGGCATCCATTTTCTGAGGAGAACTTTAGCCAAAAATAGCAGATCTACAAGCTCACAACGCCTCGCAGCTATTTTTGGCAAAGAGGCGTAAGAGGTAAAAAAAAATAGCAGACCACGTAAACAAAAAATGTTGAATCTGAAACACAACTTTATACGATGTAGAGGGGGTCCCTGCTTCATTTCTCTCTCTCAGCTAGGGGGTCCTTGGCCTGAAAACGTTGAAGACCCCTGATCCATACAAGCAATTCAGCTTGGGACACAGTGGGACGCAACCTTGTTTCCCTGATCATGAGGTACATTGACAAAAACAATCTTTGCAAGAAGAGCCACAAGTTGCACAACAACCCCCCAGCCTGCCCTAACAATCCGGTAGCCTAAAATGACTGATAACAAAGTTAAATTAGCAGTTGCTGTTATTAAGTATTGTACTGGCTATGACGACATAACACACACACACACACACACACACACACACACACACACACACACACACAGAGAGAGAGACACAGACACAGACAGACACATACAGACACACACACACACACACACACACACACACACACACACACACACACACACACACACACACAACCTTATTTCAGACTCCAAGGATTATGAGAAAATAGTAGGCAAGAAAACAATCAACAACAAATATTTAGTAAAATGTGTATTTATTTATTTTGAAAAAAGCCCCTTGAGATGCAGCATCTCGTTTTAGAGGGGGTCCTCAAAGCACAACACAAAACAAGAAAACAATCCAACAACACAGAACAAAGCAAGTCAAGGACATATCTCCACCATCTCAAACCCCACTACCTCGGTATACTAGTAACCTTAAATAAAATAACATTTAAATACAATTTAAATGAAAATAAAACAAAAGTCCGGAATTCAAAAATTACTTAAGTAAAAGTATTGGTATCAAAATATACTTAAAGTACAAAAGTAAAAGTACTCATTATGCAGTATGTCCCGTTTCGCAAGTTTTCAAATGTATAACAATCTTTTGAAAATGGCAGATCTACAAGCTCACAATGCGTCGCATCGAGCTTGTAGATTGGCTATTTTCAAATGTCAGAAATTTATATTGAATGTTTTGTAATAATAATAAAAAATCTACAAAATAACTAATAACTAAAGTTTTCTAATAATTGTTGTGAAGTAAAAGTATAATATTTGCCTCTGAGATGTAGTGGGGTAGAAGTAAAAGTACTGAAAATTGGAAATACTCCAGTAAAGTAAAACTAAAAGACTAAAATACTACGGTTTTGATATTTAGTCGACTAAACCATTTCAGAAGACTAGAATGGGACTAAAACTAGTGTTATTCACCGTTATTCAAAAGACTAAAACTAAATCAGAATTTGCTGTCAAAATTAACACTGCTGTACTGTATGTTTCAGTGTCAGTTACTCAGGTCTTGGTGCTCTTCTGGGTCTCGGGGCTCTGGTTGTGATCCTTGGTCTTCGGGGTCTCGGCGGTCTGGTCGAGAACAGTGGGCTTGGGGGTCTCGGCGGTCTGGTCGAGAACAGTGGGCTTGGGGGTCTCGGCGGTCTGGTCGAGAACAATGGGCTTGGGGGTCTCGGCGGTCTGGTCGGGAACAGTGGGCTTGGGGTTCTCGGCGGTCTGGTCGGGAACAGTGGGCTTGGGGGTCTCGGCGGTCTGGTCGAGAACAGTGGGCTTGGGGGTCTCGGCGGTCTGGTCGAGAACAGTGGGCTTGGGGGTCTCGGCGGTCTGGTCGAGAACAATGGGCTATTCTGGATCAGTGGCCTTCCGGATGGGCTGATGGCAATGTGAGCAATTGGGATCGTGAACAGTGATCTTGGGGATGTCGGTAACAGTGGGCTTGGGGATCTCGGGGATCGGGTCGGTAACAGTGGTCTTGGGGATGTCGGGGATCGGGTCGGTAACAGTGATCTTGGGGATGTCGGGGATCGGGTCGGTAACAGTGATCTTGGGGATGTCGGGGATCGGGTCGGTAACAGTGGGCTTGGGGGTCTCGGGGGTCTGGTCGGTAACAGTGGTCTTCTGGATCTTTTCTGGAGCCTTGATCTTCACAACCCAAACCTGTTCCCCACATGTGGTTACATGTCCAGGGCCTAGAGAGGAAAGAGTCCAAACTGTTACTTTTCAGGAAATGGATCCAATGTAATTATTTAGTCACAAGCTCTTCTTAATTCTCTTTCCATTGGTTCAACATTTATAAAAACCCACACACACACTTAACCACTTTCACTTAAAATCTACAAGCGTCACATTGCGCTAGTAACTAAAGTTTTCAAATAATTGTAGTGGAGTAAAAGTACAATATTTGCCTCTGAGATGTAATGGAGAAGAAGTAAAAGTATTGAAAATTGGAAATACTTTAGTAAAGTAAAAAATGCCTAAAATTTTTACTTGATTACAGCACTTGAGTAAATGTACTAGGTTAATTTACACACTGGTATACTTACATCTGTAGACAGTTTCACAGCAGAGATGTGATGACCCATACAGGAGTGATGTGATGTGATGTGATGTAAAGTTCAAAGATCGCCTTGGTGTACAGGATACTTTAGGACCCCAGAGATCAGCCAATGAAGGTACTGAAACCCCCGCCTTGTACAGGCCGATGCGCTGGTTCTTCTTGATACCACACATGGTTGGTTGGTTGGTTGGTGGTCGTGGTGTGTGGTGCTGGAGAAGGAGTCCCTGTTGGTGTGCAGAGAGGATAGAGTGTAGATGAGAGCTGTCCTCTTTTATACACACAACACTGGGTGTGGCATGGTGGATGAAGTTATGTGGCCCACCAAGGTGGAGGAACCTGTCTGGCCCCCAGCTACCCATCGCTGTACAAACAGGTTGCATTGTTCCTGCCTCCTTGAATAGAACCGAGGTATTTGACCACAGGTGTTTCCCAAAACCACTTACCGTAAGCCCTATTTCAAAAACAGTGAAAATAGACAATCTACATATCAGCTATTTTCAATATGTCTTAAAACAAATAATAATTAACTTTAATAATGACATTATTCTTTTGTGGGAAACATTAAAAAAAGAAGACAGATTTAATCTCATTTTGGGAAACATTGATGTAACCAACATAGATACTCGCTCATCACTCAGTCTCTCTGGTTACAGTAAAATCCTCAACATTAATTTAACTCTGATTGTACAAAATGTCACCAAAAGGATCTTTAGGGGTCCATTTGGTTACATTTGTACACTCTCTGAGTTATAAACGGATGAATTAAGTTAATGTGACGCAACACAAAATGTACATATTTATGTTAAGTCTAGATGGAAAGTGGGGCCCACGCGCATAGTACCCTTTATTAGTACACATATCCTGAACCCAAACCAGAAAATGGAAAAAAATGGAACACTTTTGAAGGAAACAACCTTCAAATATTTTTTTTCCCCATACAATTTGGACCAAAGGAATTCAATAAAGTGGTTATTATTCAGATTCAAGCACATCTTGACTCTACCACAGGACAAAAAAACGCAAAAAATAACAAAGCCGAAAATGTTCATATCACATAAAAATTATAACATTTTGTTTTTGCTAAATACATCAGTGTCCCCGAGCAAGATTCAACTGCATTTTCTCAATCCTTAAAGCGTGTATTTTAAGATTCTAACAGGTACCAGGCTGAAATAATGTCTCCAGACTTCAGTAAAATTGGTATTATTAAGATTAAAGCATCTTGGCTCTATTTCAATATAGCAAAAACAGAGCCAAAACTGTTCTCCTGTGGAACCATCTTGGAGGTTTGGTCCAGGAGGCAGACACAAGTTTAAGAGCAGCCTTAAAACTGTCCTTCCATTTGGGGAACAACAGCACCATCATCATCCATAGTCTCTTATATCGTTAAAGCCAGTGCAGTTTACATTTTAGCCTTTGCATAAGCCTGGAAGGTTATCGAGGCTAGGGCAAGTGCTACGCTTGTTCAACAAGTCTTATGAATGTGTAGTGTGGTGAAGTAAGTACATGTACATTTTATTTGTATGGCACTTGTATGGAACTCACAAAGTGCTTTACATACAACAGAAATAAAGAAGCATTCAAATGGTCAAAAACAACAACCAAAAAAATAGAAGACATTCCACAAATGCTTGTTTAAACAGCAGTGTTTTTAAGTGGTTCTTAAAAATGTCCACAGAGCCTGCAGCTCTTAAGACCTGTAGAGGGGCATTCCGTACCTTTTTGTTTTTGGGAGCAGTTAGAGATTAAGTATCTTGCTCGGGGACACTTCGAACCTTGGGCTTCCCGGGCGGGCTCACCATTCAACTATTGCCGCCCAACCTGCTACGAGGAATGACCAATAGACCCTGCAGCTGACCTTAGGTCCTGCTGGGCACATAATATGGTTGTAGCAGGTCAGTGAAGGGTCCTGGACACTATATGCTTCAAAGTGAGGCTCTACTTGCAGCACTGGTGGACCAAAGTACTCTACCCCAGTACTTGAGTCAAAGTATAGATACTCCTGGTGAACATTACTCAACTACAAATGAAATATGCTCAGTCAAATTGGTTTCCAGTTAAAGTATTAAAATGTAGACATTTTCAAAAACGTTTTCAGAAATTTAAACTACTACAAGCTTAACTGTGATGCGTTGAGTGCAGGAACGTGCAGAGGGAATTATAGGAGCAGGGGCTGTAATTTTCCAAAGTGCACCTCTAGCCGAGACATTTTTTTTACATTTCTAAACAGATTTAGAGGAATATCTCATTTTAAATTAACACTAGGAATCTAATTCTAATAAGGATTATACAGAAAAAATAACTCCACAAACAGTAATAATATTCATACAAAAGTTACAATTGTTACAATAACACTGGTCTGATTTGTGCTTCTTTTCTCTCTCACTTTCATCTTACCACATGCTCTCCCTGTTTTACACTCCAACAGACAGATAGCATAGCAACACAGGCAGAAACACTAAGCTAATGTAATAATAATGACTATCATTATTATTATTATTAACTGCATGGCTGCCTCTTTTAATACCTGTATTAATACTCTCTTATCTGCCTCTTTTAATACCTCTATTAATAATCTCTTCATCTTCATCTCTCCATACAAGGTATAATAATTGCTTACTTAATTACAGTAATGAGCAATAAGAAGATGCAGATACCATTACTCTGTGAGAGTGCCAAAAAATTAGTTCAATATAATTCACATCCACGTTATACTGATAATATAATTCTATAAAGCAACACAGAAGCTTTAGATAAGGTGTATGAAAAATGTTGCTGTGGTGTTGGGTAAAAACATTTTTTGCTGTTAAATTCACATTTTTCTTGATTTAACATAACTTACAAATGCAGGGGAAAAAGTGCTAGAATGAAAATTAAATGTGTATTTGTTAATATAACTTGTTATATTATTCCCTTCCTGTGTTAGTAGCTTGTTACTTTGTTCACAGCCTTTATCCTTTAGATTAGGAGTTATTATTTTCCAGTCCAACTGCTGTCTATCGCCTCATTGTGGTCTGTGTACAGGAATGTCTTTCTCAATAGTGATGAGGATATCAGAAAAACAATGGGGAATAAAGTGCTATAACTTAAAAATAAATAAAGGAAATGCTACTTTGGTCTATGTTACTAGCTTGTTATAGCTTCCTTCTTCTCCCTCCTTCCTATGTTACAGCAGCAACCTCCTGGGGGCCATGGCCTTGTAGATGTTGATCACCTTATTGTGTTTTTTTATAGTGTCTTTCTCAATGGCGAGGAGGAGGAGATCAGAAAGCCTCTCTTCCTGGCATAGGCTTCTGAGTGAGGTTTTCCCTAGATTGAGCTTATAAGGACCTCTGCACCGTTGCCGTTGACACTGGAATAAATGTTCTTATCATTTCCATCAGTGTTGGAAAGATATCCTGTCCCTCATTGTCTCCTAGTGTTTTTAACATCCCCTTCACTGTGGATGTATCTGGGAGAGAAGCATGATTAATATGTATCATGTGTTAATTGTGATGTTTCAGCTATCCTTCAACTTCTATCAACATGCATCAAAATGTTGAATGGACTTACTATATTTTTATAAGTGTTTTGCTAGCATATTGTTATTCATCATCTTATGCTAGCTGTAAATAAGCATTGTATTGTAGCATTATCAGCGTGCATATTAGTAGTATATTGGCAGTTTTTTTACGTTTTATTATAAAGCAGTATTAGTGCATTATTCTGCATGATGACCATATTCTATTCTACAACTACTAGGCCATCCGTATTAATAAGCAACTATAATAAGCAACTATAGTGAATATATATCTTAAAGCTATATGTACTACTACCCCACCTCCAAATGGTACCTTTGCTGGTCTCTCTCACGCACGCACGCACGCACTTACGCACGCACGCACACAGAAAATGCTATATCAACTAAATATAAAATGCAATGTTGTGACAAGGACTTAGATCAGAGGTGGGCAACTTTGATGATGGAGAGGGCCACTATATTTCCACACTCACTCCAGCGGGTCACATTGCATATTGCCATTCTATGTCACACAAAAGTAGCAAGAATAGCCGATCTACAAGCTATTTTCGAATTGGAATTATATATATATTCTAATATTAACCTGCAGGCCGCATTAAGTGAAGGTGGGGGCTGCATGTGGCCCCCCGGGCCGCCAGTTGCCCATGTATGACTTAGATAGATACACAGTTAATTAACTCATATATGGTACAGTGTGTAGGGGTCTTAAGTACTGTAAGCTGCCTGTCTGTCACTGGGGCCAGGGGTGGGGGGGGTCTGCAACTTGGATGGCTGCTGTCACACTGATCCATATCTATGGTTCTCAAACTTTTTTCACGTCAAGGACCCCCAAATTGACACTTATTAGCCTGCGGACCCCCCATTTGAAAAGATATGCCAGGGACCCCCATAAGAGATTTTTTTTTTTACGGCTCTAGCAGTGATTTTCAACCATTTTAATTTCAAGGACCCCCAGTTTGACATGCATTAGGGCTACGGACCCCCATTTAATGGCATTTCTATCTCTGGGACCACACTTTTTATGGTAAAACCAATGTTAATTTAACTCTGAGAGTGTGCAAATGGAACCAATTGGACCCGTTAGGGTCCATTTGGTTCCATTTGTAAGAGTGTACAAATGGAACATTTGGTTCCATTTGTACACTCTTAGAGTTACAGACCCATAAGGGTCAATTTGGTTCCTAACTATCTATCATCTAGCTGGGGACCCCCTGGAACTGCATCAAGGACCCCTGGGGGTCCCCGGACCCCACTTTGAGAACCAATGATCTATACCAGGGGTCTTCAACAGGGGGTCCGGGACCCCTAGGGGGTCCTCAGAGTTACTACAGGGGGTCCACCAAATCTTTGTGTGATAGGATTTTTTATTTTACCTTAACCACCTGAACCCCTGGCATCCATTTTCTGAGGAGAACTTTAGCCAAAAATAGCAGATCTACAAGCTCACAACGCCTCGCAGCTATTTTTGGCAAAGAGGCGTCAAAAAATTTGCAGACCACGTAAACAAAAAATGTTGAATCTGAAACACACTTTATACGATGTAGAGGGGGTCCCTGCTTCATCTCCCTCTCTCAGCTAGGGGGTCCTTGGCCTGAAAACGTTGAAGACCCCTGATCCATACAAGCAATTCAGCTTGGGACACAGTGGGACGCAACTTTGTTGCCCTGATCATGAGGTACATTGACAAAAACAAGAAGAGCCACAAGTTGCACAACAACCCCCCAGCCTGCCCTAACAATCCGGTAGCCTAAAATGACTGATAACAAAGTTAAATTAGCAGTTGCTGTTATTAAGTATTAAGCATTTGCTTGATTACCTAGAAGTGTCAGTCAGAAATGTTGTGATCGATCAAAATCCAAACAGCAAATTGTGACATTACACTGACTGCTGACCAGTGGTGTAAAGTAACTAAGTACATTTACTCAAATACTGTACTTAAGTACAATGTTGAGGTACTTTTACTTTACAGGAGTACTTCCAAAAGTACTTTTACTTCTCCTCAACTACATATCAGAGGCAAATATTGTACTTTTACTCCACTACAATTATTTGAAAACTTTAGTTACTAGTTACTTTGTAGATTTGGATTATTATTACAAAACATACATTAACCACTTCAGCCCTATATACATTTCGGCCATTTGAATATAGCAGATCTACAAGCTCACAATACGTCGCAGCTATTTTCCAAAGATTTTTATACATTTGAATACTTGAAATGGGACATTCTGCACATTGGGCCATTTTTGTCCATACCTATCTGTCTGAAATTGGTCGGTGTTCGTCTGAAGATGTACGTTGTTGTGCGGAATGTGCGCCCAGCTAGATTTCGATTGTTTATATGCTTCGTTGCCGTCTGTATCGCGCACCGAAAATAGCCGATCGACAAGCTCACAACGCCTCGCATTGGGACGCGTTGTAAATCGGCTATAATTCTGCGCACGCACTGCACGGCACCGGGCTCAATTAAGTAAGCTTTACTGCAGGTGCGGGCCAGCGAGCGCATGCATGGATTTCTACAGTTTACAGACAGAGGAGAAGGACAATTCTTGCAACATAAAAGGCTGCATTCCAGTTCAGGAGAGTAAGACGGGGGCAATTATCTTAAATGCTGCCTTCGAGTACAGCATGGAGAAGGCATTTGCGTTTTTTTTTCACCATTATAAATGCTGCATCCATGGTTTGGGGAGGGCACTTTTTACCGCATAAAAAGGGCAGGGGCTCAAGCCCCCTTTGATGTCTATGTTTGCACTTGCATGGTTGTGTGCTTGTAGATATTCTATTTTCAAATTGTTTTAAATAGGGCGTCAGTGTCGAAATGTCCCTGAGCAAGACACTTAACCCCTAATTGCTCCCCCCTCCGTGCTCCTCTGTGAGCAGCACAACAAAGTGTGGAATGCCATTCCACAGGTCTTGAGAGCTGCAGCCTCAGTGGACATTTTTAAGAACCACTTAAAAACACTACTATTTAAACATTTGTGGAATGTCTTAGATTTTTTGTTTGTGTTTTTGTTTTTTTTAATAATTTGAATGCTTCGTGCTGTGTCTTTATTTGTGTTGTATGTAAAGCACTTTGGGTTCTCTCTGTGAGAGGTGCCATACAAATAAAATGTACATACTTACTTCACCACTACAAGTTCATAAGAGTTGTTGAACATGTCTCACCGGGCAGGTCATGTCATTTATTAATGAGGTAATCAAACGTGGCACTGTACTGGCTATGACGACACACACACACACACACACACACACACACACACACACACACACACACACACACACACACACACACACACACACACACACACACACACACACACACACACACACACACACACACACACACACACACACACACACACACACACACACACACACACACACACACACACACACACACTTCAATGGGCTTTATTGGCATGAGAAAACATACGTTTACATTGCCAAAGCAGAAAGCACAATACAGCAATACAATCGAAACAAAAAATATGTACATTTGAAAGTCAGAATCTTCAATAGATCAATTTCTATGTACCAAGATCACTG
The DNA here is from genome assembly GCF_963280865.1 of Gymnoscopelus braueri. Taxonomy (NCBI): domain Eukaryota; kingdom Metazoa; phylum Chordata; class Actinopteri; order Myctophiformes; family Myctophidae; genus Gymnoscopelus; species Gymnoscopelus braueri. Next base: position 14,174,490 of record NC_137606.1, read on the forward strand.
GGTGCAGGTATAGTGCCGGAATATACACAATGATTAGTCTTTAGGGTGGTTGTGTTCCGTTTGATATCCTTTTCCTATCACAGCAACTCACGAATCTTGCTGCTGTGTTTGCACATTGTTGTACTTCGCCCAGCAGATATGGGAGTTTTTTGTCATTGGTCATGTTTTCAAAATCTCCGTGTGTGGTTGTAATCTGTGGGAAGTATGTGTCTCTGATGTCTTGGTACAATGGACAGACGGTTAGGAAGTGTAGCTCGGTTTCCACTTCATTTTGTGTGCAGTGGGTGCATAGTCTGTCTTCTCTCGACACACACACACACACACACACACACACACACACACACACACACACACAGAGAGAGAGACACAGACACAGACAGACACACACACACACACAACCTTATTTCAGACTCCAAGGATTATGAGAAAATAGTAGGCAAGAAAACAATCAACAACAAATATTTAGTAAAATGTGTATTTATTTATTTTGAAAAAAGCCCCTTGAGATGCAGCATCTCGTTTTAGAGGGGGTCCTCAAAGCACAACACAAAACAAGAAAACAATCCAACAACACAGAACAAAGCAAGTCAAGGAAATATCTCCACCATCTCAAACCCCACTACCTCGGTATACTAGTAACCTTAAATAAAATAACATTTAAATACAATTTAAATGAAAATAAAACAAAAGTCCGGAATTCAAAAATTACATTGGGTGCCAGAGGTTTATTAAAATATTATACTTTGAGTGCCAGGATTTTTTTTAAAAATTTGAACCTTTTTCAAGTAGTCACAAAATATTTTCAGTGATCACCGTCCTCACGGTGATCCCCTCATTACACACATACAGGTCTCGTACAATCGGGGGGAAAAAATTAAAAACATTCTGTAATCCGTTCCATAGTTGCAGCCAGTTGAAAATAGTTAAATTAACATTGTAAAAAAAAAAAGTACACAGGAGCCGAGATACAGGTTTTTGAAGTCATAAGTTAACCAGGAGGTGGATTGGAGTCTAAATCTTGTAGGAGTGATATTTCCTGTTGCTGTGAAGGAAAAAAAAAAAAAAAAAAAAAAAAATAAGAAAAAAATATATATACGTATATATACGGTTTTGGCACTCAACGTTAGTATGCGCAAAACCGTATATATACGGTTTTGGCACCCAATGATAAGTAAAAGTATTAAAGTATTGGTATCAAAATATACTTAAAGTACAAAAGTAAGTTTTCAAATGTATAACAATGTTTTGAAAATGGCAGATCTACAAGCTCACAATGCGTCGCATCGAGCTTGTAGATTGGCTATTTTCAAATGGCCGAAATGAATATTGAATGTTTTGTAATAATACAAAAAAAATCTACAAAATAACTAATAACTAAAGTTTTCTAATAATTGTTGTGAAGTAAAAGTATAATATTTGCCTCTGAGATGTAGTGGGGTAGAAGTAAAAGTACTGAAAATTGGAAATACTCCAGTAAAGTAAAAGTACCTAAAAATTGCAAAATTACTTAAGTGCAGTACTTAGTTACTTTACACCACTGGAGAGCAGTAAAATATAATATAGCCATATTGAAATGGAGATAATATATTGAAATCATTTACATATAGAGATAATTGATTAGAAATTAACAAATATTTTTAGCAGTAGAACAAATGATAGAGATTGGTCTGTAGTTGCTAACATTCAATGGATCACCTTCCTTATGAAGTGGAAAGAAATTGTTTGTGAAATTTGTAAATGATCCAGGAATAATGGGATTGCTATCATATTATTTTAAGTAGGGTGACTAGGTGAGTAGGCTGAGTAAACGTTACCAACAGAAGAAAATGAAGATTGAAAATATTTTTATATTTTAATCAGCTTTGTCTCTACTAGCTCTATATTTTTCCCAAGCCCTTTCTCTACGTTTAAAAAGACAAATCAGAACTAATCCATGGTAAATGTCTACCCTTAACTCACAGATTTCGGCCAGTAGAGGGCGGCACCCTACAGCCCAAGATTGTATGTCTGCATTTGGTGCAGTCTCTCTAGTATCTATATTACAATTGGCAAACTTGCGGTAATTGGTGGTACCTGGGAAAAAAACGGGACAAAAAAATACAAAACTGCGCACTACGCATGCGTATTCACCGGTGTTGCCAGATTGTGCGCGAGCAACAAGCAACCAGCTTCATGAAAAAACACAAAGCTGCGCACTGCGCATGCGTCGACGCACTTTCTCTAACCAATTTACACCCACTTCACGCTTACAACACCTGGACATGGCAACCCAACCTCACTCTCCTAGCCTATCAGCGTCGTCGCTCATCGTTCTGTGATTGACAGCAAAAGTTGGCCAATCAGGTGGCGAGTTCGAGTGAGCCCGAATGCAGCCGAGTGCAGCCGACCAAACACGAACGGCAGCCATTGTTTCTATTCTGTGGCCAGCTTTCTCCGCACTTTTCAACTTCAAAAAGCTCTCAAACTTCTTCTTTAAGGCAATAGTTGAATGGTTAGTGAAGTGAGTGAATGGAATGCTCCTCCACAGGTCTGAAGAGCTGCAGCCTTCTGTGGGCATTTTTAAGAAGCACTTAAAAACACTAAACAAGCATTTGTGGAATGCCTTCTATTTTTTGGTTGCTGTCTTAAATGTCAAATTAATATAATAGGTGTCATATTGGCCTAATCCAGTCATGTTAAAATATGCTTCTATTTTCCTATTTCTCCTTCTCTCTCTGTGCAAGGCCACTGTGGCTTCATCTCTGCCACTAACGTTATTTTGAAATGTCGGCTCCTGGAATTTAATAACAATAAGTAGATACGTGATAATAAGTTAATCTCTGAATGTTTTGAGAACATTACATCTCTGTGTCCCTCCAATGCATAACCCTTTTTTCAGTGCCACTGAGTGACCAGGTCAGAGTGTTGACCCAGACACTCGGACTGCGGCTCACCTTCATCATTATCATACCATCATCATCTTCATCTGACTTCATCAACTCATCATCACTCTCCACCAATGGCAGGATTACACCTCCGATGTCTGGATGCTCGATGTGTCTTCCATGATGTCATATGTTTATGTTAACGGGTGCTGTTAAAACCCAGTGCTTTCTCTGTTCTCATTGTGAGAGACGACGACCGATGATGCAGAGTGGAAGAAGAGGACGAGCTCATATGACGCAGTGGTATTTATACCACAACCGGTCGCCGGTGTTTTGCGTCACACGACCCTATCCAATAGGAAATTGAATTCGGGAGTCTTTGTGTGCTCTGTGTGATCGCCAGGGGGCGATGATATCCTATAGTAAGTACCTTACTGCAGCTTACGCAATAATAACAGGTGAATACATATTGTGAAAGGGACATTCTGCATAATGAGTACTTTTACTTTAGGTACTTTAAGTACATTTTGATTACCGGACTTTTACTTGTAACGGAGTACAGTATATCTACATTGCAGTAGTTGATACTTTTACTTAAGTAAAGAAATGTAGTACTTTTTCCACCACTGATTTATTACAGACAGGTGTATTGGTTAGAGGGGGCGGAGCCACCAAGGCATAGCCTAAAAATGTCACCTGAAATGAATACATTCAAAGCTCACATGTTTCGAGCAATGTTATACACAGTTAAAACACTGTTGTTAATTGTAGCCTATGGCCCAGTTTTGGATTGGAAAAATTGGTCAAATTTGGAATAATTTGGACATTTTGTGTAACACAAGCTTCTTCTGGGGTCCCTGGCACAAAATCTTTTCAGATAGGGGTCTGCAGTCAAATACATATCAGTTTGGGGGTCTTTGACAAGAAAATGTTTGAGAACCACTGGCCTAGAGGACTATGACCTATAGCATTGGTTCTCAAAGTGGGGTCCAGGGACCCCCAGGGATCCTTGAGGGAGTTCCAGGGGGTCGCCAGCTAATTGATGGGTAGTTAGGAACCAAATGGACCCTTATGGGTCTATAACTCTGAGAGTGTACAAATGGAACCAAATGGACCTGTAAGGTCTAAGAGTTAAATTAACATTGATTTTACAATATAAATTGGGGTCCCAGAGATAGAAATGTCATTAAATGGGGGTCCGTAGCCTAATGCATGTCAAACTGGGGGTCCTTGAAATTAAAATGGTTGAGAATCACTGCTAGAGCCGTAAAAATCTTCTCTTATGGGGGTCCCTGGCATATCTTTTCAAATGGTGGTCCGCGATGCGATGCATTGTGAGCTGTAGATCGGCTATTTTCAAATGGCCGAAATATATAGGGCTGAAGTGGTTAATGTATGTTTTTTAATGATAATCAAAATCTTCAAAATAATTAGTAACTAAAGTTTTCAAATAATTGCAGTGGAGTATAAGTACAATATTTGCCCCTGAGATGTAGTGGAGTAGAAGTAAAAGTATTGGAAATTGGAAATACCTCCAATACCTCAAAATGGTACTTAAGTACAGTACTTAAGTAAATGTACTTAGTTACTTTCCACCACGTGTGTGTGTGTGTGTGTGTGTGTGTGTGTGTGTGTGTGTGTGTGTGTGTGTGTGTGTGTGTGTGTGTGTGTGCTTGACAGCAGACAGGTGAAACATTGGAATTGGTGACCTGTCAAACTCTAACCCAAATGATGTAATAAATAAATAGAGAATCATTTAGGTCTTTGCCAAAATTGCAATTTTGATAGGTTACCCATTTCAGTGTAACACTGGGGGTGGGAGTGAGAAAATACTAGCCTATGATATCAAGAACAAAGGCAAAGAATTCCTACACACAGTCTGGTTGTGGCATGTGAAAGATAAGATAAGATATAAGATAAGATGAGATAAGATAAGCCTTTATTGATCCCCGGAGGGAAATTCACGTGTCATAGCAGCAACAGCGGCAAGAACCAATGGCATCTATGTATTAATAATTAATTTGTTAAAAATATATTTATTGCAAATTAATTTCATCTGTGACTTATCAGTTTACAAACCCTTGGTTTCCAGTATTGTTATGGTTAGACAAAAAAAAAGAAAAGAAAAAAAGAATCATCATTCGCTTTTGCTCAGCTCCATCTCTTTAAGAAGAACATGAGAGAGAGAGAGCACTATAGAGTCAAGTAGTCTACCATTCCCAAATCTCAACATATTAGGTTTTCATGGTATCAAGGAAATTAGCTGCTAGTAGCAATGAGATGGGGCCGGGCAAGGAGAAGATAAAATGAAGAAGAGAAGATGTAGGGGAAGATGAAGACGAGAAGATGTGAACAAGAGGAGGAAGAATAAAAAGGAGAAGAGGGTGAAAAGGGAAACGCTGTACAGAATTAAAGAAGAATTTACAGTAAAAAGTGTACGATACCATTTTCAATCAGATATTTTGATGTGCTGTGGAAATTGTGTCCAAATGAAAATATCTGACAGGGAAGGTCTGAAGATGCTGCGTTGCCATTTCTGTGGCATTTGCACAATAATTATAATAATTATAAAGGTAAATATCTTTACAGTTCATAATTTCCAAAAGTTTATATGAATTCAACAACTTTGAGACTACATTTTGACAAAAGTTGCAAAGCTGTAGCATATACGTCTGAGAGGAAAACGTAGAGAAAAAGAAGACGAAGTTGCAGAGGAGAAAGGAGCATAAGTTGAAGAAGCAGAGAATAGAAAGACACAGAGGAGACGAAGAGGAGAAAAGGGGGATGAAGAGAATAGGAGGGAAAAGTATCAAATGGAGAAGAGAGGCACCCTCTAGGTTTGAACCCAGAAATATTTTACTGTGAGGGAACAAAACAAACCAAGGGTTGCCTTGTCACTCAACTGTATGATGAATAGGAGGGAGAGAGGGGGGTGATGTCTGGTGGGTACCCAGTGATTCCTAAACTATTTCATGTCAAGGTCCGCAAAATAAAAACGTATTGGCCTCGGACTCCCATTTGAGAACATCTTTTGCCAGGGACAAGATTTGTTGTTAAAATGTTTCCAAATATTCCTTTTGTTTGTTGTTGAAAATATCAGATCTACAAGCACACAACACATTGCATTGTGAGCAAGTACAGCAGATTATGATCCAATTTTTTTAATTTAGAATTTCAGACTAAAACTGGACTAGACCTCTGTGCGGAAAAAAATGTTTTTTCTTTCATAGGAAAGCAGTTTTAGGAAAAAGAAGAGTACTGTCAATAACATTAGAAACTGGCAGCAGAGCTGCCTGGCCTCTAATACTCCCCTCCCCAGATGCACTGTTACAGGACTCAACATTTACAGGTCATTGTCAAGTGTAGGGAAAGCTATGCAATTAAAACTGCATTCACAAAAAAGGGGAAGGTGTGTTGAGATGACAGCAGAAACTTCTGGAAGAACAGAGTGAGATCTATGAATTCAGACGAAAAGCTCACAGGCAGCCAGTGAAACTTAACTTTGTAACTGATACAAAAGTGCCTTATAAACTGTTATTACCATCATTACTTTGTCCCACTATATCAACATGAATTATAACATTTTTGTTGTTTTTCTCTCAAATGCTCTTGAATATCAAGCAATTCAAATGCACAAATCCACAACACATGCGCACACACACACACACACACACACACACACACACACACACACACACACACACTATAAAGAGCTGTTGCTGACATGAAATGAGGGGTATTCCAGACTGCTATATAAATGAATCACAGTTCTCTAAATGGTTAAACATTGTAGCCATCTCATTTTGATTCCATTTCATTATCCTTCTGAACACTACAGAACCAATATAGAATTAACTCTTATAATGGTTGCATTTCTTATTCAGTAACTGTACTGACAAGAGAAATGTTAATGGTCTACTAACTTTAATCCACAAAGCCGATTTTTTTTTCTAAAAATGCCATTATTTTCAGTAATTTACTTTTCAGTTATCTAAACAGGATAGTATTTCATATATTTTACCACATTTGTTAACCGAATATTTAATCAACATTAAAGATTATGGACTTTAGACGTTAGATTTGAGCTCAATTTGGCTTGAGTAATCTAAAAGAAAAATAGTGTAGAGAATATATCAAATACTTTGGAGGAAGCTAATGTGAAAGGTACTGCAAAGAAACGTTATACGAGTCTGAGGAGACGCTGCATTGATAGCAACAATTTTTCTTTAAATGAGGATAGACATGTTAATACAATGGAATATATTAATGTTTTCAGTGTGCAGGCTCATCTTATCTTCAATGTCATTTAAAACTAAAAGCCTTTTTAAACCATCACGATGCCTCAGTTATATTTAATTTCTTTGAGGAAAGTACATTGGTTTATAAAGGCTGCTCATAGCTCTCATAACAAAATGTTCATTTCAAACAATTTACAAAATCAAAGAGTTACATTTGGTGATAACGGTGTTACACTGACTAAACAATCCTCATGGAAACCCCAAAATGAAGAACTTAAAAGAAAGCAAACATGTTTTAAAACTTATATATATTTTAATATAATATATATACTTTTAAAACAATACAACGCGAATTCCAAAGGAAGGAATACGTGGACTGAAAGGGAGGAAAAATAAAAACAAATTTTAAAAAAGAATGATGTTCCTTTAGTAAAGCTCAAAGAGCAACTAACATCTCTTCCAGCAATATGGAATAATTAAGCTCGTGTCAACATGAGCATTAAAAAACAAAAGTGACTGATAGTGTACTCCAGTATACACTGAGGGGGACCCTGGCCTACTCTTTAAGCCTGAGTTATACTTGGGTGTGTGAGTGTCGCACACCGAAAAATAGCCGATCTACAAGCTCACAATACGGCCCAGCATTATGAGCTTGTAGATCTGCTATTTTTCGGTGCAAGACATCAGCGTGCAGAAAAGTATACTTACATCAGGCTTTAGCCCAGAATAAAGGACTTTGCAGATTTATGCACTCAAACACAGGATTTAAAGAAAACACAAAACCAAATAACATTACAAGTGGAATCATTGAACTGGCAAATATCCACCACTTCAGTAAAATTTTGGCCTCATCGCAATACAAATGAATCAATGATTGAACCTTTTCTTCCATTCTTTAAATACGGGAACATTCAAATAACAAAGATACTCCTGGCTCACGCAGGAAGTGACAACCAATGGAACAAAGATATTAAATAGCTATGGTCACCTGGACTGGCCTTTTCCCACGGGGGTCAACTCTGTTATTCTTATGCCTAATTCATACTGTGTCGCTTGCCGAAAATATCTAATCCATTCTTTTCGACAAGTGACAAAGTCAAGCGATGAAGCATGAATTGAGCTTTAGCCTCTCTCTTACTGGTATTAATACCATATCTTACAAACCTAAGCACTAACACGATTCCTCTTCCTTTTTTGTTCCCCCTACACTGACACCTTTACTCACCAACGTTCAGAAATGAAAAACTAAAACAAAACAAAAATTCTAAAAAAAACAGCAAATGGATGGTCAAGATTCAAATGGGTTGTTCATACATTCTCTCGCAGTCTTACGCGCACACATTCAAACCAACACACACAGTGCAATTGGAGAAAGGGCTCTCTCTCCTTTAGGTTTCGTCCACTTTCTCCCCCATGATATCATTCTGCCCCCTGCCTCTTTCCCACTCTGTAGGAACAGTCCCACACTTGATTTGTAACAGCAAGTTCCAGAAAGAGCACTTGTACAAAAAAAAAAAAAAGGAAAAAAAAAGAAATTGCAGAAATATGGCTTTATATTTAAAACCGTAACAATCAATGCTCCCCCCCAAAAAAAAAGAATCTTCTCAATTTTTCAAAAAATTTGATCCAACCTTTTTAAAATTCTATCAAGTAGGTTTGTACATAATGCAGTCTATGCAAGGGTTGGTGTGTTGGCATATGTCCATTTGTATGCGCACGGGCGTCTGTGTGTGAGCATTTTGGTGTGAAGCATGGGTTCAGCTGGTGGAAAGATGGTACTTTGCTGGCATAACCTGGTTATGGTGAGGTCAAGGGATAGATGTGGAGCCCCAGAGTAGTGCGACAGGTCCTGTAGGCAGGGCATAAGCCGGCCCTGGTGGGAGTCAAGATACGAAGCCACCGGTCTCCACACGCAAACCTGCTGAGGTCAGTTATTCACCGCTTGTTTCCTTGTCATGCTCTGCGATCCATGTCTCGTCTTCACGTTGATCTCCTGGCGTGCATTTATTTGCTTTCTTGTGTATGACTGCGTGAGTTATGTGTGTAGACAGACTGATGGAAAATGTGTCTTGTGCCAGTTTGTGGTTGCGTCATTCAGATTCCCCAGCAGTGCAAGTGTGTGAGTGTGTGTGTGTGTGTGTGTGTTTGTGTGTAGAGGGACGTGGTTGTGAAGGTGTTAGCCTGCCTGCTTGTTTTGAGTGTTTGAACGGTCACTCCCGTATGCTGGCGGAGTAGGAGAACTGGGGGAAGTGTGTACGCTGGTCTGAATCTTCTGGGTCTATGCTGTCATCTGGAGGACACAGAAGGAATGCATGTTCATTGGTCAAGAAGTTCATTGGTTACTTAAGCCTAATTTATGCTACAGTCTCATAATAAAAGCGGATGTGCTTACACTTGTCTGGAGGTGTGACGGTAATGGTCTGTGCAGTGAACTCGTCATCGAAGTAACGTGTGTCCGTCTCTGACGTCACCTGGGGCTTGAAGGGTGGAATAAGCTACGGGGGGGGGGACGAAAGTTTGTTACATATGAAATCCTAACTTTAGGAAAATCTGAAACATATTACTACCAAGCGTGAGGTTCCAACCAGGAACATGCTTCAGGGCATGCTGCAGAGGCAGCTTGAACATTTAAAGATTCACAAAGGATTACCAACATTTAAAATTGACATACAGGACTCGCACAAAGTGTTACTGGACACTGCAGATCACACGTTCGGACAGCAATTAGATGGCAAGTTATGAAGTCTATTTTGTGTAATTTCCTTGACTCTCTCTGTTCAATGATATCCTCACCTTTCTCTCCACAACATCCTGCCAGTTTATGGTAACGAAGAACTTATGGGTCATCACTTCTTTGGCATCTTCTGCGCTGCCTCCAAGCCTGAAAACAGTGAATGCCACCAGTGTTAACATCCAAAGCTTTTCCTTTGACACCAACCACTAAAGTACAGAATTTTAAGAGGGATCCCTCATAAAGGAGAAATCCGGACCCAAATACATATATATTGTGTCTGCCTATAATCATTCACCAACATACCTGATGCAGTTGACTTTTTTCATAGAAGCCCCTGTGCTCCATTCTGCAGACCCCTTCCACAGCTAGAATGGAGCCTAGAGCATAAATCTAATTCGGCTATTTTCGTCGCTCCAAACTTTATTATTTTTTCACGAATCCTCTCTATGTAGTGTCCTGGAACTCACACATGCACTGTTTGTCACTTATGAGGGGAGGGGGAGCGCTACACGTGAAATCTTGCGGGACGCGAGAATCTCGCGACAGTTCACGCATCAGAGCCGTTCTGTACGAACAGCAGCTCATGAGTGGCAAACAGTGCATGTGTGAGTGCCAGGACACTACACAGAGAGGATTCGTGAAAAAAAGAAGAAGTTTGGAGTGACGAAAATAGCCGAATTAGATTTATGCTCTAGGCTCCATTCTAGCTGTGGAGGGGGTCTGCAGAATGGAGCACAGGGGCTTCTCTGAAAAAAGTCAACTGCATCAGGTATGTTGGTGAATGATTATAGGCAGACACGGATCTCTCCTTTAATGGGACTTCACCTCTTCACCTGTATAAATAAAGGTTAATAAAACAAATTATCCTGACCCGGAGCTTATAAGATTTTCTGACAACGTAGCACAATGCAATCATTTTAGAACTTCAACTGTCCACTGGCTGACATTCCATTTACAGTGGAGTAGGGGTGCAGGGCTATCAATTATCAATCACCATTTGTACTTGCTTATCTAACACATACCTCTGCTTGGGGTCCTTCTTTAACAGGCCTGCCAGCAGGGCCTTGGCCTCCGGGGCCAAGTTCTTGGGGAAGCGGATTTCCTCCATGAGGATGAGTTCGAACAGACGCTCGTGGTCCTGGTTGTAGAAAGGCAACCGGCCGCACATCATCTCGTACATGACTACACCCAGACCCCACCAGTCTACTGCCCGGCCATAGTCATTGTCTTCTAGCACCTGGTAGGGTAGGAATGGAAGGGAACGTGAGACAAATACCGAGGCAAAAAGAAGTTACAATTTTGTATTTTAGCAACCCTTATACAGACTAGATAAGAAAGCAGTTCAGGCTCAAGCTATCAAGTATCACCTTGTTAATTTTGACAGCAAATTCTGATTTAGTCTTAGTCTTAGTCTTTTGAATAACACACGATTTAGTTTTAGTCCTATTTTAGTCTTCTGAAATTGTTTAGTCTTAGTCTAGTCGACTAAATATCAAAACCTTAGTCTTAGTGTTTTAGTCGACAAAATTAACACTGCCCTCAGGTAGTCATATCGAGCGCTAGGGGGGAGCAGGTAGGGGTTAAATGTCTTGCTCATGGACACCTCAACACCTAGCCGCAGCTGTGAATTGAACCTGGGACCTTTTCTCTACCCATTCAGCTATGGTCACACAAAAATTAATTAAAATAGAAAAATGTGCTCCTCGGAGCACAGGTCTCCGCCAGGCCAGGCAGTAGAAGTCAATCTTAGCCAATCAGGATGATATATGAAAAATCGGACCGGTCCGTCTTGATGACATAACTATAGAGATAATGTGTACCGATGTACTTGGTACACATTGAAAATCTGTAGGAGTAATATAAAAAAAATAGTTTTGCAAAGATGGGGCTGCTGGTGGCACTATAATAAGCCAATGTGAAAAGGGTGGCATTTTCTCCATTCCTGCAAACTTTAGATGCCAATCTAAGCCAATCAGGATGGAATATGAAAAATCGGACAGATATAGATGGAGAGATAATGTGTACCGATTCGTGTGATGTTTGGACAACATCTGTAGGAGTAATATCAAAAAGTTTGTTTAGCAAAAATCTGCCTCCTGGTGGCGCGATAAAAGGCTGATGCAGGGCAGAGGTTCTGCCCTGTGTGTGCACAGTTTCACGCCGATGGATCCGACCAAGACACGCGGCAATTGCTGATCCGACCCGTGCCCGAGGGACAAGTCAATATTTTGGCCCCAACCCGGTTCGGTTCTCAGCTCGGATCTTCGGTTCCGGGCGGACCGGTGCTACCCTCTATCCTGAAGTGTAGCATTGGCCTATCAAACAAAAATGGACGGACACACACAGCGTGGTTTGGCTTGACGCGTGTCATCAACAGGAAAACTCTCGACAGGGTTGTTAAGATCAGTGGTAAGTTCATGGGAAGGACCAGGAGCCATAAGAAACGGACAGTAAAGAAGGCCTCTCAAATGGCTGAGGACAACACACACACCCTTCACATCCATTACAGAATAATGCCCTCAGGCCGTCGATACAGAGCCTCGACATTCACCAAAAGGGCCTCAGACTGCTGAACGCCTATGTCTGGTGGAGCCCGGACTGCCCCCACCAAGGACGTTGGACCATTTAACTTCCCTTCCACCTGATGGACGCTAGTAAAGAGGAGGAGAACGTAGCACTCTGTAATCTCTCCTCACGATTCTTTGCTGCACAAAACTCCCATAAAATGGACGTACCGCAGAGTATGCACTGAGGTACATACCTTCTCACATCAGGTTTTGTTTTAGCGCAGAATATCTTTTATTCATACACACCCTACATATGGCTTATGGCCCCAGTTTGGAGCAGGACCTTAGTGAACAACATGCCTTCATCTTGATAGCAAACCTAAATAGATATGCTCTTATTCATTTGTATATATACACAATCTAAAATTGACATGAACAGACCTGCTGGTGCACAAACCGCTATGCCAGGCAACATCCTTGCTCCCTAGATACATTTTGGTACCATAATTAATTACCGGTGATAGTTATGATACTCACCACTGTATCTTATACTAAAGGGTGGATTGGTCCTCCTCGGGCAGAGAGACGGAGTACTGCTCCTAACAACCCAGGAGTTTTTTTTCTCTAGATATCTTGTCTTGGTAGGACAAATGTGTGTCTCTCTCTCTCTCCCCCCTCCCCCTCCCCCTCCCCCCTCCCCCCTCTCTCTCTCTCTCTCTCTCTCTCTCTCTCTCTCTCTCTCTCTCTCTCTCTCTCTCTCTCTCTCTCTCTCTCTCTCTCTCTCTCTCTCTCAGCCCTATTCCTCAATTGCTCTGATTGGGTGTAGCACGGCTCTCATCGGATCCGACAAGCCCAAATATCCAACATGCTAGAAAAGTAAAAATTATTGGGAACCGCTCGCCGAGCGCAATTTATCGGGGTGTTTCTTCTCGGAGTACCTTACACACTGCGCGATCAACACCTCGCCGAGGAACGCCCGATCTGGACTGAGATCGGTGGTTTTCTCTGCGATCACCAAAAAATATCCCCGAGAGCCAAATCGGGTCAAATATCGTACAGTGTGTAGAGGCTATTACCCCTTCATAATGAGAAATATTGGGAGGAGCCCTGTGGTGTACCGACTTTTACTTAAATAATTAATGTTACAAAATAGTTTCAATTCTTCATACTTTACATTAAAATGTATCCATCACGTCTATGAACTCAATATGCTAACCAGTACCAGTTTCAATCACATGCTCACGTGGACAATTACATAGTTGTGGTCAGACAAATAAAATGGTATTATGGAAGTTACCTCTGGGGCCAGGTATTCTGGGGTTCCACAGAAGGTTTTCATGGTGGCCCCGTCAGTAATGCCTTCTTTACACAGGCCAAAGTCTGTTATCTTTATGTGCCCATCCTTGTCCAGCATTAGGTTCTCCAGCTGAAGAAGGAAACAAGATAACTTTACACTTTAAACACTTAGCTGATGTTCTTATCCACACCAACATGGAAGAGGGGTGAACGGCCATGGGGTTGAGCGCTCACGGGCACGCCAGAAGGTAATGAACATGAGACCTTCCTATTAAGTAGAGGACATAGTGGCATCCTGCTTTTCTGTTTACATATGAACTTGGCAGCTGAGGTGGAGAGACTACGGTACATACATTACGTGGAGAGACTCCATACATTACATAACAGAAGTGCTGTTACTTGATTGAAGTATGATTGATAGTAAATGTTAGATTGGTATTAAGACATTTACATGAAGCAAAAGAGAAGCTGACATAAGTAGTAGTAATCCCTGGATATCTCGCACCTACAAACCCTGATATCACCCATTTGTAACAATAAGACCAGTCCTCTGATTCCATGGCATCATGTTCCCCTCTTGAACTGGCTGTTCAAGCTAAAATAATGTCTGTTCAGACTGTGGATTATAGCGTATCGATGAGGGAAGAGACTCAGAGAGGATGCATTACCTTTAGGTCCCTGTAAACTACATTGCGTGAGTGTAGGTATTCCAGTGCAGACACTATCTCGGCACCATAAAATCGCGCCCGGTCTTCTGTGAATACTCTATCTCGGGATAAGTGAAAGAAGAGCTGCAGAGAAAAATAAGGATAAGGAGGAACAACTGAGCATCTTCTCAAAAGGTCATACATGTCAACACATACAGTGAGTATACATCGTTAATATGATTTCCTTGCTGTGTGTTCCCTGTCACTATATTGTCTGCTGTCCTAATACTGTTTGTCAAGTACCTGGAGCTGCACTCCACACACATACATAAGAAAGGTACTATAATAAAATACATGTAATATGATTAAAAGGACAGATGTGAATCGAAGGGAAAACTAAAAACAGAACTCACCTCCCCACCGTTTGCATACTCCATCACAAAGCATAGCCGGTCGTGTGTTTGGAAGGCATATTTTAGTGTCTAAGGAGTGGACAAAACAAATAGTTGGCACCAGTTTATTTTAAATGTAACGTCTTTGATTCGAACAATAATGGAGAATAAAGTTGTCCAGAAGTTAGTAACTCACCGTCAGGAATGGATGCCTTGTATTTTGGAGAACTCTGCTCTCTGTAACTGTGTGTGCCACCTCATCCTAGTATTATACAAACAGAGTCCACACACACACACCATTAGATGACAGTTGCATGAAATGTATCACCATAATATGTGAATTCCCTATAGGGCTGATTGTAGTAGTTGATGATTCATTGTCACACAAGTAATTGTGATTATCGCTATAATTGTGTTTTTGACATTGAACATAAGAATACAAATTTCATTTCTGTTTGCTTTTTAGGCTTCGTAATCAAATATTGCACAGGGCAGATATGACAAATAACTTATACAAAGAAATAATTGTATGCTTTAAAATGAATAAAAATAGCGGAAATAGCTGATCTACAAGCTTCATTTGTGACATGCCGTAAGCTTGTAGATCAGATATTTCTGTAGTATAGTTTCAATATAGTATTTGAAAATGTATGAACATTTCTCAACATGGAAACGATTATCTCAAATAATTGCGATTATCTCAAATAATCATTTGTTAATAAATTATGCAATAATTGCGACAGGCCTAATTCCCTGTGGTGACAGTGAAATTAGCACTCACTTTGGCAATGATGACTTCTTTGCGGAGTATTTTCATGGCATAGTACATCCCAGTGGCCTTCTCCTTGACGAGGATCACTTTGCCAAATGTGCCCTTGCCTAATAGCTTCAGGTAGTCAAAGTCACTCATGGTCTGGGGGAACAAGGAGAGAGAGAGAGAGAGAGAGAGAGAGAGAGAGAGATGCTTGGATTAAGATGACATGTCTAGCAGCGCACCAATACTGTCTGAGCATAACTGTAGTACCAGGTTTTCAGAAGGTGGCACTGGCATACCTGTTTCACTTTATCACTTCTAGTAATTATTTACACAAGAATCAAGCTACTGAGAGCTTTTCCATTCTTGGAATTTAGATTAGAAAAAAAAGCATTTCCATCAACCTCAATTAACAAACAAATCCTCTGGGCAAGTCAGCAGACAACATATATGTTCAGTAACAGACAATGGAAGAATACAGTCCCTGTAGCTAAGGCTGGGTGATATAACTCAATATCACGATTATGTCAAACTTTTGCTTCGATAAAGATTAATGAACGATTATTTTATACACATTTTACACTGCCCTCACAATTCTCTCACAAGATCTGAACATTTAATATGATGGGGATGCCATTTTTGCACATCACCATACATCGAAGTATAATTCAGGGCTTAAGTGGTTAATCAGACCAATCGATTTAGTAAAAACTAATTTATCACAAACAAAACCCTGCTTCATGATTATTCAATTAACCTACATGAGCGAGATTAAGTCCGTTAGAGGTTCTAAATGTCGCTTTTGATATATTTTCGATCAAGTGCCCAGCTCTACCTGTAACGAATACACGTGTAGAAGATATAAATCACTATGACAAGATCAAAGACAAAATGAACACACTATAAAAAACTTTGCTAAATGATCAAAAGCACAATCATATAAAAATAAAGCCTAAAGTAAATGCTTGCATCTTTCAGTTAAAATACTGCGAGCAACAAAGTGATAGCGTAAAGCCTGATTCATACTTCGTCGCAAGACAGTGTTGCGCTGCGTGCATCAAAAAACAGCAGACCTACTCCACGCGTTGTGAGCTTGTAGGTCTACCGTTTACAACGTGCGACTGAGCATAAATTAGGCGTAACCCATTAAGACCGGGAACGCATCTGTGTGTCATTTTTAGATTTCTTTGGCTATTAAAAAATAGCAGATATACAAACTCATAGCGCAGCACCGAGTGCCGCGCTATGAGCTTGTATACAGTATCTGCTATTTTTTGAAAAATCGTGAAAATGTGTGCAAATCTTTGAATATATACATTTTTAAAGAGAACATTTGAAACTCAAATCTTTGCCTCTTTACAAATGCTCGCTTTAAAAATATATATATTTAAAGATTTGCAAAAATTGTCACGATTTTGTCAGAAAAATAGCAGTTCTACAAGCTCATAGCGCGGCACTCGGTGCCGCACTATGAGCTTGTATATCTGCTATTTTTGAATAGCCAAAGACATCTAAAAATGACTAATCTCTCAAGAACAGATTCTGCTCTGCGTTTGAATCTGTCGGGGGGGTTCGTCATATCGCGTACGCACTGGCCTACATGTGGGCGTGTCTTCAGATCAGGAAGCAGGCCGCGCTTTACCCAATGAAATGTAGTGGCCGGGATTTACGTGTCTGCCGATCCTTCCCCACTAGAAACAAACCGAAACTAATTTAACAATAGCGTCCTCGGAGCAGACAAAACCACGGAAAGATATTCACATTTTAACTTGCTCTTTCATCATAGAAACAAGTGGGCTTATAACCAAAACGATCCATGTTCTCTGGGAGAAGTGGTGTTAGTGTTCCGTGTAGAAATATTGTTAGTGGGAATGAAAACATAGTCGCACCACCGGAAGTGAAAGGCTGAAGGCAGACCAAAACCCCGGTTTCCTTGCGTACGTGTGCTACGTCGACTTCCTCCCAGAGCCAAGTCAGATAGTAAAAAACAGCAGAGGGCGCTGTTTTTCCTTTTCATTTGGCAATGGGTTCCCAGATTGAAAAATGACAGATGCGTTCCCGGTCTTAATGGGTTAATGGGGTTACATGGTTCTGTTCTACGCACCTGCACCAAGCTATGTTGAAATGCACAAAATATTAACGGTTTGTCAATGAAGGTGTGAATTCTTTTGTGAGGTGTGTGAGCCGAACACTGACCACTTTGGATCGTGACTTGGACATGGCGACCTCCATCTCCTCGGCTCCACTGCTGTCACTGGGCGAGCAGCCAAATTTGATCTCCATGGGCTCCTCGTCCTGCTGCTGACTCTTCAGGCCGTTGGCCACCGTCTGGATGGCTCGCATCCACTCCTCCCTGAAACGCAAGTGTTGTGTCGCCATCAAGTTAGTTTACTACATTGATGATTGCTATGGTCAGGGGTGGGCAACTTTGATGATGGAGAGGGCCACTACATTTCCACACTCACTCCAGAGGGCCACATTGCATATACTGTTGGGCAGACAGCTCTTATCTCCGTAATTTAACTTTTTTCATAAATTAAAGTTTTGAGCTTGTAGATCAGCTATTTTAGCTATTTTGAATTGGAAACCAGATTTTTCGTTTTGCTATTTTTGAATTTGAATCCTGAAAAGTAACATTTTAATCTCATTTCAAATGCTATACTTATACTATATTATACTTATGTTAACTTTATGAACTTAAATACAAATACATTGGACATAAAAAAGACAATAGAATTGTAATACTAGTCATTAAGCTACTAATATAGACTGAAGTAATTAAAGCGGGTCATGTTTGCATGTTTGGAATTGTAACAGCTGAAATAGTGAAATAATATATCAGTATTCAGATATTAACCTGCGAGCCGCATTAAGTGAAGGTGGGGCCCGCATGTGCCCCCCCCCCCGGGCCGCCAGTTGCCCATGTATGGTCTATATGAAAATAGGCCTCGGAGGAAAGATTAATTAATTTCAAACATCCATGACTTTTCAACAGCGTCGGAAACATCAGCCGAAGAAGCAGATCATTTTACGGTGGGTTTATCAGTTGAAATTTTTAATCTATAAAATAAATAATCTAGTTATTATTCCAAAATCTACTGGCAGGCAGTGTTTTGGAAAATGGTTGACAGTAAAGTCCTATTCAGTCCTTTTTGACTGTTTAGTAGGGTTTATACTGAAGACTAAGAGTGAGAGGTTAGGGGTGAATACGTAATCAGATTTAATGCAGACCTTTATAATACTGCACAATGTATTTCTCTATAATTATAATATATACAATGGCCTTTTGAAGTCCTCCATGGCTTAGTTAACACAACCTTTTCTTTGGTCCTATGGTCCTTACAGCAGCTAAAAAAGTGTTTCTCAACCAGTGGGATGTACTCTGAAAGTTAGTTATAAGACAACCATATGCTATAGTTACAGTTAGTTTTATTTGGTCGTTAGTTATCACCTCCAAGATTTAAAAAATCCATTTACGATATATAGATAGACGTTAGACATTACTAGCACCAATATTTCACTTCTAGTTCTAATATACGTATGAGTTATGTGACAAATAAAGTATTTAAATCTTGAATCTTCACAGATGTCAGATGTATGTATGATGAGAGGGAATACACAAAAATTTAGTTTGCAACACTTGGATACAATTCTCAAGGAGAAGAAACAAGAATTAAGTTCAAACCTTTGGACTGCATAGCCCTGAACTTCCCCTCACCTCTCCTCATTGCTCTCCACATGGAAGGTGCGCTCTATCACGGTGGTCCATTGTAGACAACGGATGACGAATGTGTTTGGCCTTGGTCGCTCAGTTTTCATCAGCTGGCATTCTGCTGAGCACAACACACATGACGCTCTATTAGGACGGAGCTAAAGAACATCTCACGACAACAGAAACACAGAACCGAGCATACAAAAAGCCCACAGAGGCGGACAAACCAACCTGCAACGGAGAAATTGTTGAGTGGTGGGAGGCTGTGGTCACTGGACAGCTCAGGCTTCTCCTTGTAGCCGACAAAGGTACCATCACTCTTTAAGATGAAGTAGCGAGGCCTCCATGTTTTAATGTATTCACCTGGTGTAAATGGACAGAGGACATGTGAGCCAATAGGGTTTATGTTTGACTGCGTTCCAGCTTAATTGAGGCTCTAGTATTCCATGTGTTCAATAGTGTGGTTACATATCCACTAGTATTTTTTCATAACCCGCCCCAACCCGTCCCGCAAAAAATTAATATAAATCAACGACCCAGCCCGCCCCGCATCCCCCCCCCAAAAAAAAAAAAAAAAAAACACACACAAGCAAGTCCATTTAATTGCTTTCCAGAGAGAGAGAGAGGGGGGGACAGGGGGAGGGCCAGAGAGAGAGAAGAGAGAAGTTTTTTGGTGACTTCACTCGCCCAGCGATAATTGCGTCGTAATCTATAACCCGCCCGCCCTGCGGTTCAACCCGCGTGACCAGCGGGTTACGGGTCGGCCCGCGCATCACAAATAAGATGTTTTACAAAAATAGCAGCGGCCAGAAATGTGATCTTGCAGATATAGCATATTATCAATATCATAACTGGTCGTGACTGTGAGTGAGAATCTGCTATTTTCAGCGCTCGTCTGCACAGCACCGGCGCATAACCAAGTATATATCAGACAGTAGACGTCGCTGAGTTGTGTTTGAGCTCTATGTCTTGCGTATCTGCATTGTACAGGCATCACCCACAGCTTCCAATACAAACTATTGATTTGATGGTGTGCTGTAAATAGTGCCGGCTTGTTTGTTTACCTTGCAGCGCTCTCATAAAAAAAAAGTGAACCAATAATAATAATTTGATAACAAATCCATCTTTGGTTCATGGTCGATTTAGATCGACCCGGGGATCTGTGTATCGATGTAGTTGCATCATTAATGGTGATACAGAGCTGCCCCCATCCTCACCACGTTTAAGCCTACGCTCAAAACCCACCTTTTCAGACTAGCATTCCCTACATGAAATCCCAATCCCCTCCTTTTGTTTACCTTTCTTTTATAGTTTTTTAAAACCTTTTTTAACTAGTTCTTCCTAATAAAGTTTCTGTAATGCGACTTTGAGTACCTAGAAAAGCGCTATATCAATTGTATGTATTATTATAATAGTATCTCCGATTGTTATCAGTTCATCTTTACACGCCCTACTACTGCCCATACTCTACCTGCTCAGTGCTCACTCATTCAAAATCACTCATAATAAGAGCATGAACTATAGTGCTATTATAAAACAGCTATACTGCATGTTTAAAATCTCAAAAGAGAATGCAAGGTTAGGAAGACCGTCACAGTATTGATTGATGCTTGAACAAAAAAATGCGTCTCACCTCTCTTGTGGAGCCATCCTTCTCTCAAGACGCTGACCTCGTTCATGCTGGGGCGGAGGAGTTTCTGGATTCAGGGTGGGGTTGTGGGAAAGTGGGGGTAAGGGGTGCGGTTCGTCCTGTCGCTGGTATGTCAGATGAGTGTGTCAGACATAGAACTTTGACAACACCTGGCAAAAGATCAGCAGAAACCGTTAACAGTAAATGCCAGATACCTGACAATTTGAAGCAGCAGCCCTTTTCACAAAACACTACAAAAATGCCCTGTGATCTAGACTAGATCTATTATCATTTTAATCACAATTCATGGGGCACTCATACAGGTGAAAAACACCGTCATGTCAGAAATTCCAAAGAACACTATATGAAAATAGCCAATCTATAAGCTCACAACTCGTTGCTTTGTGAGCTTGTAGATTTGCTATTTTCCAAAGGATTTTACACATTTTATGCATTTGAAAACTTGTGAAATTCTGCATTAAGGAGTACATTCTACTTTTGGTACTTTAAGTACATTTTGATACCACCAATACTTTTGTACTTTTACTCAAGTAAATTTAGAATTCCGGACATCTACTTGTAACAGAGTATTTCTACATTTGCAGTATTGATACTTTTACTTTTTTTTGTCAAAAGTGTGAGTATTTTTTCCACCACTGCCAATATGGGGGGTACTTATGCTAGTGGTTGGTATTGATCTAATGATCGGCAAAATGCCTGCAATGGACTGCCAAGCTCAAAGGTTTATTTGACTGAAAAGAATAGCCTTGGTGGTTTCCTTAACCCATTAAGACCGGGAAGGGAACGCATCGGTGTCATTTTAAGACGTCTTTGGCTATTCAAAAATAGCAGATATACAAGCTCATAGTGCGGCACCGAGTGCCGCACTATGAGCTTATAGATCTGCAATTTTTTTGAAAACTCTTGAACATTTGTGCAAATATTTGAATATATATTTTTAAAGGGAACATTTGTAACACTAAATCTGAGATGGGAATCTGAGAATTTGAGATGGGGGTCCACGGCCAAATACATGTAATTTTTGGGGGTCCTTGACATGAAAAAGTTGGAGCACCACTGATATAGCAACATTCGTTTTTCAAAAAACTGTTAGGATTTAGAAGACATTTGTAGAATCCCCAGAAGCAAAGATTTGAGTTAAAAAAATCGCTTTAAAAATAATAGATTTTATAAAGATAGAAAATAAAGATTTACACATTTTTTTTACGATTTTTGTATATCTAAAGACATCTTAAAATGACGTTCCCGGTCTTAATGCCTTTGCTAATTGCTATCCTCCCAGGTGTTATAGAAATTCCAAGTATCTCTAGAAAAATGATACTGTGGTGCATTCTGCCACAGGAGGATCACAGTCTGTTTGAACGGCTTTGTTTACATAGATAGAAATCAATAAGGCAGGCAGGCCTTACTTCCCCCTTTGTTTCAAGCCATTTTATTGCATGATGCATCCACATGATCTACCAGTAGTGTAACGTAGCCAAGTACATTTACTTAAGTACTGTACTTAAGTACAATTTTGAGGTACTTTTACTTTACTGGAGTATTTAAAATTTTCAATTATTTTACTTTTACTCCACTACACCTGAGAGGCAAATATTGTACTTTTTTTTTTACTCCACTACCATTATTTGACAACTTTAGTTACTATATAGATTTTTATTATTATTAAAAGACATGCATTACCCACTTCAGCCCTATATACATTTCGGCCATTTGAAAATAGTCGATCTACAAGCTCAGACAGCGAGGCATAGTAAGCTTGTAGATCAGCTATTTTCATAACTCTTTTGTACATTTGAAAACTTGTGAAATGGGACTTTCTGCATAATGAGTATACTTTCTACTTTTGGCACTTAAAGTACATTTTGATACCAAGGCTTTTGTACTTTCACTCAGGTAAATTTTCAATTCGGGAACTTTTACTTGTAAACAGAGTATTTCTACAGTGCACTATTGATGCTTGTACTAAAGTAAAATATCTGAGTACTTTTCCCACCACAGTGATCTACTGATGCCAGTGGCTAAGCTGATAACTGGTGGTTCTTGGGGCCAATCATTAAGTGGAACGATGACCTATGATTTCAGCCACAGCTTTAGAACTCCCCCCAACACAGTCAGTGTGTTTAACTTTATTAACCTAACCCAGTGGTTCTCAAACTTTTTCATGTCAAGGACCCCCAAATTGACACTTATTGGCCCGCGGACCCCCATTTGAAAAGATATGCCAGGGACCCCCATAAGAGAATATATTTTACGGCTCTAGCAGTGATTCTCAACCATTTCAATTTCAAGGACCCCCCAGTTTGACATGCATTAGGCTACGGACCCTCATTTAATGGCATTTCCATCTCTGGGACCCCAATTCATATTGTAAAGTCAATGTTAATTTAACTCTGAGAGTGTACAAATGGAACCAAATGGACCTGTTAGGGTCCATTTGGTTCCATTTGTACACTCTCAGAGTTACAGACCCATAAGGGTCCATTTGGTTCCTAATACTATCCATCATTTAGCTGGGGACCCCCTTGAACCCCCTCAAGTACCCCTGGGGGTCCCCGGACCCCACTTTGAGAACCAATGACCTAACCAAATACAAACATGCAAAGACCAACTTGATCATATCATGATAAGTCAACTAAATGAGTCATAAAAAACGTTAGACGACATGGCCAGTAACCTGTTTTGACTAATTAATTCTGTATTAATCTTACGTCATTTCTCAGTAAAGTCGAGCACCTCTCTAAGATGCCAAAATGTTAGATAATGCATTGACTCAAACGCAAGTCCCTATATGATCCAGTGGTGGAAAGTAACTAAGTACATTTACTTTACTGGAGTATTTCCATTTTTCAATACTTTTACTCCTCTAAATCTCAAGGCAAATATTGTACTTTTTACTTAATAGTTACTTTATAGATTTTGATTATTATTACAAAACATTTCGGCCATTTGAAAATAGCCGATCTGCTATTTTTATAGTGTGAAATGGGACATTCTGCATAACGAGTACTTTTACTTTTGGTACTTTAAAGTACATTTTGATGCCAATACTTTTTTACTTTTACACAAGTACATTTTGAATTCCAGACTTTTACTTATAATAGAGTATTTTTACATTGCAGTATTGATACTTTTACTTGAGTACACAAGTATATATAGTACTTTTTCCACCACTGCAAGTCCCTATGTGATGCGTTAATTTGGACGATATCCAAACTGACAGTAGTGTGTAAGGAGTAGACATGGACCATAAACACACACACACACACACACACACACACACAGAGAGTACAAGTACAAAGAACCTCAATAGAAACAAGCCATAGGTTTTCTTGGGTTTAAAATCCT
The DNA here is from genome assembly GCF_963280865.1 of Gymnoscopelus braueri. NCBI lineage: Eukaryota > Metazoa > Chordata > Actinopteri > Myctophiformes > Myctophidae > Gymnoscopelus > Gymnoscopelus braueri. Next base: position 14,198,633 of record NC_137606.1, read on the forward strand.
CCGAGCAGATCTTGTATTGAACTGTACTTTCCTGTGCTTGTTTTTGCAAACTGCTAATAAAGTATTCACACACACACACACACACACACACACACACACACACACACACAGCTAAATGCTAGGTTATTAGCCCAGTGTTGCTAGCCACCGTAGCCAGACCAGGGCTAGCATTAACTGCGTTACACGGAAGTCGGCAAACTAGAGAATCCTGTGACGCCAGAGGTCGCTGAGTTCAGTTCACACCAAAAGGATGATGGAGACCTATGGAATGGACTATTTCCGACAACAAACCTAAACGTTTTCAGGTGATGTCGAATTCACTTTTTTTTGTCTGTTATTTTTTAAATCATCAACCCAAAAAAAAATGAAAACAGTTACTTCTGACGTAACATAATTGACTAGGTCACCAAATCTGGTGTACCACCACATGGTTTTCTTACCTCGACTTCTTCGTTTTGACTAAAAGCCCTTGTAGTTATCGCGGCGTTGAAAAGATCAAAGTAATCAGCAGTTCTCCTTCCAGCGGTAGCCTGTGTGTATTGATCTCTGTCAATGATCACACAGTTTTTAGATCCACTGGATCACTGGGGATCCACTGCTTTCTTCCCACACACAACGGCGGCGTGCGTCTTAATTGTGTTGTTGCTGCAGTGCTTCAAGCAGCAGGAGGAATTACAATAGACTGGTCTCGATCGTGACGACTGGGTATTTCCACAACGTAAAAAAATATATATTCCCACCAGACCGTTTAAAATGTCTGTATTTTAGACTCTTATTCCCTTTTAGTGGTAGTTGGCCGCCTGCTTAGCGCGTATAGGCCATCCGTCCATCCAAGCTACCAGTGTTGCCAGCCTTTGCGAGAGAAACAAGCAGCCAACCAGGTCTAGGAAAACAAGCCCAAAACAAGCCACTAGAAAGTAGCCGATCTACAAGCTCACAACGCGTCGCGATGCAACGCGCTGTGAGATTGTAGATCTGCTATTTTCACAAAAAGAAATACAAATATATTGGGTGAATAAAAAGTTGGAACATTTTTGAAACATTTTAACAACACAAATCTTGTATGGGGGGGGGGGGGTCCCTGGCACTAAATATTTTCAGATGGGGGTCCCCAGACAAATACATATTAATTTGGGGGTCCTTGACATGCAAATGTTTGAGAATCACTGGTTTAAACAACATTTAGGAAACAAGCCCAAATAAGCAACTGCACTTTCGAAACAAGTCCAAAAAACCGCAACCACCAATATTTACAAGCGACTTCACAGAAAAGATGAGCCCAAAGTCGCTTATAATAAGCGGACATGGCAACCCTGCACAGAACAGCAACCCCACATACGCACACAAACAGGACATGACGTGCAGTGCGAGCCAGTGAGGGACCACTGCACCTGAACAGCCAGTACCACGCATAACTATTATTAGTGGAAGGATTAGGAAACAAACAAATAGAGTAAAATGTATACAAAAACATATTTATTGACACAAAAAAAACAAAAAACATTTTAACCACATAAACCCCATATGGGTAACCAGGGCTCACTACTAGTGTATTTTCTGTTTTCTGTTATTGTGGGGAAAGCTTTTGCTGAAAATAGCTGATCGAGAATCTTGTCGATCTGCTATTTTCAGCAAAAGCTTTCCCCACAATACCCATGCGGCAGTTGTTTTAGATTGATTCACAGTGGTTTGGATTGTTTTCTGTCATGCTTTCGCTGCAGATACCGAGCACGGGCATCACTGACAGCGCTTTCATCATTTCGCTTCTCCAGTTTCTTCATGGCATCCTCGGCCGAAACTTCTGTCAAAAGAAACATCTATTATTAGGGCATGAGACACTAACTATAATAAAAGTAAATAGACATAATCTCTTTCTTAGATTGATTGAAACACAGCAGATAATACATGAATAACACACCAGTATATGGGCACTTATATCCAAAGCATATGGGTGGTCCAGTGGCGTCCACAGGAATTACATTTAGGGCAGGCGACATTATTTTTTTGCACCCCCACTATTACCCCCAAAAAAGAAATGTCAACTCAATAGGCGATCGAAAACCGGTGAAAGTGGGCCGTTTTCAAGATGTTTTGGCCATTATCTCTGGAACGGAAGGTCCAATCTGCTCAGTTCAAAGCTTGTCGGATGCGTGACTTTGAGGACATTAAGCACACAATGACACCTTTTCGGGTTTTCTAGGGGAGGCGAGATCTTAGTTGGGCAGGCGACCGCCTGCCCTGCCTCTACAGTGGGTACGCCACTGGGGTGGTCACAAAAGGGACCAATCCCCTTTCCTTGCAACTACATAATGTAATCTTCATCTATTGAGCATAACAGAACAGGCATTCTGAAATCACTGATTAAATGGGGGGAAAAAAAACCTGTAGATCTTTTTGCTGCCTCTCTGGTCTCCCATTTAGCGATCTCTTCATCGGTCACCTCCTCCCTTGCCACGCTGCTCAATTCATAGACGTCAACCTCGTGGAGCTTAGGCAACAGGTCCTTTACCCACTGGTACCGAATGGGGCACACGGTACGGATGTACACCCGTGAGGTCACAAGCACATCGTGGAAAATGACCCAGTTGAGCTCTGCTTCATGGTCAAACAGCTTTGAAGACAAAATGAGAAATAACAGGATTTAACCCATTAAGACCTGAGGCCATTCTTAAAAATGTTTTTGAAAAAAAAAAAAAAAATGTTTCAAGATCTTTCAAAAATAGCAGATCTACAAGTTCATAGCGCGGCACTCGGTGCCGCGCTATGAGCTTGTATATCTGCTATTTTTGAATAGCCAAAGAAACCTAAAGTGACACAGATGCGTTCCAGGTCTAAATGGGTTAAGAATGCACAGACTTTGCTCAACACCTGCTTAGTGTTTCAAATGTAAAGTGCTGTAATATGATCTATGTATATACTGTATGGGTTCTATCCCCTGGATTTGATTGAGGTACATTTTTAAAAGACAGCGATTACCCGTGACTGTTCTTTAAAATTAAAAAAATGTTTACCGATGATGATGGATGAATGTGAACCATGGATCCATGGCCATCCATTGTGCAAAATACCTTTCCAATAGACCTAGAGTGATGAGTACATGAAAGAAAAGGGGTATTAAAAAAAAGTGGGAAAAAAAGGTCACAGTACAAAAAAAAGCTACTGAATAAAAATCTTTAATGTGTATAATTAAAATGAAACTGTATACCTTCTAGCAACATTAGTGAAGTAGCCTGTGCAGAGGCAACGTCTGAAGAGTTCACTCTTATCCCCATTGAAAGTCTCCGCAGGGAAATCTCTCTTCTGAAAAGAACATGATGCATCCATTAAATTATGTTGATCTCTACAATAACAAGGTAACCTAGAGGTGAGCCATGTGGCGGTTTAAGCTCAACTTTTGTTTTGACATTCAGCACCCTCTGGTGGACAAATGTGCAGACACACAGACTTACAGCCTCATTAGAACAATTTTGCACTCAAGCTCACTCATGGCTCAACTAATAATAACACATGACAGCTCTCTCTCTCAGTGACCTGTTGGAGTCGCAAGAGGATCTCTCGCAGCTGGGTCTCCACACTGAAGGCAGACTTCAGCGCCCTCCAGTGGATCCAGTTGTCCTTACACCATGCTGAGGGAGAATCGCTGTAGAATGAAAAGGAGGAAGAATAGGAAGAAAAGATCTTGTTCAGGTTTTTAATTATTGAAAAACATTCTGACACACCTTTGGTGTCCTTAGAACACGTGTAATCCTCACCCTAACCACACCAAAGCCATGCCCAAACGTAACTCTACAGACAGCGTAGCCTATTGTAAGTACTGTATGTTCAAGCCTACAATTCTTTGATTAAACACCATCATGCCAGAAGACCCAACAAATATTTGGCATCTAAGTTCATATCTAAACTGAAAAGGATGGAGCCCCAACGAAAAAAGGGATGAATCAAGATCATGCCATCTAGAATGTTAAGCTGCCACATGTTGAGATGTATTTGGCCAATAACAACAACAAAAAAAGTATAAAAGTACCACATACAATTTAGGCATTTAGCAGACGCTCTTAACCCAGAGCGACTTACAGTGAGCACGGTAAATACGAGGTAATACAATGCATAGGAATAGTAATCTAGGATCATAGGTAAAGCACATACAACTATGCTAGCTTTTTGTGATAAATGAATAAATAGATATGTGTAATCTGAAAAGTACTGTACCTGTCTTTACACTGCTGGAACACACTCAACAGCAGGGTAAAGTCATTGATACTGCCTGATTTGGCTGCCAGCTGCTTGTGTTTCTCATCTGCCTCTTTCTGCTTCTCAGGGTGGCCTGCAGGGAGTACAAAGTAAAATCATAGTGGAGTGAAATCCGGTCTCCATAAACCCTCCTCCACCTTCATCGTTGCAGTTGCCTTGCAAGTTGCACTCCTCAAATAAACCTTACTGGGTATAATGTATTATCATTAGCGTCCCTATTCTGGGCACGTAATAATAGGTGAACAACGCAACGCATTGTGAGCTTGTAGATCAGATAGGTTTGGCAAAGAGATCCGGTGTATAGGGGGGAAAAGGAGGGGACCAAGTATAGATCCTTGGGGGATCCCATTCAACAAAGTATATAGGGGTTAATGAAAAAATATGTCTTAATTAGGTTAATTTCATTGTTGAGGACACAAGAGAAGACTTCTTTCTACATGGTATTGTAGAGGTGTATTATAAATGGAGTTTTCCTTCCATTTATTTAATTTTGTATTGTTGTTCTCTGAATGAAAATGATGCATTAAACTTTTCATAATTTTGTATAAACCTTTATTATACTTGCCCAATGCATACTACACTAGGAGAGCCGAGTTTTCAGGTCTATAAAAGTCATTTCATACTGCTGTGGCTGCTAGCGCTCACGGCTCACACCGTTGGTGGCGAGTGGAGACTCCCTCGAGCAGCAGCAGCAGCAGCCGCAGCTCTGTATTCGCTCTGTCGAGCAGCGTGTACTAGGCCAGTGGTTCTCAACCTGTGGGTCGGGACCCCCAGGTGGGTCCCCACATGATTTTGGAGGGTCCCCAGATGACAGTGAAGTTACAATTTAAGGAATTTTAAGACCTTTTCAAGACCTAAAAAAATAATTTGACCATTACTGCATCAAAAGTAATCAACAAACTATATTATAAAAACATTGGCCAAATTGTGAAATAATATAAGAAAGAGGCAAAAATGTTGAAAATAGCCGATCTACAAGCTCACAACGTTGCGAGGCGTTGTGAGCTTGTAGATCTGCTATTTTCACAATATTTATCTGTGGAGTCAAACTAAATGTAATGCCTCAAACCTACATTCCAAGTTCTTGTCATGCAGGGTGGAGGATCCCCAGTTCAAATATGATTATTTTGGGGGGGTCGTGGCCTGAAAAGGTTGAGAACCACTGTGCTAGGCTACACTACAGCCAGCAGCACTGCTGGGAGCGGAACAGATGGTTAAATGTATACCTGGTTATCGCGACCGCGACACGCTGTGGGGAATTTGTGATGCAAATCTTCCATTTCTAGCCATACTGTAGGTTGCGTTTATGAATGGTCACGAGAGATTTCAGAGCCGTTTGTGCCTCCTGAAACTTTGAAGCTGGGCTGAATGAATGCAGAAACAACGCAGAGTTACAAGAACATCTCGGAGGCACCGAACAGCCGAATCTTGTACCGTTCACGACCCACCCGAACCTCTGAATGACGTCATATTGTAGTCAGGACCGAGCCAAACCTAACAGATTTCGGCTGTTTTGCTGTAGTATGCATTGGGCTTAAGTGTGCATAGAAAGTGCTATACAAATTCATATGCACATTTTCATACACACTTGACTTTGCATGGGCACATGTAGACAGAAGTTGCTGACCTGGTCGAATGAAGATGTTCTCCACGGACAGCATGGATGCTACGGGGAGGAGCAGGTTCTCGCAGCCAAAAGACGCAGCTTTGAGCAAGGCCCTGGTGAGCCCTGGCTGAAGAGGGAACTCCACCATCAGCTCTCCCAGCCGGGTCACTAGACCTCTCCTACAGACAACACACCAGGCAAAAGATGATCAACTAAATTTAACCAAGTATTAGATCTGTGAACAATATGGCAAGAGAGATAGATAGGTCGACACAGTCATACATATGCTGTACGTACATTTCAGAATTTCACTGCAGGTCTCAATGAGGTTTTATTTTATGTCCATAAAGGGGTCTCTTACCTGTCAATGGCATCACACTGATAGAGCTGTTTTAGTGCCTCCAGAATAAACCTCTCTTCTGGACGGTCCAGGTATGGGAACCTTAAAACCGTATTCATTATAGTAGTTGACATTAAAAATGCTCAAGAAAGTATTCCGTACAAGTAATCACAAGATGACTTCACATAGATCTATGTTGAATATTACATTTGAAAAATATGAATCTCCTGAAGTTACAGTGTACACAAGAAAAAATAAATGGATACCCATACCTGATGACATCATGAACTCCCAGGCACTTGAGTGTGAGTATTACAGCAGAAAGGCTGGTCCTCTGGATCTCTGGGACTGTGTATTCAAGCATGCATTTTTCCCAGAATTCCTTTGAATATATCCGAAAGCATTTCCCAGCTGAGGTTCTGCCAGCTCTGCCTGCTCTCTGCTGAGCTTCACTCCTAATCACACAAAAACCACAGGTGATTTACTCGTCTATCTATATTTGCAAATGTACTTAATGGCATAGGTGTAAACTAATTTGTATCAAGTTATTCAGTCCTGTAATAACTTAGCCTAATACTGTATGTCCCCATACTCACTTTGAAATAGGCACCACCTCCAAAATATCCATGCCAACCCTTGAGTTGTGATTGAGCTGTTTTACAAACCCACTGTCAATAATGTACCTGTATGGAGAGCAAAGTTGTAGTTGGATGTACACAATTAACAACTCTGAGATATATCAAATATAACATCAGCTTATGAGAAATGTATTTGACGCTTTGTGATACAAGCAGGTCAAACAACAATGTAACCAAAAGCTTGGCTCACTTTATCCCATTGATGGTGAGAGATGTGGCTGCAATGTTGGTGGCTACTACACACTTCCTTATACCTGGAGGGGGCGCCTGAAAGATCTGCCTTTGCTGATCTGTGGCAACGGTACAAATCGTCAGTTTTGTCACAGTATTTTCATCATATGGTGGTGCAGCAAAGAAATACTTTCATTATTTAAAAAAATCCTACAATTTTTAGGGAGCATTATTTAGCAGTGGTTGAAAATCTACTTACCAGTGGGCATAGATCCATATAGGGGCAGAATAAGAAGGCCCTCCACTGTTTGATCCTGTACATCATATCGGTAGTCAATGGACTCAGCTTTCTCATACAGTATGTCACAAGCCTTCTCAATCTCAGCTTGACCTGTAAATGTTTTTGATAATTTAGCATATTGGATTCATGTAAGCCTTTTGCACAGTGCGGTCTTATTTCTAAGGACTCTCGATCAGTGGCTTACCTGTCAAAAACACCAGAATGTCCCCAGCCATTTCGCTGGTATGCACATCAAGGGCCACCTTCACAACCTTTTAAGCCAAAAGAGGTCATATATTCATTATATCCCAGATTCAGAATATTTTTATTTGCCCTAAAATTAGCCTTTATTAGCAACATGACTTGTTCTGACTCATGTTAAGTATGGTGTATACTAGTGATGAGCGGGCCGACCCGTAACCCGCGGGTCAACCCGCGGCGCGGGTGGTCGAGTCAGGATTTCAGAGGCAATTATGCGGGCTGCGGGTGAGCGGGTCAGCCGCTGTCACAAAAAATAAAAAAAATAAATCACATGCTCTTGTTTTGTCTTTATTCCTAATAAGAATAAGAACAATAAAACAGTTTGAATACACTTGGGCAGTATACTTGAAGATTATTTTCTAACCTTTTCTAACCATGATTTTACAGAATTATAGGTGCTGGGCGGGTTGAGCCATAGATTTATATATGGGTTCGCGAGGTGGGTTCCGTGGCGGGGCGGGTCATGAAAAAACCCGACCCGCACATCACTAGTGTATACAGTATACATAGACTTCAGATCAGAGTAAACGCCTGGCTGCGTTATATTGTGCCCTCATTGCGAACTGAGGCAAGGGAAAAGAGTGCTAATATATTTTGGCCCTTGGGCTTGGACTAACCTTCAGTCCAGACTCAAATTGCCTTCTTTGATTTCACTTAGGACTTTTATAAAGGTTGCAACTGAAGTTCTTGCTAGAAGCTGTTCCTGCTCTGAGGTTTAGGTTTGTTTTAGGAGTTTAATTAGATTTAATTTGGTCAGTGACTGTTATGTTCCAAAGACTTTTAAACTTCAGGGACTCTCACTGGAGTATTGTTTGGTAGACACTAGAGACTACAGTATGTTAGTTTTATGGAGTTTTGTCCTGTATTTTCTCTTAAGCATGTGAACCTGTGTAACATTTCTGCCTCTTGGCCAGTGCATACTTGCAAAAGAGACTTTGTCTCAATGTATTATTTTTAACTAGTTAAATGAAGGTCAAAATATGTACTTCAAATAAGAAAGACACTTCTTTACTATGCTTTTCTTGCAAAACAACACTTCTTCTCAGGTTTTTCTGATTTGTTGCTCATGATGTTCAAAATCTAAAGTGATGGGAATCAATCAACATGATACTCAAAATAAAAAATAAATGAATGAATAACGAAAACATAACAAAACCCACTTCTTTCACATAGACAGAGTTATCCAAGTCTTTGGGTCCTATGGCACTGCCAAACCTGCAGGTGACAGGAAAGGTCCTCCCAGGGATAGTGAAAACAGGACAGTCGCCAAGGAAGGCTGAAAGCTTGTCCGTCTCCAACGTGGCTGACATCACTATAACCCTCACCGGGAGTGAGCGGCCTTTGATGTCCTTGCTGGGGTTGGAAAAGGTTTTCTTCAACAATCCCAACAGAATATCCTGCAACATACATAGTACACCACGTAAGCTTTTAATCGTCTCTCTTGAGAGTGAGATTGTTATTGTTCCCTTGTTGCGTTTTCTCGGACGTTGCCTTATGAGGCCATTTTGAGCTGCATCATAAGACCATCCAAAATGTTTTGGGATTATGTGAAAAATCATTACGCAGCGGATAAAAGCATGAAATTTGATACAGATGTCCCTTGGGTCATCCTAAAACATCCTAGAAGGGGTGCCCAAAAAGATCTTGAACAGGAAGTGAGTTGTGGACAAAATTCAAAATGGCCACCTTAAATGTTGACAGTTGACTCAAAAGACACCAAAATAATCTACAAAATGCATATAATTTGGCACACATGTCCCTTGGGTCATCCTAGAAGGGGTGCCCAAAAAAATCTTTAACAGGAAGTGAATTATTGCCAAAATTAAAAACGGCCGCCTACAGTGTTGGCGATTGAAAGCCTACAGAATCTCAAAGAAGCATACAATTTGGCACATAATATCCCCTGTGTCATCCTAAGACATCCTAGAAGGGGTGCCCAAAGGAATCTGGAACAGGAAAACCCTAACCCAGAGAGAGAAAAAAACGTTTTGGAAATGTACTTTGTTCAGCAAAGTAACAATGCTAGTCTACTAGTTTGACATTCACTCCCTCTCTCGGTCCTGTGAGTTCACACTCCAAGTATCTATGTATTGTTCAAAACAAGTAAACAAACCATATAACCTCAGCGTTAATTTCACTGTGTGTGAGTGATGGACACCAGGAGGAGCACATGACCTTATTTATTCAGAAGACAGACAAACTTTGCACAATATAAACAACAAACTCACTGTGTTGAGGCTTCGTTCATGGGCTTCGTCCAAAATCACCACGCTGTACTGAGAAAGGCCAGGGTCTGCCAGGACCTCTCTGAGCAAACATCCATCTGTCATGTATTTCACTACAGTGTCCTGAATGACATGAGATCATACAGTCAGAATGACATCATGTTTACATGGAATATTATGTGTACACATTTCATTAAGTGCATAAAAGTAGTACCTTCGTCCCTCACCTGTGTCGTACAGTCGTCAAAGCGTACTTGATAGCCAACCTCTCTACCAAGACTGCATTGCATTTCCTGGGCTACCCTCTGGGCCACCGTAATAGCTGCCACTCGCCTGGGTTGGGTGATGCCAATTTTGCCATCTTTGCAAAATCCTAATAGACAGTAAAGAGTGAGTACCATTCCAGGGCATGTATAATCTTGCCTTTTTGTTATTCCGATTGGACATGATTTGAATGACATTGAAAGAGGCGCGCTTACACAGTAGAATCCCAAGTTTTAATGTATCAATTTAATTCTGAGTGGCCTGAGTAACAAGTAACCAAATCCATGGAGAACCTTACAGGGGTCCATTTGGTTACTGTAAGATTCTGTCAGAGAGGATTTGATGGTCTGATACCCAGTGGTGGAAAAGTAAATTAAGTACATTTACTCAAGTACTCTACTTGAGTGCAATGTTCAGGTACTTTTACTTTACCGGGAGTATTTCCAATTTTCAATACTTTTACTCCACTACATCTCAGAGACAAACATTGTACTTTTTTACTTCACTACAAATATTTGAAAAGGTAAGTTACTAGTTAGCTACTTATAGCAGACTTAGATTATTATCACAAAACACTTCAGACCTATACTTTAGCAATCTGAAAATAGCCGATCTACAAGCTCACAACGTCTCGCAAGAGTTAAATCAACATTGATTTCACAATATAAATTGGGGTCCCAGAGATAGAAATGCCATTAAATGGGGGTCCGTAGCCCTAATGCATGTCAAACTGGGGGTCCTTGAAATTAAAAGGGTCGTAAATCACTACTAGAGCCGTAAACATCTTCTCTTATGGGGGTCCCTGGTATATATTTGCAAATGGGGGTCCACGGGCTAATAAGTGACAATTTGGGGGTCCTTGACATGAAAAAGTTTGAGAAGCACTGCACTAGATACTTTTACTTAAAAAAAAAGAGTGAGTACTTCTTCCATCACTGTTTAATTACCTGCTTGATGTAAGTATTGTGGTAGTTGTGTGGTCTTCCCACTGCCAGTCTCTCCTGTCACCACTAAGAAGGGACTGTCTCTCACAGCATCAACTAGCTGCCTCTTATGCTGATAGATGGGCAGCTTCTTGGATTCATCACTCGTGTCCCATCTCTTTCGTTTGGACATGTCTGTGGTCAGCTGAAGGCCAGCAGGGAACCACCAGACTGGTGAAAAGTAAGCCTAGTCGCGAGGAACACCGCTAGGCCCTGAGTTAGTAACTGTATCTGGTCATTTAATTACTTTTT